>NC_045961.1:40390750-40990750 GCF_010909765.2 Amblyraja radiata
AAGGCCGATTAGGAAAAGGGGAGATGCAACGAGACCTGGGTGTCATAGTACACCAGTCATTGAAAGTAGGAATGCAGGTGCAGCAGGCAGTGAAGAAAGCAAATGGTATGTTAGCATTCATAGCAATAGGATTTGAGTATAAGAGCAGGGAGGTTCTACTGCAGTTGTACAGGGTCTTGGTGAGACCACACCTGGAGTATTGCGTACAGTTTTTGTCTCCTAATCTGAGGAAAGACATCTTGCTATAGAGGGAGTACAGAGAAGGTTCACCAGACTGATTCCTGGGATGGCAGGACTTTCATATGAAGAAGGACTGGATAGACTCGGCTTGTACTCGCTAGAATTTAGAAGATTGAGGGGGGATCTTATAGAAACTTACAAAATTCTCAAGGGGTTGGACAGGCTAGATGCAGGAAGATTATTCCCGATGTTGGGGAAGTCCAGAACAAGGGGTCACAGTTTAAGGATAAAGGGGAAGCCTTTTAGGACCGAGATGAGAAAATCATTTTTTACACAGAGAGTGGTGAATCTGTAGAATTCTCTGCCACAGAAGGTAGTTGAGGCCAGTTCATTGGATATATTTAAGAGGGAGTTAGATGTGGCCCTTCTGGCTAAAGGGATCAGAGGGTATGGAGAGAAGGCAGGTACAGGATACTGAGTTGGATGATCAGCCATGATCATATTGAATGGCAGTGCAGGCTCGAAGGGCCGAATGGCCTACTCCTGCACCTATTTTCTATGTTTCTATGTTTCTATGTCTCCCAGCAACCTCTGACGTTGCAGAGAAAGTAATCCAGATTTATCTAACCTCTTCCTAAAGCTGAACCTCTCTACTCCATGCAGCATTCTGGTAAACATCCTGGATGGGAAAAAAAGTGCCTGAGAATCTCAGCATATCTGGCAGCATCTGTTCTGGGAATGGACAGGGGGAGTTTTAGGTCCAGACCTTTCCTCAGAGTAGGATACCAGCCATTCATAAGTATCATTAAAACTTGGTTAACCTGGAAGAGTCCAAAGGCTGAGATTCCTTGGAACAATATGGATTAATTTAATTAGCAATGATCCGATAGATGTTGCACGGAGTAACAGATAATTTGGGGCATATCTGACATCAAATTCACAGCAGACATCCAGGAGTGATTTGTGAGGAAAGATCACTTTTTGAACTTCTTGAATAGCAATGTCCCTCCCAGAAATGGCCTTGATTGCATTTGATTTTAAGAATCAGAATACTTATTAAATGATAAAATACATAATTCTTCGTTTATAAGGGAATTGGTAAACTAGTAGTGACAATGTCCAACACTAGAGGGCATAGCTATGAATTGAGGAGGAAATGTTTAATGGAGATGTGCTGGGCACTTTTTTACACAGAGAGTGATGGGGGCCTGGGACGCATTGCCAGGGGTGGTGGTGGAGGCAGATACGATAGTGGCGTTTAAGAGGCTTTTTAGAAAGGCACGTAGAAGTGCACAGTATAGAGGAATAAGAATCATGCGCAGGCAGATGAGATTGGTTCAACTTGGCAACATTTTCGGCACAAACCTTGTGGGTCAAAGGGCCGTTTCCTGGGGTGTACTGGTCTTTGTTCTATTTTTTTCCTATCCCCCATCTGCATTTGTTATGCGGCGATGTCAAAGGACATTGCTTGTTGTCAAATCCTAAAGCCGTTTTCCTCTTGTCCTTATGGTAACTGTGCTCCCTGTCACTTTGTAAGTGCGGGAATAAAAGTAATATTCATTTTGGGGTCTTTTCCTACTTGAAGCTTGCTAAATACTTTTACTTTGTTGCTGATGGTGGGGGAAATTTGTAAACCCTTTAGTTTTAAAGTGGATGACATAATAGTACTTTCACCGGGGAAGTTCATATTCCAGTGATTTCTGGGGCACATTGTCAGGCCTTAGCAGTCTTCTGCGAGGCAAAAACTACATTCTCCTTGACAAGATAATCATTAATATCAATTATTTAAAGAGTCTTTTAATCTGAAGCTTAGTATAAATAAGTAGAGGTTGAGTTGAGTTTAGTTTATTGTCACGTGTACCGAGGTACAGTGAAAAGCGTTTGTTGTGTGCTAACCAGTCAGCGGAAACACAATGCAGGATTACAATAGAGCCATGCACAGTGTACAGATACATGATAAAGAGAATAACATGAATATCGCTTAGTACAAGGTAAACTCTAGTAAAGTCTGATCAAAGATGGTCTGAGGGTCTCCAATGAGGTAGATAGTAGCTCAGGACTGTTTTCTAGTTGCGGTAGGATGATTCAGTTGCCCGATAACAGCAGTGAAGAAACTGTCCCTGAATCTGGACCTGTGCGTTTTTACACTTCTATACCTTTTGCCCGATGGGAGAGGGCAGAAGTAGAGGGAGTGGCCGGGCTGCAAGTCATCCAAGATTATGCTGTTGGCCTTGCCGAGGCAGCATGAGGTGTGGACTGGTCCTCGTGGTAAACCAAATTCTTGTTAGGGACAAAATAATTACTGTGCCCCCTACACCTGCTGCAAGTGCTTTAAAGTTGTTGCAAAGGTAAATATTTCTCGAAAATGAAAACAAAAAAAATTAAAATACTCAGCCGGTCTGGCCGTGAGAAATGAAACAAGGTCAATGTATCAGGTCGAATATGGTTCTTCTGACCAGAAATGTTAACTCTGCTTCTCTTCCCACAGACGTGGTCTGGCCTGCTGAGTATTTTCACCATTTTCTCTATTTCTATGTTAGAGTTCCAGCGTCTGCAGTTTTTATGAAAAATTCTAATATTTCTCTCAGCTAGACTACCATTTCCCCCAATCCCAAGCTCATGCCAAAAGGTGAGCTCCTAAAAATAGCAACCAGAGAACACTGATATTGTTAAAGTGAAACTGGCCAAGGTGAATCGGATAATTAAGTCATTGCAGGGTCACACAAGATCTGGTACATTTCTGGTGATAAAGATGTTAACATAGAAACATAGAAAATAGGTGCAGGAGGAGGCCACTCGGCCCTTCGAGCCAGCACTGCCATTCAATGTGATCATGGCTGGTCGTCCCCAATCAATAACCCGTGCCTGCCTTCTCCCCATATCCCTTGATTCCACTAGCCCCTAGTGCTCTATCTATCTAAAGAAAATAGAGATCGTCAATTTTGAATTAGTGCTCTGAAAATATATTTCTGTGTTTTAAAATTAAAATTCATTGACATTTAAATATCTACAAAGTTGTTTGTACAGTCTAAAGGTCATAAAAATCTTCTGTAACAGTTTCTGTTGTGCTATTTCTGTCATGTTTATCTGTAAGATTTTCCAATCATGACCAAATTTATTGTTACTATTTCTCATTAAGTTCTTTGCACTGTTTCCATGACATAGGTAGGTGTCGTTTATACATACTGTATTCTCTGGGTTCAGCCTTAACCTGTGCAGTGAGGTTAAGTTAGTCAAGGTTCACTGAGCAGCTCAATCCTCTTTACTAAATACTGAACACATGTTAGAATAGAATAAGTACAAACTTCTCAAATAATACAATATACAATGTTTTAAGATATTATCAAGGGTTTCCAAAATAAAATATCATGACTTCACAGCATGGAGACAGGCTCTTCGGCCCACCGAGTCCACGCCGGCCATTGATCACCCATTCGCACACTAGTTCTGCACACCCCCTACACACTAGGGGTAATTCACAGAGGCCAATTAACCTACAAACCTGCAGATCTTTGGGATGTGGGAGGAAACCAGAACACCTGAAGAAAACCCACACCTTCACAGGGAGACATGCAAACTCCACACATACCCGAGGTCAGGATCAAACCTGGATCTCAGGCGCTGTGAGGCAGCAACTTTACCAGATGTGCTACTGTGCTGCCTTTTAATCCATGTGTAAATGTACATTCAACTTGAATATACTTTGTCCCAATCTTGATTCGGAGTGCAATGTGCCAAAACCATTTGCATTTGTCCAGGAGACCAAAATGCAGGAGTAACTAGGCGGGACAGGCAGCATCTCTGGAGAGAAGGAATGGTGACATTTTAGGTCAAGACCCTTCTTCAGACTCAATGTCCACAGTTCCCTTGCAAGCTGCCCATCAATTTTAACATAAAACTCATCTACAGTACACGTTAACTCCAGGTGATTTTGAATATAACCTGTCCTGGTGATCATTCTGTTCCCATGCATTCTGGGGATCAATGGTCTTTGCAACTCCTTACTCACTGAGAATAGAATATCTATTTAAAGTTCATCGGTAATTTCAGTGATGCAGCTGATAGAGCTGCATCCTCACAGCGCCAAAGACCTGGGTTTGATCCTGACCTCGGGTACTTTCTATGTGGTGTTTGGATGTTCTCCCTGTGACCCCATGGGACTCCTCCAGTGCTCCGGTTCTCTTCAACATATGAAAGCCGTGTAGGTTAATTAACCTCTGTAAAAACTCTGTAGGTAATTAACTCCAATGAGCAGGGAGCGGATGAGATGGTGGGATAACATAGAACTAGTGTGAATGGGTGATCGATGGTCAGCAAGGACCTGGTGGGCTGAAGAACCTGTTTCCTTGCTTTAGCTCTAAACTAAACTAAACTAAACTGAGCTAAACTAAATGTAATTGTAGAAACAAGAAAGTGCAGATGCAGGTTTACAAATAAAGTACTGGAGTAACTACCACCCATCCCCTTCTTTTCCCTCTTTTTTAGGTAATGACCAAACCCACTCGTCTTTCCTCCCCTCTCCTTCTCATTCCACCTACATTCCTTCCTCTAGCTTCACAATTAGCAACACTTCAATCCTTTTATCCCCTCACACCTTCTGTCTTTTCACCTCTGCCTTTGTCCAACCATCTGCATAACAACCCCTTACGTCCCTCGCCTGTTTCCACTAACTACTTGCCAGGCTTTGCCCTGCCCTTGCTCTCTTCCAGCTTCCTTTCCTTCACTCCACCACACCCCGACCTAAAACGTCACCTATCCATTTTCTCCAGAGATGCTGCCTGGCCCATTCAGTTACTTCAGTGCTTTGCGCCTAAATTTAATTATGCTGACTCGTATTAGGAATGAGTATTCTCATACAATCATATGGAGTTCTTGTGCCTGGAGTTTTAGCAAGGACGTTAGTTCCTTAAAATAATGGGTCGGTTAAGATAATTATTAAGCTAACATTGTAGCAGTTTCACAAAGTACAGTTTCAACATTATATATCATCTCCTTGCCATTTTATTACACTGACTGATTGTCAATGTAATAAAATGGCAAGGAGATGATTTATCATGATGAAACTATGCTTTGTGAAACTGATATGTCAGTGTAATAAAATGAACTTCAAAAACGTTTCTGAGCATTGTCTTTGTTATTTGTTATTTTATTGTCTTTGTTATTTTATGAATATCATTGCTCATAACCAGAGCCAGGATTTTGCCATAAATGTCATGTGCCTTTTCATGCCTTTTTTTGATGATTTCAGGAAGATACTGCCTTTTTCACGATTGAGTGAATCAGCCTTTTTTGCCGTTTTAACGTAAATTACAAGAAAATTTACGCCCCCGGGGCGAAACCCGGCTGTAAGTGGGTGTTAAGTGGTGACTGGAGAAGGGTGCGTGGGAAAGGGTCCAGTCTTTGCACCAGTGATCTCAGCTGGGGTAGAAAGACGTTTTTCACAAATGTAGCATATTCTGTCTGACAGACGGCATAGTTTAACACCGGATAACTTGAAAAAATGCTGGTAGTTATGTGCAACCCTGCAACTTTGGTCATTTAATGTAGTATACCTTTATAATTATCATTTTTAACCATATTTTGGTGGTGGAAATAAATGCCTTTTTATGCCTTGTGGTAATTTTATTATGCCTTTTTGCCTGCCTAATTCAGAGATTTTTAGCGCCTAATCATCCTGGCTCTACTCATAATGTTTCACTAAATTAAACTAATTTGTATGTATCTTGTTTAGCTTAACAAAGACAGCTGAAGGATTTACATTCATTCGGGAAGCAAACCTAAAAAAAGTTACCAAAGAAGACTTTAACACCAACTTCACCTGCTTCTCACAGAATTCCCAGGGAAATTCATCTGGTGTGATTAGGCTCAAAGAGAAAGGTAAGTGGCCAATAGCTAGAGAATGCTCCACAATGATCCAACAGTTTAAAAAAAGGCCCAAAGTGCTGGAGTAACAATGGGTCAGGCAGCATTCCTGGAGAACATGAATAAGTGACATTTTGGGTTTGGACCCTTCTTCAGACCGATGGATAGGCAACCTTTTGCATTAGGACCCTTTTTCAGACATTCCTCATTTTTACAATGGTCCTATAGTTATGGCCAACTGCAAAGTGATACCATCTCTTGCTGATAGAAATATAGTCAAACAGCGTGGAAACAGGCCCTTTGACCTAACTTGCCTACACCAGCCAACATGTCCCATCTACACTAGTTTCACCTGCCTGCGTTTGGCCCATATCCCTCTAAACCTGTCCTACCCATGTACCTGCCCAAATGTTCCTTAAACATTGCGATACTACCTGCCTCAACTACCCCCTCCGGCAGCTCGTTCCATATACCCACCACCATCTGTGTGAAACTATTACCCCTCCCCCCCCCCCCCCCCCAACCCCCCTCCCCCACCTCAAACCTTGTCCTCTGGTTCTCGGCTTTACTAGTCTGGGCGAGACTGTGCGTTTACCCAACCTATTCCTCTCATGATTTAGTACACTGTATTTAGTACTCATGTACACATTATGTACACGTGATTTTGATCTGGAGAAAATATTCCCTTGATTATCTAGTGATCTTTGAGGCAGAATCTTGCCATTCTTTCGGTGCCATTGTTGTAGATGACTGCTCAAAGAGGATGAGGAAACTGTGAAGCATTCAAGGTCAGCTAAGATACCTATCACATGAAAGAATCTTCAGAGATAGGGAGCCCTTTTGTTTTCTTCTTTGAACTTTTCAAAGATTATAAGAAGCCTTAAATAAAGTGTAACATATGCATGATTAAAGGGGCATCTAAGATATAACCATATAACCATATAACAATTACAGCACGGAAACAGGCCATCTCGGCCCTACAAGTCCGTGCCGAACAATTTTTTCCCCCTTAGTCCCACCTGCCTGCACTCATACCATAACCCTCCACTCCCTTCTCATCCATATGCCTATCCAATTTATTCTTAAATGATACCAACGAACCTGCCGCCACCACTTCCACTGGAAGCTCATTCCACACCGCTACCACTCTCTGAGTAAAGAAGTTCCCCCTCATGTTACCCCTAAACTTCTGTCCCTTAATTCTGAAGTCATGTCCTCTTGTTTGAATCTTCCCTATTCTCAAAGGGAAAAGCTTGATCACATCAACTCTGTCTATCCCTCTCATCATTTTAAAGACCTCTATCAAGTCCCCCCTTAACCTTCTGCGCTCCAGAGAATAAAGACCTAACTTATTCAACCTATCTCTGTAACTTAGTTGTTGAAACCCAGGCAACATTCTAGTAAATCTCCTCTGTACTCTCTCTATTTTGTTGACATCCTTCCTATAATTGGGCGACCAAAATTGTACACCATACTCCAGATTTGGTCTCACCAATTCCTTGTACAATTTTAACATTACATCCCAGCTTCTATACTCAATGCTCTGATTTATAAAGGCTAGCATACCAAAAGCTTTCTTTACCACCCTATCTATATGAGATTCCACCTTCAAGGAACTATGCACGGTTATTCCCAGATCCCTCTGTTCAACTGTATTCTTCAATTCCCTACCATTTATCATGTACGTCCTATTTTGATTTGTCCTGCCAAGGTGTAACACCTCACATTTATCAGCATTAAACTCCATCTGCCATCTTTCAGCCCATTTTTCCAAATGGCCTAAATCACTCTGTAGACTTTGGAAATCCTCTTCATTACCCACAACACCCCCTATCTTGGTATCATCTGCATACTTACTAATCCAATTTACCACCCCTTCATCCAGATCATTGATGTACATGACAAACAACAAAGGACCCAACACAGATCCCTGAGGCACCCCACTAGTCACCTGCCTCCAACCCGACAAACAGCCATCCACCATTACCCTCTGGCTTCTCCCATTCAGCCACTGCTGAATCCATCTTGCTATTCCTGCATTTATACCCAACAGTTTAACCTTCTTAACCAACCTTCCATGAGGAACCTTGTCAAAGGCCTTGCTAAAGTCCATATAGACAACATCCACTGCTTTACCCTCGTCAATTTCCCTAGTAACCTCTTCAAAAAATTCAAGAAGATTAGTCAAACATGACCTTCCAGGCACAAATCCATGTTGACTGTTCCTAATCAGACCCTGTTTATCCAGATGCTTATATATATTACCTCTAAATATCTTTTCCATTAATTTGCCCACCACTGAAGTCAAACTAACAGGTCTATAATTGCTAGGTTTACTCTTAGAACCCTTTTTAAACAATGGAACAACATGCGCAGTACGCCAATCCTCGGGGACTATTCCCGTTTCTAATGACATTTGAAATATTTTTGTCATAGCCCCGGCTATTTCTACACTAACTTCCCTCAATGTCCTAGGGAATATCCTGTCAGGACCTGGAGATTTATCCACTTTTATATTTTTCAAAAGTGTCAGTACTTCTTTTACTTTGAAACTCATAGTATCCATAACTACTCTACTCGTTTCCCTTACCTCACATAATTCAATATCCTTCTCCTTGGTGAATACTGAAGAAAAGAAATTGTTCAATATCTCCCCCATCTCTTTTGGCTCTGCAGATAGCTGCCCACTCTGTTTCTCCAATGGACCAATTTTATCCCTCGCTATCCTTTTGCTATTAATATAGCTGTAGAAACCCTTTGGATTTACTTTCACCTTACTTGCCAAAGCAACCTCATATCTTCTTTTAGCTTTTCTAATTTCTTTCTTAAGATTCTTATTACATTCCTTATACTCCACAAGCACCTCATTTACTTCATGCTGCCTATAATTATTGTAGATCTCCCTCTTTTTCCGAACAAGATGTCCAATTTCCCTTGAAAACCAGGGCTTTTTCCAATTTTTACTGTTTCCTTTCAACCGAACAGGAACATAAAGATTCTGTACTCTTAAAATTTCCCCTTTAAATGTCCACCATTTCTCTTCTACATCTTTCCCATAAAACAAAATGTCCCAGTTCACTACTTTTAAATCATCTCGCATCTCATCAAAGTTAGCCTTTCTCCAATCAAAAATCTCAACCCTAGGTCCAGTTCTGACCTTCTCCATAATTATATTGAAACTAATGGTATTGTGATCACTGGACCCGAAGTGCTCCCCAACGCATACCTCTGCCACCTGTCCCGTCTCATTTCCTAACAGGAGGTCCAGCACTGCCCCTCCTCTAGTAGGTACCTCTATGTATTGCTGCAAAAAACTATCCTGCACACATTTTACAAACTCCAAACCATCCAGCCCATTTACAGAATGTGTTTCCCAGTCTATGTGTGGAAAGTTGAAATCTCCCACAATCACTACCTTGTGCTTACTACTAATATCTGCTATCTCCTTACATATTTGCTCTTCCAATTCTCGTTCCCCATTTGGCGGTCTATAATACACCCCTATAAGTGTTGCTACACCTTTCCCACTTCTCAGTTCCACCCAAATAGCCTCCCTAGATGAGCCCTCCAATCTATCCTGCCAAAGCACTGCTGTAATATCTTCCCTGACTAGCAATGCAACACCACCACCTCTTGCCCCTCCAATTCTATCACACCTGAAGCAACAAAATCCTGGAATATTTAGTTTCCAATCACAGCCCTCCTGCAACCATGTTTCACTGATCGCCACAACATCATACTTCCAGGTGTCTATCCAGACTCTAAGCTCATCCACCTTTCTTACAATGCTCCTAGCATTAAAATATGCACATTTAAGAAACCCCCCGTCTCTTCTTCTCTGTTTATTTCCTTTTTTTTCTTTCTCCTCTTGTGTCCTGAGTGCTTCCCTTTTCTGCTTCCTGCCTCCCATTCTGTCTACTAGCTTTCTCTATTTGAGTCCCTCGCCCCAACCATTCTAGTTTAAAGTCTCCCCAGTGACCTTTGCAAATTTCCCCGCCAGGATGTTGGTCCCCCTCGGGTTCAAGTGCAACCCATCCTTTCTGTACAGGTCCCACCTTCCCCAAAAGAAGTCCCAATGATCCAGAAACTTGAATCCCTGCCCTCTGCACCAGTCTTTCAGCCACGCTTTTATCCTCCACCTCGCTCCATTCCTACTCTCACTGTCGCGTGGTACAGGCAGTAATCATGAGATTGTTACCATTTTGGTCCTTTTCCTTAACTCTCCTCCCAACACCCTAAATCCTCCCTTCAGGACCTCTTCACTTTTTTTACCTATGTCATTTGTACCAATATGTACCACGACCTCAGGCTCCTCTCCCTCTGATTTCAGGATATCTTGGATGCATTGAGACACGTCCGAGACCTTGGCACCAGGGAGGCAGACCACCATCCTGGTCTCCCGACTGCGTCCACAGAAACGCCTATCCGACCCCCTAACAATAGAGTCCCCAATTACTATTGCCCTCTTCTTTTTTTCCCTACCTTTCGGAGCAACAGGGCCGGTCTCTGTGCTGGAGGCCCGTCCGCTGTTGCTACCCCCGGGTAGGCTGTCATCCTCATCCGTACTCAAACAGGAGTACTTATTTGCAAGGTGTACCGACATTGGAGTACTCCCTCGTTCCTGCCTCTGCCCCTTGCCCTTTCTTAGCGTGACCCACATGTCTCTCTCCCGTGGTTTTGGAGTGACCACCTCCCTATAACTCCCCTCTATGACCTCGTCACTCTCCCTGACCAGACAGAGGTCATCGAGCTGCTGCTCCAGGAACCTAATACGGTCCCTTAGGAGCCCCATCTCTCTGCACCTGGTGCAGATGTGTACGTCTGGAGGGCCATCCGACACCATGACCTCCCACATCTGACATCCAGAACAGTACACTGCTCTGACTGTCATTCTCTCGCCTTACCCTGGATCCGATACCAGTATAATACAATAGAAACTGCTGGGAGAAATCAGCAGGTATTTGACACAAACAGCTGCTCCCTCTTGCCCTTTAAACTGTACCTTTATTATATAAACAAAAAGCACTGTACCTTTAGCCCACTGTACCTTTACTAATGCACTGTACCCTTAGCTCACTGTACCTTTACTAATGCACTGCACCTTTAGCCCACTGTACCTTTAGCCCACTGTACCTTTAGCCCACTGTACCTTTAGCCCACTGTACCTTTAGCCCACTGTACCTTTAGCCCACTGTACCTTTAGCCCACTGTACCTTTAGCCCACTGTACCTTTAGCCCACTGTACCTTTAGCCCACTGTACCTTTAGCCCAATGTGCCTTTAGCCCACTGTACCTTTAGCCCACTGTACCTTTAGCCCACTGTACCTTTAGCCCACTGTACCTTTAGCCCAATGTGCCTTTAGCTCACTGTACCTTTACTAAAGCACTGTACCTTTAACCAGAAAGCAGAAATGCTAACCTGAGGTTGCACCCAATCAGCTGCTTCCTCTAGTCTGCTTCCACCAATCAGCGGCTTCCACTAGAACCCTCCCTATGGAGTGTGGGACGTTACAGACTTTGATAAGCCCTGACCCTCCTCCACTGTCTCCAACGGTCTCGGGCCTCTGTGAAAACAAGCCCCGTGCCCGATTTAAGTAGTCACCGCCCTGACCCTCCTCAACTGTCTCCAACGGTCTCGGGCCTCTCTGAAAACAAGCCCCGTGCCCGATTTAAGTAGTCACCGCCCTGACCCTCCTCCACTGTCTCCAACGGTCTCGGGCCTCTGTGAAAACAAGCCCCGTGCCTGATTTAAGTAGTCACCGCCCTGACCCTCCTCCACTGTCTCCAACGGTCTCGGGCCTCTGTCAAGATATCTTATAAATAGTCTAATATCATATGTATTGATAATCACACACTGTACAAGAAGACTGTGTGTTTCCACTAGTGGGAGAGTTTAGGAATCAAGACCGTAGTCTCAGAATAAAAGGACGGACCTTTAGAAAGGAGATGAGGGGGAATTTCTTTAGTCAGAGGATGGTGAATCTGTGGAATTCATTGTCAAGGACGGCTAGAGAGGCCAAGTCAATAGATAGTTTCAAGTTAGAGATTGAGAGATTCTTGATTGGTAAGTGTTTCATGGATTATGGGGAGAAGGCAGGAGAATGGGGTTGAGAAAGAAAGATACATCAGCCATGATTGAATGGTGGAGTAGACTTGATGGGCTGAATGGCCCAATTCTGCTCATATAACTTATGAACTTATGAAGTGTGATCCCAACCGGGCTATCAGGAATGCCAAGAGAGATTTCCAAAACAAACTAGATTCCAGTTTATTCTAGTGGATGCCAAGCAATTGTGGCAGGGCCTGAAATCAATTATGGGCGACAAACCAAAGTCAGAGGAGATCTCTTGCAATGATGCATCTCTACCACTTGAGCTTAATGATGTTTTGAACTGGCAAACAGGAGTGCAAAATCAGAAATCCCACTCAATGGCTGGTTTGAAAGTCCGTAAAGTGTCAACGGATATTACCTTATTAACAGGTTTTCTATTGAAAACTGGATCACGTAAGTATTAAGGGCTGCTATCCACATGTCCCTTGTCTAACATCCCCTAACACTTGTTTACACATTATTTATCTTGCCCTGAGACTAAAGCATTGGCTGAATTCGTGGGAGTTAAATGCATATTTCTGCACTTCAAGACTCTTGGATTAAATACTAATTGAGAAAGGGGAAGTAAGAGTTGGCTGCGGAAGGTCAAGGCCTGTAGGATTTTAACCTTGATCTCACGCGGTTTCTGGAAAATGATGTGAGACAGCAGCAGACTGAGATTTGGATGTAGAGTCTCAATGCAATAGTGCCTAGTGAGAGTATTCCTGACATACCATCTACCTTATTGGAGACCATCGGACTATCTTTAATCGGATTTTACTGGACTTTATCTTGCACTAAATGTTATTCTCTATCCTGAATCTGTACACTGTGGACCGCTTGATTGTAATCATGTATAATCTTTCCTCTGACTTGATAGCTCACAGCAAAACAGCTTTTCATTGCACCTTGGTCCACATGACAGTAAACTGATCTGAAGTAATCTGAAGTAAACTAAACTGAACTAAGAACAGAACAGAACTAAATCAAAGAGGAGTAAATTGTAAGCTGTGCTAGGGATTTGGAGCTTTTGGGTAGTTTTTGAACTATTGTCATTATTAAATTTCTCATGGTGAAGAATATTCCATAATTTCTGTTTCAGTGAGGTGGGAAACAATGATGGAGGAAATGGATAGGCAATGTTTCAGGTCAGGTTGAAGAAGGATCCCAAACTGAAATGTCACCTATCCATTTCCTCCACAGAAGCTGCCTGACCCGTTGAGTTACTCCAGAGTAACTTTCTGTTTTGCTCAAGATTCCAGCATCTGCAGTTCCTTGTGTCTCCTTGAAAACAATGATGTGACCTTCATATGAAATAATGTTAAAAAAAAAATTAAGGAAACTCAATCCTTGCATGCAATAAAATATTGACATTCCTGCAATCTGATTTTACAATTTCAGTGTCTACCATCTTTCAAATAAAAGTGATAACTATATCTACATCATTAATATTCATGTCGATTGTTTCTGGATGCGTTGGAATATATAAATTTTGGATTGAAATTGTTCTCCTTTACCGACATTATTACTCAAAGGATGAAACTATTGGAGGTGAGATCAATTCCAGGTTCTTAAGTATGATGGAATTCAACTCCATTTGGGCGTTATCATGTTTACAGTTATGGGCTTAAATTGTAAAGCATATTATATTTTTATATCTGTATTTTAAGTCTATATTTCATCAGTCTGAAGAAGGGTGCTGCCTGACTGACCCATTATATTCCTCTTTGCTTTTTGCTCAAATTTCCAATAGCAGCCTCTTGTGTCTCTATTTTCAAAGATCCTGATTATAATTTAAAAGTATTTTCAAATTCCAGCACTGTTATGTTTTATTTAAACTTATGCCATATACATGGAATATGGCACAGTTGTGCAGCAAGATTTTCATTGTACCTGTACCTCCTGTAACTTCTGCATATGACAATAAACTTGACTTGGCATACCTTGACTTAACTTGGTGGAGCTGATACTTCACAGTTCCAGCAGCTCTGGTGTTGGAGTTTTATGTGGAGTTTGCAGGTTCTCTCCATGATTGTTTCCCCAGTGATACTGGTTTCCTCCTGCATCCCAAAGACGTGCAGATTTGTAGGTGAATTTGCCACTGTAAATTGTTCCTGGTGGTGGAATCTGGGGAGGAGTTGAGTCAAGAGAGTTAAGTCAAGAGTGTTTAATTGCCATACGTACCAACAATGAAATAATGAAATTCTTACTTGTAGCAGCATAACATGCCTGTAAACACAATACACAGTGGCTGTGTGGTGAACTGAGAATTCGATAGACGTGATGTGTTACCATCAGATTTGCGTTACTTTCCATATGTAATTTCATTCATAATATGTGTAAATTTAAAAGTATAACCTTTACATGAATTTTATAGAAATGTATAAAGTTGAAACAAGGAATTCTGGTTTACAAAAAAAAGACACATGGTGCGGGAGTAACGCAGCAGACCAGGCTGCATCTGTAGAGAGCATGGATAGGTGATGTTTTGCGACGGGACCCTTCTCAGCATCTCTAGAGAATAAGGATAGGTGATGTTTAGGGTCAGACTAAAGAAGGGCCCTGACCCAAAACATCACCTATCCATATTCTCCAGAAATGCTGAGCCGTTGAATTACCCTGTGTCTTTATGAAGGAATGTACAATATATTTTTTCCTGTTTGTAATCTGCCGTTCAAAATGGTCCGAAACTAATTTAGCATTTTTCTCTTGCCTCCATCACTCATTTCTTTTGACAAGATGGGAAAGAATTTGACGCCTTTGTTTCGTATGCGAGTTCGTGTTCATCAGGAGATGATGTTAAGAGTGATGGCTATTTTATTACAGAGGAGAGGTTTGCCCTGGAACTGCTTCCTAGCATGTTAGAGAAGCAGCATGGTTACAAGCTGTGTCTGTTTGAGCGAGATATCCTGCCTGGAGGAGGTAAGTGCTCTTGGTCATTTTTGAGTAGTTTTAATGCAACATGGTCAAGAAATTCCACTTTTAGATTAGTTTAGAGATACCTCATGGAAACAGGCCCTTCGGCCCACCGGATCCACACTGACCAGTGATCACCCTGTACACTAGCACTATCCTACACATACAATTATACAATTTGTTTGGTGTCATTTTAACCTCATTTTGACAATTTACAATTTTCGTTTGTAAGTCAATTAACTAACAAACCTATACGTCTTTGGAATGTGGGAGGAAACCGTAGCAAAATCCATGCAGTCACAGGGAGTGTACAGACAGCATATACAAACTGTACTGACAGCACCTGTGGTCAGGATTGAACCCGGGTGTCTGGCACTGTAAGGCAGGAAATCTACCGCTGCGCCAATATGCTGCCCCTATTCTAGTCAGGATCCTAACACCAGCCTGAAATGGTCGTGGCAGTGGCCATAAGCAACTATTTCCACTGAAGCTCACAAAACATAGTACAGTGCAGGAATAGGCCTTTTGAGCCACAATGTTTATTTAATTACTGTAACTATATCTACTTAGCACTGCATTTGAAGATTGCTTCAGCAATGCCCCCTTACCAGGTAAACCTTAGTAGACAAATGGTTCATCCTTGCCTCCTGCTTTCCTCACTTTTAACATTACTTATCCTCCTCCACAAAAGAACAAATCATTGCCATCCCTTTAATTTAAGATTTCTTCAAATCCCACAGCTTAAATAGCTGCAATTCATGTGTTTCAGGTATAGCAACTTCTGAAATCTCAGAGAAAAATTATTTCTCCCCATCCAGGATTTATCACCACACTGTGTGTTGAAGAATAAAAAATATATGGAACATTTCCAAGAGGAGAGGGTCTAACCCTAAGGCATGTAAAAGAAAGATATTTGAACATGTTGGTGCAGGAGTAACTATGCAGGTCAGGCAGCACCCCTGGAGAAAATGTCCGGGACCCCAAAACATAATTTGTCCAAGTTCTCCAGAGATACTACCTGACCTGCTGAGTTACTCCAGCACTTTGAGTCTTTTTGTATGGACTAGCATTTGCAGTTTCTTGTTTCTATCTTTGCCTGTTTGGTTCAGAGTCTATAAGTCCAACATTCAAGATCAACTCCTCTTGTTTTTATAACAATGATCCTGATTCCTTATCTCAGTTGCAGAATCGTAGCTCAGATCTTTATTGGACTTTAACAATTCTGTCCCTCTTGCAGAATCCAAAACACACAAGCTCCATTGTTAAATCAAGTATATGCCTCCCCACCTAAAGACTGACTTTCCCATTCCCTCAACTCCAGAGGTAATAAATCGATTAGGCATTTGCGATTACAATTCAGGCTGTCGTCACTACAGTAGGACTTTGATTGCTTTCCCTCGGGCAGTGTGGCTGCTGGGACCAGGAGGAGGCGACCAGCCTGTAGGAAACAAGCAAATGGTGGTGATCGGGTTCTTGGCCTCACTCTAGACGAGACCAAGTGGCAGGTGGGTGGCCGGGAAGTTAAGGACGATTGGGATAGTTGGGAGAGGGAGAGCAGGAGGGTTGTAGTGCAGAAAGCCATTGGAGTGTAGAGTGGATGAGAATGAGGGAGAGGGGAAAGGATGTAGAATGGGGCGTGTGGCTGAAAGGAGCTAAGGACTGATAAGGGGAGAGGAGAGGAACTGGGATAAGAAAATAATTGAGGAGGAGGCATGAGGGGGCGGTACTAAGGTTGAGTGTGGGGCGAGTCTGTTATGACACCCTTCTCAAATAAGAGTGCCTGGCATGTGTTTAGAGTTGAGAAGGCATCTGTCCATCTATGTGCTTGTAATATATCCAAGCATTCCTGCCATAACCTTGTGGTTCTGAAGAAGGGTCTCAACCCAAAACGTCACCCATTCCTTCTCTCCCGAGATGCTGCCTGCCCCGCTGAGTTACTCCAGCTTTTTGTGTCTAGCTTCAGTTTAAACCAGCATCTGCAGTTCTTTCCTACACATAACCTCGTGGAAGGAATATTCAAACTTACATATATTTCCACGTTACATCCTAGCAAAAGCAAATCTAGTGCCTAAGAAGTGTTCTATGCTGAGTAGCCTCAAAATTTCAAGTGGAACACAAAATAGGGATTTATTTTACACTTCCAGAAGCAGCATTCCCAACCCCTCAGGTTCCACAAAGAAAGGTTGGACATTTTGAGGACTACTTGGAATTTCCTACAATGACCACCTTTAAGAACCTTAGCTTGAGTTGCTGAAGACCTGGAGATTCTCATTGCATTGTGGACACATTTAGAGTCTGAATCTAAAATTAGACAATAAACAATAGACAATAGACAATAGGTGCAGGAGTAGGCCATTTGGCCCTTCGAGCCAGCACCGCCATTCAATGTGATCATGGCTGATCATCCCCAATCAGTACCCCGTTCCTGCCTTCTCCCCATATCCCCTGACTCCACTATCTTTAAGAGCCGTATCTAGCTCTCTCTTGAAAGCATCCAGAGAACCTGCCTCCACCGCCCTCTGAGGCATAGAATTCCACACTCACCACTCTCTGTGATAAAAGTGTTTCCTCATCTCCGTTCTAAATGGCTTACTCCTTATTCTTAAACTGTGGCCCCTGGTGCTGGACTCTCCCAACATCGGGAACATGTTTTCTGCCTCTAGCGTGTCCAAACCCTTAACAATCTTATATGTTTCAATGAGATATCCTCTCATCCTTCTAAACTCCAGAGTGTACAAGCCCAGCTGCTCCATTCTCTCAGCATATGACAGTCCCGCCATCCCGGGAATTAACCTTGTAAACCTACTCTGCACTCCCTCAATAGCAAGAATGTCCTTCCTCAAATTATGGGACCAAAACTGCACACAATACTCCAGGTGTGGTCAATTAATATAATGATGCTGAATAGATACTGAAGAGATGCCAGCACTCTTCTTCTTCTTGCGAATGAAACATGAACCAAAGGAATAGTTAGATCTCAAGCCGGGTGTTGAGCAGCCAGGTTGTTGTTAGCACTCATTTCATTGAATGAAAGCTTGACTAAAAGAATACCTCAAACAGATTAACTGTAGTATCAAAATCTGTGAAGCTCTACACATTTAAAACTGGAAACATAGGACACAGAAAAGTACAGCACAGAAATAAGCCCATGATGTCTATACTGAACATAATGCCAGAACAAATTAATCTTATCTGCATGCATGTGATCCATACTCCTTCATTCCCAGTGTACCTAACGTGCTCATCTTAGTCTCCAGTTTGGTTGTGAGTTAACATAGTGCTTCTACTGTTGCTAACACTCTGCTGGACTGTTTGTAAGAAAATCATTTCATTGTACATGTGCACTTCACACCTGTGACAATAAAAGCGCCGTTGAACAGGACTTTGATAAGCTCGGCCAAAGTGCTGAGGAATGTTAAATGGAGTTTAAGATAAATGTGAGGAGTGGCATCTTTGTAAGACAAAAGACAAGGCTATACTTACACAGTAAATGGAGGGCCTTGGGGCGTTGTAGAACAGACAGACCCAGAGCTGCAGGTACACAATTGTGAGAAATCACTCGGAAAGGTTCTGACCCGAAATGTCATCTATCCATGTTCTCCAGAGATGCTGCCTGACCCACTGAGTTACTCCAGCACTTTGTGTCCTTTTATGAGAAAACACTTAACATATATAATTTCCGTTTATAACTCAATTTTTTTCACTTAAAATATTTCTGGGATCATGGACATTTTGGGCAATTAATGACTAAAATCAGCAAAGAATTTGCTGGAGGAACTCTGTAGGTCGAGTAACATTTGTGGATGGAAAAGGGTGGTCATGGTTTTGGGTCAGGACCCTGCTGAGCTCTGGATTCCAGCAGTCACTTGTGTCTCCTAAAGACTTGTGGGCATTGATCTCTGTTCTGCTTCTGCATATTAATGGCCCCAATGGAATGTATGTTCCAAAGAATGAACTAATCAGGAAAACATTAACACAGTCTTTGAGGTGAGCCAACGTTCTATATTTCAATATATGCATGTGTCTGACAAGGCTTCGATCGTTTCTCATAATTACTTTTGAAAGTCCCTGTTGTTGTTTTATTTAGTTAGAGATACAGCGTGGAAACAGGCCCTTCAGCCCACCAAGTCCGTGTCAACCATCTATCCCGTACACTAGCATTATCCTACACACTGGGGACATTTTTACAATTTTACCAAAGCCATTTAACCTACAAACCTCTATGTCTTTGGAATGTGGGAGCACCCAGAGAAACTGGGTCTCTGGCGCCATAAAGAAGCAACTCTACCGTTGCATCACCATGCCGCTGTTCTGAAAATATTTAACATTGAATCTGAAGAAGAGTCCCGACTTGAAACATCACCTATGCATGTTTTCCAGAGTTGCTGTCTGACCTGCTGAGTTACTTCAGCACTTTTTGTCTAACTTTGCAATTAATTTGTATTGTAGGTTTAATTTAATAGTAATCTCACGTTTATTAGAGACCAGTTGTGCAATGTGGCATGTCATTAACTTATGATGCAAAGGAATAATTATTAGCCCCAAGGCATTTGCATCTTTTTATAGCATGCCTTAAACTGATAATTATGTAACAGAAGATTCATAGATTTACTTGTAGAAACTGGATAAAACAACCGTGGGAAACAATCTGCATTGTACATTTTTCTCGGGTTGCTCAATGGAATTTGGTGATAGAATTTACTTTGATCAGTTGTATTTTGGATATGCATAAAGATAACAAAGTGGAATCATTGTTATCTCAGTTTAGTAGACACTCCCCAGAATTTAATTGCATGCCCTACATGACAATTAAATGTATGGATTTATGCCTTCAGAGTGCAAAACTCTACAAACTATCCACTAAAACATTTAATGACAGAGTTAACACATATAATGGTACAGTTGTGCAGAGGTAGTTGCTACCTTACACCTACAGAGACCCCGGATTGATTCTGACTACGGATGGTGTCTGTACGGAGTTTGTACGTTCTCCCTGTGACCGCATGGGTTTCTTCGGGTGCTCCGGTTTCCTCCCACATTGCAAAGACGTGCAGGTTTGTAGGTTAATTGGTTACTGTAAATTGTCCCCTAGTGCAATAGAACTTTGATGACACTACGGTGGTGGGACTCATCTCCGGGGGGGATGAGTACGCCTACCGGGATGAGGTGGAGCAGCTGACAGTGTGGTGTGGAGAAAATAACCTGCTCCTTAACACCTTAAAGACCAAGGAGATAATAATAGACTTCAGGAAGAATAAAACGGACATGGTACCATTAATTATCAAAGGGGACTGTGTGGAGAGGGTGGCGGATTTCCGCTTCCTGGGAATCCATATTGAGGAGGACCTGACGTGGAGCGTGAACACCTCTGCGCTGCTGAAAAAGGTCCAGCAGAGACTGCACTTCCTGAGGGTGCTCAGGAAGAATAACATCACTCAGAGACTGCTGCTGTCCTTTTATCGGTGCTCCATTGAGAGCCTCCTAACATACTGTGTATGCGTATGGTACACCAGCTGCACAGCGGCTCAGAGGAAAGCGCTCCAGAGGGCCATTGACAACGCCCAGAGGATTGTCGGATGCCCTCTCCTTACCTTGGAGGACTTACACAGTTCCCGCTGCATCAAAAAATCCCAGAGTATTATAAAGGACATTTCCCACCCCGGACACTCCCTGTTTGAACTGTTACCGTCAGGCAGACGGTACAGATCTACAAGGACAAGGACAAACAGACTTAAAAACAGTTTTTACCCCACTGCTATAAAGGCACTAAATGTAGCCGCCAAGGAACGCAGGGGCGATACATACATACATGAAATCGACAGAAGGATGTAGGGCTGGGTGTTTATGCGTGCTATTTTTATGATATTTATTTTAGTTGTTTATCTTTTTAAATATTTTACTTTGTATGTATCGTTAGCTTTTAGAAATGTTTGAATGGTGCACTGACTGGCTGACATTTTACAATTTCGTTGTACATGGTTCATGTTACAATGACAATAAAGAAACTATTCTATTCTATTCTATTCTAACTAGTGTATGGGTGATCGCTGGTCGGAGTGGACTCGATGGGCCGACACGCCTGTTTCCATGCTGTATTTCTAAACTAAACTAAACTAAAACTAGACACAAAGTGCTGGAGTAACTCATGGAGAACATGGCAGCATTCCTGGAGAACATGGATTGGTCCCAATTTGATAGGACATCCATCCATGTTCTCCATTGATGCTGCCGGACCCACTGAGTTACTCCAGCACATGTTTTTTTTAATCGGCATCTGCAGCTCCTTGTTTCTACTACTAAAGCATGTCTATTTATTTTCTCCAGTTTATACAGAAGATGTCATTTCAAGCATAAAGAGAAGCAGAAGAGTAATAATTGTCCTAAGCCCAAGTTACTTTGCTTCAGCTGGATCGAGGCTGTTTGAACTGCAGACAGGAGTCAACAGCATGCTCGATAATTTCAAAACCAAGGTGATTTTGATTAACTTCCATGTCCTACCCGATGTATCGCACCTTCCGGACAATGTCAAACGGGCCATTGCAGTATTGCCAGGGATAACGTGGAAAGGAAACAAGTCTTCTCCTCCATCCTCAAAATTCTGGAAGATGCTCAGGTACTATATGCCAGTGAAAAAGAATGAATTATGCAAGACCCGTCAAAACATCGAACCTACAACAGTACAGCACAAGGACAGGTCCTTTGGCCCATAATGTTTGTGCCAAAAAAGATGCTAAGAGCAACTCTCATCTGCCTGCACATAATCCATATTCTTCCAGCTCCTCCATGTTCATATGCCAATCCAAAAGACTCTTAAACACCACTATCATATCTGCCTCAACCACCAACCTCAGCAGTGCATTCCAGGCACTCACCACCCATTCTGTAAAAAATCTTGCCCCGCACAGCCCCTCTAAACAGCCTCTCTCACTTTAAATCTATGCCCTCTAGTATTTGATGTTTACATCATGGGAAAAATGTTCTGTAAAAACCCTATATACGTTTCTCAAAATTTTATATATTTCTATCAGGTCCCGCAACCTAAGGCATTCCAGAGAAAACAATCCAAGTCTCTCCATGTTCTTAGGCACAGTGGTACAGCATTAGAGCTGCCACCTCACAGCGCCAGAGCCCCAGTTCGATCCTGACTTTGGGTGCAGTCTGTGTGGAGTTTGCACGATTTCCCTGTGACCACGTGATTTTCCTCTGGGCGCTCCATTTTCCTCCCACATCCCAAAGATGTGTGGGTTTGTAGGTTAATTGGCCTCTGTAGTGTAGTGGGATAACTAGTGCGAATGGGTGATCAATGGTGCGCATGGACTCGACGGACCGAAGGGCCTGTTTCCATGCTGAATCTCTAAACTAAAACCAAACTTCATACCCCTTATCCAGACATAATTCTGGTAAACCTCCTCTGCACCCTTTCCAAAGCCTCAACATACTACCACTGGGCCACTAGAACTGCATGCAATATTCTGAATGTGACCTAACCAATTCCCATAAAGCTGTGTCATGCCTTCTTGACTATTATACTCAATTCCTCAACCTATGAAAGCAAGCATACCATATTTCTCCTTTACCTCTCTGTCTACTTGTGTTGCCACTTTCAGAGAGTTATGGGCTTGGACTCCAAGATCCCTTGGTACATCAATGCCATTAAGGATCATGCCATTCATTTTATATTTTTGCCTTACATTAGACCTCCGAAAGTGCAACACTCCACACTTGCTCAGATTAAACTCAATCTGCCATTTGTCCTCCTCTGTCCGAGGGGAAGCTTCCAGCAGCCGACCATGAAGACACTGCAGGAAATACCCTCTACTCCAGGCCCACTCCTCGCGTCTGTCATTGCCAGCGACTCCCTTCTCGACTCTCCCATCTTGGGATCTTCCAAGCTTCCCCCCATCCCACTGCAGGCAATGGCCCGCCGGGCCCTTCTTCGCAGCGGTGAACTAGGCCTGCCGCAGCATATGGCCATGGGCGATCCATTGGGTCTTTGTTCTCATCGGCCGCCAGGTCCGTCATTACTCTCGGACGCCCGCTGGGTCCCTCTTATTCAGGCCGCTGGGTCCGCTCTTGCACAGCTCCACGGTACTCGCCGAGAGCTTCCCTTCTGCACCATTGCGGCCCTCACTGGCACTTCCCTTGTTCAAGGCTCTTGCAATCTCCTCTCTTGCCTGTCGATCCTATCCGGACCTTTAATTTAATCTAAACTTTGAATTATTTGTTACTATCATGTTTGTTATTTGTCCATTTAATTCAGTTATACATTACATAGTGTTTAAAATAAGAGAGACACAAAAAGCCGTAGTAATTCAGTGGGACAGGCAGCATCTCTGGAGAGAAGGAATGGGTGACGTTTTGGGTTGAGACCCTTCTTCAGACTTAAAAACTGATTAAAGTACATGGAAATCACAAGCTGTGATTGTATCATTTAATTTTATAAGCTATACAGATGCAGATTCTTTAGTTTATGAAAACATTTGGATTTGCTGTTAATATTTTGAGTGAACTTTCTTCATTATAAGAACTTTGGCACTGTGTTGTTAAATAAAGTAAATTTCCAGCTTAGAAAGAAAAGTAATCGAATGAATGAATGAATGAATGAATGAATGAATGAATGAATGAATGAATGAATGAATGAATGAATGAATAAATGAATGAATGAATAAGTTTATTTGCCAAGTATTCACATACAAGGAATTTGCCTTGGTGGTCCGCCCACAAATTGTTGGAGATTTTAGCATTACAGTGAACCAAGGCATTGCGGAGAGAATGGTCTCAAGTTCAAGTTCAGGTTCAAGTGAGTTTATTGTCATGTGTCCCTGTATAGGACAATGAAATTCTTGCTTTGCTTAAGCACACAGAAAAATAGTAGGCATTTACTACAAAACAGATAAATGTGTCCATATACCATGATATAAATATATACACACATGAATAAATAAACTGGTAGTGCAAATAACAGAAAGTGGTTGCTAATAATCAGAGTTTTGTCCGAGCCAGGTTTAATAACCTGATGGCTGAGGGGAAGTAGCTATTCCTGAACCTGGTTGTTGCAGTCTTCAGGCTCCTGTACCTTCTACCTGAAGGTAGCAGGGAGATCAGTGTGTGGCCAGGATGGTGTGGGTCTTTGATGATACTGCCAGCCTTTTTGAGGCAGCGACTGCGATAAATCCCCTCGATGGAAGGAAGGTCAGAGCCGATGATGGACTGGGCAGTGTTTACTACTTTTTGTAATCTTTTCCTCTCCAGGGCGCTCAAATTTCCGAACCAAGCCACGATGCAACCGGTCAGTATGCTCTCGACTGTGCACCTGTAGAAGTTAGAGAGAGTCTTCCTTGACAATCCGACTCTCCGTAATCTTCTCAGGAAGTAGAGGCGCTGATGAGCTTTTTTGATAATTGCGTTCGTGTTCTCGGACCAGGAAAGATCTTCAGAGATGTGCACCCCCAGGAATTTGAAGTTCTTGACCCTTTCAACCATCGACCCGTTGATATAAATGGGGCTGTGGGTCCCCCTCCTACTCCTTCCAAAGTCCACAATCAGTTCCTTGGTTTTGCTGGTGTTCAGGGCCAGGTTATTGCGCTGGCACCATATGGACAGTTGCTCGATCTCTCTTCTGTACTCTGACTCATCCCCATCAGTGATACGCCCCACAATAGTGGTGTCATCAGCGAACTTGATGATGGAGTTCGCACTGTGGTTCGCTACGCAGTCATGGGTATAGAGTGAGTACAGCAGGGGGCTGAGCACGCAGCCTTGAGGTGCTCCCGTGCTGATTGTTATTGAGGCTGACACATTTCCACCAATACGAACAGACTGTGGTCTGTGGACGAGGAAGTCGAGGATCCAGTTGCAGAGGGATGCGCAGAGACCCAGTTCTGCGAGTTTGGTAACCAATTTGGAGGGGATGATTGTGTTAAATGCCGAGCTGTAATCAATGAATAACAGCCTGACATATGAGTTTTTGTTGTCCAAGTGGTCCAGTGCGGAGTGGAGGGCCAGCGAGATCGCATCCACCGTTGATCTGTTGTGGCGGTATGCGAACTGCAGTGGGTCCAGGTTTTTGTCGATGTAGGAGTTGATTTGCTCCATGATCAACCTCTCAAAGCACTTCATCACCACCGGCGTTAGTGCCACTGGTCGATAGTCATTGAGGCACGTCACCTTACTCTTCTTGGGCACCGGTATAATTGATGCCCTTTTAAAGCAGGTGGGGACCTCAGACCTCAGAAGTGAGAGGTTGAAAATGTCCGTAAAAACTCCCGCCAGTTGGTCCGCACAGGTTTTTAGAACACGGCCGGGTATACCATCAGGTCCAGGTGCTTTTCGGGGGTTCACCCCTCTGAAGGATTTCCTGACATCGGCCTCTGTGACTGAGACTGAAATGCCATCACAGCGAATGGGGGATCGGGAAGGCACATCAGTATTCTCCCTGTCAAAGCGTGCGTAAAACGCATTGAGCTCGTCAGGGAGTGATGTTACACCGGCATTCGAGCTGCCTCCTGGTTTTGCCTTGTAGGAGGTGATTGCATTCAGACCCTGCCACAGCTGCCGAACATCTGTCTCGTCCTCCAGTTTGGAGCAGAAGTCCCTTTTGGCCTTTTTGATGGCCTTACCAAGGTCGTATCTGGTCTTCATGTAGGCCACTGTATCGTTGGATGTGAATGCCCTGTGTCTGGACTTCAGGAGAGTACGGATCTCATAGTTCATCCAAGGTTTCTGATTGGGAAACACTCGGAAGGTTTTTGTAGGGATGCAGTCTTCCACACATTTCTTTATGAAGTCTGTAACGACTGTGGCATATTCGTTCAAGTCCGTTGCCGAGTCCTTGAACATTGCCCAGTCTACAGACTCCAAACAGTCCTGGAGTTGTTCTTCTGCCCCCCCCCGACCAGCTCTGTGCTGTCCTCTACGAAAAGCTTAAAGGAATGGGGATAGGAAGATGTGACTGGTGGTTGCATCGCGATGGAGGTGATCCGCTGTATGGTCATCTCCTATCCCCAAATCCCATTTTTTCTTTTGATCTCCCCTCTCCCCATTTCCATCCATAATCCTGGCCTATGCTGTAAATTTCACCCCTCCTCTTCTGACATTCATTTGTCCCCTTTTCATCACTAACCTTTGCCACTTATTCCACTCATCTACCAATCACCCCCTCCCACCCCCATCACCTCACCCATATCCATCTTTCACTTGCCAGGCTTTATCCCATTCCCACCTCTCTTTTCCAGCTTTCCCCCCCTGCTCCATCAGACTGAAGGCAGGTCCAGAACAGGTGTCGTCTCTCTACACCCTCCACAGATGCTGCCTGACCCAATGACTCCAACACTTTTGTTTTGCTCAAAAGTCCAACAGCTGGATTTACCTTTTAGTAAATTGTAAATGTGCCCCTAGTGTGTGTAGGATTGTGTTAGTCGGTGGGGATCGCTGGTCGGCATGGACTTGGTGGGCCAAAGGATCTGTTTCTACACTGTATCTCTAAGCTAAACTAAACATAGACAAGTTGTATATGAAGGACTGCAGATGCTGGTTTCTACCAAAGATAGACACAAAAAGCAGGAGTCAACACAGCCTGGATTTGCTTCATCATTCATTGGAATGTGATGACCTAATCAGTTCGGTCAGATGTTAATGTCAATGATTATTAGAGAGCAAAATTCAATCCACAAAATTATTTTTAAATAGTTTTTTCAAACATACAGAAGCACAAGCACCCAACTTACAAAAGCACATTGCCATTACATCTATATAATTAAAAGTCTCATCTTGACCACTTCCTGTCTGCGCTGTATATTGATTTTAGAAAAAAAGCTACCGTGTATCGCTGTGATTTTTGGCCATCTTATTCACAGTCTTCCTCTGCAGAGCAGGCCCCGAGGAATTTTCCCATCGATAAAAATAAAAAAGTTATGAGTGTTTAAACAAACCTTGAGATCCTCTTGCCTGTCAATCACCATGATGAAGGTAACGCCCCTTTCTGGGGGGGGGGGGGGGGGGCAGGACCATAAAACCCCGGATGCCTGGACGTGAGAGTCACTTTGCAACATCGCGAGGGAGAGGCCACAACTCTCATTCTGCTGTGCGTCTACAGAACTGTGAGTCTACTGAACCGTGAGTCTGCCCATTATGTGGTTATGTGGTTTATTTGGTTACGTGGTTATGTGCTTTATGTGGTTAGCCCTTTATTTCTTGCAATAAATGATTTGTTAGCCAGTAATGTGCTTTATGTGGTTAGCCCTTTATGTCTTGCAATAAATGATTTGTTAGCCAGTAATGTGCTTGCAATGAATGATGATTTGTTAACCATTATGTGGTTGCAATAAATGATTTGTTAACCAGCAATGTGTTTGCAATGAATGATGATATGTTAACCCTTAATGTGCTTGCAATAAATGATTTATTACCCAGCAATGTGCTTGCAATGAATGATGCATTGTTAACCCTTTATGTGCTTGCAATAAATGATTTGTTAGCCTTTCATGACAATGCCATGAGTTGTTTGGCCTGCTGCCCTGCCTGTACTTGAAACTATAATGCTTTATTTGGTCCAACTGTGTTTGGAAGAAATAAATGCGTTATTAAGTCCGACTGTGTTTGGAAGGGATAAATGCTTTATTATGTCTGACTGTGTTTGGAAGTAATAAATGCTTTATAAAGTCCGAATGTGTTTGTAACGAATAAATACTTTATCAGGTCCGGCTGTGTTTGGAACGAATAAATGCTTTATTAGGTCCGACTGTGTTTGGAAGGAATAAATGCTTTGTTAGGTCCGAATGTGCTTGGAAGGAATAAATGCTTTATTAGGTCTAACTGTGTTTAGTACAAAGGTCCCACTCATTCCATGCCTTCCGCTTAGTGGACAGGCCACGCTGATTGCGTAATTTCCGGTAAGTGCAGAGGTCATGCTGATTGCATAAGTGCCGCTGACTGCGGAAGCCCCACAATGGAGAGGCCGCGCTCAGCCGTTTGAGTAGATTCAAAAAAGTTTACTGCCATATATATGGTGTGTCAGTTGTGTGTGTGTGTGTGTGTGTGTGTGTGTGTGTGTGTGTGTGTGTGTGTGTGTGTGTGTGTGTGTGTGTGTGTGTGTGTGTTTGTTTGTTTGTTTGTTTGTTTGTTTGTTTGTTTGTTTGTTTGTTTGTTTGTTTGTTTGTTTGTTTGTTTGTTTGTTTGTTTGTTTGTTTGCTTGCTGGCCTGCACTCTGCTTGAAGTGTTGTGAGATTGGATTTGCTGCCTGGCCTGCACTCTGCTGGAAGTGCTGTGAGATTGGATTTGCTGCCTGGCCTGCACTCTGCTTGAAGCGCTGTGAGATTGGATTTGCTGCCTGCCCTGCACTCTGCTTGAAGTGCTGTGAGATTGGATTTGCTGCCTGGCCTGCACTGAATGATGACTTTTGAGGTAAATTCTCAGATTATCTTTGTCAAAATTTCACCGCTCAATCTCTATATTTAAATTGTCTATTTTATCAACAGCAAAGAGGCATCAAGAGGCAATGAGCAACAGAACACAACAGGAAAGAACTGAACTTAATGATTCTCATCTTTAACATTCAAATTGTTGTTATATTTTAGGAGCCATTCACATTTAAAACATTAATAAATCCTTTTTCCACTTGCCATGGCTGCGTGTTCTTCATTACAATGGGAACCTAATAGTCAGGAATGGCTGTGCTGGAGAGCCACTAATAGTGCATGGGGGGGGGGGGTGGAGGTTAGGGGGAGATGGACTGAATGAGTGGGGGTGGAGGTTAGGGGGAGATGGACTGAATGAGTGGGGGAGGGGAATGGCAAGGAGCAGAGTGGGGGGTGAAGGGAGGAGGGGTGACTGAGTGAACTGCTACCACACCAGCCATGAGTGACTGGAATACCAGCCCACCAGCCATGAGTAAGTGAACTTCCAGCCCACCAGCCATGAGTAAGTGAACTGCCAGCCCACCAGCCATGAGTAAGTGAACTGCCAGCCCACCAGCCATAGGTCACTGGACTGCCAGCCCACCAGCCATGACAGTGAACTGCCAGCCCACCAGCCATGACTCACTGCACTGCGAGTCCAAGAATCCATTCAGCCCACAATGTCCATACTAGCCCTCTGAAAACCAGTCCCTTCAGCCCACATCACCCATACTGGTGCTCCAGAGACCCAAGCAAGGATAGACTTTCCTCCTTCATTGCTGTGATCTGTAAAAAATGATGAAAATTTCTAAAATTGATTCTCGTCCCCCTCTCCCTTCTCTCTCACAGAGTCTGTCACCTGTTTTGGGCATATTTTCTGGCAGTTTCTGAGCTGGCAGCCCACCAGTCCTGAGTTACTTAGCTGCCGGGCCTCAGTGACTGAGCTGCCAGCTCAAGCATACATTTGGCCCACAATGTCCACACTAGCCCTCTGGAGACCAGTCCTTTCAGCCCACAACACCCGTGCTAGCATTCCAGAAAGCCCCCCCCACCCACTGGCCAGCAATATCGGAATTGGTGGAGAGGTGGGGGACCAGCCCTCCTGTGTGAAGCTGGGACCCAACGGGTCCCACTTAGTCTAGTTCTTATATTAATATTAGTAATGATAATATGTGTTAACTAATCCACCATACAAAAACAATATTGCAGAAGCTGGAAATCTGATAAACCAGAAGAAACAGGAAATACTCAGCAATTCAGTTTTACACAAAGGGTTGTGGGTACATGGAATGACCTGCTGGATGAGGTAGTTGAGGCAGGTACTATCGCAAAGTTTAAGAAACATTTAGACATATACATGGATAGGATAGATTTAGAGGGATATGGGACAAATGCAGGCAGATGGGACTAACGTAGATGGGACATTTTGGTCGGTGTGGGCAAGTTGGGCCAAAGGGCTTGTTTACATGTTATCGGACTCGTATGAGTTCAGGCAAATGAGGGTGAATGTCTCAAATGGCCGCGTGATTAACCAAAATGGCCAATGCTTGAAATAAAGGCAATTTTCAAAGTGCAGAGAAAGTAGGAAGGAGAATAAAGGGCACAAGGGGAGGAAGATACATGACAGAAGAGGTTAATTGATAAAAGAGATGAGGGTGCAAGGTAAACGTGATGGTAACAAGTTCAAATGAGTGAAATAGGGATCCAGAGGAAGTGCCTTGGGAATTGCAGAACACTATTTGAACTACTAAATCCTGTGGAGTCTGGAGTCCTGAAAGATACTGAGTTGAATGATCAAAAAACGTGCATTGAACATTAGAACCGGGAGTCTCTCTGACGTCCAACATCCTGCAAGGGGAGTGTACCAATGCCCTAGCTGCCATTTTCTCTCCACTACCCTTGACACCTGTACTAATCAAGAACATGGCAATCTCCACCTTAAAAATACCCAATGCCTTGGCCTCCACAGCTGTCAAAGATTACTGTATCTGTGAAGCAGCTGTACTACCTGTTACTCCACCCTGTCACTGCATGACAGTATTGAACCAGGTGGGTATTTAGCGACATCTTTGCCAGGACTAGTAGTTGTTGCAAATCCTAAATTATTAACTGAATTGAAACTCCATAGCTCCATAGAATGTGGCGGCTGGTAGCGCTGCGGCCTCACAGCATCATAGACCCTGGTTTGATCTTGACAATGGGTGCTGTCTGTGTGGAGTTTGCACCCTCTCTCTCTGTGACTGCTTGAGTTTTCTCCAGGTGCTCAGGTTTCCTCCAACGACGTGCAGGTTTGGGGGTTAATTGGCTTCTGTAAATTGACCTGAGAGTATAGGATGCGAAAGTGTGATAACATAGAGCTAGTGATCAATGGACGGCATGGGTCCAATAGGCCAAAGGGCCTGTTTACATGTTGTATTTCTAAACTAAACTAAGTTGCCTTGGTGGTATTTGAACTCAGGACTCTGGATTGTCATTTCAAACCTTGTCAGATCTTGCAATTTAGATTTTAAAATTATTTCTGTTGTACATTGTGGAACATATTTGGATAAAACCACTATGATAGGAGCCAGGTGTTTTGGAATGAACAGGACCAGCAATTATATCTCTCCTTTCTCAATCAGGTTGAAGGATTGAGACAAAAAATTGAGAATCAGGAGAGACAACTGTAAATCACAACATACAAAAATCTTTAAAATAATCCAACAATATTGGGCAGGACTGTAGCCAGTTAGTAGAGCTGCTGATGTATAACATCAGAGACCCAGGTTCGATCCTGATCTCAGATGTTGCCTGTGTGGAGGTTGCACATTCTCCCTGTGAGTGGTGAGTTGCCTCCAGGTGCTCCAGTTTCCTTTCCCATTCCAAAAAGTTGGTCTTGTGTACAGGCGAGTTGTAGAATCTGGAGGAGGTTGAAGAAAATATAGGAGAATAAGAAAAAATGGATTTTAGTAGAACTAGGGTAAATGAGTGCCTCTTTGTACTTGTGTCTGTCTTGATTGTTCTCATGTATAGTATTATCTGATTTCAACCGTCAACCACCTAATCTTTACTCTTTAAACAAGTCACATCTTTAAGGGTAGCACTGTTTCCATGCATGCAAACACAACTTATTCACTGTATCTCGGTACAAGTGCCAATAACAAACCTAAGTGTCTTTTGGCATGGGGGAGGTAACCCGTGTGGTCACAGGGAGAATGTGTAAACTTCACCCGGACAGCACGAAAGGTCAGGATTGAACCCGGGACTCTGGCACTGAGAGGCAGCAGCTCTGCCAGCTGAGGCAGTCTGCCGTCCTTAAAGATATAACTTGTTTAAAGAGCCAAGAATAGGTGGTTGATGGTCGGTTTCTAAATTCTAGGACTCGAATTAATGCCTGTGGGAACAAGACCTCTCGTTAACTATTTAATTTTCAGTAATTGTGCATTTGATAACAGTATATTTTCCAGTGCTACTGTATATACCCCTTCTAAGCGATGGACCGCTGGCTGGAAGGCCTCTGCTCATTCCCCGAGGACCAGAACTGAGGGGAGGACAGGGGACGCAAGCGTAGGGGCCGGTAATGGAGTGAACTGTCCCCTTCAGGTCAGCTGTGACGTTGAGGGAGGTGCGCCTGGGCACATAGGTTGAAGGTGGCCGGGCGAGGAGAGGGATGACGGGTCGCTGGACGATCCGGACAGGGGCAATGGGTGGAGGCCATGCAACGTCCTGGGGCTCGTCAGGATCAGGCGCCGCTCCAGAAAACCGAGCGCATGGACCGCACTCGATTTTGAAAATGCCTCCAAACCCTGGTGACTCTTGCATGCCATCTCAGTGGCCTATTTCTATGCACTTTGTACGAATCGGGGATTGCGTTTAGGTTTGGCAATACTTTAATGAACTGTATGTAAATACACAATTTCACTGTACGTCTGTAGATGTGATAATAAAGAGTCACAGAATATTTACCATTCAAATTCCCGTCTCACAGATTTCCATTCAAATTTTTTTGGGCAGAAATGCAAGATTCACTGCCACACTACTTTCCAAACAAACGCGCACGCATCTTTCACAATGTATTAATCGAGAACACGTATCAGAAAACACCAAGTGCTGGAGTAAATCAGCGGGCCAGGCAGCATGGAGAACATGGATCGGGAGAATCTCTGGAGAGACAAATGTAAATCACAACATACAAAAATCTTTAAAGTAATCCAACAATATTGGGCAGGAGAACATGGATCGGTGATGTTTCGGGTCGGGACCCTTCTTCAGACTTGTTATAGGGGGTGGGAAAAGAAAATTGTCTGATCCATGGAGTTACTCCAGCACTTTGCGTCGTTTATGTATCCTTTATGTATCCTTATCTGCATGTAAATCTGACCATCGGTTTCCCCATCCTAATAACCCACGGTGAAAATCGCCTTCCCCGCATTGCTTTCAGTAGATTTACGTGCGCCAGGAGTGAACATGTCACCTGATATTACTGTTGCCCGAGAAACATTTGCTATGATCCCTTGTATTCGGTGGGTGTAGGCACCAAGCCAGTGGACTTACTGCAGCCACGGGTTGTTTGGGCAACGTTTCATCTGAACTGTAAACGGAATGCGGTGCAGGGAAACGAAGGGAAAGATGTATAACCTGCACCGAGTCGACAAAGTTGCTGCAGATTGTACCATCAGCCAGAGAGCAGTCGCCTTGCATTCCTGGGGTGATTGTTTCAGGTGCAATGCTTGATTGATCCGATAAACAGAAAAGGGAAGTCAGGTAACACTGAGCTGTAAAAAGTAAGCAATGATCACGTTGATTGGAGGGCGGAACTTGTTGCACCTGTTCAACTTGTTTAGGAGGCTGGAGCCGACTTATCCAAACAGCCTGTGTTAGGCCAGGATTTGTGCAGAACATACACTGGCTCTCATGCTGAATAACACTCTGTAATTAACTTGGCAGAGCAAAGAGGTGGTTTCATTTCAGTGCCTATGACTATGGGCGGAGGATCACCCAGGATTACTGGCAAACCTTGCCGTACATCGCTCCGTGTTTATTTCATTTTGCTTGCTTGTTTTCCAAATGTGTTTATGCCGGCGGCCGCGGCGGCCTCTGGAAACAGTACGACTTTCAGTAATCCGGAGACAGTGAGCAGTGGGCAGCATCAAGACTCCAACCACTATTACGGCTCCACGACCTCTGCAAGCCAGGATGAGAGACTCAGTGTGTTCTCTCTGAATTACTACCATGTACAGGTTCCCTTCGAGATCACCTTGTGGATAGTGCTGGCCTCTCTGGCCAAAGTTGGTAAGCTTGGGATGATCTGATGCGGGAAAAAAGTAGAAAACTGTTTTATGTGATTTACATTTTGGTTTAATTATGTTGACACGTATTGGGGAATGCAAATAATACGGGTTAATTCACAGATTTCATTGATCAACTGTTATGGGACCCACGGATGTTTGCTTTGTCTCTCTGTACCTTTCCCTTCAAAGATAAGCCCCTCCATTGAGTGGGAAAGGGCTCTCCATTTCGGTAAATATACAATCTAAAAAAAATACCTGCCGCAGAAATGAAGACTAATTTTATTTTCCAATCGTTTACCACCTTGCCTCGGGGAAAACATTTTCAACAATGTCTGCCTTTTTTATATTAAAATGCCGTTTTTATTGTAAATAACTACATCGTCCTAATTGATGGATATCATAAGGCCTTTTGCATTTTTTAAAAAAGTGTGGGTCTTGGGAGCAAGGATGTGGATGTTTAAATTCTGAACAACAGATAAAATTTGTTGATATTGACAAACAACATTGATTTGTGTAGGAAGGGACTGCAGATGCTGGTTTAAACCGAAGATAGACACAAAAAGCTCGAGTAACTCAACGGGACAGGCAGCATCTCTGGAGAGGAGGAATGGGCGATGTTTTAGGTTGAGACCCTTCTTCAGCCATTCAACATTGATCTGATTTGTTAGTGGCCAAAGAGGAGAGGGATATTATGGCATGTTAAAGGACACAGTACAAAGTTAACATGTTGGGTAAAGAAACTGCACTGCACAGTGCTTCTGCAGTGAACAAATGGTAGATAACTAAGAGATGTGGTTGGGACATAATGTAGAATTCAATATGTGATTGTGTAGTGTGCCTTACCAAAAACAAAGTATTTGGTGAAAACATATATTAATGGAAAAATATAGAAACAATGAACTGCAGATGCTAGTTTATACCAAAGGTAGACACAAAGTGCTAGAGTAATTCAGTGGGTCAGTCAGCAACTCTGGAGAGAAAGGATAGGTGACGTTTTTGGTCAGGAGCAGAACAATGGGACACAGAGGAGACGCACCTGAGTGCTTGATCTATGATAGAAGGGGGAACCCACATTACATGGAGAATGAGGATACCTCGTGTCCGAGGGTGGAAAAACTCATCTTGGGAGCAGATGGGTGGAGACTAAGGAATTGAGAGAATTTGGAGGAATAGCATCTTTGCAAGAGGGGTCCCGACACGAATGTCACCTATCCTTTCTCTCGAAAGATGATGCCTGAGTTGCTCCAGCATTTTTATATCTATTAATGGAAAAATAGTTTGCTTGAAGCCGACTCCTTTGGTATAGGCATCTGATGGAAGAAATGAGAGTATTATTTTGATCATATGAATGCCAGCCACACTCTGGCTATTTCTGTCTATTATTGTAACGGATAAAACAACATTTCCGTAATCAGCAAAACTAACAAATTCTGTTTTCCTGTAATGGTATTTCCATTTCTCTCTCCTTGGGTGCTCCCTGACATGCTGAGTATTTTCTGCACTTTGTTTTTATTTTAAATTTCTAATTATTGTTATTAGCTGGTCGGTGCAGACTCAGTGGGCAGAAAGGCCTGTTTCTGTGCTGTATCCCTAACAGTGAAACATTTAGACAGGTACATGGGTATGATGGGTTTAGAGGGATATGGACCAAACACATGCTGGTGGGGCTTGTGTAGATGTGACATGATGGCAAGTTGGGGCAAATGAAAGAGGAGATAATATCACTTGAGAATGGAATTCCAAAACCTGGGATTGACACTGGCATATGTCTGCTTGTGTCATATTGCAAGAAAATAGACAATACATTTATTAGGCAAAAACTATTATATCCCAAGCCAAACACAGTACTGGAGGAACTCGACAAGTCTGGCAGTATCTGTGGAGGGAATGGACGGACAACATTTTGGGTCTGGACCCGTAACAGCTCATGCTTTGGTTAGAGTTCTCTAGCCCTCAGCCATTTCAATTTCTCTGTAGAAATGAACTCCTCCACACATTAATTCACCTGTATTTAAGTTGGCACGCCACACGTTTTAATCTGTACCATAGCTGATGGAGCCTCGCTTGCATTTCCTCTTTCTCCTGATGCATGGTCTCATTCATTCCATCTCCCATCCCCAACTCTAGACAGAACAAAGATATCATCCTTCGCCATTTTCACCAGCTGCAATGGAATCCCACCACCAGTCACTACTTCCCCTCTTACCCCTCCCCTCCTGCTTTCCACAGGGACCATTCTCTTAGTGATTCCCTGATCCATCCCCATCCACTGCTCCCTATCCCATGGCACTTCTCCTGCAACTGTAGGAGGTGTAATACCTATCATCACACCTCCTTCCTTGCCTCCATTCAGGACCAAAATAGCCTTTCCAGGTGAGACAGATTGAAGAGCACCACCATCTTCATCTACTGCATTCAATGTTCTTGATGTGGCCCCCTTTATATCGGCAGCACCAAGTTTAAGATGGGGGGGGGGGGAAAGGTTTAATGGGAACCTAAGGGGCAACTTTATTTACACAAAGGGTGGTAGGTGTATGGAACGAGCTGCTGGGGGAGGTAGTTGAGGCACGTAACGTTTAAGAGACATTTGGGCAGGCACATGGATAGGATAGGTTTAGACGGATATGTGCCAAATGCAGGCAGGTGGGACTAGTGCAGATGGGGCAAGTTGGTTGGCACGGTCAAGTTGGGCTGAAGAGCCTGTTTCCATGCTGTTTTTCTCAATGACTATAAATGTAGGCAATTGTTATGCAGAGCACATGTGCTCTGATTGCAACGGTCACCTTGATCATATGGTTGCTTGTATTTCTAACTCCCCACCCCCTTCCATTCCCACACTGATCTGTCAGTCTTCTACATTTGCCATGATGAGGCCAAATGCAAATAAAGGAACAGACCCTCGTATTTGATTTTGAGTATCCTTCAACTCAATGGTATGAATTTTGTATTTTCCTATCTCAGATAGCCCACACCTTCATGTTCCTTTCCCATTCCTACCAGTCCACCAGTGTTCACTCTCCCCTTCTGCACATTTACTGACTCCCCCACTACCAAGCTTTAACATCCTCTCCCACCTGCTTTCATCATCCCATTTGCTAATTCACCTCTTATTCTACCTAGACCTGTCCTTCCTATCCCCTCCCCTTCCTAATCTCTCCTTCCCAACCCGAAACATGACCTACCTATGTTCTCCACCAATGCCTGACCTACTGAGTTACTCCAGCACTTTGTGTATTTTTTTTTGTAAACCATCTGCTGTTCCTTGTTTCTAGATTTTCCAGACTATTGGTTGTTACTCCTATCAATAACAAACCACACATTTGTTTAGCTTCTTGTGTAGGTTACACAGTAGTGAGAGAAATGTTCCATAGGATTAACAGGGAGTAGGGAATATACCAGGCCTTCAGACCCCAGGTTTGTCTGCAAACCTAACCACCTCTGGACCCCAAACTCCAGCTTTGTTCACGCATCGTCAGCTATATGATCTGTACCCTGGTCCTGACCACACTACAGATACCCAAATCACATACCAATTTAGTGAAGGAGCTTTGTGTAGAAGTAGAAGGATTTCTGAATAATAATGCCATAATATCAGAGATTTACTCTTTGTGCTGGTATTTTAGTAACATTTGTGCAGCTATTTCTCAAGGTCTCACTTTTGCTTTTGAGAGGGTTCTATTCTGTCACTGATTTGATCTTCAAAATGTAATTTGTTTATACAGCCAGTTTTCTTCTGTCCCTACGATCACACATTCCACCCTAGTGATTTTTTTCTTTTTTTCCTCATTTTCTTTCTTTCTCTTTCCCTCTGCTACCCATCCCCAAATGCTGTTGCATGGACAATACTTATCTCTCTGGACTCTCCATTTCTCTGTTACATTGTTCTCATGGCTTTTGCAAAATTAACTTGCATCTTTGAGTTTATTTAGTTTATTGTCACATGTACTGAGGTAATAATAATGAATAATGGATGGGATTTATATAGCGCCTTTCTAATACTCAAGGCGCTTTACATCGCATTATTCATTCACTCCTCAGTCACACTCGGTGGTGGTAAGCTACTTCTGTAGCCACAGCTGCCCTGGGGAAGACTGACGGAAGCGTGGCTGCCAATCTGCGCCTACGGCCCCTCCGACCACCACCAATCACTCACACACATTCACACACATTCACACACAGGCAAAGGTGGGTGAAGTGTCTTGCCCAAGGACACAACGACAGTATGCACTCCAAGCGGGATTCGAACCGGCTACCTTCCGGTCGCCAGCCGAGCACTTAGCCCATTGTGCCATCTGTCGTCCCAACCTGAGGTACAGTGAAAAGCTTTTGTTGCATTCTAACCAGTCAGTGGAAAGACTATACATGATTACAATCTACTTTTCCTTGGTCATTGGTGCTGGCTCATGATTTGTTCTGAACCTTTTCATACCTCTAGTTTTCCTCCCCTCTGACTGTCTGAAAGAGGGTTTGACCTGAAATATTGCCGTTTCCTTTTCCCCCAGAGATGCTGCCTGATCCACTGAGTTACTCCAGCATTTTGTGTCTATCTTTGTGCCGTCCACAGTGTACAGATACATGATAAAGGGAATAACGTTTAGTGCAAGATAAAGTTTGGTCACTGTTATGAATCGTATCGCAACTCCTCTATTTCACCTTCCATGATGGCACCCTCTCCATTTGCCATTTATTTTCAACCACTTGCCCTGCCTACAACATAATGTGAGAACCAGGCATTGTGATCCATTCCTTCATCTGCATTCTGACGCTTCATTTCTGCAGCACATGGGTTTCAGCTGTTTTTATTTGTTTTTTATTTGTTTGCGTTTATATTCAATTGTAGAAGATGCAATTCCCATGTATTTAGGGCCGCGATCACCTTGTGTGATGCACTAGACCAGTGCTTAAACTATTTCAGTGCCATTCACCCATGAGTCTTTATAACAAAATTTCATTCACCTAAATGATCTTGTTTTTTTGGTAATTTTCATCTTATTCTCCTTTGTGTAAATTTTATATATAATTTATTTTGGCACATGAGCAAAAAACATAAATTAACTAATTCACCCCAAAATAATTTCATTCACCCCAAAATAATTTCATTCACCCTTGTGTGAACCATTCACCAGTTTAAGAAGCAGTGCGCTAGACTGATGGTTGGTGCAAGAACTCATTGAGTAAGTGCATTGCTGCCCACTTTTAAACCAGATCAGTCTGTTGTTTGAGTTTACATTTTCTTTTCCATAACCCAGCTTGCGATCCACCCCTTGCCTTGATGTTACTATCTGGCCAAGTACATGTTTCCAAAGGAGGATATATAATTTCACTTGGGCATTTTGCAACCTTCTAATGTATTAACCTTTGAGATGTTGCATGTCTATTTTTGGGAGACGGGCTATTTTGTCAGGAAGCAGTTGGCCAGGATATCAACCTGGTTTTATTGTTCAAGAAGGAACTGCAGATGCTGGAAGATCGAAGGTACACAAAAATGTTGGAGAAACTCAGCGGGTGCAGCAGCATCTATGGAGCGAAGGAAATAGGCGACGTTTCGGGCCGAAACCCTTCTTCAGACTGATGGGGGGGTGGGGGGGAGAAGGAAGGAAAAAGGGAGGAGGAGGAGCCCGAGGGCGGGGGGATGGGAGGAGACAGCTCGAGGGTTAAGGAAGGGGAGGAGACAGCAAGGGCTAGCAAACCTGGGAGAATTCAACGTTCATGCCATCCGGACGCAAGCAACCCAGGCGGAATACAAGGTGCTGTTCCTCCAATTTCCGGTGTTGCTCACTCTGGCAATGGAGGATACCCAGGAAAGAGAGGTCGGATTGGGAATGGGAGGGGGAGTTGAAGTGCTGAGCCACCGGGAGTTCAGGTAGGTTATTGCGGACTGAGCGGAGGTGTTCGGCGAAACGATCGCCCAACCTCCGCTTAGTCTCCCCGATGTAAATCAGCTGACATCTAGAGCAGCGGATGCAGTAGATGAGGTTGGAGGAGATACAGGTGAACCTTTGTCGCACCTGGAACGACTGCTTGGATCCTTGAATGGAGTCAAGAGGGGAGGTGAAGGGACAGGTGTTGCATTTCTTGCGGTTGCAACGGAAAGTGCCCGGGGAGGGGGTGGTACGGGAGGGAAGGGAAGAATTGACAAGGGAGTTGCGGAGGGAGCGGTCTTTGCGGAAGGCAGACATAGGGGGAGATGGGAAGGTGTGGCGAGTGGTGGGGTCACGTTGGAGGTGGCGGAAATGGCGGAGGATTATTTGTTGTATTTGCCGGCTGGTGGGGTGAAAGGTGAGGACTAGGGGGACTCTGCCCTTGTTGCGAGTGCGGGGATGGGGAGAGAGAGCAGTGTTGCGGGGTATGGATGAGACCCTGGTGCGAGCCTCATCTATGGTGGCGGAGGGGAATACCCGTTCCCTGAAGAACAAGGACATTTCCGATGCCCTGGTGTGGAACGTCTCATCCTGGGAGCAGATGCGGCGTATGCGGAGGAATTGGGAGTAGGGGATGGAGTCTTTACAGGGGGCAGGGTGGGAAGACGTGTAGTCCAGATAGCCATGTGAGTCAGTTGGTTTGTAGTGTATGTCGGTCAGAAGTCTGGTTTTATTGTTGGCTGCTAATGCACATGCACTATTGGTCTGGTGTTTTCTGTTCCATTTTAATTTGCTGCTCTGCTTTATTTCCTCATGTATTCCTCGTTATGTGTCTTGTAAGTTGATAAGTCATAGGAGCAGAGTTGGGCCATTTGGCCCATCAAGTCCACTCCGTCATTCAAGCATGTCTGATCTATATTTCCCTCTAACCCTGTTCTCCCTTGCCATTCCACATGCTGCAATTATTTTTCTGTTTCCTCAGTAGTATAACTACTCTTTATTAACCTATGTGCCCATCTCCTCGCCATGAGGTATAGCTACTCCAAAGGATTAACCTTTTATTTCTCACTGCTTCAACCATGTGATATTGTAATTTGAGATTTTCCACTTTTGCAATACTTCATTCCATTTATTCTTAGAAACCCAGATAAATGTTGTATTAAAATTGGTGCGCAGATACAAACTCATGTGAGTCAAGATTTTCTGTTAATACTTTGGTTACTTTTTTCCCCATTTGTGCTTAAATAGTTTGTGCGTACTGGAACAATCATGTTGGCACTGCAGAATTTGTCCTTGTATCCTGGAGTCGGCTGTAGTTCAGTTTACTTTTGTTTGTGGATCAGAAAAACCTGGAAGTTCCACTGAGGATTTGAGCACATAGACCTTTGGAGTTACAGCGCAGAAACAGGCCCTTCTGACCAGTGATCACTAATAGTATCCTAGACACTTGGGACAATTTTACAACTTACCGTAGTCATACCCTGGCCATTCTCTCTTCTCCCCTCTCTCATTGGGCAAAAGGTATAGGAGTTTGAAAAACACATACTCCTAGATTTGGGGACAGTTTCTTCCCAGCTGTTATCAGGCAACTGAATCATCCTACCACAACTAGAGTGCAGTCCTGCACTTTTCTCTACATTGATGATGCTTGGACTATATTTGATCGGACTTTACTCGTTTTACTTTGCACTAAATGTTGTTCTCTTATGTATCTTTACACTGTAAATGGCTCGATTGTAATTGTGTATTGTCTATCTGCTGACTGCAACAAAAGCTTTTTGCTGTACCTCGGTACACATGATAATGAACTGTACAGAAGCTAATTAACCTACAAACCTGTACATCTTTGGAGTGTGGGAGGAAACTGGCGCTCCCGGGGGAGGAAAAAACCCACGCAGTCACAGGGAGAACGTACAAACTCCATACAGACAGCACCATTAGTCAAGATCAAACCTGGGTCTCTAGTGCTGTAAGTCAGCAACTCTAACGCTGTGCCACCATGCTGAATTGTAGACATAATCTGCAAAAGCACGTGGGTGTGGGACTTTGGTTACTGCATTTTGAAGGCTCCATATTTTGAACACAATGTTAAATGAATACAATAGATTGATTCACAAAGGGTTATAGATTGACGAAGTGTGCCGACCCAAAATGCCACCTATCCATGTACTCCACAGAAGTTGCCATGACCCACTACTAGGTTATATTATATCAACATCTCTTTCTCCCCCCCCCCCCACCACGGGTTCAATTTATATCCCTGCCGAGAATTATACAGAGGGGATGAAGGGTTTCTGTGCTGTATCTCTCCAGGGTAGGATATCGCAGTGGGCCTCTTCATGTACTTGACCACAATTGGCTGTCTGGTGCGCACAGCGTTTACCCACTGCTGTACTGCTGTAAAGGTCATTCACGGTTGATTCAGATGTTCTTTCTTTCTTGGGATGGGATAAGCTTAAGGCTGGAGAAGTGGCCATCATCACTTCTCTCTTGGTTGACAGTATGGTCAAATAAGATGCCATTACTTTCCTGGGCATAGGTTCCTGGCAAGGGGTGCCCTCTGTCAATGATTTGCTGTCAATGGTTCATAAGTGCACAAGTTATAGGAGCAGAATTTGACTATTTGGAGCAAGAAGTCTATCTGCATTCAATCATGGCTGATCTATCATTCCCTCTCAACCCCAATCTCTTGCCTTCTCCCCATAACACCTGACACCCCCCCCCCCCCTCCCCCCCTCACCTGTCTCAATTATGACATGCCTGGCTTTTGTCCTGCCCTGTCTCTTTCAACTTTCTTTTGCCTCTGGCAATCCTTCATGAGAGGGATTCCAACCCGAAACATGGCTTGTTCATATCCCCACAGATGTTGACTGATCAGCTGAGATACTCCATCACTTTTTCCTCTTTCTTTATGTAGGCCAAGTCTGCTAGTGATGTTTTAATCCCTTGTGATAAACTATACCGTTCCCCTCCTGAGATGTGGAAGCCAAGGAGGGAGAACATAACTTGTACATCTCAGCTGAGACTTGGAGATGCAGTGTGGAAACTGGCTCTTCGGCCCTCCAAGCCTGCGTCGACCAGCACTAACATTATCCTGCACACTAGGGACAACGTACAATTTTACTGAAGCCAATTAACCTACAGACCTGTATATCTTTGGAATGTGGGAGGAAACCGGAGCTCCCTGAGAAAACCCATGCGGTCACAGGGAGAATGTACTGACTGCATCCGCAGTCAAGATTGAACCCAGGTCACTGGCACTGTAAGGCAGCAACTTTACCGCTTGTACCTGAAATAGAATGTGATATGACCTGGTGCGCGTGGGCATGTTACAATTTACTCAAACAGTGACTCATTATCTTTTGATAACAAAGAAGTGAGGATTAAACCAGGGCCACCAAGCCTCATGTTTATGACAGGATTCGCATCATATATCTGTACTATGTCCTTGATCAGGCTTTATCTATGTTTCACTTGGCATCAATCCATCACACTGAACAAAGGGTGTTCCTCCTTGATGCGTTAAAAAAAGAAACTTAAACTGCCTCCTCGGGGTTTCGCAATGTTGTTAATTCATAGTTTCGGAGATTTCTCAAGGGTTTTTTGGTTTGAGAGTTGCTAGTATGACAACTACTCGCTACCCCACTGCAGTTATTTACTAGAGCTAAGTTGCAACTGCTGATCATCAGTAATTATAGTTATTCCTTCAATTTGTTCCTGATCCTGCTATCAACTTGCATCTCCTCCCTGTCCAGTCATCCACCAGGGGAGAGGCCATTCAGCCCACCATCTGCTTCATGGCAAACTTGGTTTCTACCACAACAATTCTGTACTTCCACCCACTGGCTCTTTCTCACTAGCCTTGCAAAATTATTCCTACCATATAATTATTACCAAGTCCTCTCGTCGAGACCACAATGGAATCTGCCTCCACCATGTCTGCAGGCAGTGCCCTCAAGAATCAACCACATGTTGCAAGTGAGGGAGGAGAGAAATAGATTTTCACCTCCTCACTCTTCCTGACACTGATCACTCTCCTGTCACTGGTTTTTATGATCCTCTCCCACACATTTTTCCATTTCCAACTTTTGAAAAGTTTGGAATTAGTTCAGTTTAGAGATACAGGGTGGAAACGGGCCCTTCAGCCCACGGAGTCAGCGCCAATCAGCTAACCCTATCCTACACACCAAAGCCAATTAACCAACCAATCTAATTAACCTACAAACCTCTGTCTTTGGAGTGTAGGAGGAAACTGGAGCACCCAGAGAAAATACCTGCAGGTCACGGGCATGGAATGTAGTAGCAGGCATGTTATGTTTCAGTTGCTCAAGACATTGGTGAAGCTGCACTTGGTTCATTGTGTTCAGTTTTGGTCACCCTGCTATAAATAATATGCCCTTAAGCTGGAAATCGTTAAGGTTATAAGATTTACGATAATGTTGCCACGGCTTGGGAGAGGTTGGTCAGGCTTGGACATTGGGAGAAGGTGGTCAGGCTTGGACATTGTTCCTTGCAGTATAGGAGATTGGTGACTTTACAGAGATGTTTAAAATCATGAGGGGTATAAATAAAGACTGAATGCAGGCACTTTTTCCCCCCACATGATTGTGGAATTGAGAACTAGGGTTTATAGTGAGAGGAAAAAGATTTATTGGGCTCTATGGCTCTAAGGGAGTTGTTTTGAAATAATTGTTTCATTGGATCTTTGAGCTGATGGTTAATGGCAGTTCATTAAATCTTCATCAACATGGTGACTCATATTTTGTGTATAATGTGTTGTGACTGCAGTGCTTTAATGTGGATGCAAATCGGTAAAGAGAAGTCAACTTGGGAAGAAATATTATGGCTGATGTTTGTAATCTTATTTGAAATAAGTATGTTTGAGACTACAGGAACTCCCAACTTGCACGATAGGCGACTTGCGTAAACTCGCACTTACGTAGGGAATTCTTTAAGCCCACTAATTTATTTCAGAGTTGCAAGTCTCGGTAACAGTGCACATGCGGCAGTTTCCACAAGCCAGTCAGCTGTTCTCACAGATGCTGCCACATGGTCTCCATGCGTAAATTTAACATTCAATGCAGTCTCCGCGTGGGAGCCCTAAGTGGTATCCATGTCGAATAATAAATTTACACTTGCGCCGTAGCACTTCCATTTCCGACTTGCGTGACATCTGACTTGTGCAAGGGTCCGAAGGACATAACCTATACTTTTAGTTTGGTTTAGAGATACAGCACGGAAACAGGCCCTTCGGCCCACCGAACCCACACCGACCAGCGATCCCCTTGCACTATCCTACACACTAGGGACAATTTTACATTTTTTTTAACCAAAGCCAATTAACCAACAAACCTTTGCGTCTCTGGAGTGTGGGAGGAATCCGGAACACCCAGGTAAAACACATGCAGTCATGGGGAGAACATATAAACTCCGTACAGGCAACACCGGTAGTCGGGATTGAACCCGGGTCTCTGGCACTGAGGCAGCAACTCTACTGCTGCGCCACCCTCAGTAAGTCGAGGACATTTGTATTATGAAATAACAATAATACTAAACAATAAACAATATTAGCTAAACCTTGTGTTGGTGACATGTACTGCATTACAAATTGAATTGCTTCATGGAACAAGAAGTCAGAAGACTTTAGCACATAATTGATGTTGAGTCATCTTAAGGCTGCACAGATCACATTCCCTGGAGGTCACATTTCACCAGTGATTTCATTGGCTCCAGTCCATGTCCAAAAGTATAACTCGAAGCATTCACGAGGAAGTAGATAGGGGTGACCTGTGAATACTTTACCAAACTTTTTCAGCTGATGTTCTATTAAAGGTCATAAACCAGAAATGATAACTTTTTATCTCCACATGTGAGAAACTAGGAACTGCAGATGCTGGCTTACAAAAGAAAGATACAATGTGCTGGAGTAACTTGGCAGGTCGGGCGTCATCCCTGGAGAACCTGGATAGATGACATTTTGATTTTGGTGGGGAGATGGGGGAGGGAGAAAGCTGAAAGAGGGGAGGGGCAGTTCAAACAATGGCAGGTAATAAGTGAACACAGGAGAGGAGGCAAATGGTATATGAAGGCCAAAGATGAAATAAATAGTGTGCGATAAAAGGATTAAAACGTTGTAAATTGTGGAGCCTGAGGAAGGACTATTGGGGGAGGGGAGAAATGTGTGTGCGTCTAGTTGGGGCACAGGGGAGGGAGTGGGGGAGTAGGGGATGTAGAGGAGAAAGGGGAGGGGAGCATTTTCTGCCTTCTTTCAGGCTTCAAGCATCTGTTTAACTTTCCAGTTTGTGATTGTTCTGCCTCTTGCTTTCCAGAAGCACTTGTCCTGAAGAAGCTCTGCCCCACTCACTGATAGGATTTCATCTCCTCTCTTTTACTGTTCTGGTGAAAGGTCGTTGACCTTTGTTGTGAATCTGTGTAATTCTCTTTTCGCAGAAGGCAGTGGAGGCCAGTTCACCGGATGTTTTCAAGAGAGTTAGATTTAGCTCTTGGGGCTAATTGAATTGGGCGATATGGGAAGATAGCAGTAACTGGATACTGATTTTGGATGATCAGCCGTGAACATATTGAATGGAGGTGCTGGCTTGAAGGGCCAAATGGCCTACTCCTGCACCTATTTTCTATGTTTCTATGTCTGTTTCTATAACCTGTAATGTTAACTGGTTCTTGTCATACACATACTCATCAGGTCTGACAGCATTCCACGATTGCAATTGATACAACTTTTTATATTGCCAGATAAAACAAGGTAACCTTTTTTATACTCGGTGGATCAGGCAGCATCTCTGGTGAAAAGGAATAAGTGACTTTTCAGGTCGAGACCCTTCTTCAGACCCCTTCTCGACCCGAAACGTTACCTATTCATTTCCTCCAGAGATGCTGTCTGACCCGCTGAGTTACACCAGTTTTTTGTGTCTATCTTCTGTTTAAGCCAGCATCTGCAGTTCCTTCCGACACATAACCTTTTTTGTAAAGCTGATTTGCTGCTGTGAAGATGCGCACAGTAATAGCTTTGCAAGTTTAAACGTAAAAATAAAGCAATTTTTAAGCTGCATCGTTGTCTCAAGTTCCTGAGGTTCCTTTCTTCTCAAAGAATGCCTCTGATTATTTCGTGAAGCTTGATATCAAAACTGTATCCCCGAATAATTCCACCACCTCCCCACTCCGCATCCCTTCTTGTGTGTACTATTTGCTCTTGTTGTATTTGTTATAGAAAACTAATTGTTTTATTTGAACTATTAAGATAGCTGAATATATAGCTCAGTTAACAAAGAGACATACATAGATTTTGTTTGCTGTGGTTGACATTTCCACACTAATTAGATTGTTAATATACCTTGAATTTTATATGTTTATTTAATAATTGTAGTCTTGCCATTATAATTACACTTCAATGCAGGCAATCTGCCATTTGGATAACGGAGATTCACCCTTGTACAATACACAAATGATTACCCAAAAAATGTGAGATAGAGAATAAAACTTGTTCTTGGAGAATTTATGTGCGGAGGGGGGAATCTGCACAGATTTTTTCAACTTTAGTTATTATTTCAACCCAATCCTTTCCGTGATCTAGATCCTTCACAAGGGCGGAAAATCACTTCAATCTTTATCTTGGGCCCACCTTGCCTTTACCAACTCTTAAATGTGTTTAAAGCTGTGCACTTTACTGCCCCAAACATCTGAGTTATTTTGTTGCCAAGATTTTGCGACAGCTTGTTCAATGCTTATTTGACGATCGCCTGCCCCTGGGGTTTGTTCCACAGCTATCTGTGCTGCTGCTCATTTTCCCCACATACCACGCTCTTCAATGGGGATGACTCTCAGTTGGTCAAGTCAAGAGTTTATTGTCACGTGTCCCAGAAAGGACAATGAAATTCTTGTTTGCTGCAGCACAACAGAATATTGTAAGCATAAATACAGAACAGTTCAGTTCAATAACGTAAGTAAACAGATAAAGTGCAATAGGCTGTTATAGTTCAGAGTCTGTTTGTTGGCGAGTTTAATAGCCTGATGGCTGTGGGGAAGAAGTTGTTCCTGAACCTGGATGTGCCAGATTTCAGGCTCCTGTACCTCCTACCCGATGGTAGTGGAGAAATTAGTGCGTGGCCGGGATGGTGTGGGTCCTTGATGATGGTGGCAGCCTTTTTGAAGCAGCAGCTGCAATAGATCCCTTCGATGGTGGGGAGGTCAGAGCCGATGATGGACTGGGTAGTGGTCACAACTTTCTGCATTCTTTTCCGCTCCTGGATGCTCAAGTTGCCGAACCAAGCCACGATGCAACCAGTCAGCATGCTCTCTACTGTGCACCTATAGAAGTTGACCCACCCAGGCACCATCTCCACTTGTACCCTGACTCGACTAGCTAGCTGTCTTTCTTTTCCATTTTTCACTGTCAGTAAAATGACAAAGCAGCTGAATATATAGAGAAAGACCTGTCTGTTCACTGCTCTTTGTCCTGTTCCACTGAATCCTGAACCTCCCCAGTATGTGATGGCTCCAAGCATTTTAATCCTGTCTGTTCAGCTCTTTGGGTTTCTGGGTGTAGTCTGTCACAATTATTGATAGTGTAGCTTTATTCTCACTTAGGACCACAGTACACTTCAATAACTGGTGTTAAAAAATAGTTATTTGGAGTATGTGCTTTTTACTTCTGGTGCTTTTCTGTTTGTGCTTTTTGGTGCCTCGGTTCATTACTGAGCATGCTTGGGAATCCTGATAATGTGCTGACCATTTATTTTGAAAGAGGTTGAGAATTTTATTTTTGCTGCAATCTTTTGTCATATGAAAACTGCAAGCATGGTATATAAATTTTACAATAGGGAACCGCCTGACTCATTATCTTAAGTTGGTAGCCACCTATCAAGCTTAAGGTAGCTTAAACAATTACTACATGTACTATATTCACCATTACATATTTACCAAAAGGGGAAAATATAGATATCTAAAAAAAAAATTTCTTGCTTAAATATTGTTTGGTTGCATGTCCTGTTCCACATAGCGTTCCTTAATTAGTCTGTTTTTAATGAGCTGACATTTTGTATTCTGTCTTTCTTGCAGGATTTCACCTTTTTCATAAACTCTCAACTTACGTGCCAGAGAGCTGTTTGCTGATCATTATCGGGCTATTAGTGGGAGGAATCATCTTTGGAGCTGAAGTGCGATCTCCTCCTGTTATGAGCACAGATGTCTTTTTCCTGTACTTGCTGCCTCCCATTATCTTGGATGCTGGTTACTTTATGCCTGGCAGGCTTTTCTTTGAAAACATTGGGACCATCTTATGGTATGCTGTGATTGGCACCATATGGAACATAGCTGGCATCAGCCTGTCATTATATGGGATATGTCAGATTCAAGTTTTTCAATTAAGTGACATTACACTCCTGCAAATCTTAGTGTTTGGAAGTTTGATCTCGGCTGTAGATCCAGTTGCAGTTTTGGCTGTCTTTGAAGAAATTCATGTAAATGAACAGCTTCATATCTTGGTATTTGGAGAGTCACTGCTTAATGATGCTGTCACTGTGGTAAGTAACTCAGTCACTGCTATCATTTAATTTATATATGTTTAATATTATGGCAATCTGTGAGGATCATAGTCATACTGTGTGGAAACAGTCCCTTTGCCCCAACTAGCGCACACTAACCAACATATCCCATCTACACTAGTCCCACCTGCCTGCGTTTGATCCATGTCCTTCTAAACCTGTCCTATCCATTAACACCGCTCCCTCCCCGTCCTGTGCTTTGTAACTAAATAATCTATCGCAAACTCTTTCCTTCCAAGATCTAATTTATCCACATTCATTTTTATTTGAGGACCATCCAAGACTTGGTTTATCTTGTGAGGTCCTCACATAAGAGGCTTCTTGCACAATGATTAAAATGACTGATCTTTGTTACTTTTTTAGTCGTCATTGTCATCTTTTGCTCCATTTGTCTTTTAAAGGTGTTAAACATGCGCCTTCTTCCATCGTTATGTTAATACATTAAGTTTGCATTGTCATTGTTATAGATTGGAGCAGAAATTTGTTAGCATCCACACATATGACAGGTCAGCAAGCCTGCTGTAGATGGAGTTCAGTGTAGAGAGTTGTGACGATACAAATGAAAAATCGTGATGTAAGAAAATGGGGAACAGTGAAGGATTGGAGTCTCCGTATGTATAAATCATGATAAAAGCTTGTTTATTGGTAGAGAAGCTTGTTATCTCTGGAGGTTTGTAGATTATTTTGCTAATCCTGACCTCTTCTGGAGATATTGAATTCAGGAATGTAGAGTTCATGTCATAGGAGCAGAATTAAGCCATTTGGCCCATCAAATCTACTTCACCATTCAATCAAGGCTGATCAATCGTTCCCTCAACCCGATTCTCTTGCCTTCTCCTTGTAACCTTTGATGTCCTTACTCATCAAGAACCTGTCAACCTCTGCTTTAAAAATACCCCAAGACTGTTTCCACAGCCATCTGTTTCAATGAATTCCAGATTCATCACCCTCTGGCTAAAGGAATTTTCTTCTCATCTCCTGTCTAAATGTATTCTGAGGCTGTGGTCCCAGGCTCTTCTACTAGTGGAAATGTGTTCTCCACATACACTTTATCCAGCCCAAAGTTTCAGTAAGAATCCCTCTCATCCTTCTAAACTCCAGTGAGAACAGGCCCAGGGTTGTCAAACACTCACCATTGTTAACTCAATCCTCACTGCGATCATACTTGTAAATCTCCTATGGGTGCCCTCCCCCTTCAAATATAGGGGTCTGAAACTGCTCTCAATACTCCAAATGAGGTCTGACCAGTGCCTTATAAAGCCTCAGCATTACATCCCTGCTTTTATGTTCTAGCCCCCTCGAAATAAATGCTGACAAGAGTCCGGACCTTTTCCTAGGTCACCTATCCATTTTCTCCAGAGATGCTGCCTGACCTGCTAAATTATTCCAGCATTTTGTGTATATCTAACATTGCATTTGCCATCCTTACTACTAATTCAGCCTACAAATTAATCTTTTGGGTATCCTGCACCAGCACTCCCAAATTCCTTTGCACCTCCAATTTCTGAATCCTCTCCCCATTTAAAAAGGTCTATGCCTTTATTCCTACTGACAAAGCATATGACCGCTACGCATGCTAGTGGCATGATTCGGATGATAATTTGCTTTAAGGCAGGAAACTAATTGTGTTATTTTATTTAGAGTCCAGATTTAATCTTGTTACGGTGAATGCTGATAGTTTTTTTTATCAGGTAGATGTTCTTTTTTGTTTCCTGGTGGGGAAATCCAAAACATGCCCATCATTTTAAAATTAGTTACAGTAAACTATTTGAGAGAGATTTTGGGAAGCTTTGTTAGGTGGAGTAATTGAAATCTGGGAATTGCTATCCCAAAAGGTATAGATCAGTTGAATCAGTTTGTTTTTAAAACTGATAGATGTGGATAGCTGGAAATATTAAGAATATGTGGATGAAATAAGTTGTTGTACAGCATGGAAACGGGCCCTTCAGCCCAACTTGTCCATGCTGGCCAAGATGCCCCATCTACACTGGTCTTACCTGTCCACTTTGGCCCACCTGTCCAAATGTCTTAAATGTTATTATAGTACTTTCATCTACCTCCTCTGGCAGCTCATTCCACATACCCACCGCCATGATTTGAATGTATGAAACGGGCTTAAGTCACATGACTGGTTCTTTACCGACGACTATATGTTGAGATTTAAACTGTGCCTCATTTCTTTTCAAACCTCCTTCTTCACCCCTACAAAACCCCCCCTCAAAATTAAAAGCTGCAAATCATGTTTGCATTAATATGCATGTGAACCTAAAACCTTTCTTCTAATTATTGCAATGCATTTAATATCTGACAATTTTTAAATTAAAAGGACTATTTTAATAGCTTATGTAATTGTTATCTCAACATATTTTAATACAATGAAAAAAATGGAATTGTGAATAAGTTTTGTACAGGCCACGGCTAATTTTTGTTGTTGTTGTTGTTGTTTTCTTTGAATTGTGTTTATGCAATAGTGATGTGCACCTCTGTTTATTCCTTTATACACAAATGCTTCGAATGATTTGTTACCAACTGAATGAATAGATTTAGTTGAATGGTAAGATGTGGTGAAATATTGCTAAACTTTTTTCTCACTGATGAGCAGAAAGCAGAAGATTCTCAGTATAGGAACGTTATTAAGAGAGAGCCAGCGGTGTCAGTTGTTAGGACGCTTACAGTATTTATCTGAAACCACTAATTTGTTCCATTCTTCCTTTTTCTGTAGAAAGTAGTTTAGTTTTGTTTCAGTTGGTCCGGCAAGGTGAGCCTTGGAGGCTACATGTGAATGCAAGTGTTGTTGCTGGGTGACTATTCACAATGAACTAGATCTTCAGCAATTGTATTGAAGGGTGATTCCATGCTTTTGCAACACACCACTCATTAATATTCCTGTCTACTGCTTTTAGCGCAAATTTAATTTAAACTAAACCAAGAATTTATAATCTAATTTACAAAAATTGAAATTTTACATTTTCACTTCTTCAGACGTGAACCTTAGTTTATAACCTTGGGCTTTGTGACCTCTTGTAGAGGGTCATACAGCACAGAAACGGGCCCTCCTCCCAACTTGCCCATGCTGACCAAGATGCTCCAACTATACAGGTCTCGCCCAAAGCCCTCCTTTCCATGTACCTGTTACCTCGACACCATTTATAATATAATAAAAAGGAACTGCAGGTGCTGATTTATACCTAATATAAACACTGCTGCAGTAACTCAGTGAGTCTCTGGGGAAAATTTGTAGGTGATGTTTCAGGTCGGGAAGTATCCTGACCAAAAGTGTCACCTATCCATTTTCCCCAGAGGTGCTGCCTGACAATGGACAATAGGTGCAGGAGTAGGCCATTCAGCCCTTCGTGCCAGCACCGCCATTCAATGTGATCATGGCTGATCATCCCCAATCAGTACCCCGTTCCTGCCTTCTCCCCATATCCCTCGACTACGCTATCTTTAAGAGCCCTATCTAGCTCTCTCTTGAAAGTATACAGAGAACCGGCCTCCACTGCCCTCTGAAGCAGAGAATTCCACCGACTCACCACTATCTGTGAGAAAAAGTGTTTCCACGTCTCCATGCTAAATGGCTTACCCCATATTCTTAAACTGTGGCCCCTGGTTCTAGACTCCCCCAACATCGGGAACATGTTTCCTGCCTCTAGCGTGTCCAAACCCTTAATCTTATATGTTTCAATAAGATCCCCTCTCATCTTTCTAAACTCCAGAGTGTACAAGTCCAGCCACTCCATTCTCTCAGCATATGACAGTCCCGCCAACCCAGGAATTAACCTTGTAAACCTACGCTGCACTCCCTCAATAGCAAGAATGTCCTTCCTCAAATTAGGGGACCAAAACTGCACACAATACTCCAGGTGTGGTCTCACTAGGGCCCGAACAACCTATTTGCTCCTATACTCAACTCCTCTTGTTATAAAGGCCAACATGCCATTCGCTTTCTTCACTGCCTGCTGTACCTGCTTGCTTACTTTTATTGACTGATGAACAAGGACCCTCAGATCCCATTGTACTTTCCCTTTTCCCAACTTGACACCATTTAGATAGTAATCTACCTTCCTGTTTTTCTGCCCACTGACCCAACCTGTCCAAGTCACCCTGCATTCTCATAGCATCCTCTTCACAGTTCACACTGCCACCCAGCTTTGTGTCCTCTGCAAATTTGCTAATGTTACTTGTAATCCCTTCAATCTAAATCATTAATATATATTGTAAATAGCTGCGGTCCCAGCACCGAGCCTTGCGGTACCCCACTAGTCACTGCCTGCCATTCTGAAAGGGACCCGTTAATCCCTACTATTTGTTCCTGTCTGAGAAAAAATGTTTCCTCGTCTCCGTTCTAAATGGCTTACTCCTTATTCTTGAACTGTGGCCCCTGGTTCTGGACTCCCCCAACATCGGGAACATGTTTCCTGCCTCTATGGTGTCCAAACTCATAACAATCTTATATGTTTCAATGAGATATCCTCTCATCCTTCTAAACTCCAGAGGGTACAAGCCCAGCTGCTCTATTCTCTGATCTGCTGAGTTACTCCACCATCTTGTGACTACCTTAAGACCATTGTTTGTTTGGCACTGTAGGTGTCGTTGGAGATCATAAACTTTCAAGCATATGCAGTGAATTGTAGCAATTCATCCTGGTAAAGGTTTAACTAACATTTGCCAGATGTATGTGGAGCTATTGGGTCCCATTGATTAGAGTATTTTCAGTTTTGGAGTTTTATAATTCCTCTTTTAACTGCTGAATACCAGATGGGCACTTTCTCCCAAAGTCAGCATCATGAAAGACTCCAAGTATTTAATGATAAGCATATAATGACTTTAAATCCAACTTGATTCCTGTGTCCTCTTGGCAATCTCGTCCTTCAGATTAATCGGTTTATTTTTGAAGACCAGCATCAGGAATACAACCAATGCCCCTTGGAGACCAATGAATATTATTACATCGTTGATGCATGAAATATTACCCTCGGACTAGATGTCATTTGGCTCGCTTAGCTTGCCAGTGGGTTTGGCAGAATTTGTAGAGATGGCTTAGATGGTGTCTATCCATTGCATTGCAAAGCCTTGTGTAGGTTGTCCATACGTAGCAATGTTCATAAGGTCATGGATCACAGCTGCTCCTGAGGGTATGAACATTATGTAGGAAGGAACCGCAGATGTTTGTTTATATCGAATATGGACACAGTGCTGGAGTAACTCAGCCGGTCAGGCACCGTCTCTGGACAAATGCCACCGGCCTTGATTTGTTTTTAACTTTTCCTAGGTCCAGTTTACCCTCCCCCTCTAGTTTCAGTTTGAAGAAGGGTTATGACCCGAAATGTTATCCATTCATTTTCTCCAGATATGCTGCCTGACTTGCTGAGTTGCTCCAACACTTTGTTTGTATCATCGCTATGAACTTTGTTTGGTTTGAGTTTTTGATCCTTGCACTCCTCTTCCTCAGCTTGCAGAAGGCTGAATTGGCACACAAGAGATGAGACTTAATTTTATCATTGATATCTACTATCAGAGGTGAAATATGTTTGTTTGGGTCTTGCCCTAGACCTTTTATTGTTATGTGGGGTGGTAGTAGCTGAGGGGTTCCATGTGGCATTTCTAATAAGCACTAATTGGCTATCTTTCCTTAATTAAACTCTTGGGTCTTGGCTGTCATCCACGGAGGCCCTTGTATTATTTGGGACAGGTTGATAGAGAATGTTTGTTTAGCTTGTGTTGAGTATTAAGCCCAATCTATCATTTTGAACTGAGCTCAAACATCCTGAGCTACTACTACCTCACTGGAGATTCTTGGACTATCTTTAATCGGACTTTATTGGACTTTGTTGCACTAGTACAGTCTACCGATGTCATGTTCAGTCTAGTTTTATTGTCACGTGTACTGAGGTGCAGTGAAAAGCTTTTGTTGCATGCTAACCAGTCAGCCAAATGACACTACATGACTATAATTGATCTATTTACAGTGTATAGATACATGATAATGGAATAACATTTAGTGCAAGGTAAAGCCAGCAAAGTCAAATCAAGGATAGTCCAAGGGTCCCTGAAGAGGTAGATAGTAGTTCAGGACTGCTCTCTGGTTGTGGTAGGATGATTCCGTTGCCTGATAACAGCTGAAATGACATCCCAAATCTTGTGCTCAATGCTTCAGTCAATGAAAGCAAGCATATTATACACCACTTTCACATCCCAGTCTACCTGTGTTGCAACTTTAGGGGAATTGTGTGCTGGTACTCCAACGTCTCCTTCGTTCAACATCTGGTGTTTGTTCTGTCCTGGTTTGCCCGAGTGACATTTTATCTACCATTCTTTCCCCTTTTCCCCCAATTACTCTCTAACCTTAGCCAACCACCTTCACTGTGAACCATACCACCAATATTGTTATCATTTGCAACTTGCCAATCATGCCATCTACAGGCTCATCCAAGTCATTAATAAATAGGCTTCTATCCACCTAGGCTCTTTCATTCGCCATCTGTCCTAGTGATGCATTTTGTGTTGCATTTCCACCTTCAGGTGCTAGTAGAACTGTTTCTCCTCCCTTGATGCGTGGTGGTAGTTGTAGATGACATATGCATGTGACCCTTAATATAGTTACCTCATCACTACTAACCACTCCCCATATCACAAGTATAATTACAACCTCCCCACCCACATATCCCTCTCTAGTTTCCGTGACAGACCACGTACAGCTAGTGCTCTCTGTAATGCCACAGTATGAATAAAGGAAGTAAAGTCACAGTGTGTTGATAACACTTCTTTACAGTAGTTTTAAGACAATGGACATAGAAAAGTATAGTGCAGGAACAGGCTGTTCAGCCCAAAGATACTTGAGGAGCTCCTCTAGTATCTTTGGTTCAGCCCACCATGTATTTGCCAAATATGATGCCTGTTTAAGCTAATCTCCTCTTCCTGCACATGATCCATATCCTTCCATTCCTGCTTATCCATGTGCCCATCTAAAAATCACTTGAGCACCACTATCAGCCACCACGCCTGGCAGGCCATTCCAGGTACCCACTGCCCTATATATACAGAGGCTTGCAAAAGTTTTCATACCCCTTGAACTTTTCCACATTTTGTCACGTTACAACCACAAACGTAAATGTATTTTATTGGGATTAGATGTGATAGACCAACACAAAGTGATGCATAATTGTGAAGTGGAAGGAAAATGATACATGGTTTTCAAATTTATTTACAAATAAAAAACTGAACAGTGTGGCGTGCAAAAGTATTCAGCCCTCCTGAGTCAATGCTTTGTAGAACCACCTTTCGCTGCAATTACAGCTGCAAGTCTTTTGGGGTATGTCTCTGCCAGCTTTGCACATCTAGAGACTGAAATTTTTGCCCATTCTTCTTTGCAAAATAGCTCAAGCTCAGTCAGATTGGATGGAGAGCATCTGTGAACAGCAATTTTCAAGTCTTGCCAGAGATTCTCAATTGGATTTATGTCTGGACTTTGACTGGGCCATTCTAACACATGAATATGCTTTGATCTAAACCATTCCATTGTAGCTCTGGCTGTATGTTTAGGGTCGTTGTCCTGCTGGAAGGTGAACCTCCGCCCCACTCAAATCTTTTGCAGACTCTAACAGGTTTTCTTCCAAGATTGCCCTGTATTTGGCTCCATCCATCTTCCCATCAACTCTGACCAGCTTCCCTGTCCCTGCTGAAGAAAAGCATCCCTACAGCATGATGCTGCCACCACCATGTTTCACAGTGGGGATGGTGTGTTCAGGGTGAGGTGCAGTGTTAGTTTTCCGCCACACATAGCGTTTTGCATTTAGGCCAAAAACTTCAATTTTGGTCTCATCTGACCAGAGCACCTTCCTCCACATGTTTGCTGTGTCCCCCCACATGGCTTGTGGCAAACTGCAAACGGGACTTCTTATGGCTTTTTTTCAACAATGGCTTTCTTCTTGCCACTCTTCCATAAAGGCCCGATTTGTGGAGTGCACGACTAATAGTTGTCCTGTGGAGCGAGCGAGCGAGCAAGCAAGCAAGCAAGCAAGCAAGCAAGCAAGCAAGCAGTGGGTACCTGGAATGGAAGGATATGGATCATGTGCAGGAACAGGAGATTATATATATAAATATATTTATAAATATATTGCCCTGCCACATCTCTCTTAAACTTTGTCTCTTGGACCTTAAAACTATGTGCACTAGTCCAGGACATTTCCACCTTGAATAAGGTTCTGACTGTCTACCCTATCGATGCCACTCATACTAATCTCTCAGGTCTCCCCATAAACTCTGATATTGCAGGAAAACAATCCTAGTCTATCCAATCTCTCTTTGTGGCAAATGCTGGCAGTTTTAATCCAATGGCAAACTAGTGCATTTAATTAGTTCTGGCTTTCATGGCCACTCTATCCAAACCAGTCCTGGTGTTTTCTGTCGGAGAAGCCAAAGTCTCTTGACGGTGCCAATTACAATCTATCTCTGGGTAGCCTACATGCTGTAGACATTGTATGGCTCCTGTTGGTTGCATCCCATCATGTCACCTCGAGGTACTATCTGGTAGGAGCTATCTTTCACGGTGTTTGAGAGACTGTATACATTGGCTTTCTTGTGCGTGTTTCTGATGCCATCTTGCTTTTGGGCTCCAGCTTGTTTAGTTTAGTTTATTATTGTCATGTGTACCGAGGTGTAGTACAAAAACTTTTTGTTGCATGCTATCCAGTCAAAGAAAAGACTAAACATGTTCCCAATCAAGCTGTCCACAGTGTACAGATAAAGGGTATACCATTTAGTGCAAGCTAAAGTCTGTTTGAAGATTCTTTAAAGATCTCCAATGAGGTAGATGGGAAGTAGGAACTGCATTCTAGCTGGCAGCTGATAACAGCTGGGAAGAAATGGTCCCCGAATCGGGAGGTATGAATTTTCAGACTTCTGTACCTCTTCGTAGAGGGGAGAGGAAGGTGATCAGGGTGAGACTTGTCCTGTATTATGCTGGTGGCCTCGCCAAGGCAGTGTGGAGAAGCAATGCTAATGGAGAAAAGAGTGCCGGTAAGGTGATGGGTGGGAAGAGGCTCCACAAGGCTCAACTTGTCCACCTTTGATTCCAAACTTGATTCTTCCTAAAATTAATTAAGTTATTTAAAGCAAAATGAAGCTTTTGTTTGGTTTAGTTCAGTGGTACAGGGCGGAAACAGGCACAATTGGCCCCCCGAGTCCACGCCGACCAGTGATCCCGGTACACTAGCACTATCCTAAACACACACTAGGGACAATTAACAATCTTTACCGATGCCCATTAACCTGTAAAACTGCACATCTGTGAAGTGTGTGAGGAAACCGGGGAAAACCCACGCCGTCACGGGGAGAACTTACAAACTCTATACAGACAGCACCCATAGTCAGGATTGAACCCGGGTCTCTGGCGCTGTAAGGCAGCTACTCTACCGCTACACTACCGTGCCGCCCCCAAGGTGCAAGCATTAAGAAGTATTTTTTGACGTTTTCTATTGGTTTGATTTGACTGTGGCGATGGAATGCCCACTAGCTAGAATGTGTACTATTGGGTGATGTGTTTTTGTTTTTCTTTTCAGGCTCTGTACCACTCATTCAAGGAGCTCTGCCAGATGCGCACTATTATAGCTGTGGATATCTTTGCTGCAATTGCCCAATTCTTTGTGGTGAGCATTGGCGGCGTAGTGGTTGGAATTATCTATGGATTTGTTGCAGCTTTCACCACCCGCTTCACTCAGAATGTTCGCATAATTGAGCCACTGTTCGTCTTCCTGTTCAGTTACCTTTCCTACCTGACAGCAGAAATGTTCCACATGTCTGGTATCATGGCGTAAGTATCCTCATGATTTCTTACTAAGTTAATTGAAGATCAGTTTTACTGGTCATTTTCTCTCAATGCAGCTTGGATAGCAAATTTTAGGAAGGAACTGCAGGTGCTGGTTTATACTGAAGATATACAAAATGCAGGAGTAATTCAGCGGGTCCTGCAGCATCTCTGGAAAAAAGTAGGGTGACATTTCGGGTCAGAACTCTTCTTCAATCCGAAACGTCACCTTTACTTCAACTGCAGAGATACAGCGTGAAAATGGGCCCTTCACTCCATCGAGCTCTCGCCGGCCAGCAATCACACCATACACTCGCACTATTTTACACGCTACGACCAATTTGCATAAGCCAATTAATCTACAAGCCCGTACATTTTTTGGAGCGTGGGAGGAAACCGGAGTACCCAGAGAAAACCCACGTGGTCACAAGGAGAATGTGAAAACTCTGTGCAGACAGCATCTGTAGTCAGGATCTAACATGTGTCTCCGGCGCTGTAAGGTAGCAATTCTACCGCTGCGTCACTGTCTCCCATGGCTGCAGAAATTGATCAGATTGTAGCTATGCCAAGGTGCTGGACTATGTGTTGGACGGAGTTATGTATCTCTCCGCTGCTGTGCCCATAATCCTGTTTATAACCCATTGTGTAACATACCACAATACATTTTAACAAGGCTGAACTGTATTTCTAAATAATGCAGAATGAGAAAAGTATTATTGTTAAGGGGCCTTTGTGCATGTTATCTGATTGTGAAAGTTGGTTTCAGATGAGATGGTAGGTAATGTGCCAGAACTACCTATGGTCTGGATCAACATTGAAAGTGGGTTAGGGAGTGGCTGATGGAATTTAGCTTGGACAAGTGCAATTGAATTATTTAAATCAGGCATGGGCAATGAATTTAAGGTAGAAAAGATTAATGGGAATGTTGCCTGGACTGGAGGAATTAAGATACGAGAAGGGGTTTGATGGATTTGTCCTGGAGTAAAATACACAGGGGTGAATTTGGAGAGATTTATAAAATTAAATAGATTGGGTACGTGGTCTGTTTTTCTCCAGGGCAGGGGAGGCAGAAGCTAAAGGCTACAGGTGAGAGGTGAACTATTTAAACAGGATTTGAGGGATGGTTATTCACACAGACTGTGGTGCATATATGGAATGAGTTGGCAGACACGGTGGCTCAGCGGTAGAGTTGCTGCCTTGCAGCACCAGAGACTCGGGTTTGATCCTGACTATGCGTGCTGCCTGTATGGAGTTTGTCCATTCTCCCTGTGACCACATGAGGTTTCTCTGGGTAGTCTGGTTTCCTCCCATATTCCAAACACATGCAGGTTTGTAGGTTAATTGTACCTAGTGAATAGAGTAGAACCACTGTATGGGTGATGGCTGGTCAGCGTGGACTTGATGAGCTGAAGGGCCTGTGTCCATGCTGTATCTCTAAACAGACAGTGGTAGAGGCAGGTACAATTACAAGATGTAAAAGACATTTGGACAAGTACATAGATAGGAATGGTTATGAAGGATATGGACCTTAAACAAATGGACCAGGCATAAACTGATGGAATGAAATACAGAGGCATTTTGATCAGCGTGGATGAGTTGGGCAAAGGACCTGTTTTCCTGTTGTATAATTCTAACAATCTATTCTGTGTTTATTCAAATATAATGGTTCTGTTGCAGTGCTTGTTCTTGGTGTATACATTATTTTGATTCCACACTGCCCAACCTTAAGTAACATGGTCATTCAATGAAGTTTAAAAATGGACACTTGGCAGTTATGGAAAGATATGGGTTTTTGTTATGTTTTTGCGTTATTAATCTATTTTGTGTGTTGTCCATAAGCCTGACAATGTCCTACACCGTGGAATGGAAAATTAGTTGGCACTGTATTTTGTTCCTGCACTAATCTCACCAGGTGGTTAAGTTTACATGTATTTCATCAACCATAGCCAGAAAGCTTTTTGTTTGCATATGACCAGTTGATCTACAATACTCAATTTAATCTGTGTGTGAGCTCATGGTAATTAAAATCAGTGCATAATTCTCTTTCAGTGCAAGCAGTGAATCTGAATTTCCACATATACAGCATACCTCTAAGCAGTGAAAATGTAAAACTGTTAGCTTTTCTTTTGGGCACACTTTGTGTTTTAGGCAGTTTGGCAGAGGGGGGGTGTCTAATGAAAATATGGTTGCCCCTTTTTAGAAAATTGAATAGGCTGCAGTTTCAGTAACTTACAGCATTTGAAAGTCTGAATTTATAAGAACAGGTTGCATGCAGTGGGTCTATTCTTCAGTCTGCAGAAAGGTCTCGTCCCAAAAATCACCTATTCCTTTTCTTCAGAGATACTGCGTGACCCGCTGACTTACTCCAGTATTTTGTGTCTATCTTCCGTATAAACCAGCATCTGCAGTTCCTTCCTACGCATCTAGTCTTGGGAACTGGAGTCTCCTACCTTGCCACATTTTGTTTCAATCCTTGAGCACTGAGAAACAATTCAACTGGTGTAATTAAAACGGGTTATCTAGCCACTTATCACTTTTGTTGCTTGTTTGACCTTGTACTGGGTTTGCTATAATTTAAAAAGTGGCCTAAGGCAAACTAATCCAGAACACATCGGAACTAATTTGAGCTTCTGATTCATCAAAATGTTTCCTGTGAGTATTAGTTTTGATAGGATTGGAGAATTCCTAAATATTTTCCAGTAGCTCTGCCCTTTCCATTGCGCGCGCGCGCGCGCGTGTGTGCGTGTGTGTGTTCTCGCTGGTTTACTGCTTTTCCAAGCATCAGCTGACAATGGAGTTGAACAGCATCAAGCCAGAGAATAAGCAATAACCAAGAAAAGTTACACACTGGGGGCAGATGAAATGCCTTTTAATGTTTCAAGAGGTCAACCACCCATAAACCAGAGCCCGAACTTGCCCAAGATTGGAACTTCCAGCAATCGCTCTTTTTTTAAGAACTAAGTAGGATACAATTGGTTTCATCAAATTGTCACACATGATTTTATGAAGACGTTGCCAGGATTTGAGGACCTAAGCTATGGGAGAAGGTGAGTGGGCTAGGACTTTGAGTTTAGTTTAGATACAGATACAGCAGGGAAGTGGGCCCTTCATCCCATTGAGTCTGCACCAATTAACAATCACTCGTACACCAGTTCTGTGTTATCCCAGCTTCACATCCTACACACAAGGGGCAATTTACAGAAGCCAATAAACCTACAAACCTATATGTCTTTTGAATGTGGGAAGAAACCGAGCACCTGGAGAAACCCATGAGGCCACACAGAGAACGTACAAACTCCATACAGAGAGCACCTGTTATCAAACACGGGTCACTGGCAATGTAAGGCCACAACTCTACTGCTGTGCAACAGCATAAGGGGTAATCACAGAGATGTATAAGATCCTGATTTAAGATGTTTGTTATGTTATCCATGAGTACTGTTTTCTCGGCCTATTGTGTTGCTGCAAGTAAAAAAATTATTGATCTGTTTTTGCTCCAAATGACAATTAAGCAGTCTCGAGTCTTGACCAAGTACTCCCTGGTTAACTCGTGCCTCCCCACCCAAACCATTTCTTCCCAGGTACCTTCCCCTGCAAGTGCAGGAGATGTAACACCTGTCCCTATACCTCCTCCCTTGACTCCATGTAGGGACTCCGTCCCCAAGCTTCACTTACTGCTCCTCCAACCTAATCTACTCCATCCGCTGTTCCAGGTGGGAACTCCTGTATATCGGTGATATACGGTGGCAGTCATGGTGGCACAGCGGTAGAGTTGCTGCCTTGCAGCAAAATTTAGCACCAGAGACCTGGGTTCGATTCCGACTACGGGTGCTGTCTGTATGGAGTTTGTACGTTCTCCCCGTGATCTGCGTGGGTTTTCTCAGAGAACTTCAGTTTCCTCCCACACTCCAAAAACGTACAGGTTTGTAGGTTAATTGGCTTGATAACATGTTAAATTGTCCAAGTTGGTGATATGCAGAGTACTGCTCTGCCAACTACAAAATTCAGAAGGTTCAGAAGGTGAGACCAAGCGCAAATATTTTGCTGAACATCTTCACTAAATCTGCCTTTGCTTGTGTGTTCTCCCGGTTGCCAAACACTTTAACTCCCCTTCCCATTCCCATACTGACCTTTCTGCCCTGCACCGCCTCCATTGTCAATGAGGCCAAATGCAAACTGGAGGAACAGCACCTCGTATTTTGCTTGGGCAGCTTAAACCCAGCAGTGTGAATATTGGTTTCTCGTACTTCCAGTAACCCTTGCATCCCCTCGCTCTCTGTTTCTCCCTTCCCCTCCCCCCCCCCCCCCCCCCCCCCCCCCTAGTCTTCATACTAGTTTCACTGTCATCCTGTTGAGTTGCATTGTATTACTGGTTATCACCTACCCCACAGCCAATAATGGACCATTGTGGACCACCTTTTCTTGAACATTGTTGCTTTTTGCATATCTTTAATTCATTTGTCCTATGTACCTTTTATATCTCTTGGTTCACTTTCCTCTGACTCTAAGTCTGAAGAAGAGTCTCAACCCGAAATGTCACCTATTCCCTTTCTCCAGAGATGCTGCCTGACCCACTGAGTTACTCCAGCATTTGTCTACCCAGGGTCAGATTGGCTGCATTCTTGTTAAATAAGTCTAAAAGCCCTGTCCTACGGTACGAGTTCATTCCAAGAGCTCTCCCGAGTTTGCCCTGATTCAAACTCGGAGATTTACGGTAATGGCCACTCGTCGGTACTCGGGGCTCTCGTGGACATTTTTCATCATGTTGAAAAATCTTCACGAGTCTTCCCGTGCTTACCTGCCGTTAGCGAGTCTTCCCGAGTACCTGCCGTTAGCGCTAAGAGACGCCCCCGAGCTCTGACGTACCCGCTACGTTCATTCTCCGTGTTTACCACAAGTTTGATTTTTTTTTTTTAAACTCTGGAGAGCTCTTGGAATGAACTTGTACGGTGGGACAGGGCTTTAATGCTGCTCCTAATTCTATTTTGTTGTTCTTATGTACTTATTATAATTCTGTTGTTTGGGATGAATGCAAACTTTCAGATTTAGCATGCTTGGTTGATCATTTGATAGTCGTGCGGGAGTAGTATTTTGATCCAAATACTGAATATGATCAGTCACTACAATAATACTGCCTCATGCCATAAATTTACCCTGGAATGTGTTAGAATGCACAGTCAAAACAGCTAGAGGACTTTCAAAGTTAATACTTGCTGGAAGTCATCCCATACAATCCCTTGTCTCCATTAATGTTCAATATTGGAACGGCATATTGGATCTGACAATTTTTAAACTAATATTTGTTTCCATGGCATGAGGAAGAGTTAAGGGAATCAGCTGGAGTGAATCACACGGCTTATTTCATAATCCAATTTCTACAAAAATAAACTGAATTAAACATGTTTTGGGGGGGGGGTGCTTAATATAGGCAAAGGAAATATGTCAACATTTTAATTTCTAACATGTAAACTATTGATGTGTAGAAAGGCACTGCAGATGCTGGTATATATCGAAGATAGACACAAAGTGATGAAGTAACTCAATGGGCCAGGCATCATCTCTGGAGACAAAGGATGGGTCACATTTCGGGTTGGTTCTGCAGAAGGGTCCCAACCTGGAACATCACCCACCCTTTTTCTCCAGAGATGCTGCCTGAACCGCTGAATTACTCCAGCTCTTTGTGTCTATCTTCGATGTAAACTATTGATACCAACTCTGACTTGAATTGTTTTGAGGCCAAAGGTGTTTACGATAGAAGCTTCTATATTTGTGGAGGAACTGAGAGCCTGCTTGTTATTTATTGTTAACTTCTGAGAGATACATTTGCTTAATAGCCATTTGTGTATTTCCAGTGACGATATTTTCTTAAATGCATTTGAAAGGCAAAAATGCAATGAGAACCTCTGGTGGTGGAAAAACTACAAAGTCCTATCTTGATTTCTCACAGCACACTACTTTAATAGAAAATATAATGGTGCAGAACCAGACAGGTTGTGGCTGTTTGCCCTGCGGCTTCCACAGACGATATAAATTTATTTGATTGTGTATTTTACCCAACATTTTTTTTATTCTGAGCAATTAATAATCCATTTGTAAGCCTTGCTAGACCCCAGTGGATTTATATTGTGCCTTAAATCGAAATGAATAATATCATTTTGCCGTATTTAAAAAATTGACGTTGCACAAACTGTACCGAGTTTGTAGGTTCTCCCATGACCTCGTGGATTTTCACCAGGTACTCTGGTTTCATCCCACATCCAAAAGATGTATAGGTTTATTGGCTTCTGTAAATTGTCTCTACTGTGTAAGCTAGAACTAGTGTACGTGTGATCACTTGTCGGCATGAACTAGGTTGGCTAAAGGGAGTTGGAATGAGCACCAAAGTTAATGAAAATTAAACAATGGGAGTTGCAGGATAATTGAAGCCACAGCCTGGGAGTGTGACAGTGGGTCCAGCTGGTAGTGGTCTTGTCCATTAACACTGGAGACCCAGGCCCAGTTATGACCTCTGGCTCGGTCTGTGTGGAGTTAGTGCGTTCTCCCGGCAACCACACAGGTTTCCGCCAAGTTTCTTCTTCATCACAAAGACACGAGTTGGGAGGTCATTTTGCCACCATAAATTGGCCCACTGTATGTTGTTGAGTTGAAAGAGAACTTGGACATTTGTTTAAGAAATGGATTTATTGTACGATTAGTGTAAAATGGGTGGTTGAAGGTCAGAGTGGGCTCATTGGGCCATAAGGCTTGTTTCCTTGCCGTATCGTTCTATCGACGAGGATAATTGGGTAAACGTATGATGAGCGCTTGATGGCTCTGGGCCTGTACTCATTGGCATCCTTCTAGATGGGGGTGGAATCTCATTGAACTACCAAAAAGTGAAAGGCCTTGATAGAGTCGATGTGGAGAGGATGCTTCCACTAGTGGGAGAGTCTAGGACCAGAAGGTGCAGCTCAGAATAAAAGGACACACCTGTAGAAAGGAGATGAGGAGGAATTTTTTTAGACAGAGGGTGGTGAATCTGTTGAATTTGTTGTCATAGACGGCTGTGGAGGCCAAATCATTGGGTATTTGTGAAATAGAAATTGATAGGTTCTTGATTAGTAAGAGTGTCAAAAGGTATGGATGAATGGGGTTAAGAGGGAAAGATAGATCACCCATGATTGATAGACTCGATGGGCCGAATGGCCTAATTCTGCTCCTATGACTTCTAAACTTCTGACTTCTTGTGACAGATTTCAAAGAATTTCAGAAGCAGGGGCATTGGGGACTGGAAATGTGAAGTAAGCAGTTATCTGGCTGTAATTAGAGAAATTAAAGCTGTTGCCTTTAATGCAAGAACATTTCATATTCATTGAGTGTGGAGAGACTGTTTCAAAGATGACTGACCACACGGGCTCTTAACAAACAGGGTCTTGGGGGCAGCACAGCAGTGGAGTTGCTGCCATGCAGTGGCAGATACCCAGGTTCAATCCTGACTACAGGTGCTGTCAGTATGTAGATTGTACGCTCTCCCAGTGACCAGGTGGGTTTTCTCCGGGTGCACTGGTTTCCTCCACACTCCAGAAAAGTACTGGTTTGTAGGTTAATTGGTTTCTTTGAATTGTAAATTTTCACTTGTGTGTTTAGGATAGTGCTAGTGTACTGTGTGTTTGCTGCGGATGGCCTGTTCACAAGTTGTATCTCTAAAGTCTGAAAGTAAAGTTGAAATGCAGCCAGGATCTGGTACAGGTATGGAGGGCAAGACCAACAGCAGATCCGTCATCTTGTTTGTGCTCTGATTCTGCGAGATGTATGTAATGAAGCTTGTAGAGTCCTTATCATAATGTCTGTCTTCAACTCTTTGCAAATTTTAATTAACCTTCTCCAACCATCTCCATATGAACCTGGATAAAATAAGAGAAAAATGCATGGTATTGTAGCAATAGTTAATCCAACAAGACTAATGCTGATCACTGATGTTACCTGCTCAATGTGCTGTTGCCCAAGCTTGACAGACCAGCCTTGAGGTATTTTGACAAAGTAGGGCAAAAAAAAAGGAAAGTATAGATGGGGTCTGCAAGATGAGGCATCCCAAATTAAAGTCGTAGAGAAGAGTAGCACAAAATCAAGTTATTAAGAATACCAATATACTTTGGAATAACAAGGACATAGAAATAAGGCCCAGGAGTCATAAAGAATCCAATGACTGAAATGGTTATGTCCTTCTCTCAGCAAAGGAGACTGCCTCAGAGATAAGACTCAAATGTATTGGGACACGATTCAATGGAAAATCCAAAGTGGATTTGCAGGATAGAGAGATGAGTGAAGTTGTTAGCGATGTTACAATATCTACCTTCAGTGACGCTGCAGTTCTGCCACCAGCCGTATGCCTGAATTTGACACCTTTGAGGGGGGAGGGGGGTGGGGGGGGGAAACGGGATTAAAATGCCGTTTTCTCCTGCCTGTCCGAGATTTTCTCGAGCTGCTAGCTGATGCAGAAAAATCATTCTGACTTCCGTTCTCGGAAGTTTAAAAAAAAAATCATGAGACAATTTAATCCCTGGAGTAAAATAAAAAGCTACTTCTAACGCCTACAACGGGACGGATCTCACGTAGGGGACAAAACAAAATGTAAGTTTATTTTACATATAAACTTGCTTCTTAGGATGACTAATCAAAATTTCCTTGGCGATAATGTGATTTTGGCCCCATACCAACCGGAAGTGTTTCTCCTGCCGATATGGGGTTCAAATTCACTGCAACCGCAACGTTCCAATCAATCACGTTCCACAAAAACCCACTCGCAAGATGATTAAAATGCCCATTAATTTATGGGAATTAAACATAAAATTCCATCCATTTGGCCTATAAATTCATGACAGAGATTTAAAAATCATGTTATTGTGAATTCTTGTGTGAATGTTATTTGGACACTCGAGGCGTACGTCCCCACGCGGCCGTACGCCTCAAGCGACCACGTTTGGTCACGCTAGATGCATGCAATCTCATGCTGGTCGGACAGGCCCTTCAGGCTATTTAAAAATGTTAATCTTTTCTTAAAAAATGGATAGATGTTTAGATCTAGTAATTAAATTTTGTAATTAGCTACAATTAGGTAACTTAAGGGCCTGTCCCACGAGCATGTGACTGCATGCGGCAAGCGCGACCTAACGTGGTCGCTTGAGCCGTACGGCCTCGCGGGGCCGGTCCCACTTCGATCGCCGGAGCCGTAGAGTTGGGCGGAGCTGGTCCCGACATCACGCGGGGCTCCGAAAAACTGACACTGTCCAAAAATTCCGAGCGGCAACGGGCTGCCGGCCCGCAGCCGCATTGAGGCCGTAGCCACCACCTCGACGGGTGTGCGCAGCGTCTTGACGCCGTACGCAGCGTCTTGATGCCGTACGCAGCGTCTTGACGCCGTACGCCTAGCGCGAACTTCCCGCGGACTTCGCTTGAACTTCACATCAACTCGTACGGCATCACTCTACCTCCGCGCGGCCCAAGCTTCCGGTTTGGTCGCGCTCGCCGCATGCAGTCGCATGCTGGTGGGACAGGCCCTGTACGGGGGTCACTCGACCTCCACGTGGCCCCCGCTTCCGGTTTGGTCGCGCTTGCAGTCGCATGCTCGTGGGACAGGCCCTTAACTAATTATATGCTTTAATTTCAGATCATCCAAATAAGATTGTTTCATATCTGTTTCAGAATGCTTCAATTTATTATAACTGAAAATTTCATTCAGTTCTCTTAATTTATAAGAAAGTTATGGGCTTTTGACTGTCCTTGATCACATCTTTTTAGTTAAGTCAATGGAAAAGCAATAGGGAACGATGCTAATTTCAGAGTATGAAAATGGCCATAACATTTTTAATACTGTATATGAATTAGGTGTCACATTAAACTTCGTTTTATGCTTTATCTGATGGGATAAATTGCAGACTTGATTTTTTAAATCACAACATTTTGTAACATTGCTACAGAGCTGCATTATGTCTGAGAGTGTATGTACATGTTTGAAATGCAAGTAGATAAAATATTAGATATAATTAAGCATGTTACAGTTGACTTGTAGCTAACCAGTATACATAAACCAATAATTTTACATTGTCATATTGTTCTGTTTCACTTTAAAAAAAAAAAGGGAATTGAAATGGTGCATGTCTGATAGCTTTTGAGGAAAACTATCTTAATGGCTAGTGAGTTGCTCCTACCTTAAAAGGCCATGTCACATTTTTGATAATATTTTGTACCACTTGAAGCCTCGCCACCATAACATGTTCCCTTTAATTGATGAATGATCAAGCCCCTAATGCAAACAGCGATGTATCATCTCGAGCCTCTTTCTACTGAAAGGTTGTGGTTAACCATGGGTGTGTGCCTTTCCTGTAATGAAGTTGGGTAATGCTGATTACTGTAGATTAACGGAGCTTACTCATAGCCTTCCATACAAAGAGATTTCCTCCTGTCACCAATTACTCCTCGGCCTCTGGAACATCATAAAACTGACTAAAGTTAATCGAGCAGAAGACTTTTTAAAAAAAAAGACCACTCCTTTCCTTCCACAAGGGCCTGTAGAGAAAGGGAGTTCTTTCTCTAAATTGTACAAGGTGGTCAGGGAATTTTGGAAATACAGCTCATCATTAAAATACTTCACTCAATTATCAACAAAACAATTTGTTTCCCCTAACCTCACACATTCTCTCACTTTGTCTTGCACTCTTTCTCCAGCCTTTTGCCATTTTCACCCCCCAACTCTTTCTTGTTTACACCCATATAACATATAACCATATAACAATTACAGTACGGAAACAGGCCATCTTGGCCCTTCTAGTCCGTGCCAAACACTTACTCTCACCTAGTCCCATATACCTGCACTCAGACCATAACCCTCCATTCCTTTCCTGTCCATATACCTATCCAATTTATTTTTAAATAATAAAATCGAATCTGCCTCCACCACTTCCACTGGAAGCTCATTCCACACAACTACCACTCTCTGAATAAAGAAGTTCCCCCGAATGTTACCCCTAAACTTCTGTCTCTTAATTCTCAAGTCATGTCCTCTTGTTTGAATCTTCCCTACTCTCAATGGGAAAAGCTTATCCACATCAACTATGTCTATCCCTCTCATCATTTTAAAGACCTCTATCAAGTCACCCCTTAACCTTCTGTGCTCCAAAGAATAAAGATCTAACTTGTTCAACCTTTCTCTGTAACTTAGTTGCTAAAACTCAGACAACATTCTAGTAAATCTTCTCTGTACTCTCTCTATTTTGTTGACATCTTTCTTATAATTTGGCGACCAAAATTGTACACCATTACTCCAGAATTGGCCTCACCAATGCCTTGTACAATTTTAACATTACATCCCAACTTCTATACTCCAGCCCTCCAGCAAATTAACACAAAGGAAAATTGAAAAAATATATTTCATTAGCAATTTCCACTTGTCTGTCTTATTGCACACCAACCCAAGTTTAAGTGAACTACTACAGGTTGGGGTTGGTGGATATGAGACAAGGTATTGGGATTCTCCTATTCTAGGTTGGCATTCTTTACCCTGTTTTCCAACCCATGTTCCTTCCTTGGCAGGCAACCATGGGTGACCTGCTCCTGAGCACTATTCTGTTACTGATGCTGTACTGAGGTGGGGGGGGGGGGGGGGAAGAGGAGGGAGGTGTGGGGAGCTCTAGGAGTGCAGGAACATAGTTGCCTTCATCACATGCAACATTAGAGGCCAGGGGTCCTCGGCAGTTGAACATTTAGAGTTGAATCCTTTATTTGTCATTCAGACCTTTCGGTCTGAACGAAATGCTGTTGCCTGCAGCCATACATGTAATAATAACAAAACACAATAAACACAAATTAACATCCACCACAGTGAGTTCACCAAACACCTCCTCACTGTGATGGAGGCAAAGTCTTAGAGTTACTGTCTCTTCCTTCCTCTTCTCCCTCTGCGCCGAGGCGATACCCCACCGGGCGATGGTAAGTCAGTCCCGCGGTTCAAACTCCGCGGCCCGGGGGTGGTCAAAGCTGCCCGCAGCTGTTGCAACGGGTGCTCCGGAAAACAGGCACCAGCCTGTGACCTGCGAGCTCCCGACATTGTCCTCCACTGGCCCGCGGCCGAGCCCCGGATCCACGTCGCCGCCGCCAAAACGCCGCCTCAGCCGCCGTAGCACCGTCTCCGCCCCGCACCGGGCTGCCCACAAGGCAGCGTCTCAGCCCCGCACCGGGCTGCTCACACGGGAGCGCCTTCCAGCCGGTAGCCGTGCCGCTCACACAGGAGTGTCTCAGCTCCGCGCCGTCCGCCCTCACCAGAGCGCGGAGTCGTGCCGCTACCCGGACGTCGCCACAGCTCGAAGACGGCCAGCCTCGCGTTGGTGAGTCCTGGCTGACTCTACCTCCGGACCCTCGAGGTCGGTCGCAGCTCCGCCATTAGGCCTCAGCGCAGACGGGGGAAGAGAAGGGGGATACGACAAAAAGTCGCATTCCCCCGAAGGGAGAGACAGAAAGCTCTGTTTCACCCTCCCCCCACACACATAACACCACCTAATAACCAAAAAAATTACTAAACTAGACAAAAAAAACAAACACAAAAAGTAAAAACAGACAGACTGCAGGCGAGCCGCAGCTGTGTCACAGCGCCGCCACTTCTGGAGTTGTCTGGACTATTGTGTTCTGCCTGCATTGAAGCACTTCTAGGCAGTTGCCAGATATTTTGATCCATGGGTGACATCCACATTGTAGACTCAGCTAAATTATCTTCGAGATACTGCATGGGTATAACAGTCCATTGAATCTAATCTGACCATCGATCACTCATTTACATTAGTCTTGTTATCCCACTTTTGCATTAATTCCCTACATACTATGGGCAAATTTACAGGGGCCAACTAACCTACTAACCCACATGTTTGGGATGTGAGGGGAAACTTGTCACAGGGAGAAAGTGCAAACTCCACACAGACAACGCAAAGTCAGGATTGAACCCAAGTCTCTGGCGCTGTGAGACAGCAGCTCCACCAGCTATGCCACTGTGCCACCCCTTGATGTGCAGAATCAGCTTAATCCAGTTAATGGTGAGGTATTGCACCTTGAGAGGTCAAATGTAAAATAAAACTATACAGTAAATGACAGGACTCTTTGGAGCACTGGTGCATAGAGGGACCTTGGGGTATAACTCTATAGCTTTCTGAACGTGGCAACTTGTCTATTTCCCAGGGTGAAGATGTCAAGTAATAGACGGCATAGCTTTAATGTGAGAGGGGAAAGTTTAAAAGAAATGTGAGGAAATGTTTCTATTTACATAGAATGGTAGGTATTCGAGCACACTAATGGGCCTGTCCCACTTAGGCGATTTTTCAGGTGACTTGCGGTGACTGTCAAGGTCGCTAAAAAACCAGCATCTGGAACGGCGATTGTCAGAGTGGAACATGCACACATCGCTTCCTTCACCAGCCAGTTATGCAGGAGGGGGACAGGGTAAGCGGGGAGAGCGCTGCCTGAGTGAAATTCACATGGTGCAAAGCCAATGTGAAACAGACACGATGAACAGGAAGGTTTGGCGCTGTAATTAAGATGGTGAAAGCACAGTGTGCAGGAAGGGTCACTTAAGTCCTTTAAAAGAGGTGGGTGTGGGGGGGGGGGAGGGAGGGGAGGGAGGGGAGGGGGGGGAGGGGAGGGAGAGGAGTGGAGACAACTTTTAAGAAGCCAGAGATACACGGCTGTGAAGCTCGGCAGACATTAACATTACTGGTCGGTTATCCTTCGTTCTGAAAACTACTGTTTACTTTTTTTTGTCCCAATGAGCCAATGAAATTCACTGGTCAGCACCGGCAACAACCAACGAGAACTACGGCAACCTACGACCTCCTGGCGACCCACTACCACTGTACCTACGGCACTAGAATTCTCGCTACTCTCCACGGCATCAAAATGCAGGTCACCGCTAGTTTTTCAACCCAGAATGAAGCCGCGACTAGTTCCGAGAAAGTGGGAACTACTCGCCACATTCCCCGGCAACCACCCGCGAACATGTAGCGACTGCATAGTCTCCTGCAGCCGCCTAAAGTTGCCGAAAAAGTGGGACAGGTCCATAAGGAATGTGATGGAAATAGATACGATTGTAACATTTAAGAAACATTTAGATAGACGCATGTCGAAGAAGGGAACTTGTAGATTAAGTACAGACAGATGTGCTGTTTATATTGATATGGTGAGCACAGACATAAAAAGCTGAAAGGCCTGTTCTTGTGATGTACTGTTCTATATTTTATGTAGTCTTCGTTCTATCCCACACTCTTGGATTTAGTGAATGGGCAGTAAAATGGAGCATTTGATGGGTGAGGAAATGTGGGCATGCAGGAGGAAAACACTGCTGATGGTATGAAATGTTTTGTATTCACCTACTCGGGTTATACTTGACTGGTGCCGTTTAACCAAGGATGTTTCCAAGATTGCAAAAGTGACATTGGTGTATAAATTGCTATAATGCCAAATGGTGCTTTTAAACTATTCAATTAATGGGCCTGAAATATTTTTTCAATGCCAGGTAGCACAGTGGCGCTGCAGTAGAGTTGTGGCCTTGCAGCGCCACGGACCCGGGTTCGGTTCTGGCTACAGGAGCTCTCTGTATTGAGTTTGTGCGTTCTCCCCGTTACCTGCATGGGCTTTCTCTGGGTGCTCCGGTTTCCTCCCACACTCCAAGACGTACAGTTTGTAGGTTAATTGGCGTGGTTAAATTGTCCCTAGCGTGTAGGATAGTGCGAGTGTACGGGGATCGCTGGTTGGCACGGACTCTGAGCCGAAGGGCCTAGTTTCGCGCTGTCTCTAAACTGAGCTAAGCTAAAGGGGGGAAAGCAACATACTTTTATTTCACTTAGGATGCTTGTGTATCCCTCGTGTTCAAAACTGAACCAATATATCTTTTCTCTTTCAGATTGATAGCCTGTTCTATGAGCATGAAGCGCTACGTAGAAGAAAACATTTCGATGAAGTCCAGCACCACTATTAAGTATTTCATGAAGATGTGGAGCAGTGTCAGTGAGACTCTCATTTTCATTTTCCTTGGGGTATCGACAGTCACGGAAAAGCATGAATGGAACTGGGCGTTTGTTTGCTTCACCTTATTATTCTGCTTATTGTGGCGTGCGCTAGGTAAATATTCGCTATCACTATAGAGTGAGTATGTAATGTTCTTCCTGGCTCTGATAAGCGAGTACCAAAAAATTGCTGAATATTTTTTTTTTTTTAATGAGATTTGGGTCAATCTGAAGAGAATTTTCAGATTTAAATTACAGTAACAGAAGGAAAGCCAGATTATTTAATTTAAATGGGCTATCCAACATGTCCCACTTTCCAAGATATGATAGGTTGTCCCCACGAAACATTGCATCTGGGTGCAGACTCAACAAATTTAGTTTTAACAGTTTACTTCAGTATATTATTGTCACATGTACCTCGGTACAGTGAGAAGCTTTTATTTGTGTGCTATCCCATCCATGAAAAGACTATGCATGGATACAATCTAGCCGTCCACGGTGCACAAATAAAGGATACAACATTTAGTGCAAGGCAAAGTCTGATTAAAGAGTTCAATGGTCATCAGTGAGGTAGATGGGACGTCAGGATTGCACTCTAGCTAATGAGAAAATTGTTCAGTTGCCTGATAACAGCTGGGACTAAACTGTCCCAGAATCTGGAGGTGTGTGTTTTCACTCTTCCGTACCTCTTGCCTGATGGGAGAGGGGAGAAAAGGGAATGACCTTCATCAATCCATAAACTTGTAAAGAAAACACCGCCGGGGACGCAGAGGTGGGTTAAAGGCCAGGTTAGAGCTAGCCCCACACAGGGTAGCGATTCCTAGCCTTTTTCTCGCCAACGTGCGCTCACTGGCAAACAAAATGGACGAACTCCGGCTAAGGATCACCTCCCACAGCTGGATCAAGGACTGCAACATCCTGATCTTCACGGAAACTTGGCTCAACACTGACGTTCCTGACAGCGCCATCCAGCTATCGGGGCGTCATTTACTCCGAGCGGACAGGACATCAGACTCCGGCAAGACCAGAGGTGGGGGTCTGTGCATTTATGTAAATAAAGCATGGTGCACGGACTCCACCATCATCGAGAGTCACTGCTCAGCTAACCTTGAGTTCCTCTTGGTTAGATGCAGACCGTTCTATCTGCCCAGAGAGTTCACCTCCACTGTTGTGACTGCAGCCTATATCCCTCCTGATGCTAATGCCAAGCTTGCAATGAAAGAGCTGCATACTGCCATTAGCAATCAACAGACGCACAACCCCGAGGCAGCCTTCATTGTTGCGGGTGACTTCAATCACTCTAACCTGAAGACTGTACTCCCCAAATTCCACCAACATGTCTCCTTCCCCACTAGAGTAGACAAGACACTGGACAAAGTCTACACCAACATGGCTGAAGCTTACAAAGCCATCCCCCCCCCCCACCTTGGTCAGTCTGATCACGTCTCATTGTTCCTGCTCCCTAAGTACTCCCCACTCATCAGACGGGTTAAACCAACTGTGAGGACAGTTAAAGTCTGGTCAGAGGAAGCGGACTTCACACTTCAGCAGTGTTTTGGAAACACTGACTGGAAGGCGTTTGCAGCCCAGGCCACCCTTGACTCCCACACGGACATTGATTCCTACACATCCTCTGTTCTGGACTTTATAAACTCCACCATCAATAGTGTCACCTCCCTCAAACAGGTGACCATATTCCCGAATCAGAAGCCATGGATGAACAGCGAGGTCAGGCTACTGCTGAAAGCACGGGACACCGCTTTCAGGTCAGGCGATGCTCGAGCCTACAGTTCAGCCAGGGCTAACCTGAAGAGGGGCATCAAGAAGGCCAAGCACTGCCATAAGCTCAGGATTGAGGAGCACTTCAACAACAACTCCGACCCCCGACGCATGTGGCAAGGCATCCAGGCCATCACGGACTACAGACCCTCCAACACCACCCCCACATCCAGCGACGCCTCCTTCCTTGAGGAGCTTAACCACTTCTATGGCCGCTTCGACAGGGACAATCTAGAGACAGCCATCAAGGCTGTGCTACCTGCCGATCACCAACCCCTCACACTCACCCCCTACGACGTATTCGTGGCACTGAGTAGGACTAATGCACGTAAAGCTGCTGGCCCTGACGGCATCCCCGGGCGCGTGCTCAGGGCCTGTGCTGCGCAGCTGACAGACGTCTGGACTGACATCTTCAACCTGTCACTTGCCCAAGCAGTTGTCCCCACGTGCCTTAAATCCACCTCCATCGTGCCAGTGCCAAAACACTCCACTGCGGCAAGCCTCAACGACTTCCGCCCAGTTGCACTTACCCCCATCATCACCAAGTGCTTCGAGAGGCTGGTCCTGGCACACCTCAAAAGCTGCCTACCCCCCACACTGGATCCCTATCAGTTTGCCTACCGCAAGAACAGGAGTACGGAGGATGCCATCTCAACGGCACTTCACTCCGCCCTCTCCCACCTCGACAACAGAGACACTTACGTAAGAATGCTGTTCATCGATTACAGCTCAGCATTCAACACCATTATACCATCAAAACTGATCACCAAACTCGGTAACCTGGGCATCGACCCCTCCCTCTGCAACTGGATACTGGACTTTCTAACCAACAGACCCCAGTCTGTTAGGTTAGACAAGCACACCTCTTCAACCCTCACCCTGAACACCGGCGTTCCACAGGGCTGTGTGCTGAGCCCCCTCCTCTACTCCCTCTTCACCTATGACTGCACACCTGTACATGGTACTAACACCATCATCAAGTATGCAGATGATACAACGGTGATTGGCCTCATCAGCAACAACGATGAGTCGGCCTACAGGGAGGAGGTCCAGCACTTAGCAGCATGGTGCGCTGACAACAACCTGGCCCTTAACTCCAAGAAGACCAAGGAGCTCATTGTAGACTTCAGGAAGTCCAGGGGCGGCACGCACACCCCCATCCACATTAACGGGACGGAGGTGGAACGTGTTTCTAGCTTCAGGTTCCTGGGAGTCAACATCTCCGATGACCTCTCTTGGACCCACAATACCTCAACTCTGATCAAGAAGGCTCACCAGCGTCTCTTCTTCCTGAGGAGACTGAAGAAGGTCCATCTGTCTCCTCAGATCCTGGTGAACTTCTACCGCTGCACCATCGAGAGCATCCTTACCAACTGCATCACAGTATGGTATGGCAACTGCTCTGTCTCCGACCGGAAGGCATTGCAGAGGGTGGTGAAAATTGCCCAACGCATCACCGGTTCCTCGCTCCCCTCCATTGAGTCTGTCCAAAGCAAGCGTTATCTGCGGAGGGCGCTCAGCATCGCCAAGGACTGCTCTCACCCCAACCATGGACTGTTTACCCTCCTACCATCCGGGAGGCGCTACAGGTCTCTCCGTTGCCGAACCAGCAGGTCCAGGAACAGCTTCTTCCCGGCGGCTGTCACTCTACTCAACAACGTACCTCGGTGACTGCCAATCACCCCCCCACCCCCCGGACACTTATTATCACTTATTATTATTTATTTAAATCATTTGCTATGTCGCTCTTCCAGGGAGATGCTAAATGCATTTCGTTGTCTCTGTACTGTACACTGACAATGACAATTAAAATTGAATCTGAATCTGAATCTGAATCTGAAAAGTGTGTAAAATTATTTTCACTGGTGTTCAGCAAATTTGTATTGTTCTCTTTCAAATCTTCTAGTTCAAACCAAATTGCAGCTGAATGATTAAGCGTCCCAAAAAGTTAATGGAGACATTTTTGAAGTAACTGACGAGGCAACAATTGCTTTATGTATCAGAAGGGGCTTTGACAACTTTTCCATAACTGAATGTTGGATCGAGTTGAATTTTGGGAAGTCAAACCAGGGCAGGTCCTTGACAAGATTTTGGCGAGTGTTGTGGAGCAGTGGGCTCTTGGAGTGCAAGAACATAGTTCCTTGAAAATCGCATCACAGATAGGGTGGTCAAGAAGGCTTTTGACTAATTAGCCTTCATCAGTCAGGGTATTGAGTATAGCAGTTGGAATGTTATGTTACTGTTGCATAAGATGTTGTTCTTGAGTCATACAGCATGGAATTGAACCCTTTGGCCTACGTTGCCCATGCTGACCAACATGCCCCATTTACACTAGTCTCATTTGGCCCATAACCCTCTAAGCCTATCTTATTCATGCAGCTGTCCAAATGTCTCTAATATTATGTTGAGGCTGCATTTGGAGCATTGTATTCAGTTTTGGCCAACCTGCTATAGGGGGGGGGGATGTTGTTAAGCTGGTAAGAGCGCAGAGAAGATTTACGGGGATGTTGCCAGGGCTTGAGAGGTTGGGCAGGCTAGGACATTATTCCTTGGAGCGCATGAGGATGAGGGATGATCCTATTGAGGTGTATAAGATCATGAGGGGGGAAAGATAGGCTGAATAGGCTAAGTTTTTTTGTTTTTTTTAACTCGGAGTAGGGAAGTCATGAACCAGAGGACATGTGTTTAAGGTGAGAGAGGGAAGATTTAATAGGAATCAGAGGGGCACTATTTTTGCACAGAAGAAGGTAGGTATATGGAATGAACTGCCAGAGGAGGTATTTGAAGCAAGTACAATAACATTTAAGACATTTGATCTACCTGACTTATTCAAACACTTTGTGTCTTTTCTATATCCAAATATCAGCCTGGTGCATGAATATACCAGTGAATTAATAAATCCATTTTCAAAGATGAAAAATACCTCCTATAATCGGTGATATGATCTCTTGTAGGGATGTTCCCAGTTTTTAACTTTTTTTTTCCTCCCAGGTGTACTTGTACTGACTTGGATTATTAACAAATTCCGTAAACTATTAGTCACCCGCAAGGATCAATTCATCATCGCCTATGGAGGGTTGCGTGGAGCCATTTGCTTTTCCCTTGTTTTTCTACTCCCGTCTCATGTCTTTCCTCGGAAGAATTTGTTCATCACGGCAACCATTGTGATTATATTCTTCACCGTTTTTATTCAGGTGAGAGATATAATCCCAATACTTTTTGGTGGTTTAGTTTATTATTGTCACGTGTGCAGCGATACAGTGAAAAGCTATTGTTAAGTGTTATCTAGTCAAAGGAAAGAGCATACGGTTACAATCAAGCTGTCCACAGTGTACAGATTAATGCCCCTGTCCCACTTACGAAACCTGAACGGAAACCTCTGGAGACTTTGCGCCCCACCCAAGGTTTCCGTGCGGTTCCCGGAGGTTTTTGTCAGTCTCCCTACCTGCTTCCACTACCTGCAACCTCCTGCAACCTCTGGGAACCGCACGGAATCCTTGGGTGGGGCGCAAAGTCTCCAGAGGTTTCCGTTTGGGTTTCCTAAGTGGGACAGGAGCATAAGGATCAAGGATACAATATATAGTGCAAGATAAAGTACGATTAAAGGTAGTTTAAAGGTCTTCAATGAGGTTATATGGTAGGTGACAGCACGCTAGTTGGTGAGAGGACCATTCCAGTTGTCTAATAACAGCTGGGAAGAAACTGTTGCTGAATCTGGAGGTGTGCATTTTCAAACTTCTTTACCTCTTTCCCGATGCGAGAGGGGAAGAGAGGGAATGCCAAGGGTGAGACTGGTCCTTGATTATGCTGGCGGCCTGGTCAAGGTAACGTGAAGTGCAGATGGAGTCCATGGAAGGGAGGTTGGTTGCATGATGGTCTGGGCGATGTCCACAACTCTCTGCATAAAGTCCTAAACATTCTATTAATAGTCAAGAGTATTTCATTGTCATGTGGTCCAAAACAGAGCAATGAAATTGTTGTTTGTAGCAACACCAGATAAGTTATCATAGAACTTTGTAAACATAATAAAAAAATTCAGGTATGCGTGTGTACATTAAAAAAAACAAAACAATAGTGCAAAGACAAGCAATGTCCTCAAGTTTATGTAGTTCGGAACTTATTTAGTGGTTGTAGTGTTTAATAGCCTGATGGTTGGAGGGAAGAAGCTGCTCCTGAACCTATATGTTAGTTTCTCTCACACTACCTTCTCAATGGCTGGAGTGAAATGAGAGTGTGGCCAGGGTGGTGCTCACTAAATAACAACTTTTTTCCAAATATCTTTGCATTAAGGCAATTGCTATATCATTACAACACTGGGTTTGATTGTGTTATATGCCATCCAGAGGAAAAAGTAATGGAGCCTCCCTAATGGTCTGTGTGGTTTATACACAAGGACAAAGTAGGCCAAATATTTCAAATTCCTCAAATTCTCAATTATGTATGCAAGCTTCATCAAGTCAGCTACAGTTTGAACCTTTTGCTTTGAATTAATTTCAACTGTTTTGGAAAATTGCACAAAGAGAACTGAATATTAAATATAGAAAAATGCTCAGTGGCCACATCTGTGAAGGGAGACGGTTTCATATTTGATGACCTTTCTTACAATACAATACAATTTATTTGTTGTAATTTGAACCCCATTGAGGTTCAACGAAATTTGGTTTCTGCAGTCATACACCCATGAAAAAGAACCAAGACACAACACAATTTACACAAACATCCATCACAGTGAATCTCCTCCTCACTGTGATGGAAGGCAAAGGCTTCTCTCTCCCCTGCACTCCTCATTCTCCTCCCGATGTCGGAGTCAAAGCCCCCAGCGGGCGATGGTAAGTGTCCCGCGGCCATTAAAGCCACGCCGGGCGATGCAAGGCCACGCTCCGGGTCTTGGTGTTGGAGCCCCCGGCATGCGCCAACAAGTCCCGCGGCCATAAAAATTACCCGCTCCACGTAATTTTCAACCCCGCAACTCGGGCGGGAGAAGTCGCCGTTGCGGAAGCCCCGAAAAGCGGTCTCCCAGCAGGGACCCGCGGGCTCCCGGTATTATTGTCCACCAGACCTGCGGCTGGAGCCTCCGAATCTCCAGGGTCGGGCCGCAGCAGCGCGCCACCACAGCTCCTCCCGCCCCGAAGCCGGCCAGCTCCGTGATGGTGGGTAAGTCCGCAGGCTCCGCGACTGGAGCCCCAGGTCGTTCTGGTTGGAGGCCGCTCCACGGTGCTAGGCCCCAACGTCAACGGAGACCCGACAGGAAAAAGGTCGGGTTCTCCGTGCAGGGGAAAGATTTTAAAAGTTCCCCCCCCCCCCACCGCCCCCACACACATACCCAGTTTAAAAAAAAGCACTTTAAACTACATTCAAACATTCAAACGCGACAAAAAAAAACAAAAAACGACAGACGGACTGCAGAGGCTGCTGCGACGTGAGTCACGCCGCCCACCCAGATGAATTAAGCTTAATGTGCCAAGTTTTCCCCAACATTTTCTGTTTTTTTTATTCTAAGTTTCTAGTAACTACAGTGTTGTGGTCTTGGAAAATGTACCATTTTAAACTTTTTTAAAGGAGGAAAGTAATGTACGGAGTTTAATGGGTTCAGGGCAAGGCTACCAATACAGGAGTAATCCATGTTCACAAATTGGGATATCTCGGGAAAATTATAGTCTGCAACAAATTAGGTGATTAGGCAAAGGAGGTACATTTTTTAATCATGAGAATACTGAAGCAATACTTGCACAGAAGGCAGTGGAGGCCAATTCGCTGGATGTTTTCAAGAGAGAATTAGATATATAGCTCTTAGGGCTAATGGAAGCGAGGGATATGGGGGGAAAACTTGAACAGGGTATTAATTCTGGGTGATCAGCCATGATCAAATTGAATGGCAGTGCTGGTTCGAAGTGCCGAATGTGCTATTCCTGCACCCATTTTCTATGTTTCAATGTGATGCTCAACTGCAAAGCTCTAGGAACTGGTTGACAATTCATCACTTAAACTAAGGGATAAAGTGAAACGATTCATTTTCCCCACTCTCGCTGTTACTCCTTACTTGCCTCTGTCCTGCTTGGTGTTTATTTTGACTAAAAAATGGTTGAAGAAGGGATTTGCATACATTATTGAAGCAGGCATATGTGCCATTATCAGTAATTGATACTGTCAAAAGGACAGCGGCTTTTTTAGCTATCCTTTAATTCTTTTAATGCAAGTTAATATTGCACAAGGTAATAATCAATAAAACTATACGTCAATCTTTAATCAATGTCTCTGTTCTGAGGAGAGAGGAAGGAGAATTTATGCATTATGCAGTCGTTAAATATTTCTCCCCTTTTGGGGGAATATAATGCAAGAGTTGTCTAGATAATTAGTAAATTTGAAATGGTTTAAATCTGACCATAGAACTTAGAACTGTACAGCACAGGAGCAGTCCCTTTCATGAATGAATGAATAAGTTTATTGGCCAAGCATTTGCATTACAAGGAATTTGCCTTGGTGCTCCGCCCACAAGTGACAACATGACATACAGTGACAGTTAGGAATGACACATAAAACATTAATCTTTAACAATAAAACATTATTGATTAAACATTAAACTTTCATCCAGAATGTATGTGCTAAGCATGGTGCCAACTTGGATGATATCTTCTGCCTCCGTGTGATCCATATCCCAACATCCCCTGAATACATGAGTCTATCTAAGAGCCTCTTAAATGCCACCATGGTTCAGTTTTCACCTCCACTCCTGATATGTAAAATGTTTTGCCAAACAACAGTTCATGTGCTTGGAGATCATAAGTTCATAAGTGATATGAGCAGAATTTGGCCATTCAGACCATCAAGTCTACTCCACCATTCCACCATGGCTGATCTAACACTCCCTCCAAACCCCATTCTCCTGCTTTCTCCCCATAACTCCTGACATCTGTACTAAGCAAGAATTTATCTATCTCTACCTTAAAAATATCCATTGAATTTGCTTCCACAGCCTTCTGTGGCAATGAATTCCACAGATTCACCACTCTGACTAAAGAAGTTCCTCCTCGTCTTCCTAAAAGAATGCCCTTCTGAGGCTATGACCTCTGGCCCTAGACTCTCCCACTATTGGAAACATCCTCTCCACGTCCAATCTATCCAGGCCTTTCACTATTTGGTAAGTTTCAACGAGGACCCCTTCATCCTTCTAATCTCCAGTGAGTAGAGGCCCAGTGCCATCAAATGCTCATCATATGTTATCCCACTCATTCCTGGGATCATTCTCATAAACCACCTCTGGACCCTCTCCAGTGCCAGCACATCCTTTCTTGGATATGGGGCCCAGAATTGCTCGCAATACTCCAAATGTGGACCGACCAGCGACTCGTAGAGCCTCAGCATTACATCCCTGTTTTCGTATTCTAGTCCTCTTGAAATAATCATCCGTTCACTTGGGAAGGGAATTGATTAGGAGATACAAAACAGAGGAGGTATGTACTCGTAATGGGTGGAATGTGAATGATCTGTGTCGGGCTGTGGCCAACTGTATTTACAAATGAAAGGGTGAAGGAGTAGCGGGCATTTCTTAGAGAAGGTTCCCGATCCAAAACATCTATTCATTCCCTCCACAGATGCTGCCAGACCCGCTAAGTTACTCCAGCACTTTTGGTTTTGCTTAAGAGCATTTCTTAGCTAGCTAATAGCAATAACATGAAAGATGAAGTAAAATGTATGTACTGGTTGCAAGAACTGGCTAGACGCTGAACATGGAGAACAGGAGTGTAGATGCTGGAACTTAATGGGTCATACTGCATCTGTGATAGAAATAGAGTCCTGGTGTAAGGTTTGGACTTGAGACGTCAGATGATGCTCAACCTGCTGAGTTCGCACATGTTGCTCGTGACTGGGTACCCTGGAGTGAATAACTCTGAATGCCCAAATGATTTCCCCCATCTTCGAGCGAGATCAAGAATATGATTGCATAATCTGTCCATTCCTTACACAGATACTGTCTGACTCGTTGAGTTCCTCCAGCACTTTGTGTTTTGTGGAAGATTCCAGCTTCTGGTGTCTCATTAAATACAAGCAATACAGAAGTAATTAGAAAGGTTAATGGCATGTTGGCATTTGTCACAAGGATGGTTGGAATATAAAGGTGAGCTTGTAGTGTAAATCCTGTACAGAGATCCGTTTGATTCCCATGTGGAGAACCTCATTCACTTTGGAAACTGCATCCTAGACGTTTTATTGGTCTTGGACAAAAGTGAAGAGAGGATGGAATGATGCAACTTTGAACTTCAGGGTGATGCTGGAAAGAGCATTTCCTTCAAATGGTAGCAGTAATCTGGAGCTCCAAGTTATTTTACACTGAGGGTAGAGGGGATGGCTGGAATGCATTTGCCAGGGAAAGTGACAGAGGCAGATACAATAGTGACAGTTAAGAGGCTTTTGGATCAGCACAAGGATTTACAGGGAATGGAGGGATACAGATCACATGCAAGCAAAGGAAATTGGATTCACTTGGAATCATGTTGGGTATGTTGATGTGGGCCAAAGGGCCTGTGTATGTTCTATGCAAGTCTGAACAACTAATGAATTGTTTCGTTTATTGTGACATGTACTGAAGTACAATGAACTTTTGTTGTGTGCTAACCAGTCAGTGGAAAGACTGTACATGATTACAATTGAACCATCCATAGCATGCAGATACATCATAAAGGTAATAACACTTGGTGCAAGGTAAAGTCCAATTAAAGATAGTCCAAGGGTCTCCAATGAGTTAGATAGTATCTAAGGACTACTTTCTAGTTGATAGGATGGTTCAGTAACCTGATAACAGCTGGGCAGAAGCTGTCCCTGAATCTGGTGGTATGCATTTTCACAGTTCTGTACCTCTTGCCTGATGGGAGAGGAGAAGAGGGAATGAGAAGAGGATGAGACTCGCCCTTGATTACGCTGGTAGCATGATGTGTAAATGGAGTAAATGAAGGGAGGTTAGTTTGTGTGATAGTCTGGGCTGCATTCACAACTTTTGGATGGAGCTGTTCCCAAACCATGCTGTGATGCATCTTGATAAAATGCTTTCTATGGTGCATCTGAGATTTGTTGGAGACATGCTGAACTTCCTAAGCCTTCTAAGGAAATAGAGGCGCAGGTGTGGTTTCTTGGCCATTGCTTTGATATGGGAGGTCCAGGGCAAGTTGCTGGTGATATTTACTTTTAGGAATTTATAGCTTTCGACCCTCTCTACTTTGGTGCCATCAATACAAACCAGCTGTATGTGTACAGTTTTGCATCCTGAAGTTGATCACTATCTTATTTGTCTTGTCTTTAAGAAAAAGGTTGTTGTCTGGACACCAGGTCACGAGGTTTAAGGTGTCATCTGACCAAGGTGGAAATGGAGTTAAGGTGCAAAGTTATTTGTTGATCTAACTGAATTTGGCTTGGTTAAATTATTGCAGTTCTTATGTAATGTGCGTCTTTCAACAAAGTGATGCAAATAGTATGAAATTATATCAATGTTAATCATGACTATTTAGTGGTAGGTCACAGAAAAATTTAAGGATTATCAATGTAATGTTTTACTGTCACTCAACTGCTATTCTGTTGCATAAGCCTGTGTTTTTAATTTGTTTATTCATCAGCTGCGGCAGTGGCAAGGCCACATATTTTTGTTCATTCTTGATTGTTCCCAAGGCAGTTATAGGTCAATTTCTTTGGTGGGTCCCGAACCACCTAAAAACCAGAATAGGGAAAGATGCAACAGTGCACTTACTTGTGCTATTCCTGATTTTAAATTATTTCCAAAATTAAATTTCACAACAGTGTTGCAATTTGAGCTTGTGTTCATGGATCAACGGTCCAATCCTTTGGATACCAGGCCAGTAAGTTGCTGCCATACCCATAAGATTGAAGGATTGGATGCATCAGTAGATTTGAAAATAATGTTTAACTTCTGCCATAAGAACGTTTGGGATAGAACTGTCCCTCTTGTATATGTTTAACACTTGATGTACTGACATGCATTGATCTTCATTTCTGAAATTCAGTTCCGTGGATTTTGATTAGTCCGTGTGCCATTAAGATGAAGGATAAATTTCTGCTGCTTAAAATTTAATGTTTTGCGCTTCTCAAATCAACATGTGTCTGTATTTGTTGGAAGTATATCTCTGAATGCTGATTACTTTTTCTCCCTCCCCTTAGGGAATGACTATCCGCCCATTGGTTGCATTTTTGGAAGTTAAAAAATCAAATCAGCAGCGGCCAACAGTGGGTGAAGAGATTCACATTCGAGTAAGTAGTCTGCGTATCGGTTATTGGTGTCCATGTGAAAGACTCCCCTCAATTCTCCATTAAATTCCCCCCTCACTTTAAATGTATGCCCTCTGGTTTTCGACTCTCCATCCATAGAAAAGGTTTTTAACTCTCTGCCCTATCTATGCCCCTCATTATTGTATAAGCCTCTAAGTTCACCCCTCGGCCTCCAATGTTCCAATGAGAATAAACCCCGACAATCCTACTGTCGTAGGAGAGTCCCTCAGATGTGTCTCCTCTGTCCCGTGGTTTTGCTCTCGCACTCCTTCCCTCCACCCCCCCCCCCCCCCCAATTGCATCATAGCTGGAGTTCACCTAGTTCTCACCTTTAACCCTACCAGCCTCCGCATCCAACACTTCCGACATTTCCGTCACCACCTAAGGGCTCGCATCTTTTCATCTCCACCCATTTCCGCCTTCCACAGGGACCGCCCACTCCAACTTTTTATTTCACCTGTCCATTCCCACCCAAACCACCACCACCCGATGTGCTTTCTCTGCAACCGCAGGAGATGCAACACCTGTCCTTGTACCCCCTCGCTGAACTCAATCCAGAGACCCCAAAAATATTACCCATCCTTTTTCTCCAGAGATGCTGCCAGAGCTGCTGAGTTACTCCAGCACTTTGTCTTTTTTTGGTATAAATTATCATCTGTAGTTCATTTTTTCTACAATCCAAACTCTTTTTATCCACTGCCCTCCAGTCCAGATAACATCCTGGTGAATGTCTTCTACACTCTTTCTAATGCTACCATTTCTTCCCCAGGTTATGGTGAGCAAAACTATGCAACATTACAAATGTGCCCTAACCTAATGATTTCTGTTGCTATAGCATGACATTCCAACTGTTATTCTCTGCTCCTTGGCCCATGAAGGCAAGCATACCAAATACCTTTGTACAACTCTTTATCTGCCTACTTGTTTATTCCTGGGTGGTTCATTTGAGATTCACATTATCTTCCAAATGTGCAGTGCTGCAAGTTCTACATTACCTATGTTTCAACACCACTATGGCCTCAAATTTTCATATCACTGAAGTCTCCTCTAAATTCATTTCTTGCAGGATCTTTAAGTTGGGCAGGTGAGCTGAGAAATGGTTCTTGACATTTAATACAGATAAGTGTGAGGTGTTGCATTTTGTTTGCCACATGTACCGAGGAGCATTGAAAAGCTTTTGTTGCCGCTAACCAGTCAGTGGAAAGACAATACATTATTACAATTGAGCCTTCCAAAGTATACAGATGCAAGATAAAGGGAATAATGTTTAGTGCAAGGTAAAGTCTTGCCCAAATAGAGAAAATTTGGGCCCCAGATCTGAGGATGTTTGGGAAAGGGTCCAGAGAAGGTTTACAAGAATAATTCCAGGAATGAGTGGGTTAGCATATGATGAGCGCTTGAGAGCCCTCGGCCTCTTCTCACTGGAGTTTAGAAGGTTGAGAGAGGACCTCATTGAAACTTACAGAATAATGAAAGGCACAGATAGAGTGGATGTGGAAAGGATACTTCCACTGGTGGGAGTGTCTAAACCCAGAGGTTATGGCCTAAGAATTAAAGAGCGCTCTTTCAGAAAGGAGGTGAGGAGGAACTTCTTTAGTCAGAGGGTAGTTAATCTGTGGAACTCATTGCCACAGAGGGGTGAAGGCCGAGTTAGTGGATATTTTTAAAGCAGAGATAGACAACTTCTTGATTAGAATGGGTGTCAAGGGTTATGGGGAGAAGGCAGGAAAATGGGATTAGGAGGCAGAGATCATCCATGATTGAATGGCGGAGTAGACTCGATGGGCGAATGGCCTAATTCTACTCCCATAACTTGCGAACTTGTAAAGTCTGATTAAAGGTAGTATGAGGGTTTCCAATGAGATAAGTAGTAGCTCGGTACCGCTCTCTAGTCAAAGACTAGTCAAACCAAAAGGGAAGTCTATTTAATTTTCTGTGTCTTAAAGTGCAAGCTGAAAACGCAATGTTAAGTCAGCCTTTGGACACCTCTGCTTCTGCCGCTGGAAGTAATGGATGTGCATGGAAGGGAATGTCAAATGATGTTTAGGGCTCCCCATCCCTTGAAGTATGATCATCACAGTCCAGACACAAACTGAAACACTCCTGCTTATTCCAGCATGAGAACTCATCTGGTTGTTTAGAAAAAAACTTGCAGGAAAAATATTAAGTGTTTAATCCTAAATTTCATTTCCATGTCTAGTTATTTGACCATGTGTTGGCTGGAGTTGTGGACGTCTGTGGACAATGGAGTCACCACAACCTAAGAGACAAGTATGAATGATTGCTTCATATCCATGTTGTGATAAAGTAAAAGCCTCTAATTCATGTTTAAAACATTCTTGTTTTGCACGGATTGTTTTTGTCCAATTATCTTTCAAGGAAACTAAATGCCAAATCTTCACCCCCTCCACTTCCACCTACATTCCTTCTTCTAGCTTTACAATTTGGAATTTTTCAATCTTTTAGTCTTGCCCCTTCTGTCTTTTCATCTCTGGCTTTTAACCATCATCCCCCACTTACCTGAATCAACCTAATACCTGCCAGGTGCCAGGCTTTGTCCTTCCTCTCCTCTCTTCGTTTTCTTCCTGCCCACCCCCACCACAATCAGTCTGAAGAATTATCCTGATCTGAAGCTTCATCTATCCATGTTCTCCAGAGATGCTGCCTCTCTCGGAGTTACTCAGCATTTGTTATTTTTTTGTAAATACCAAATAAATTCAGCTATTTTATTTAATATATACAACGTTTTTGTAAAATGAATCATTAACTGAATGCTAACCTTGGAACCATTTGCATTTGTATGACACATTTATGCTTCTAGATGCTGTCATAAATCAGAAGTTGGAATATGGATTTGGAATATAGTGAGCAATTTTGGGCACCATATTTGAGGAACCGTGTGCTGGCTCTAGACGGTGTCCAGAGGAGGTTTACAAGAATGATCCCAGGAATGAGTAGGTTAAACTATAATGAGCTTTTGTTAGCACCAGGCCTGTACTCGCTGGAGTTCAGAAGAATGAGGGTGGACCTCATTGAAACATTCAGAGTAGTGAAATGCTTGGATAGAGTGGATGTGGAGAGGATGTTTCCATTAGTGGGAGAGTCTAGAACTAGAGATCATAACCTCAGAATTAAAGGACGTTCTTGTAGGAAGGAGATGAGGAGATATTTCTTTCATCAGAGGGTGGTGAATTTGTGGAATTCTTTGCCACAGAAGGCTGTAGAGGCCAAGTCAATGGATATTTTTAAGGCAGAGATAGTTAGATTCTGGATTAGTACAGGTGTCGGAGGTTATTGGGAGAAGGCTAGGTGAATGGGGTTAGGAGGGAGAGATAGATCAGCCATGATTGAATGGCAGAGTAGACTTGATGGGCTGAATGGCCAAATTCTACTCCTATTCCTTATGATCTTATAACTTGAGCCCCGCTGGCAAAGCACAAGGGTTAAATTTTTTGAAAAAAACAAGTGTTTGTCCATTCCTCCGCAGATGTTGTCTGACATGTTGAGATCTTGTTTTGTTCATGATTCCAGCATCTTTTGTCTTCTGTTAGTTCCTATGCCCCATTTGGGCAAACTCACCATATTGGAGAGGGATAAGAGAAAGAATGCACCATTCTGTTTTGGGATGTATGACACTAGAACACTCTTGATTCTTGTTTTAAAATATATATATTTTGCTACGACCACATTTAAAATCTGTTAAATACTGTCATCAATATCTTTTGACCATCCTGATGAGAAACTAGCTGATATGCCATTTTGATCACAATTTTTAATGTTACAAATAAGTCACAGTATATATGTCTCAGTGAGGTCATGGTTTATATGCATGGTGGAACACTTAATCTATATGTTTGTTGAAGCTCTAAGCTTCTGCTCTAGAATGAATACTGATACCATTCAACGTTTTTTCAAGCATTGTATGTCCATGCATTCAGATGCACACGCAGCATGCCTGCTACCTTGGATGTTTGTTTTAGGAGCTCTAGTAATGTATATATTAAAGGAACTGTTCATTTTTAAAACAAAATGCACCAACTGCCAGTATTGCAATTCCCTGTATACAGTGTATTTTGCTAGGATTGAGCCAACATAATTGTTTTTATTTTAAAGTGCTTAATATATTTAACCAGTTAAATTCTAGTCCTTAAGGTAATGCAATATGAAAATGTATTTTTGTTTTTTAAAGAGCTTTGTTCCTTTTATATTACTTTTGCTCAACTATACGTCAATGAATAACACTTTAGAAGTACAGTGCATCTGGTGCTTTAAGGTATTGTAATGCTTCCCTCTACTGGAATAAAGCAAATGAAGTGAAGAGCAATATAAATGACTGATGAAATCATCACATTGGTATTGATGGGCAATTGAACAAAGAGTTTTCTGTCAATATTCAAAGGCATTGAAAATGTTTACTTTATAAAGAATGAAGTTGCCCTTTGAATTAAGAAACCAATATTGAATGGAATAAAATGTGTGTTTTGACAATATTACAGGTATATACTCAGTCACAGCTATCATAGTTCTAAAGTGCACTAAATGTTTGTAGACCTTTAGAGCATTTAGCAAAATGACAGGTGTGACACCAATATTTCCTTCTGTTCTAGCTGATGTAAAATATCATGTCTTGTTAAGGATAATTACCTTGAAGCTAAAATAATAGACAATGGGTGCAGGAGTAGACCATTCAGCCCTTTGAGCCAGCATCGCCATTCACTCTGATCATGGCTGATCATCCACAATCAGTACCCCGTTCCTGCCTTCTCCCCATATCCCTTGACTCCGCTATCTTTCAGAGCTCTAACTAATCCTCTCTTGAAAGCATCCAGAGAATCGGCCTCCACTGCCTTCTGAGGCAGAGAATTTCACAGATTCACAACTCTGGGTGAAATATTATCCTCGTCTTCCTTTTAAATGACCTACCCCTTATTCCTGAACTCTGGCCCCTGGTTCTGGACTCCCCCAACATCGGGAACATGTTTCCTGCCTCTAGCGTGTCCAATCTCTTAATAATCTTATGTTTCAATAAGATCCCCTCTCATCTTTCTAAATTCCAGTGTATCCAAGCCCAGTTGCTCCATTCTTTCAACATATGACAGTCCAGACATCCCGGGAATTAACCTTGTGAAACTACGCTGCACTCCCTCAATAGCAAGAATGTTCTTCCTCAAATTTGGAGACCGAAACTCCACACAATACTCCAGGTGTGGTCTCACTAGGGCCCTGTACAACTGCAGAAGGACCTCTTTGCTCCTATAGTCAAATCCTCTTGTTATGAAGGCCAACATGCCATTTGCTTTCTTCACTGCCTGCTGTACCTGCATGCTTACTTTCAGTGACTGGTGAACAAGGACCCCAGATCTCGTTGTACTTCACCTTTTCCCAACTTGACACCATTCAGATAATATTCTGCCTTCTTGTTTTTGCCACCAAAGTGGATAACCTCACAGTTATACCATTAAACTGCAACTGCCCACTCATCCAACCTGTCCAAGTGACCCTGCATCCTCATAGCATCCTCCTCACAGATCACACTGCCATCCAGCTTTGTGTTCTCTGCAAATTTGCTAATGTTACTTTTGATCCCTTTATCTAAATCATCAATGTGTATTGTAAATAGTTACGGTCCCAGCACCAAAAAACGATGTGAAACACAGTTAACATTTCTGCTCAAATGGTTTTGAACCTGAAATTTTAACTTGCTCGTTTCTCTTCCCACAGGTGTGGCATGTTCTCCTGAGAATTTCTACCATTTTCTATTTTTTATTTTACATTGCCGCTTCTACAGTTTTTTATTTTAATGTCTTTTGACTTGCCATTTTATCATTGAATATTAGTTCCAGCAAGCCCTTATAATAACTGGTGATATTGTGAAGAATGGGTTTCCTGAAGTTGAAGGGCAAGAACTATAAACCAACACTATCTGTAGAACTAATGATTCTATTTTTATTGCTACTGTGTTACATTTTGTTCTTTGTTTAATGTGGGACACTAAAAGAAAAATCATTGCTAATGATTATGCATTGCAATTTTTGTTTCAAGAAATTATCACATGAAGGAGAACTTTGAAGGAGGACTTTGACTCTTGGGATGAAGCAAAAATATTCTTAATTAATAATATTTACTATTTCAAGTAATCTACCCAGTCAGGTTTGTCAGCTTCTCTGGAGAACATGGATAGGTGACATTTCTGGTCGGGACCCTTCTTCAGTCCTGAAACGTCACCTATCCACATTCTCCAGGAATGCCACCTGACCCACTCAGTTACTCCAGCATTTTGTGTCTTTCTTTGGTAAACCAGCATCTGCATTCTGTGTTTCTACAGTCGGGTTTGCCAAGTTTGAATGGTGTAACTTGGTAATGATGGTTTTCCCATGCACCTGCTGCCCTTGTCTTTCTAGGTGGTCAGTGGCATGGGTTTGGGAGGTACTGATGAAGAAGCTTTGGCAAGTTGCTCTAATGGATCTTGTGGACGGTGCATGCGTGGTGTGCTGGTGATGGCAGCAGAAGTCTACAGCAGGGTGATGCCACCCGGTTTGACATCCGCAGGTGCCCGCACTAAAAAGGGTGCATTCTCCGGGTTGGCGCCAAGCCGCGGCGCTGCTGCTGCCTCTGTTTGTTGTCGTTCACCTGACTGAGGTCAGTTGACAGGGCTCACCGCGGAGAGGTCAACAACAAGATGGTGGATGGGATGCAAATAGAAGTAACCTGCTTTTCCTCACAATGTCAACCCTTGTGAAAGTTGGTGGAGTTGCACTCATTCACACAAATGGAGATTATGCCACAACAATTTCTAATTATGCCTTGTTACTGATAAAGTCTTTGTAGAGACGGGTGAGTCAGTAGCCGCCGAACATTCATCAAATCTAGTTTAGAAACACAGAACTGCAGATAAATGTAGAAGCACAGAACTGCAGTTGCTGTTTTATACCAAAGATAAACACAAAGTGCTGGAGTAATTCAGCAGGTCAGGCAGCAGGTCAGGCATGAATGGGTGGGTGGCGTTTCAGGTTGTGACCCTTCTTAAGACTGAAAGTAGTGGTGAAGAGCTGGACATGAGGACAACTACTGTGACGTCTGGTTCTAAGAATACATTTCTGAAGAATGAATGACAAACTCAATAAAGTTCATGGAACCACGTCATTTCAGCTTGAATAAAGCTCGTATACATGTTCCAGATAATTGGCTAAACTGTTTTTAAAAAAAAGAAATTAAAAAAAAGATTGTAGCTGTGTCAGCACTTTCATTCTTTGACCTTAAAGGAGAAGCTGTGTTGTATACACAATTCAGAATGACATGATGGTATGCCGCTGTTCTACATATGTGTGTAGTCTGAAAACCTAAAAACCAAACAGATTTTGCATCTCTTCAGTTGGTTTGTGTAGATCACTCTGCGTGTGACTATACTGTGTGACTATCAGTGTATATTTTTAAACTGCCAGCGGGACATCAACCGCCTCAACTTCCTCCACCCCATTTCTCACTCTAACCTCTTTCTTTCTCTCTCTCCCCCCCCCCCCCCCGGTACATACAGCCCTCCATTCACTGCGACAACCCAGACTGGGTGATCAAACCTGCCGACAAGGGAGGTGCCGTGGTAGTCTGGTGCGCTGATCTCTACCGGTCTGAGGCCAGGTGCCAACTCTCAGACACCTCCTCCTACTTATCCTTGGACCATGACCCCACAGACGAGCACCAGGCCATTATCTCTAACACTATCACTGGCTTCATCACTTCTGGCTCCCTGCCCTCCCAAGCCTCCAACCTCATCGTTCCCCAGCCCGGCACGGCCCGATTTTACCTTCTCCCCAATATACACAACCCTGACTGTCCTGGTGGACCCATTGTTTCTGCTTGTTCATGTCCCACCGAACTTATTTCCACATGCCTCAACTCCATCCTATTCTCCCTCGTCAAATCCCTCCTGACTTGTGTCCAAGACACCTCACACGCTCTTCGTCTCCTCCATGACTTCTGTTTTCCAGGCCACCATTCCCTCATCTTCACCACGGATGTCCAGTCATTCCATCCCACACCAGGAGGGTGTTGAAGCCTTGCGTTTCTTCCTCGACCGCAGAACCAACTAATCCCTGTCTACTGGTACTCTCCTCCACCTAGCGGAGCTGGTCCTTACCCTCAACAACTTTTCCTTTGACTCCTCCCATTTCCTCCAAATCCAAGGCGTAGCTATGTGCAAGCGCATGGGCCCCAGCTATACCTGCCTCTTTGTAGGGTACATCAAACAATCCTTGTTCCAGGCGTACCATGGCCCTATCCCCAAACTCTACCTCCGCTACATCGACGACTGCCTTGGTGCTACCTCCTTCACCCATGCAGAACTTACTGACTTCATCCATTTCACCACTAACTTCCATCCGGCACTCAAATTCACCTGGATCATTTCCGACATCTCCCTACCGTTTCTAGACCTCACTATCTCCATCGCAGGTAACAGACTACTGACCGACATCTACACAAACCCACTGACTCCCATGGGTATCTGGACAACTTCTTCCCACCCTGCTTCCTGTAAGGACTCTTATCCCCTACTCCCAATTCCTCCGTCTATGCCGCATCTGCACCCAGGATGAGGTGTTCCAAACCAGGGCATCGGAGATGTCCTAATTTGTTAGGGAACAGGGATTCTCCTCTTCAACTATAGATGAGGCTCTCACCAGGGTCTCCTCTATATCCCGTAGCTCCGCTCTCACCTATTCCTTCGCTCCATAGATGCTGCCTCACCCGCTGAGTTTCTCCAGCATTTTTGTCTAGATTTTTTCATCTGCATTTCTTTCTTAAACATCAGTGTTATATGGATTATTTTGAAAGGATTATAGTAGTTGGAATACTTTTGTCTATGAATCATTCTGCTCAGAAAACGATACTATTACTCTCTCTGCCAAAGGGTCCCTTTAGATAAGATGGCAGAGGACACGATATCACTAAAAGGAATATGAGATGCCCTGTACACCATCTGCTATAAAATGCATCAGCTCCTTTTATGATTGTAAATTATGTAACTTGTTGTATTTCATGCAGCCAGTAACACATTTGATCTTGGGCTTTACCTTTAGAGCCAGGAAGTTTGATCGCAGTTATTTGGCCAAGCTCTTGATTCGGGGTAAAGAACCGAAGAATAGTATTGTTGCTCTTTATAAGAAGCTGGAATTAAAACATGCCATTGAAATGGCTGAATCAGGTGAACTCAGCAAGGTGTCATCATCTGCATCTCTGCTGTAAGTAAAATACTTCATTTACATTATTTTAAAATGTCAGAAGTTGTAATTAAACAATTAAGAATCCAAATCAAATATGTTTTGGCAAATTGGTCCTGAGTGTTCCCAATCTTATAAAGCTGAGGCTTCTTTCATATTTTGTGAATAAATTGCTATTCTGTTAAAGCTTCATTTAGCTTTCATGAACACCCTTTTGTTTGGAGCAAGCTTTTATTTGGAAGGAAAATAAATGAAAAGGGAATAATTCCTCCCTCTGCGTTCAAACGGAGCAGCTCTGAGCAAAGAAGTCCAGACTAATTTCACTTCTTGACTGTCCAGATCCTCCTTTTTTCTATTACCAACACTTGGTGTCTTCAAACTCTGCTGGATGCAAAGTACTGGAGGAACTCTACGGGTCAGGTAGCATCTAGGGAAGGAATGGAATGGACAGATAGAATTTCAGGTCCAGACCCTCCTTCGTACTCAAAGATTGGAGATGGGCCCGACTTGAAACACCATTAGCTCTCCAGATGCTGCTGGACCTGCTGAGTTCTTCAAGTACTTTGTATCTTGCAGAAGATTTGACTATCTGTAGTTTCTTATGTCTCCAATTTGTTTGTATTTTGCTTTGAGAGCTGTATTATTTTTGCATTTAATTTTAAGTGAATCACAACCCAGTTCACACAGTGGGTATATGTAACGGACTGTCAGAGGAGGTAGTTGAAGTGGGTACATTAACACAAAGACATTTGGGCAGGTACATGGATAAGAAAGGTTTAGATGGATATGGATCAAACATGGGCGGGTGGGACTAGCATCGATGGGACATCTTGACCAGCAAAGGCCTTCCATGTTGTACAAAGGCCTTCCATGTTGTACAACTCTAGTTAATTTTGTTCTATTTTTATCTGAATTTCCAGGGGTAAAATACCCAAAGAGGTTCAAAATATTTCCTCAGATGAATTGAAGAATATGAAAGAAATCTTGGCTAAGAGTCTGTACCGGATCAGACAAAGAGTAAGTTTAACCATCTACAGTGGCTGCTGAACACGGGGTAAAACTGGTATGTCAGACACGAGGAATTGCTCCAATTCCAGTCTTTGCAATAAACAATCTGCTGGAGGAGCTCAGGGAGTCGAGCAGCATCTGTAGGTGAAAAGAATGGTCAAGGTATTGGGTCAAAGTCTTGCTGAACTTGCTACATATTTCCTTGTAACATTTTCCTTTCAAATGTGAGAGTTCATAGTGTCAAACGTTAGTTTAATTTATTATTGTCATGTGTACCAAGCTATTCAATCAAAACAAAAATACCATACACGAGCACCATCTAGCAGTCCACAGTGCAAAGATAATGGATAAAAGGTACAACATTCAGCACAATGATATAACATTGAAGTCCAATAAAGTTCATTAAATATAGTTCAAAGGTCTACAATGAGGTAGATAGCAGGTTAGGACCGCGCTCTAGGTGATGAGAGGACCGTTTAGTTGCCTGATAACAGCCGAGTAATGGGGAGAAGGCAGGAGAATGGGGTTGAGGGGGGAAATAGATTAGCCATGATTGAATGGCAGAGCAGACTTGATGGACCAAATGGCCCTAATTCTGCTCTTATCTCTTATGGACTTTGAGTTAAAACTTGGTTTTATAACTGTTATTCATTTCATTTGTCTAAAAGTGCTTCTCATGAGTGAATCGTGCTCCTTGGGCAGTTTCTGAGCCCTGCCTCCATGTGGTTTCATAGCCATGGAGTCATAGTTATACAGCATGGAAACGGGCTCTTTGGCCACCTTGTCTATGTCAACCAAGTTGGCATCCTGGGCTTGTCCCATTTGCCTGCGTTTGACCCATATGTTCATTAGTTTATAAATTCACTCCATGCCATCCACTGCACCACTTGCTGATGCTCACCAGTTGAAGGCAATGCTGGTATTGGTGCCTTTATTGTCTATGTATTTCAAACCTGCGCCTATGCATAGAAAATAGGAATAGGCCATTCAGCTCTTTGATCCCACTTTCCTAATCAATGACAATCCTCTCCATATTATTTTCCCCTTTCTTCTCTTCCTCCTGATGCTGGCCAGCAGCATAATCAAGGAAGAGTCACACCCTTTCACCATTCCAATTAAATGCGCAAGTGAGTTGTATATCTTGACGCAGGCAGCACCCGAGATTGGAATCTAACCCGGGACCCTGGTGCTGTGAGGTAGCAGCTCTACCTACTGCGCCATTCTGCAATTCATTTCAAACATGGACATGCTAACATTTTCTGAATATATATCTGGAAGGAGCACTACTAAGAACATGAAGTCTGTACTGAGCAAATTACTTGGCGTTCAACTTGCGCTCCAATATTTATAACAATAAAATAATCCAAGATTTCTAGTCTGACCATTATTTTTTTTTAAATTACAGGCACCATCATACAACAGGCACAGTCTGCCAAGAGAGACCGCCGAGAATCAGGTCAAAGAAATCCTAATCCGGCGACACGGGAGTCTTCGGGATAGTATGCGCAGTACTACCAGAGCCCGGAAGGTGAATCCTTGAAAATGCTGTTCATTTGAACCATGAAAAGTGGTGAAACTCAGGGCGGCACGGTGGCGCAGCAGTAGAGTTGCTGCCTTACAGCACCAGAGACCCAGGTTTGATCCTGCATATGGGTGCTGTCTGTGCAAAGTTTGTACGTTCTCCCTGTGACCATGTGGGTTTTTCCTGGGTGTTCCGGTTTCCTGACACACTCCAAAGAAGTGGAGGTCTGTAGGTTAATTATAAACTTGTAAATTGTCCCAAGTGTGTAGGATAGTGTTAACACACGGGGTGATCGGTGGTCAGCACGGACTCGGTAGGCCAAAGGGCCCCTTTCTAATGTCCAAAAGTTGTAAATTATTTTGAAACTACTTTAAAACTATTTTGGAAATTATTTGGTACGGTAAAATTTTCCTGTTTAGTATTGGTATGATTATGAATCCAAGTAACTGGAAATCTGAATATCAAGTTTTAAAAAAGGTTAATTGTATGAATTTGGGTATATTTTGTACTTCAGGTGTAGACAATAGTGCAGGAGTAGGCCATTCGGCCCTTCGAGCCAGCACCGCCATTCAATGTGATCATGGCTGATCATCCCCAATCAGTACCCCGTTCCTGCCTTCTCCCCATATTCCTCGACTACGCTATCTTTAAGAGCCCTATCTAGCTCTCTCTTGAAAGTATACAGAGAACCGGCCTCCACTGCCCTCTGAAGCAGAGAATTCCACTGACTCACCACTATCTGTGAGAAAAAGTGTTTCCTCGTCTCCATGCTAAATGGCTTACCCCATATTCTTAAACTGTGGCCCCTGGTTCTAGACTCCCCCAACATCGGGAACATGTTTCCTGCCTCTAGCGTGTCCAAACCCTTAATCTTATATGTTTCAATAAGATCCCCTCTCATCTTTCTAAACTCCAGAGTGTACAAGTCCAGCCACTCCATTCTCTCAGCATATGACAGTCCCGCCAACCCAGGAATTAACCTTGTAAACCTACGCTGCACTCCCTCAATAGCAAGAATGTCCTTCCTCAAATTAGGGGACCAAAACTGCACACAATACTCCAGGTGTGGTCTCACTAGGGCCCGAACAACCGCAGAAGGACCTCTTTGCTCCTATACTCAACTCCTCTTGTTATAAAGGCCAACATGCCATTCGCTTTCTTCACTGCCTGCTGTACCTGCTTGCTTACTTTTATTGACTGATGAACAAGGACCCCCAATCCCATTGTACTTTCCCTTTTCCCAACTTGACACCATTTAGATAGTAATCTACCTTGCTGTTTTTCTGCCCACTGACCCAACCTGTCCAAGTCACCCTGCATTCTCATAGCATCCTCTTCACAGTTCACACTGCCACCCAGCTTTGTGTCCTCTGCAAATTTGCTAATGTTACTTGTAATCCCTTCAATCTAAATCATTAATATATATTGTAAATAGCTGCGGTCCCAGCACCAAGCCTTGCGGTACCCCACTAGTCACTGCCTGCCATTCTGAAAGGGACCCTTTAATCCCTACTCTTTGTTCCTGTCTGCCAACCAATTTTCCATCCATATCAGCACTCTACCCCCAATACCATGTGCCCTAATTTTGCCCACTAATCTCCCATGTGGGATCTTATCAAATGCTTTCTGAAAGTCCAGGTACACTACACCCACTGGCTCTCCCTTGTCCATTGTCCTAGTTACATCCTCAAAATTCCAGAAGATTAGTCGAGCATGATTTCCCCTTTGTAAATCCATGCTGAATCGGACTGATCCTGTTACTGCTATCCAAATGTGCCGCTATTTCATCTTTTATGATTGACTGCAGCATCTTCCTCACCGCCGATGTCAGGCTAACTGGTCTATAATTCTGTTTTCTCTCTCCCGCCTTTCTTAAAAAGTGGGATAACATTAGCTACCCTCCAATCCACAGGAACTGATCCTGAATCTATAGAATATTGGAAAATTATCACCAATGCATCCACACTTTCTAGTGTCACTTCCTTATGTACCCTGGGATGCAGACCATCAGGCCCTGGGGATTTATTCCCGTCAGTCTACCCAACACCATTTCCTGCCTAATGTGGATTTCCTTCAGTTCCTCCGTCACCCCAGATCCTCTGGCCACTAGTATATCAGGAAGATTGTTTGTGCCCTCCTTAGTGAAGATGGATCCAAAGTACCTGTTCAACTCATTTGCCATTTCCTTGTTCCCCATAATAAATTCAATAATAAATTACTCCCCTTGGAATCTTTCTTCCTCTTTGGAATGAACTGATACCTTCTGTATTATTCCCAGAAATATCTCCCATTGTTGTTCCACTGTCATCCCTGCGACGGTATCTTTCCAGTCAACTTTGGCCAGCTCCTCCCTCATGGCTCCATAGTCCCCTTTATTCAACTGTAACACTGATACCTCCGATTTACCCTTCTCCCTCTCCAATTGTAGATTAAACCTGACCATGTTATGGTCACTGCCTCCTAATGGCTCCTTAACCGTGAGTTCCTTTGTCAAATCCGGTTCATTACACAACACTAAATCCAGAATTGCCTACTCCCTGGTAGGTTCCAATACAAGCTGCTCTAAGAATCCATCACGGGGCACTCCACAAACTCCCTTTCTTGGGGCCCAGTACCAACCTGATTTTCCCAGTCTACCTGCATGTTGACATCTCCCATAACAACCGTAGCATTACCTTTACTAATGCCAATTTTAATTCCTGATTCAACTTGCACCCTATATCCAGGCTGCTGTTTGGGGGCCTGTAGATAAGTCCCATTAGGGTCTTTTTACCCTTACAATTCCTTGGTTCTAGCCATACTGACTCCACATCTCCTGTTTTAATGTCACCCCTTGCAAGGGACTGAATTTCATTCTTCACCAACAGAGCTACCCCACCCCCTCTGCCCACCTGTCTGTCTTTTCAATAGGAGGTATGTTGTGTCTTCGGGTTTGATTTCCTGATAATAACGACACAATTCAGGTTGTTTCAGTTGCCTTGGTTTACTCCTTTATTCAGCTCCTTTGCCTGTGTGGCGTAGTGATACTGAAAGTGCTTACATACCTAATCACAGTGTGTGTGTGTGTGTGGTGAGTGTGCCTGATACAAAGTAGTGCAAAGTAGTGCAGGAGGTTGGGACTGCTACAATGAATATGTAGCATATGTAACATCCCCCCTTCTCAAAAGAAAGGAACAAAAATTAGTGACACTAGAGGATTGCCAGAGCGAGGGTGGCAATCCTGTAGCAGATACCGTGGGATTATTCTGCCCACATTCATGGCATTCTGCTTTCTACTATACTACACAACAAAATATATAATGGCAGCTTGTTTTCTTTCAGGTAGTGCGTAGCCAGTCAAGAGTCATGTCTTGGCGTGACTTGTCCCTTCCAGTGCTAGCGATAACGCGCTGGGGGTAAGATGTTGCTCCTGGATCTAGTAGATCTGGTTGTTGCCTGCAGTGTTGCATTCGATGTATTGGTAACTTGTTGAGTTGTTTCCTGGCCATTGGTTGGTGCTGGTTGACTATATGACTCACAGGTAGCAGTTTGTGAGAATGTGTTGTCATCAATGGCAGGTGTTGCTGCTGCTGTGGGTGGTGTCCTAGGAGTTGCTGGTGTTGTCTTTGAAGTTGCAGGTGTTGACATTTCAGGTGTCGGGCGGATGTGAATTCTGTTTCGTCTCAACTGCCTGCCCGGTTCTGTCTCTATGATATATGATTTTGGGGTTCCAGCCCTGTTGGTGATTTGTGCTGGGGTCCATTTCTTTGTTGTTGGATCCTGAGCATGTACGTTTTGGCCTTGAAATAGTTCAGGCAAGTACTGTGCATTTTTGTTGTATTGTTTCAGCCCCTCCTCCTGGGCAGCTGCCAATTTTGCCCTTGTTTCTTCTTGGTCGATAGGGGGTTGGATTTTGCTTGGCAGGGTGGTTTTGTATTTCCTGCCATTTAGCATTTCTGCAGGAGACTTCATGTCAGCCTTTAGTGGAGTTGCCCGTAAGGATAAAAGTGCCAGGTTTGGATCCTCCTTTGCCTCTCGGCATTTTATTAGTGTTTTCTTGGCTGTCTGTACTTGCCTTTCAATAAACCCATGGCCCTTTGGGTAATGTGGTGAAGATGTTGTGATTTTGAACCCGTATTCGGTGGCCAGCTCTCTGAATTCCCGAGATGTGAATTGGGTTCCATTGTCACATACGATCTGCTCAGGTATTCCTTGCTCTGCAAACAACCCTCTAACAATTGACACAATTGTTTTAGCTTTCAAGTCCTTTATGTTTCTCACAAATGGGAATTTGGAGTAGTAGCAGGCCATAATCAAATACCATTGCTGGTTCTCTGTGAACAGGTCTGCTCCGATGGTTTGCCATGGCCGGCTTGGGATATCACTGGGTGTCATTTCCTCCTTCTGTTGTGAATTCCTGTATTTTTGGCATATGTGGCATGTAGATACCAGCTTTTCTATGTCCTTGTACATGCCTATCCAGTACACAGCGGATTTAGCACGGAGTCTGCACTTTTCCATTCCTAAGTGTCCCTGGTGGATCTTTTCGAGGATTTCTTTTTTCATGGACTTGGGTATGATGATTCGTGATCCGGCCATCAGGACTCCATTCTCTACCGAAATATCATCACGGATGGTCCAGTATTCGCGGAGGATAGGCTGAACTTGTTGTCTCTTTTCTGGCCACCCCTGTATTACCATTTGGGTGAGGAGCTGGAGTTCTTCATCTCTGGCTGTTTCCTCTTTGATCTGTTCCAGCTTCACGCTTGTCACACTCACAATGTGGTGGATCTTTATGCTCAGCCCTTCCATCTCTTGTTTGTCATGTGTTGATAGTCTGGATAGGGCGTCAGCTAGCAGCAGGTCTTTTCCTGGCTTGTATCTGATGTTGTAGTCGTAGCTCTGTAGCCTCAGTAATAGTCTCTGTAGTCTGGCTGGTGCTTTGGTGAGGTTTTTTTTTTCGATTTGTTCTAGAGGGCGGTGGTCTGTTTCGATGTCGAAATACCTTCCATATAGGTAAGTGTGAAATTTCTCGCAGCCATAGACTACTGCTAAGAGTTCTCTCTCTATGTTTGCGTACCTTGATTCTGTAGGAGTGAGTGCTTTGGATGCATACGCAATAGGTCGGCCATTTTGTATCAGTACTGCTCCAACTCCTCTCATGGAGGCATCAACTTGGAGTGTTACAGGTTTCTGTCTGTCATAGTACTGCAGGATCGTTTCTTTGCTGATGAGTTGTTTTAATTTCCCAAAATCTTGGCTATGTGAAGCACACCAATCAAATTCAGCGTCGTCTTTCATCAATTCACGGAGATTTGCTGTGTGATTAGCAAGCTTAGGTATGAAGACTCCCATGTATTGTATGAGCCCTAGGAAACTTCTTAGCTGTTTCTTGTCTTTGGGTTCCTCCATGTGGTTGATAGCATCCACTTTTGTAGGGTCCGGTTTCACTCCTTCTGCAGAGTAAATCAGTCCAAAGAATTTGCACTCCTTTTCTTTGATTATGCATTTGTCTGCATTGAGCTTTATGCCGGCTCTTCGAGTTTTTTCCATAGCCTCATGGAGGTTGTAATCATGCGTGTTTTCATCTCTGCCGTATACTTGGATATCATCTGCTATCCCGATTGCCCCTTTACAGCCTTTGTATGTTTCATCTATTTTCCGCTGGAAGACATCTTGACTCACCTTCAGCCCGAATGGGAGCCTGTTGAATCTGAATCTGCCAAATGGCGTGTTGAAAGTGGTGAGCATTGATGACTTCCGGTCTATTTTGATGTTCCAATATCCATTGCTAGCATCCAGCTTGCTGAACACCTTGGAACCGGCCAGTGCTGGTGTGATCTCTTCAAGGGTTGGAGTTGGATAATGGTCGCGCTTCAATGCATTGTTCAGATCCCTGGGATCAAGGCATATCCTTAGTTTTCCGTTTGGCTTTTCTTTGATAACAATTGAATTTACCCAATCAGTTGGTTTAGTTATTGCTGTGATGATGCCCTTTTCTTCCATTTCGTTTAGTTGTTCCCTTAGCCTCTCTTTCAGTTCAAGGGGAACACGGCGGGGTGGGTGGATCACTGGTTTCACACTGGGGTCTACTGTGATATGGTATTCGTATTCCTCAAAACAACCAACGGTATCGTCAAAACACTCTGGGTACATGTCCATCAATTCTTCTTTGTTCCTGATGGGCGGCCGGTTTTTGATGGGTATGTTTCTGTCAATTCTGCAGGAGTTTGTCTTGATTTCATGGTTGATTGACACAATCTTCAGTCTTTGGCACGTGTCCAGGCCGAGAATAGCAGGTCCTTTCGATTTAGTGATGTAGAAGGGGCATTTCACTTCTTTCCCTTTGTATGTTCCTGCTATGATTGTTTTGCCTAGCTGTGGGATTATGGAACCTCCGTATGCAGCTAGGACTACATCGCTACTTCTAAGGATTCCTTTCCTGACGCTGCCATCTTTTGTCATGTGTTCAGGGAATATCTTTCCGTAAAGATTGACTGGTAAGATATTGCTCTGGGCTCCAGTATCAATTTTGAGCCTTAGATTAATCGTTGTTCTTTTCTTTCCCACTTTTTTCTGTAGTTGTATTATAGTATATGCTTCATCTCTGTTGCTATGTGGTTTGTTGTTTCCCATTTCGTGGACGTCAATGGTCCCAACGGCAAGGAATTCTTCCTCAGAGGTATCTGAGGTTATCTCCTCTTCCTGTTGGACGTGTACGTGTATTTGTTTCCTTCTCGTATTTCTATCGTTCTTTGACCATTGCTGCTTTGGCTTGGTGCTGTATGATTTTGTTGACCTACACCTTTTCTTCCAGTGGTTAGGCCTCCCACAGGAGTTGCAGGCAGTCCCGTATGCTGGGCACTCCCTGCGATCATCAAATGCATGCTCTGTACCGCAGTTCCAGCAGCTTCTTTGGCTTGCTTGTTTGTTTGCATGCCTAGAAAATGTCTGCTTTGGAGCCTTTAAGGTGGAGCCAGGGTCACGTTTTGAGAGAGCGTCTATATTCACTCTGGTGCTGCTCTGAGATGAGCCAACTTGAAGGCAGAGGGAGGACATTTGTTTCCTTGTGGCTTCGAAAGCTCTGGCAGCATCTACGGCGTCTTTTAGGTTGAGGGTGTCTTTCCCTATTAGGGACTTTTGGACCTCTTGGTGGGCGCACCCCCATATTAGCTGGTCGACAATTCTGTCATCTTCATCACCAAATCTGCATTTCTTGGCCACGTTCCTTAGTCTCGACAGGAAAGTGTCGGTTGTTTCTTGTGGGTCTTGTCTTAGCCCTTGGAACTCATACCGATGGATTCTGTGGTTTGATTTGGGCTCCATATGGTTCGCAAACCTTTCAAGGACTATTCCCGGATTATTGCAGTCGGGCTCTGTTAAGCTCCAACTGTTAAAAATGTCTAGACCCTTCTCCCCGAGCCATAGTAAAATATAACTGACCTTCTCTTCATCTGCAGTTCCTTTCAGGAAGCTTTTGAATGCCAGCTGGCTCTTTTGTTTGAATTTCTTGAACGCCTCCACCACATCATCGGCGTCCCAGTTCATCGTAGGGTGGAGGCTCATTGCTGCTGTGGAGGCCGCCATCTTGTGTTGTTAGGCGGGTGCACAAAAAAAATCAATTTCTCTGCAGCCGCTGTTCCTAATTCACAATAGCGATTCACAATAGCGCGGTTTTTTACTCGAAAGTCACCGCTGCCACCATGTTGTGTCTTCGGGTTTGATTTCCTGATAATAACGACACAATTCAGGTTGTTTCAGTTGCCTTGGTTTACTCCTTTATTCAGCTCCTTTGCCTGTGTGGCGTAGTGATACTGAAAGTGCTTACATACCTAATCACAGTGTGTGTGTGTGTGGTGAGTGTGCCTGATACAAAGTAGTGCAAAGTAGTGCAGGAGGTTGGGACTGCTACAATGAATATGTAGCATATGTAACAAGGTATACCCTTGAATATACAGGCCCTAGCCCTCTTGCAGCCATGTCTCTGTAATTCCCACATCTTATTTGCCAATTTCTAACTGAACCTCAAGCTCGTCCACTTTATTTCTTATGCTTCGCGCATTCATACACAACACTTTGACCTCGGTATTCACCTTCCCTCTCGCATCGCTCGCAATTGGCCCTGATCTTACTCTCTCATGTTGTTTAAAACTTATCATTCTCGTAGTGCAAATTGCACAGTATTGATAAGCAGAGGAGGGAGCATTGGGAGGAAGTGTGTTGAAGGGAATGTTGGAAATTACTTTTGACTAGTAATATAATTACTTTTTAAATTTATTATCTTAATCCATTTCAATTGTTTTTCTATATATGGAACAACTTCATTGTAAGGTTGTCACATGAAAGGTTAAACACAGAATATAAAATAGTCCATCTAACCTTTGCCAACATGTTAAAAATGAGTAAAAGGTGAGGGTATATGTCCTAATGCTCTCTCCCTCTTTTCCCACAGTACATCAAATTTGAATTGCAATATCTCTTGTTTGATCCTTGACCTATAGTGTAGCGCTTTAATTTTTTTTTTAAAAAGGACATTTGCTAAATTTGATGGTAGTACTAGCTTTAATACATTTATTCTCAATACATCATGCATATAAGGGTGGTGATGTTTGACATTTGCGGTGAATTTAGTTGGTGCATCCTACACAAAGTTTGTTACTTGTAGGATAATTTGTGTCATGATTATATGTAATTGATGAAAAGCACAATCCTCCATCATTGGAACAGATATTTTACTTTTACATGACTTAAGCTGTGATCAAAGAGTCTAAGTGAAAAAAATGTTGATTTTCCTTATGCGCACATCTATGGCAATTGCCATTTGCTTCCCTCAAACAATTGTTCTCCACAATGTACTGATCTCCCCTCCTTCCCTATGGAAAAGGTATGATGGATAATTTCCACGCCATGGATGTTTTCAAACCAATTGCTGCTGCAAATGTCAAAGGATTCCACCAAGCTGTTGGATTGTAGTTACATACCTTTGTTGGTTTTCCCATTTTTTTTCCAGTCTGGTGCAGTAAAGAGTCGTCCATTTCCGCAGTCTCAAAGTGCCAGAATTCCTTCCAGAGCCCCAAAGAGGAACACAGCTTTCACAGGTAAGACTTTAGACTTTTTTTTAGTCTTTAGAGATACAGCATGGAAACTGGCCCTTTGGCCCTCCTAGTCCATGCCGACCAGCAATCACCCCTGTACATTTGCACCATCCTACACACTAGGGACAATTTACAATTTTCACCAAAGCTACCTAACCTATAAACCTGTCCGCCTTTGGAGTGTGGGAGTAAATCGGAGCACCAGGAAAAAACCCATGCCATCACAGGGAAAACGTACAAACTGCACCCATAATCAGGATCAAACTGATCTCTGGTGCTGTAACGCAGCAACTCTACTGCTGTGCCACTGTGCTGCCATCGAGCTGTACTATAACAATCTCGTCAGAAAACGATCAAATAGAGAAATCTTTAATACCACTGAGGCAGTGGAGGAATATAATGCGGTGGTAGATAAATTAATTGGGGGGGGAGGGGGGGGGGGGGGAGGGGGGGGGAGGGGGGGAGGGGAGGGGGGGGGGGGAGGGGGGGGGGGGGACCCTGTAGAAGTTGGAGCTCTTAAATAAACAACAGAAAACACTCAGTAGTTCAAGCAGCCTCTGTGAAAGGAAATTCAGTTAAAGCTTCAGGTCTGAGATCCTCCATCAAGAGAGAGAGAGAGAGAGCGCACAAGGACACAAAGTGCTGGAGTAACTCAACGGGTCAGGCATCATCTCTGCAGAACACGGATAGGCGATGTTTCAGATCTGGACCTTTCTTCATTCTTCAGAAGGGATGAGATTGGTGTGGGTAAAGGGAATAGAGAAGTCAAGGTGGTTGATGTTGTGTCAGCAGTTGAAAATTAAAAGCTCCAGAGAGGGTAGAAGAGGCAGGGGTGTCCAAGAGGAGGGGGGAATGTTGGAGATGGGAGAAGGTGCAGAAATTTGATCATTAAGTAGAAATTATGCTGATTTATAGATAGGCTAGACTAGATAGCATTAGCAAGTCATTATACCGTCAAAGGAGTTTTTTACTTTTTATGTTGAAGAAAGAGCTTAATGTCATTGAAAATCAAGGATCAACTTGAGGATGGAAATTAAAATTATACCTGCAAACAATACATCACAAGTACATGCTGGTGAGAGCAAGGATCTCAAAGTAAAGACCGTATACAAAAGAAACAGGAAATTAACAACAAAAGGAAATTATTAGGGTTAAACGCCAAAAGGGTCACATGGAAACCATGATCTGCATGCCTGATCTTTAAGAGGTGGCTTTTGAGATATTGTTTACATTTGAAATGATCTTGCAAATATCCCCAGTGGATTGTAAGTAGATGAATGTAACACTACTAATCCAGAGAGGATTTAAAAAAAATCAAGAACCACAATCTAGTTGTTTGGAAAATCGTTACTATGGAACTGCCAATTGGAAGTTGTGTGAAAAAGTGGAGGCACTGATGTTATGAAAGGGAAGTTAAGTTAACAAATCTAAAGGCATTTTTAGGATGTAAGAAGTGAATGTGGTATATCTGAATTTTCCAAGCTATTGTTAATGCGCTACAAAAATCGAGATCAAGGGGTTAAGGATAACATTAACTTGGGCAGAGAATTAGTTACGAGGAAAATGCTAAATGGGCGATGTAGCAATTTGCAGACATTGAGCTCTTGTTCTGAAATTTATTTATACTGACTACGCTGCATTTACGTCACACATCAGAATTAAGCCTTCTAAGAATATTGATTGAGAAATTGTGTAAATGCTCTGATTCAGAAGGACCTGAATCTCTTGTCGATGTAACATAAATGTTGTAGGTAGCTATAAGCATGTTACCATGAAGACTAGCGGTCTATTGATATCTATTGTAAAAGGCCTCGAATACAGTGCAAGGAAATCACTAGTAATGAGCCGGGTTTTGGTGAAACCTAATCTCAACTAGAACATAGAATAGTATAGTACAACAGTCCCTTTGGCCCACAATGTCTGTGCCGAACATGTTGCCAAGACAAACTCTTATCTGCCTGCACAGGTTCCATGTCCCTCCATTCCCTGTGTATCCATGTGCCTATCCAAACGCTCTTAAAAACCTCTATTGTATCTGCCTCCACCACCACCCCTGGTAGCCCATTCCCAGCACCCATCACCCTCTATATAAAAAAAAAAGTTGCTCCTCCTTTAAACTTTATCCTTTTCACCTTAAAGCTATACTCTTTAGTATTTGATATTAACTATGTGATTTTGGTCACAAACAGCCTAAGTCTTAACAATTTTTTTAAATTGTTTAAAACCTCAAGGTTTAAGTAAGGATTTCTGATTTGCTTCTTGGATTGTTCTTGGACTTTTTTTGAACGTCTTGACCAATTCAGTATGTTTGAACAATTTATTTCCAGCTAAATGGGAAGGCATGATTCTGCTGTAAATTTTTGTTTATATACCCCTCTACCTGCCTCGCCCACCCCTTTTTTTGGTTAGGGCTATTTGTGGCTCCACTTTGCCATGGATCCCCTCACTTTCTGTAACTTCCCACAGGGCGTATTGTGAAAGATGTGTCTTTAACTGAGATCAGCAGCATCCTTTGTCCTAATGCTTTTGCTTTATTATGTGCAGTGTTAAAATAGAATTAGCTTGTTAATGATCTTCCAACTTTCCTTCATCTATGCAAGAATAAAGTTGCTTAATTGATGTTCTACAATGTATACACTGTGCTCTTAATTTGCAGTGGGTGAAGACATTAACTCGGAAACAGAATCTCTGCAGCTAAGGAACTTATCGCAGTCCATAATTGGCTCGGGTTCTCGTCAGAGCCCAAACCGAATGGAGTGGACAAATGAAGTAAAAGCAGAGGACAGTAGGTCTAACTCTGGTCGAGATGAAGGTGGAAGACGTCAAGCACTGATGCCAAGGGTACGATTTAGTCAACCCGAATCCCAAGACTGTGAAAGTGGAAGAAACCGGCAAGGGTTTGTTGAAATCGCACCAGCTGATCAGATAGAGGAAGATACTCACGAGGAAGACCATGAAATCGACGATCCCTTGCTAAGAAAACCAAAGTGATTCCAACCAATAGTTGGATCGCACCGCTGAGTTACTGTTTGCTTGATTCATGATATTACAGTACTTGCAGGAACAAGTTATGTTTCAAAAATTTTGTGTTAGTAAAACAAATTCAATTCTGATAAGAAATTCATTTTCCCCTGCTCATGGATCTTAACAATCCTAACGATTGCCATGTCAGACTGATCTGTTGATTTTAATTGAAATGTTTTTTTTAATTGAAATGTTGTTTTTAACTGAGCATATCTAGTTTATAACATGTCATATAAATCACCGATATTGATTACTCTTCAGTTGGCATTTCCCCAGGCAGTATCATGGCTATTAGTGTTACAAAAGTCATTTTTATTTTAAGGCTTCGCTGAGGGGAAAAATGTTTTTCCATGGTTTCTATTCAACCAACTAGTTTTGTTGTTCATGTTCAATCAATGGAGCCAAGCTACGACTTGGTTCTTGTCTGGCATCAATCGGAAGAAGGGTCTCGACCCGAAACGGCACCCATTCCTTCTCCAGAGATGCTGCCTGTCCCGCTGAGTAACTCCCGCATTTTGTGTCTACCTGACATCTTAAGAAGTTCTCAAACGGCAATCAAAACTGATGGTAGGAGATCAGGCACACTCCATAATGCCTATTCTTTGCTATTTATCTCGTAAATTCAAAAGCTGATTGCTGGTTTTTAATTTTTTCTGATTGTTGAGGTTAATTCTTACTTTTGGCTAACTTTGCACGTGACCCAGTGCTTTCCACCTCCCTCCACATACTTGTGTTTTGGAAAATTGTGCCATTCCATAGTTCTCTTCCCTCCCCATTCTCTCCTCTCTTCCATGATTCCAATCACCATCCTCTGGCCATCCCGTCCCACCTGCTTTTCCTCCTTTCATCCTCGCCTCTCCCTCATTCTTTCTGTTGCTGGGTCCAACAGATTAATGCAGTTATTACCTGTGGCCTTGCCTAGCATGAATGTCGAAGTGAAGAACACAAGATTTCCTAATGGATGACATTTTTTAAATTCTATAATTGCAACATCCGTGAGGAAATGTGTAAAGGCAGAAATTGAAAAGATCCTTATCTGCTTCATGTTGAAACTGCTGTGAAATTGCTGGTGCAAATATTATGTTCACAGAAAATGTCACTTCTATTTATAGGAATATCTACTTTATCAACTGTATTGGTTCTAATTGGAATATTTGATGCAATTAGATTTTAAACCTTAATTAAACTACCTTGTATTGAAATAATAACTCAGTTCAGTGTACAGTTAATATGGTATCATCTTTGAATATTAGTACAGGTATAGCTAAGGCCACACTCCACACTTCAATTACTGCGTCTCTCCAATTGCTTGGTCCCAATTGGAGTCATAGTTGTACAGCATGGCAAGGAGTCCTTCTACCCAGCTTGCCCATGCCAACCAAGGTGCCCCATCTACACTAGTCCCACCTGCCTGCATTTCCCATTTCCCTCTAAACCTTTCCTATCCATGTACATGTCCAAATTTTAAAATGTTATTAGTTTCTGCCTCCTCTGGCAGGTCTTTCCATGTACCCATCACCCTCTGTGTGGGGGAAAAAAAAACATCCTCCTAAATCTTCACTGCAATCATTACAGCGTAATAACATCTTTCCTGTAACAGGGGGACCAAAAGTGAACACAATACTCCAACTGTGACTGCACCAGTGTCTTGTACAGCTGTAGCATAACATCCCAACTTCTATACTCAACCCTGACTGATGAAGGATGAAAGCCACCTTGACCACCTTGTCTACCTGTGACGAACTATGTACCTGCATTTCTAGATCCCTCTGCCTTACTACCCTCCCCAGGGCTCTGCCATTTGCTGTGATAGTCCTGCCCAAAGATCATAGGGCAGAGCATATTTTGGAGACTCTTGCCTTACAAGAACAAAAACAAAAATGTACAGAAGAACAAAAATTGATTACTTTATTATTGTGGTAAGTATAGATCTATTTTTAAAAAATCTAGTACCGACAAACCTAGTTTCCCAATGAGTGTTGATATGGGAACAGAAAATAACATTTTCAGGACGGAATAATATCGACAGAAAACAATAATATTTCCTCACCTTTATTTGTTGTTGGGGAACCTGAAGAAAAACAGGTTGAGTCGTCCACATCGGCGATTAGAGCAATTTATACTGAACAGTGAGCTGTAGATGTGGCACCATGACAGTGTGGGGGCAGCCCGGTGAAATGGCGTCGACAGTCACACATGTCATACTACGCTTTTTTCGCTGAGTGGCGCATCTTGCTCCGCTCTATGATCTTTGGTCGTGCCTTTGTTAGAGTTCCCAAAATGCAACACCTCATATTTTGGAACATTTAGACTTCAGCTGCATGTTTGGTTTTTAAATCATCAGTGATATAATATTCCAACTGAGTTTGCATGACAGCAGGTTTAAGTAGAAATAATTATAAAAATGATAACCTGAATTCCTTGCAATGATGAAATGATTAAAGAGTCCTATAGTGACATGTCATCTTGAAGAATGAAAATTCTTACAAAACAAGATAGACACAAAGCTGGAATAACTCAGTGGGACATGCAGCATCTCTGGAGAGAAGGAATGGATGTCGTTTCGAAACAAGATCCTTCGTCAGACAGGTCTTGCAAAACAAGTCCCGTTCCTTGTGTACAAAACAAGTCCTGTTCCTTGAGCAATGTGAAGAGGATGCTTTCTGAGATTATCCCCGTAACCTTGAAGCAACAGCCAAGATGGCACACCCAATGCTTCTACTTCCTTCGGAGACTGAGGAAATTTTGCATGTTTCCCATGACTTACAATCTTCTACAGGTGCACCATGGAAAGCATATTGTTGGTTTGCATCACTGCTTGGTTTGGGAATTGCTCTGCCCAAAACAAGAAATTGCAGTGTTGATGTAGCCCAGTCCATCACACAGACCAGACTTCCTACCATTGACACCATCTACACTTCACGCTGACTCAGAAAAGCAGCCAACGTAAGATTTGTCCCACCTCAGTCATACCCATCAGGCAGAAGATCCAGAAGCTTGAAAGTTCACACTACCAGACTGGAACAGCTTCTTCCTCTATCAGGCTTAGAATACAGCCTACTTGCCTCCACCTCATTGTGCCATGGGGACTTTGTCTCTAGAACTGATACACTATAACGCTGAGAACAGTGTTCTGCCCATTGTAGTTGAGTTTAGCATTATTGTATTTGTGTATAGTAAATAGATGCAAATGATACATCTACATATCTCAAAAAACCCTCGCCTGTATCTACCTATTGCTTGCCAAGCTTTGTCCTGCCCCTGCTTTCTTCTCCACCCCCACCCTCCCACTTCCAGCTTTGCCCTTTCACCCCCACCACTATCAATCTGAAGGGTCCCAACCTGAAATGTCACCTATCTGTATTCTCCTGACCCACTGAGTTACTCCAGCAGTTTGTCTTTTTTTGCAAACAAGCATCAGCAATTTCTTGTGTCCACATGTTCCAAGGATGTTGGGGAAAGAGGGAGGAGGGTGTCGTGAACTATAATGGGTGATCAACTAAGAATAGCAACCTGGAATTACATGGATTGTCTTTACAGAATTAAATTACAAAACATGTCTTGAGTTCCAGCTTTCCATTCGTGGTTGATGTGACAGTAATGGTATGTCTGAGTGTTGCCATCACTGTCTGGGAAAATAATCACTAGTTGTGCAATGCACAAATTTTGTAGCAGAATGGTGGTACTGAAAGACTAGGACCGAGAACCAATCATTAGTAGCACAGTAAGCAGTGCAATCTACAACAAAACATGTTCCGTGCATTGACACCCTGCAGCAGAAGTACACACATCATAATGGTTTCACCAAAAGAGCATGCTGAGCTGCTTAAGCAAAGATGACACTGAACTGTGTGCATGTTCGTTCAGGTAACTTTGAGGTAATGATGTCTAGCAGTTGGATACAAAAAGATTGAGGGTAGTGAGGCATTGTTATTTACTCAAAGGAGTATGAAGGCATGGCAATCATTCACAATTATCGATAAAGCATGAATCTGATCGAGAATTGACCAGGTATATGCCAGAAGGAATTAGAGGAAAGGGGATATTTATCATGGGACAATTTTTGAGGATAATTAACAGCAGTGTAGACTGTTTGGACCAACCCTTTTTTAACTTCACTTAGCATAGCATGGTGATGGTGGTTGCAGCATTTTGACTGAAGGCCAAGTATGGCAAGTTAGTATGTTCAAAAGGGAACTGCAGATGCTGGAATATCGAAGGTACACAAAATTGCTGGAGGAACTCAGCGGGTGCAGCAGCATCTATGGAGCGAAGGAAATAGGCGACGTTTCGGGCCGAAACCCTTCTTCAGACTGATAGGGGATGGGGAAAGAAAGAAGGACAAAGGGAGGAGGAGGAGGACCGCAAAGACCGCTCCCTCCGCAACTCCCTCGTCAATTCTTCACTTCCCTCCCGCACCACCCCCTCCCCGGGCACTTTCCGTTGCAACCGCAAGAAATGCAACACCTGTCCCTTCACCTCCCCCCTCGACTCCATTCAAGGTCCCAAGCAGTCGTTCCAGGTGCGACAAAGGTTCACCTGTATCTCCTCCAACCTCATCTACTGCATCCGCTGCTCTAGATGTCAGCTGATTTACATCGGTGAGACCAAGCGTAGGTTGGGCGACCGTTTCGCCGAACACCTCCGCTCAGTCCGCAATAACCTACCTGACCTCCCGGTGGCTCAGCACTTCAACTCCCCCTCCCATTCCCAATCCGACCTCTCTGTCCTGGGTCTCCTCCATTGCCAGAGTGAGCAACAGCGGAAATTGGAGGAACAGCACCTCATATTCCGTCTGGGCTCCTTGCGTCCCCTTGGCATCAACATTGAGTTCTCCCAATTTGGCTAGCCCGTGCTGTCCCCTCCCCCCCTCCCCTTCCTTCACCCTCTAGCTGTCTCCTCCCATCCGCCCGCCCTCGGGCTCCTCCTCCTCCTCCCTTTGTCCTTCTTTCTTTCCCCATCCCCTATCAGTCTGAAGAAGGGTTTCGGCCCGAAACGTCGCCTATTTCCTTCGCTCCATAGATGCTGCTGCACCCGCTGAGTTCCTCCAGCAATTTTGTGTACCTGGCAAGTTAGTATGGTCTGGATGCAAAAGAGAATTTGGAAGTGACCTATTACCATGTAATTTCTGCTTGTCTCCTTCCAACGGTGGAGTTTGTCCTGGAAAATATTGAAACTCTTCACTCTGTGGTTAAACCTAGAGAGCCACACAAAGATTTCCATTGTACTCATTGGGCATTAGAAAGTGAGTCATTCACCACCACATACCATGTCAGACCAGCTAGATAAAAATGCTGGAGAAACGCAGCTGGTGAGGCAGCATCTATGGAGTGAAGGAATAACCATATAACAATTACAGCACGGAAACAGGCCATCTCGACCCTTCTAGTCCGTGCCGAACACATATTCTCCCCTAGTCCCATATACCTGCGCTCAGACCATAACCCTCCATTCCTTTCCCGTCCATATAACTATCCAATTTATTTTTAAATGATAAAAACGAACCTGCCTCCACCACCTTCACTGGGAGCTCATTCCACACAGCCACCACTCTCTGAGTAAAGAAGTTCCCCCTCATGTTACCCCTAAACTTATGTCCCTTAATTCTCAAGTCATGTCCCCTTGTTTGAATCTTCCCTACTCTCAGTGGGAAAAGCTTATCCACGTCAACTCTGTCTATCCCTCTCATCATTTTAAAGACCTCTATCAAGTCCCCCCTTAACCTTCTGCGCTCCAAAGAATAAAGCCCTAACTTGTTCAACCTTTCTCTGTAACTTAGTTGCTGAAACCAAGGCAACATTCTAGTAAATCTCCTCTGTACTCTCTCTATTTTGTTGACATCCTTCCTATAATTAGGCGACCAAAATTGTACACCATACTCCAGAATTGGCCTCACCAATGCCTTGTACAATTTTAACATTACATCCCAACTTCTATACTCAATGCTCTGATTTATAAAGGCCAGCACACCAAAAGCTTTCTTTACCACCCTATCTACATGAGATTCCACTTTCAGGGAACTGTGCACAGTTATTCCCAGATCCCTCTGTTCACCTGCATTCTTCAATTCCCTACCATTTACCATGTACGTCCTATTTTGATTTGTCCTGCCAAGATGTAGCACCTCACACTTATCAGCAATAAACTCCATCTGCCATCTTTCAGCCCACTCTTCCAACTGGCATAAATCTCTCTGTAGACTTTGAAAATCTACTTCATTATCCACAATCCCACCTATCTTAGTATCATCTGCATACTTACTAATCCAATTTACCACACCATCATCCAGATCATTGATGTACATGACAAACAATAGTGGACCCAACACTTCCCTCCGGCAGACGTTACAAGGCCTTCTACGCCCGAACCTCCAGACTCAGGAACAGTTTTATCCCAAGAGCTATAGCGGCTCTGAACCGGCCCTAATGAGTGCCCCCCCACCCACCCCCTTTGGACAGTCTTCCTCAGATGGTCACGTCAATCAATTCAGCTTGCTTATTTATGTATTGTATTTATTTACCTTTCTTGTACATCAGTGGAGCTGCATACTAAATCTCGTTGCACTGACGTGCAATGACAATAAAAGATATTATTATTATTATTATTATTATTATTATTATCCCTGTGGCACCCCACTAGTCACTGGCCTCCAACCTGACAAACAACCATCCACCATTACTCTCTGGCATCTCCCATTCAGCCACTGTTGAATCCATCTTGCTACTCCACCATTAATACCCAACCATTGAACTGTCTTAACCAACCTTCCATGAGGAACCTTGTCAAAGGCCTTACTGAAGCCCATATATACAACATCCACTGCTTTACCCTCATCAATTTCCCGAGTAACCTCTTAAAAAAATTCAAGAAGATTAGTCAAACATGACCTTCCAGGCACAAATCCATGTTGACTGTTCCTAATCAGACCCTGTTTATCCAGATGCTTATATATATATTATCTCTAAGTATCCTTTCCATTAATTTGCCCACCACTGACGTCAAACTAACAGGTCTATAATTGCTAGGTTTACTCTTGGACCCCTTTTTAAACAATGGAACAACATGCGCAGTACGCCAATCCTCCGGTACTATTCCTGTTTCTAATGACATTTGAATAGGTGACGCTTCGGGTCTGAAGAAGGGTCTCGACCCAAAACGTCACCTATTCCTTCGCTCCATAGATTCTGCCTTACCCGCTGAGTTTCTCCTGCATTTTTATCTACTTTTGATTTTTCCAGCATCTGCAGTTCCTTCTTAAACAAGTCAGACCAGCTCATCTGATACATCTGCCTGATTCCATCTTAGCTGATTCGTCTGCTATGCTGTTTGACCGGTCTTCCAATAGGATGAGCCTCACAATTGCCAAGATTCTGACTGATCAGAAAGTTGCTTCTTGTTTGCTGTTGCTTCTAAAGGTGTTGTTGCATCTTTAAGTGTTTTATTTGCCAACTTTTAATTTTTGGAATAGGCATGAACACAGCAGTAAGTCTTGGTTGGTTCCTGTCAGCAGGTTCAGCATTCAAAACAAGAATTATAAAATGATTGGCCTTAAACACTGTTTGTGCACATTCCATCACTGATTTATGATTACTCCATGAAGATGTTTAAACAATGTAGTCATTTGCAACTTGTTAATGTAATGTTAGCCAGCTATTTTTAAACTTCATACATCAGTTTCACATTTACCACAGTGCAAATTAAAACATTTTTAGATACGTTAAATAACTTGCTTAAACTAAAAGAAAATAAATGCAAAACCTACATGAGGGTCACTTTTACTTGCATGGAAGCAAAAGCTGTCTTCTCTATTCATTATAACAAAAATAGTTTTAATAAATTACATTTACTGGTATATAACAGCTCTAAAGGAATGAAACATCCCACAAGTTAATGCAGGAAAATATCCTCAAGTCACAGGCAACAGGAGAGAGTGCAACAAGCGAGGGATTGAAAATGACGATCAAATCCCTAATTATATAAAAGGGAAATGTTAAAAGAGAAAAGAAATTAAAATAATTTCTGAAAGTTAGGTGGCCAAAGGTTAAAAATAATAAGGTTAACCAATAAACTTTTAAATTGGTCTTTGAGATACATGTTGCAAATAGGCAGAGGTCGGCAGAGAGGGAAAGTCATTGATAAAGAGCTGGGAATTAGATAGTTTGGGGCCATTGAGTAGGATTTGGCTATGTGAGATTAATGGATTATCAAGGAATACAGGATGGTTTGGTACCAGTGGAAAGATAGGTGGATGAAATGGCATGGAAGTATTTAAAACAAGTTGAACAAGGAAAGACTGACAAATTGTACAATTTGAAGTTGTTGAGTAAAGTAGGTTGGGGTGGAATGTTGTTATCTTGGGGTTGGGAGATGAAACCAAGGGACAGTGGTATTGGCCCAAGATAAATATTTGTGCTTGGGAGGATGCAATATTGGGGCCAGAATAGGGACTGGGTGGGTTCTTGGATGTCTAGACTATGACACAGATAGATGGGGTGAGGTGTGAAGATTAAATGTTGCAATAATAGGCATGGGGAATGGTATGGAGTAAAGTAAGTGATGCTGCAGAGAACAGTATCAAAGGGGCAGGTTGTTTATCAAAATAACAGTGAATACACTTCACAAATACGTATCAGTGGTTTAAAAGGTGCTTTGGGACTGCACAAAAATGCAGGCTTGTTTAGTTTGGAGAGGCAGTACAGTAAGTATATATCCCATGATACGCATATAATTAATTTGGTTATGATGACAATAGTGGGATTTGAACTTTTTACTTACACAGGCAGAGTTCACCTATGTCAAAGTTCAAAACAGCATTGGGTCATAAATAAATAAATATCATCCAAATTTAAATGGGCCTAAAAGCAGACTTTGATGCCTCTATTCTCCACTTGTGCAGTCACTCACAAATAAGCCAAACATTAGTAATGAACACAAACACAGACCAGAAAATTAGTTTCATGTAAAATAGTCACAATACTTTGTCCCATGTTTTCTTTCAAATTAATGTTAGTTTATCTGACGATTCTTTACTGCAACTTGACTTTGGCCTCTGTGGTTTTGGATTGTTTTGAATGAATAGAAATCATGTGTAAGATGGCCAGTAAAGCCAGGCCTGCTCCAAGCCTTGGGGGTCCACATACACTCACTTCCTGGACAAGTCCTGAAAGCACTGGGGCGAGTATCCGAGCAACAGCAGTCACGGACTGTCCCGCTCCCATCAACGTGCCCCTGGCCTGCTTCCCAATCCTGCCCAGCTCCACATCAGTGATGCACATACGGCCGATAGTGGTTGAAAACCCGAAAACAGTTGTGCACAGCACAATGACCTTGATAGATGTTGCAAAGGAGTACACCACCATGGTGCAGCATGTGAGGATGCTGGAATGTAACAGCAGCAAGAAGGTTTTATTGTTGTACAGTCTGGCCACCGAGCCTGCTATGTAACCCGACAGAGATCCAATTATTCCGCCATAACTGATGAGATATCCTATTAGTCTTGGTGGCACATTGAATCTTTCTTCAATGGCTAGACCAAAATTGCTGAAGTATAAGAGGTTAGCCAGAGCCATCAGAAACCTTACCAGAAAGATGTCCCACAGATTAGAACAAACTAGTCCTTTTATCTTTTGACACACAGACATGCACTGATTCCAGAGAGGATCTGATGTTTGGAGTCTCATCTCTCCATTACTTGCTGTGTCAAAAGATTTCCTGTTTTCGTTACACAAAGTAGTGTACATGTTTTCACAATTGTTTTCTGTCATTGAGTGTAATTCCTTTGTTGGAATGTAGAGCCATTCTTTGTAAGGCAACTGCCAGACCACACCTATAAATAATAAAACATAATTAGAAAGAAAATCTACACCACGGACATCTAAATAAAACATTTTATATATTTACAGTAGCTCTCAAATGCAGGGAGATGTCACGTTATAAGACGCTGGACCTTGAGCAAGTGAAGGCAGTGCTGCAGTTGGTAGAACAGCAGACTCACAAATTGAGATTGTTTCATAAACCCTCCAGCATCTTGTGTTTTGTTTCAAGGTTTCAGCATCTGCAGTTTCGTGCATCATCACAATTTTAGATTCCTAGGTCCTTCTGCTCCACTCTTACTGCACTGCCATTCAATATGTTCATGTATGTTCCATTTTGTCCTCAACTCCTCTTCTGTGCTAGTTCCCTCCAAACACAAAATTCTTCAACATTGACTCCATCGACACTCCATGCTGTTTTAGAAAAGCAGCCATCGTAATCAAAGCTTGTCCCACCCTGGTCATTCCTCCCTCCTGCTCCCCTCCGGCAGAAGGTATAGAAGCTTGAAAGCTCCTGCCACCAGACTAATGAACAGCTTCTTGCCCTCCATCAGGCTTCTGAATGGTTCTTCCATAAGCTAGGGTGCTATTCAATTCACCTCTACCCCATTGTGGGACATAATTAGGGGCTTTGTCTATGGAACAGATGCACTACAATGTTGAGAAATATATTTTGAGCTCTGTATCTTCCCCTTTGCTCTATCTATTGTACCCGTTTGAAGCAATTGTACCTGTGCATGGTATTATCTGATGTGTTTGGAAAGCATGTAAAACAAAGCTTTTCACCATACCATGGGACCTGCTATAGATTATCCAGAGAAAATAAATTGTCGCCAATCATTTTTCTCTGAGGAGCAGACCTGTTCTTTTTAAGTCTAGATTCTCCATAGATCACAAGAGTTCTGAGATCTGTCTGTAATCTGAAGATTCTGCAATTTAGAAGCACTCTCAGCTGAGATTGCAGAAATTTCACTGTTAGGTTAATTAGTTGCAGACTAGTACAGATATTTTATATCTTAGTTCTAATTAGTTAATTAGTATGGATCTGTACCACAAATTCACAAGAAGCTGGTGCCGGGCCACAGACTGCCAGACTAGTTTAAACCTGTACGTAGTCACCAAATGACGACTATCAAACTGACGTCAGTTTAACTATTTATATGTAAATAATTATTACAGAATGTGAATGTTGCTAAATAAGATTATAAAGTTAATTATATTATCTGAATTTGCTTTGAGCTGTGAATGGAGACAAATAAGGAACAAATCCCACTATGTTTAGTTTAATCATTATTAGAGGATGACATCCAAATCATTCAGGGGTTCAGACGAAGTTCATCTGACGAGAGAGGACAATGTTACAAGGATCTGCTTTTGAATCAGCACAAGTTAAGGAATGCCCTCAACCCTATCAAAAGCGTTTAAGGCAGATCCAATATAAATACCATAATTCTTAGTCATTACGCTTCTTATGGAGGTTCATATAAATGAATGTAGATATTTTGAGAACATGGCTCAGTAGAATTACTGGAACCAACAACTGTAAGATAAAGGGTAAAAAAAAGTGATGGTATTTGTGAATATACATAATTAATGTACCCATGTTGCACACAGGGGATGCCTACCTGCATTAACAAAGAAAATTAAACAGCAAATGAAGCATGTTGAGTAGAAACCTCCATCCAACTCGACAAGGTACCCGCTGATAACTGGGCCCAGGATGAATCCGACACTGGAAGCTGCACAGAACCTTCCCATCGCATGGGGGCGCTCATGGTCAGGAACCAGGTCTGATAGAAGAGCTTTTAAGATGGTCTGTGTATGCTTGAAGATACCTGGGAAGCACAGAATACACAGCAAGGTAGCTTACAATCCAAGAAGGCTATTGTGTTTGAAAACTTCATATATGACTACATGTAGGATGGAATAAATCTACAGGTTCAATAGTTTTAGTTTGTTGATACAGCAAGGAAACGGGCCTGTCAGCCCACTGAGTCCGTACCGACCAACAATCACTAGTTCTATCCTTCACACTGGGGACAATTCAGAAGCCAATTAACCTACAAACCTGCACATTTTTTGGAATTTGGGAGGAAACCATAACCCATATTATCACACGTCTGAACCCCTGAATGATTTGGATGTCATTCTCTAAGTTATCACACGGAGAATGTACAAACTCCGTACAAACAGCACCCGTAGTCAGGATTGAACCTGGGTATTTGGCGCTGTAAGGCAGCAGCTCTACCTCTGCGTTACTGTGCCGCCCTTGGTACTGCCACAGTAGGATGTTTATCAAAGATGAGCACCGAGTGGAGTCTAGACTAGTCAGCCAAACAGTAAGTGTTATTTGGAGGTACCCTTCAGCATAGCTGCTGCATTTGCCTGTCTTCAAATTATGTTTCCTGCCAAAGATGCAGTTTCTTTATTGGCAGCACTGTGTCCTTGGCAACCATTCCTTGGCATTAAGATGAAAAGAACTGGACATGTCAACAATATTAAGATTCCTGCTGCTGGGAAGGCACATATTTTGGGTCACCCATTAGGCAGGTGAGGCATTTTCCTTAACTCAGAGCACAATTGCCAAGTGCCTGGAAACAGGCCACTCACTCTAATCAATCACAACTGGATTGTGACTGACATAGTAACAGGGAAAACTCAAAACAGCATAAAGATAATGTGCAGAAGACAAGATACTGACTGACTAATCGGCTTCATCACGCCTACCTTTCAAGGATTTTGAAAACAAATCCCAAAGAACTAAGACATAAATGAGCAGGAAACAGATTGTGCACTTTATCTTTCAAAATAGCTCAGTACTTTTCACCTTTGGTGGTGAATCTGTGGAATTCTTTGCCACAGAAGGCCGTGGAGCCACAGGTATCCGGGGTTATGGGGAACGGGCAGGAAAATGGGGGTAGGAGGGAGAGATAGATTAGCCATGATCGAATGGCAGAGTAATTTGAGCCAATTTTTATTTCTTCTTTATGTTTAAAATCTTTATGCGATGAAGGACTTCACTTGAGGGACCTGAAGGAGGAAATTGCGTTGTCTAAATATTTTGTTTTGAGAATTATTCATATTAAGGCACCATATAGCAAAGTCCTACTTAAGAAACAAATTGTTTGTTCAATATCTGTTTAAAAAAAAAACAATTTAAGGAAAGGGTACCTGAGAAAAAATGAATTTATTGGCTGTAAACTATCTAAAATGTAGATAATACTAACAACGAGTTATTTTTGAGACTATCTAAAGTAGTGGACAGAGGAATGTCTACTAATGTAGTTTATATTAACAATGCCTCAAAAAGGTAGAATATAACAACAGAGCAGTGATTAAGCGCAGGAAATTAAAGTCAATTTAAAGATCCCCGTCAGGCAACTGAAACAGAAAACTGGAATAATGAGTGGGAACTGGAAATTGAAATAATTAATGTTATCCCACAAGGTATTGGAGCTTTAACTGTCAGCATAATTATTAACAAATTACAGAACACAATAGAGGGCTAAGAATCAAAATTCAACAACATGTGATATAATGTTTACAACCGTAACTGAAATGATTAATTTTGTACAAAAGCATGGATATTTATATTTAACTATTATTTGGAAAGGCAGAATCATGCTCGTGTCTGCCTATACAGCTCAGGCAGCAGCTCTAGTTTCTAGCCTATACAGCTCAGCGGAATGCAGTAGTCAGGGAAAATAAAAAGAATTGTGTGTGGATTATGGGCATCGATAGCAAAGTCAGCATTTGTTGCCTTTCAGACAGCTGGCAAACACATGACAGGAGAGGACACAATGTGCTGGAGTAACTCAGCGGGTCAGGCAGCATCTCTGGAGAACATGGATAGGTAATTGGGTTGTGACATTTCTTCATGACAGCTAGAGAGAATGATTGGAGTTAACATACAATCTAGTCATGGTCTCGCTTACCGATCGTACAGACTTAAGAGGTTAAATGCTTTTACAACTGTTTCTACATTCCTGATTGTTCATATGAGAATATCAAAACTAAAAACAAACTTAGAATGGTATTGCATTCCCATTATGTCTGTGATGAACCTGATGCCAAGCTAAACTAATCTCATCTACCTGCACATGGTCTATATCCCTCCATCCCCTGCACATCCATCTAAATGCCACTTAAACGTTACTATTGTCAGAAGAAGGGTCTCGACCCGAAACGACACCCATTCCTTCTATCCAGAGATGCTGCCTGTCCCACTGAGTTCCTCCAGCATTGTATCTACCTGCACCAACACCCCTGGCAGTAAATTCCAGGCTAATTGTCCTATAATCACCCACTTGAGCTCTTTCCTAAATGTGCCAGAATAAATTATGCAGGCAGAGTATAATGCCTGTCTATATGTATTTTTCTTTCGGTACTTAAAAGTTGTTTCCCATGTTTAATCAAAAACCCATGCTAAACACTTTAAATGAAATTGCAATCTTTGAATAGAGAAAATATTGGCAAAATTATAAAAACATTGATATTCGATCATTTTTATTCCTACAATTTTCCAATAAAAACATTATCTTTAAACAATAACTTTATTAATTAATCTTCTGAATATTGATGTTATAAGCAATCTAATCAGAAAATCGTGCAAACTGGAAAGATTGCAATAATAGGTACATTGTCAAACTTCCTTTTCTCTTCCAAAGAGGTCAAAACTTGTATCTGGGTCAGGATATGAATTTAAATACCATCTCGAACACATGAATAGAAGATCCAGATTCAAAGTACAATGCAGTTTGTAGAAGCTATCACTTTGAGATCAAAAAACAGAATACCTCATTGTAATTGGCACACTGTACATGAAATTAATGTCACATGAAAATACATAAGACACGTGAGGTTTTGTCTGATGTACAAAATTAAGATTTCACCCTAGTGAAACAAAATTCCATTGACCTCCTAGTCTAGCCAGGGTATGCATCATATTTAACTTCAAACAACTATGCTTATTAAAGAAACGCACAGTATAAAAAGAAAATATCCATCTGGCAAGTCATCAAATCCTTTTAATCCACATAGTGAAAGAGTTTGCAAAGAGGTTTTATGTTTAAATTACAAGCTCACCTGTGGGAATCCTAGCCAGTATAACCAAAAAGATGCTTGTTGAGATGCCCAGCAGCCCATAACTACATCCACTGAGTATCAGGGTGACCAATAATATGCTTTGTCTTCCTACCACATCACTCCAGGAACCCTAATCAAAAGGAAAAATGGAAATATAACTGCTTATAATTTGAAATTGGTGATAATATATTCATCAAGAACACGGCAATACGTTCTCAGAAATACAAACTCCTGTGAGGTATGTTACTACTGATTGTTGACAGCTATTAAGAAGCAAAGTATGAACTAATGGTGGCAATATTCATTTACTGCCAGTATTCTACCACTGCAGCTCCACATTTGGAGAATTAAGGAGAAAAAAATAACTTTAAATAAAATATTTCCAGCTGCTAATGTTTATCATTAAACATCGAGTTACAGAGCACAGGCACAAATCTTTTGGCCAAACTTGTCCATGCCGGACAAGACTAGTCCCATTTGCTTGAGTTTGGCACATATTCCTCTAAACCTTTCCTACCCATGTACCTGTCCAAGAGTCTTTTCAATGCTGTTACCATGGGTAAAAGATGTTGTACATTTATCCTATCTATTCCCCTCACGATTTTCTACAGCTCTTATCAGATCACCCCTCCGCCTACTGTGCTTGAATAATGTTTTTACTGATCTGGTTTCATTTACTCACTATACGTACAAACTTGGTTTCCTGATAAAAAGTAGACAGTGGCTCACAAAATCTGATAATGACCCTCTGCTGGCCAGCTGCAATCTTGCAATCTCCAAGTGTAGCACCTTAAAACATAACACCTCTGAGAAAGAGGTCAGAACTGCAGGTAATAATAAAAATATTAGATTCACAAACAAAGGTATAGATTACAAATGTCTGGAAGTTAGATTTAAACTGTACAAATATCAGTACAGTGTACTTTCGTTGTGTCCGAACTAAGTCCAATTCTGATTAACACACTTTAGGGAGCAAGCAAAAATCTTGTTCAGAAAAGATTTAATGGAATGTTTCCATAAATGAAGGATTTTAGCAATAAAGTTACACTAGAAAAGTGGGGCGGTTGTTATTGGAAATATGGGAAGAGGACATTTTACAGAGTTTATGACTGGTTAAATTGAGCAAACAGATAAACACATAGAATAAATGTTTTAGGCAATAGAAACAAAGGGTATGTGAGGAAAAAGTTTGCTTTTACTTCAGAAAATTAGCATTTGTGATTCACTGCCTGTTGGGATGGTGGGAACAATAACTTAGAAAGGCCGACACAAAATGCTGGCATAACTCAGCGGATCTGGCAGCATCTCTGGAGAGAAGGAGATGCTGCCAGAGATGCTGCTGGACCCACTGAGTTACTCCAGCATTTTGTGTCTTACCTTCGGTGAAAACCAGCTTCAGCAGTTCCTTCCGACACAAGCTAGAAAGGCACTTCTGAATAACGTGCAAGATTATTCTTTCCCAAGGAAAAGAACGGGGAAACCGGATTGATTAGGAGCAGTAACTAGGACGATTTAAGTAATTCGAATGCACTAACAATGGACTCAGTGAACCCATTCTCCACAACACAAGTTCAAACCTGGAAGGATAGACATCTTTAAAAACTGAAATCTGCAGCCACAACTACAGCAATAAGCCTTTTAACTCATTTAAATGCATTAATGATCTCAAGTTCACCCATGGACACAGCAGACACATCTCGACAGCACACAGGTACAGCATTCGGAAACAAAGTGGAGGCCGCTATGGTGCTAGAAACAATGGATGTCAACGAGGTCTCTCAGTAAGATTGACATATTGGTGCATGTAACCTCCATCCTCCCTGAAATCCTTCTGGCCAATGTAGTTTAGAGATACAAGCAAGGAACCAGGCCCTTCAGCCCACTGAGTCCATTCCGACCGTCGATCACCCATTCACACGAGGTCTAAGTTATGCCACTTTCGCATCCACTCCCTGCACAGTAGGGGCAACTTACAGAGCCCAATTGACCTTCAAACCCACACATCTTGAGATGTGAGAGGAAACCAGAGCACTCGCAGTCGCAGGTAGAACCTGCAAACTCCACAGAGACAGCATCGCCCAAGGTCAGGATCGAACCCGGTCTCTGGTGCTCCGTGGCAGCAACTCTACCTGCTGTGCCATCATGCCGTCCTTTGCTGCAGTTGGGGACAACAAGATGGAAGATCTAGGAGCAAGACTGTTGTATGAGAGGAACATGAGGGACTGCTGTGGACTTCACAAAGACATAGCTCACCCCCAATTCTTCAGACACAGAGTTTCAACCCAAGGGTTATTTTTCCATGGTGACGGTGGCATCAGGGAAATGAAGTGGGGTGGGAGATTGCAACCTTCACGTGGTCCGCCCTGTTTCAACGAATGCAATCAACCTGGCATGCACAATCGAATAAGATCAAATAAAACAGGTTGTCCTACAACTTTAGGCTGTGCACGCCATACACAAGAAGAAGAGAGAAATGAAGTGGTGGTGGCGTCTGCTTCATTATAAAACTTTATGATGCTCGGGTATGGTGTTCTTGTTGCATTTATGGTCCCCCGAGCTGGAACATCCAGCAGTCAAATGCCAACCATTCTACCTCTTCTGTCATCCTGACTGCAGTCAACATCCCTCCTCAGGCAGACTTCAAGAAAGCCCTTGAGGAATTGAGCATCGTGATTAACAGGCACAAAATGATGTATCCCAATGCTTTCCACAAGATTGCTGCCCACTTCAACCATGCTATCTTGAAGAAGTATCTGCCGATCTTCCATCAACACCAGAGGATCCAACACACTCGACAATCACTGTACCACCATCGGGAACATCCATCGCTCCACTACAGAACAGCTGACCCCCTGCTTGTACTACTTCTTCCTGCTGAGATTGAAGAGCGTGGCACCAGCAAAGAAGACTGCCAAGTGCTGATCAACGAAGGAACAGTTACGGGACTGCTTTGAGTCAGTGGCTGGGCCAAATTCAAGGATTTGTCAGTGGACCTGAATGAATATGCCACCGTCATTAGTTTAGTTTAGAGATACAGTGCACCATGTCCGCACCGACCAGCGATCCCCACACATTAACCGTATCCTATACACACTATTGACTATATACATTTATACCAAGCCAATTAACCTACAAACCTGTACGTCTTTGGAGTGTGGGTGGAAACCGAAGATCTCGGAGAAAACCCACGCAGGTCACATGGAGAGCATACAAACTCCGTACGGACAGCACCCATAGTCGGGAACATACCCGGGTCTTCGTTGCTTCAAGCGCTGTAAGTCAATAACTCTACCGCTGCGCCATCATGGCCATCTCATAGAGAAATGTGTGGACCAGTGTGTGTACCTACAAAATATTCCCAGTCTTCCCCAACCCGAGGCCATGAATAAGCCATCAAGTGCTTGTCAAGTGCTGAGGGCTATATCTGGGGTGTTTAAGTATGTTGGAACTGTTGGAGATCCTTCTTCAGATTGAGCTTCAGACTCAGTCTGAAGAAGGGTCTCGACCCATTCCTTCTCTCCAGAGATGCTGCCTGGCCCGCTGAGTTATTCCAGCATTTTGTGTCCAACCTCTTTGGCATTTAAGACTGGCGATCCAGTATCATACAAGAAGTCTAAGTATGACACCCTGATGGCTTCCAAGAGACAAATCTGAGCTAAGCTGGAGTGACAGACAGATGCTCAACAGTTATGGCAGGGCTTGCATGCTGTCAAGGCGAAACAGAGTTGCATATGTGGCAATGACACATCACTTCCAGCCACATTTTGAAAGGAAGAGCAATGACACACATATATAAGCCCTCACAGCCACTGATGACCTTGAGTTCTTAGTCTCTTACGGTCAATGTCATTCTCCAAGAAGTTGAGTCCACACAAAGCATCCACCCCAAGCAGCATGCCAAACTGAGTACTAAAGACACATGGCTGGAGTATCCAAGGACATCTTTGACCTCGTGCTTCTACAGTCTGAGGTTCCCAAATGCTTCAAATGGACATCACACACTGGTGCCCAAGGAGAGCATTGGTGACCTACCTCAATGACTGCTGTCTGATAGCACATCAATCACAATGAACCTCCTCGACAGGTACCTTGTGGCACAAATCAACTGCAGCGTCAGAAACTGTTGGCACAATAGGTCAAAAGCAGATGCCGTCTCACTGACTCTCCACTTTGCTCTGGACCATCTGGATAACAGGAGCACACAAGTCAGGCTGCTGTTCATCAACTATAGCTTGGCGTTCAATACAATCATCCCCTCCAAGCTCATCACCAGGATCCAAGACATGGGATGCTGTACCACCTCTTGCAGCCAAATCGACTTACTCATTGGCAGATCTCAATCAGTATAGAAATCAGGTTAAAAATACTGGCCAAATGCCACAAGACCATAAGCCTCAGAAGCAGAATTAGTCTATTCGGCCCATCGAGTCTGCTCAGCCATTCAATCATGGTTGAAGGTAGACAAAAATGCTGGAGAAACTCAGCGGGTGCGGCAGCATCTATGGAGCGAAGGAAATAGGCAACGTTTCGTGCCGAAACCTTTCTTCAGACCGAAACGTTGCCTATTTCCTTCGCTCCATAGATGCTGCCGCACCCGCTGAGTTTCTCCAGCATTTTTGTCTACCTTCGATTTTCCAGCATCTGCAGTTCCTTCTTAAACACAATCATGGTTGATCTATTTTGTCCCTCTCAACCCTATTCTCCTGCCTTTTCCCCATAACCTTTGAGGCCCTCACTAATCAAGAATCTATCAACCTATGTTTTAAAACTACCCAATGACTTAGCCTCCACCACATCTGTGACAAGGAATTCCACAGATTCACCACCGTTTAACTGAAATTCCTCCTCATCTCCATTCCATCTGCCCTTTTATTCTGAAGCTGTGCCCTCTAGTCTTTGACTCTCCCACTCCAGGAATGTCTACTGTGCCTTGCTTTATGGAGCAACAGAAAGTTTCATTAGGTGCCTACCGTTTTTTTAAATAAAATGCTTTAAAGGTTCAAACCTATTTGGACATGGTTGTGTGCACAGCATCAGTTTAATGCCCATTTTAGACTGCAAACCTATTCTGTTCTATTTAAAGATTGTCAAATGATTCATTTCAATGTGACAAATTTCAAACATTGTTTTAAACAGTTGTTCCCTAACACAGCAGAGAAAGATAACATGAGGTGCAATAAGTTCCAAATTAATTATTATGCTCATTATAAACATTTTCTTTGGAAATAATTCAAAGAATATGTCTTTGCTTTAGTAACAATAATGGAGGTTTTGAGAGCCCTAGTGAAGAATGTAATTGTGTTGGGAATTGGATTAAAATATGATGATTGATAATATTTGTGTTGTAACCAAAACAGGATTGTTCTTTCTCTTTTGAAAGGCAGAAAATTACAGATGCTGGAAATTAGAAATAAAACCAGAAAATACTGGAGATAATTAGCAGGTCGGGCAGCATCCATGGGGAAAAAAAACACTGAATCAACATTTTGAGGTCACTGATCTTTTTTTAGAGCTGGTAAAATAAGAAAGGAAACATTCTAAGTTGTAGAGAGGTGAAGTGGTGGAAGAGCAAAGAAAAGATCTGTTATAGTGTAGATACCAAGTTTTTTCAGATGCTTTAACAGCTAGTGTTGCCATGTGTGAGACGAATGTTCCTTAGTCGTCTGCCCTGCTTGGAGGAGTGTTGGTGAAAGGAGAGGGGACCAGCAAAGAGGGGGGGGGGGTGGAATTATGAGCTGCCAAATGATTTGAATCAATCCAACTCTCTACGAGTTTGGGTCGTGCTTATAGTTTAATTATGCTGGAAACATTTCCTAATTACCAGAATAGTAAGAACCGTCGTGCTTCAATATTGACAAGTGAAAATTACTTCACTACCCTTCTACATTATTGTTATTTTACATAGAACAGTTCAGCACAGGAACAGGCCCTTTGGCCGACAATATCCATGCTGAACATGATGCCGTTAAACCAATCTCTGCTTCCACAATCCCTCATACACAATCCCACAATACTCAAAATTAATGTCAAAAGCATCATAGACTTCTGAAAGGTATGAGGTCATAGTATGATTTGAAGCTATGTGAATGCTGGACCCGAAAGCAACTTTCAACCACATTTATATATTAAAAGAAAACATTGGTTTTAAATTGGATATTTTTTTATTATAAATGAGAAAGGTAAGCCACGGGTCTCAACATCTGAAGCTTGTGACTGAATAGAGCCCAATATCCTCACAGAACCAGGCTGTCAACATGTCTTCTAAGGTGATACTGCATATAAGACAAATAAATATATCTCCAAATTGAATGTTGAAGTTTACTTAGCGTGGAAAGTTCTGTCAAGCCCCAACCCTAAACCTAATGAAAGTAACAACTTATTCATATTTTATCTTACATGCTAATCATAATTTGAATTCCTGCTACAATGCTACATATACTCACAATTACTATGCTGGAAAATAATTGGAGAAGTCCATACAGAGAACCTGAAATAAAGATATAACACTCAGTTATAATGTAATAACCTATAACGTATAAATCTGACCAAATAATATGTGCTTGATCATATCTCAAACTTAGAGGTGGGGTAAAGTGTGGGGGTGCTATGATATTTAAAAGTAAGTGGACTTTGAACTGTGGGTTCCCCTGAAGAGCTAGATGAATTGGGTTAGGGCTTGTGGACCAGATGGAACTGATGTGCTTCCCCTCGCCTCTCCTGCCCAAATCAACCCTGTGGATATCTGCATCATCGGGCCTCCTTTAATAAGCCACGTCCATCTCCCAACCCTGTGAATTACTGTGCCCGACTCTTGACTTCCTACTCACCTTACAGACTTTCACCTCATATTCAGCAAGTCCTCTCCTCAGTAGAATTTCTTATAAAATTTAACAATTTTAAAAATTATTTTTTCTCTATTAATCATTGCAATTTTTTCAACTTGAACTGCTGTTCTCAGATGAGGCAGTGCCTGCTGTTGGTTTGCAAGACACCCAGAATCAAGAGCCAAGAGTGTTTTAATGACATATGTGCCAAAACGGAACAATGAAATCATTGCTTGCAGCAGCACAACAAGTTTGTAAACACAGTACTCAATAGATAATATAATAAACAAACATTAAAAAGTTCAATAAATATAAAAACCCAATATAGTGCAAAATAAAGCTGAGCAGAGGGCATGTTAAATACCGTGTGAAAGATTGGGAGGCAAGTCGATGATGGGAAGTGACAGGAACAGGTTTTAAAGCCTGAGCACCTGGTCAGCTATTGCTGATTCCCCGTCATCTTTCCTGAGAAATGCCTTTTTTTCGGGTTGTACCATTGGTGTCACAATCATCTTGCGAATAATCTAAGGTTTTACTCTTGCCTTGAATCGAAGTGTGAAGTGTTTACATGCCATTTAACATGAAGACTGCTATAGTGGACCTCAGTGTTGTGATAGGTACATAATTTTTGTGTACATGTACACCAAATAGGGGAAGGAAATGTGGCTGTGTTCTATCATTGTTTTAACTAATATATTGATGCAATTATCATTCCCTTTTCCAAAAACGATGGGGAAAATTAGTGTTAAAATGTTGATGAGGAGGGATTTCTTTAGCCAGAGGATGGTAAATCTGTGGAATTCTTTGCCACGTACTGCTGTGGAGGCTGTCAAGGCATTAGGTATTTTTAAGGCAGAAATTGGTAGGTTTTGATTAGAAAGGGCATCAAAGGTTGCAGGCAGGGGAATGGGGTTGAGGGGGGAAAAATAGAACAGCCATGGTTGAATGGCAGAATAGACTTGATGGGCTGAATGGCCTAATTCTGCTTCTATGTCTGATGGTTAGTCCAGGCATTAAACATGGAACAATGGTGGTCCCAACAGCCAAGTACCACTGATAGTAGCTCCTTTATACACTGAGTCATCTGTAAAATACCATATTTATCTTAAAAAAATAAACATTTTGAAAAGTAAATAATTAAACAACATGTACAACGTTTCATTAATAACTGCAATTGAATGTTAATTGTCAAGGAATTTTGTGTTAACGTACTGACCTATTAGTCCTGCCACCGTTGAGCTTCCTCCTAGAAGCTTGATGTGTCGACTTAATAAAGGAACTACCATACTCACACCAAATAAATCCTAAAAAACATAGACAAAAAATAAATAAACCTAATCAAAGACATCGTGATAAATACAAATGTATATTTTTCAATAAAGATTGAATAGAGTTTCAATACCTCTTTAAGCCACTGTTGGGTGATGTATCAAAAGTGGACAGGATCTAATTCTGACCCCATTCACAAAAACAATTGGGAGCAAACGACACAGTGGTACAGCGGTAGAGTTGCTGACTTACAGCACCAGAGACCCGGGTTCGATCCTGACCACAGGTGCTGTCTGTATGGAGCTTGTACATTCTACCTGTGACCATATGGGATTTCTCCGGGTGCTCCGGTTTCCTCCCACGCTCCAAAGATGTACAGGTTTGTAGGCTAATTGGTTAAGGTAAAAATGGTAAATTATCCGGAGTGTGTAGGATAGTGCAGGTGATTACTGATTGGCGTGGACTTGGTGAGCCAAAGGACCTGTTTCCATGCTGTATCTTTAAAGTCTAAACACAACTTAAAATTAAATAATGTCTAGTTCCAAGGACTTTGATAGCAACGAGCTGTCAAAAAGGTCACCTTATACCGTATAAAATTTTCTTATACAGGTAGTTGTGCTACGATGCGGTAGTTGTGTTCCTAAGAAAGGTTATGTTTCAAAAAATGGCGTTACAAAAACAATTGTGCCAATGAGAAAAATGAGATTACAAATAGTGTCCCCCTAATTTACCGATGGTGTTCTATCCAATTTGCAGAGAGGAAATACACGTTATAGCAGAAAAACTACCCGTACATATAGTTCAGGTCAAGACCAGATCAATTGCCAGGCTTTGTATCTTTACCACTTTTTTTCCCCCTATGACAATCAGGCTGAAGAAGGGTCCTGACACAGAATGTACTGTAGCTTATCTATTCCCTCCACAGATGCTACCTTACCAGCTGAGTCACTCCACTGGTGTTTTGCTGGGTGTTTTTATTTACTGTTCCTGCCCCATGAAACCACTATTTCAGCTTGTTATCAGCTCCTGCCCATTCAACGGAAATTTATTAAATAACTATTTCATCATAGGGGAACTTTAATTTATGACCACACGAATTCAGTTTTTGCTGTTGGAATCCTACTTATAGATTTATTTAAATGCCTAGGCTTAATATTGCTGTGAGATCTCCTTAAAATGTAAACACTGTTCTTGTCACAGTCTGCCCTCTCCTCATTCTCATCCACTTCACCTCCCAGTACTTTTCCACCGGTTCCTCCTTCTCCTCGCCTGCCTGCCACTCCCCTCTCATCAGCCCAACTCTCCTCACCTGTTGCACTCAGTTGCCTCTGATCACCAATTAACCCGGTATATAGACTCTCCTCACCGTTCACACAAGGCCAGATTGTTCTCAGCATTCATGCAAGACTCTCCAGCGATTTCCCGACTCCCTACACGGATTCGAATCTGCCTGCTCCTCTTTGGAACCCTCGCTCAATCCTGAGCCTCTGTGTGAGTACGGTGTACCCATTCCTGTGTTACTACTCTGTGTTACAGTATCGTAATAAAGTTCATTACCAACTATACCTGCCTGATTCTGTGCTGCTATTGGGTCCAAGCTATACCCGTTACAGTACAATCTGGCCAACAATGGACTCAGAGCACACAACGTCTCCGTCAAACCGCTTCGAGAGGATTGAGCACACGCTCCTGCAGCACGAAGCTATGCTCACTGCCTCCAACTCCGAGGTTTGACAGGCTGTGTCAAACCAAGAGCAAGCATTGGTTGCACTAGCCACCCAGGTCCAACAGCTGACAACCACCCTCGCCCAGACTACACCCCATGCTTCGCCTCCAGCTCCGACAGCACCAGCTCCCGGTCCGCCAGGACCATCACCTGAGCCCCGGGTGGGAACCCCGGAGCGCTACGCTGGAGACCCGGAGGGCTGCAACCCATTCATCACAAACTGTTCCATTCTCTTCGCCCTACAGCCCTACACCTTCGCCCAGGAAGCGGTGAGAGTGGCGTTTAACATTAATCACCTGACTGGCAGAGCTCGGCTGTGGGGAACGTCTGAATGGGAGCGACGCACGCCGGCTTGCTCCTCTTTCCAGGCCTTCGCCGCGGAGCTTCGCAAGGTGTTCGGTGAGGTTTCGATGGGTCCGGACGCTGCGGGAAGTCTGCTGGGGTTGAGCCAGGGGAACCAGAGCGTCGCTGACTTCGCCATCGACTTTCGCACCAGGGCCCGTCAGAGTGATTGGAACGCCCCGGCCCAGTGTGACGCTTTCTTGCTGGGCTTGAATGACTATATCAAGGATGAGTTGGTGTCCCACGACCTTCCTTCTTCTCTGGATGGGCTTATCGAGCTAACGACCCGTCTGGACCGACGCATCCTGGCGAGACGTCGGGAGAGGTGACAGGGACAGGCGGACCGCCAGCTATCCACCCAAGTTCGTTTTCCTCCGGAGACTGGACTACCCTCGTCGGGGCAACTGTCGAGGCAACCCGAACCCATGCAGGTGGATCGCACCAGTCTCACCCCCGAGGAACGGGAACGTCGGCGTCGGGGGGACCTCTGTCTCTACTGTGGCCAGGCAGGTCATTACATCTCCAAGTGTCCAGTAAAAGGCCAGACTCACCAGTAGTGGAGGAATTACTGGTGAGTCGAACCTCTGAACTTTCCTCTGCCCGACGCCCTCTTTGTCATGCCCGTCTGCTGTTGTCTGATGGTTCTTACACCCTCGCCACCTTCATAGACTCTGGTTGTGACATTAATCTTATGGACAAGGAACTAGCCCGCCAGCTAGGCATCAGTTGTGTTCCCCTGCCTAAACCTGTTCCCGCCAACGCCCTCGACGGCCATCTCCTGGGGACTGTTTCTCACCAGACGGACCCAGTGCGCATGCTCCTGTCTGGTAATCACCATGAGACCATCCAGTTCCACATCCTGCAGTCTCCCCGTCTTCCCCTCATCCTGGGTTACCCCTGGCTTCGGCGACACAACCCCAACATCGACTGGAGGACGGGGGTCATCTTGGGTTGGAGCCCTTCCTGCCACCAAGTGTGCCTGAAGCAAGCCTCAGCTCCTCAACCGGCCACCTGCTCCAGTTCTGCTCCAGATCTGACGGGGGTCCCAGCCGAGTACCATGACTTTGGGGAGGTTTTTAGCAAGTCTAGGGCCACCTCCCTTCCTCCTCATCGGCCCTATGACTGCTCCATAGACCTCCTGCCTGGTTCCGCTCCTCCTAGGGGTCGCCTTTACTCCCTGTCCGCCCCTGAGAGAGGCGCCATGGAGAAATACATAAACGACTCCTTGGCTGCTGGTCTCATCCATCCCTCCTCGTCTCCTGCTGGGGCTGGGTTCTTCTTCGTGGAGAAGGACAAATCTCTGTGTCCCTGCATAGATTACCGGGGGCTCAACGGCATCACGGTGAAGAATCGCTACCCTCTCCCACTCATCTCCTCTGCTTTCGAGCTCCTGGTGGGGGCCACCATCTTTTCGAAGTTGGATCTACGCAACGCCTACCACTTGGTCCGCATCAAAGAGGGAGATGAGTGGAAGACCGCCTTCAACACTCCCACGGGACATTATGAATACCTGGTGATGCCCTTTGGCCTCACCAACGCCCCGGCCGTCTTCCAGGCTTTGGTCAATTACGTTCTCAGAGACATGTTGAACAAGTACGTGTCCGTCTATCTTGATGACATCCTCATCTTTTCACGGACCAAGGAGGAACACGTACACCACGTCCAGGCAGTTCTACATCGGCTCCTGGAGAACTCGCTCTTCGTTAAAGCTGAGAAGTGCGAGTTTCACTCCCCGTCAGTCTCCTTCCTAGGATACATCGTTGGCCAAGGGAACATCAAGATGGATCCCGCCAAGGTCTCTGCTGTCATCACCTGGCCTGTTCCTGACTCCCGCAAGCAGCTCCAAAGGTTCCTGGGGTTCGCCAATTTTTACCGACGGTTCATCCGTGGCTACAGTACTGTGGCCGCACCCCTCACGGCACTCACCTCCTCCAAGGTTCCGTTCCGGTGGTCTGCCGCGGCCGACGAAGCTTTTCTGACACTCAAGACACGGTTTACATCGGCCCCCATCCTCCAAGTTCCGGACTCAGAGAGACAGTTCGTGGTGGAGGTGGACGCCTCCGACGTGGGGGTGGGAGCTGTTCTGTCCCAGCGGGCTGCCGGGGATCAGAAGCTCCATCCATGCGCCTTCTTCTCCCGACGCCTGACCCCTGCTGAGAGGAATTATGACATTGGCAACCGAGAACTGTTGGCGGTTAAATTGGCGTTGGAGGAATGGCGTCACTGGCTGGAGGGAACCGAGCAGCCTTTCTTGGTTTGGACTGACCACAAGAACCTTGAATACCTCCAGTCAGCCAAGAGGCTCAACTCTCGTCAGGCCCGCTGGTCACTCTTCCTCACCCGCTTCAACTTCTCCCTCTCCTACCGACCTGGGTCCCGCAACGTGAAGCCCGATGCCCTCTCTCGACAGTTCTTGGCGAAGGAGGAGCCTGCCTGGCCCCAAGACCATCCTCCCGTCCTCGCACAGGGTTGCCTCCCTCACCTGGGAAGTGGAGGAGAAGGTCAAGGCGGCCTTGGAGAACCAGCCGGGACCCAGCGCATGCCCTCCTGATCGCCTGTTTGTGGTTTCTGCCCTGCGGTCCGACGTCCTTCAGTGGGCCCACAGCTCTCGACTCACCTGTCATCCCGGCATTCAGCGGGCCAAGGAGATGGTGCTACGGAGGTTCTGGTGGGCATCGCTGGAGGAGGACACTTGGGAGTTTGTCAACGCCTGTCCCGTTTGCAACCAGCACAAGGTCTAACACCAAGCTCCTGCGGGTCATCTGCTTCCACTGCCTGTACCCCATCGACCATGGTCCCACATCTCCCTGGACTTCGTTACCGGCCTGCCCCCATCCAGTGGTCACACCACCATCCTGACCGTGGTCGATAGATTTAGCAAGATGGCTCACTTCGTGCCCCTGCCCAAGCTTCCGTCAGCCAAGGAAACTGCCAAGCTCATGTTACTCCACGTCTTCAGGCTCCATGGTCTCCCCGTCGATTTGGTCTCCGACCGGGGACCCCAGTTTGCCTCTGTGTTCTGGAGGGAGTTCTGCACGCTTGTGGGGGCCACCGTGAGTCTGACGTCCGGATTTCATCCCCAGTCCAACGGCCAAACTGAAAGGAAGAATCAGGAGATGGAGACGGCGCTGCGGTGTATGGTGTCCAAGCATCCCTCCTCCTGGTCCCAGCAGTTGTTGTGGGTGGAATACGCCCACAACACCCTGACAGTGTGCCTACGGGTTCCAGCCTCCACTGTTCCCGGCGCTGGAGAAAGAGGTTTCCTGCCCGTCCATCCAGGCCTTCATTCGTCGCTGCCGCAGGACGTGGACCCAAGCCAGGGCGGCTCTTCTCTGCTCCGTGGACCGCTACGCCACGGCTGCCAACCGTCACCGCACCCAGGCCCCCACCTACCTCGCGGGCCAGGTGTGGCTGTTGACCCGGGACCTTCCCTTGAGGGTGGAGTCCAAGAAGTTGGCACCCAAGTTCATCGGTCCCTTTGAGATCCAGAAGGTCATCAACCCAGCGGCTGTGAGGCTCAAGTTGCCTCGTTCCATGCGGGTCCATCCTACGTTCCACGTGTCCAGAGTAAAGCCAGTCCGGGAGAGCTCCCTGGTCCCCGCAGTCCCTCCTCCTCCACCTCCTCGTCTCATCAACGGAGGCCCCGCCTTTACGGTGCACTCCTCCTGCGCTCCCGCCATAGCGGGAGGGGTCTCCAATACCTGGTCGATTGGGAGGGTTACGGTCCAGAGGAGAAGGTCCTGGGTTCCTGCTCGACACATCCTGGACGCCTCCCTCATCAGGGAGTTTCACCGGCGTCATCCCGACCAGCCGTCCAAGTCCGCCACTCCTAGAGGGGTCGCCGCCCCTGAGACTCTGTCCCCTCTTCCGTCTGAGGCGCCCAGTGACGACGAGACGGAGCTTTCCTCTGATGCTATGGAGGAGGATGCGGACATGGATGTCTCGGACGAATATTAGCCCTCCTCCGGTCCCCCTCCTCCCACCCAACTCTGCGTGGGATTGGGTTTATTTTCTTTATTGGGTTTTTGTTTTTGTTTTGGGACGTCAGGAGCCGTCCCTTGTGGGGGGGGGGGGGGGGGGGGTTCTGTCACAGTCTGCCCTCTCCTCATTCTCATCCACTTCACCTCCCAGTACTTTTCCACCGGTCCCTCCTTCTCCTCACCTGCCTGCCTGCCACTCCCCTCTCATCAGCCCAACTCTCCTCACCTGTTGCACTCAGTTGCCTCTGATCACCAATTAACCCGGTATATAGACTCTCCTCACCGTTCACACAGTGCCAGATTGTTCTCAGCATTCATGCAAGACTCTCCAGCGATTTCCCGACTGCCTACTCCCTCTTCGGAACCCTCGCTCAATCCTGAGCCTCTGTGTGAGTACGGTGTACCCATTCCTGTGTTACTACTCTGTGTTACAGTATCGTAATAAAGTTCATTACCAACTATACCTGCCTGATTCTGTGCTGCTATTGGGTCCAAGCTATACCCGTCACAGTTCTAACTTCCTCCTGCATGCAGTCCTTTAAGTTTCTCTTTCGACTCAATAAAGACTTACAATCTTTGAGCATTGACTGTGCAAATAACACTTAAGGTATTTCCAGAACCATGAAAAAAATGCAATTGCATTTATATAAAACAGTTCATTAAGTGAGAGTAGATTTTTAAAAAAAGGCAGAATTAGCTGTGGCGTATTGAATTATATTTTTTTAAAACGTTTGCATCTCAAACAGGATATAAAAATTTGGAGATTAATTCAACTCCAAGCTGACAATTGTGCAGGAGATTTACTGTGTGAATAAATTGAGAAGTGCTGATCTCCGGGACCAAATCATTGATCTCTGGGACTAAATACTGTGGAGGAAAGAATATACATCCTAGTTTTAAGTCCCCACTTCCTATTCGCGTGAATAGCGGTGCTGTTAGATCAGCGGAGAGATTAAACCAAAGAAAAAATCAGATTTATTTTTTAAAGCAGGTGCAAACTCACCAGAAATCCCACCAGATAGAGCCACTGCTGCAGGGGCTGGCGGCCGGGGACGCGCACAGGGTGCCCACCTCCCCAGCCCATTGTCCCCAGGCGTCGGCACAATGCACACGTTGACACACGCGCGTGCGCGCGCGCCCGCTACCCGATGGAACCCTGCCCCAGCGGGCGCGTGCACCCCGATGGAACCCTGCCCCAGCGGGCGCGTGCACCCCGATGGAACCCTGCCCCAGCGGGCGCGTGCACCCCGATGGAACTCTGCCCCAGCGGGCGCGTGCACCCCGATGGAACTCTGCCCCAGCGGGCGCGTGCACCCCGATGGAACTCTGCCCCAGCGGGCGCGTGCACCTCAATGGAACTCTGAGTCTGGCCCAAAGATCTCATGCGTGGCCCAGCGGGCGCGCGACCCGGAACTGCACGTGTGCCAGCCGGCGTGTGTTTGTTTGCAGGCGGCTTGTTTGCCAAGGGCCGCTTGTTTCAGAATTCAGTAGGGAAAAGTTCCCAAGGAAAGGTGGGGGTGAAGGGAGGAGGTGCATTAGACATTAACTGATCTTTTACTCACACTATTTACTTAAAAAAAACATTAAAAGCGGTGAGGCCACATTGTGTTCAGTTTTGGTCACCCCTCACCATGTTATTGGAAAGAATGTCAAGCTGGAAAGGGTGCATTACCAGGATAGACACATAAATACTGGAGTAACAACAGGACAGGCAGCATCTCTGGAGAGAAATAATTTCGTGTGGAGACTTCTTCAGACCAGATTTACCAGGATTCGAGGAACTGAGCTATAGGGGGGTTGCACGTAAGGTCACTGGGTCATAGGGCTTGACGCACGGAGCCGCTCAATTAATCTGGAGGACATCCGTAATTTCCGGTATATGTTATTAATGCAAGAAACGCATACTTTCCTACCTGTTAAAAACCGCCAAAATGTTGAATTTTTGCGCTGTAAAAATTGTGGAAGTCGGGGTAACTGAGGGACATGTACCCAACTTCAGAATTCCAAAAGTGAAGCGAAATGAAGGTAAAGAGAAACGAGAGCTGAAGGGACAACAACAACTAAAGTGCTTGGCGAACATTGGCCGTGCAGATATCGGAATTGAAAATATTGGGAATTATCTAGTTTGCTCACTGCATTTCATCAACAGTAAGGCATTATTTGTGTTTTTTCTTGATTCCTTTGGTATCTAAAAAGTCTCAGGTGATAAATCTGGCTGTAAATTTTTCTTCAGATGCGTTTTCTTTTTGTATGTAAAAACCCACTTGAGAACCATGGGCGATTAAAAAATTTACAGCCAGATTTATCACTTCTGAAACTTTTTAGATGCCAAAGGAATCAAGAAAAAACACAAATAATGCCTTTGTTGATGAAATGCAGTGAGCTAACAGCCAATGTTCGCTAAGCACTCTGGCTGTTGTTGTCCCTTCAGCACTCGCTTCTATCTACCGTCATTTCTCCTCACTTTTGGAATTCTGAAGTAGACTAAATGTCTCTCGCGCTTATCCCGATTTCCATAATTATTTACAGTGCATTAATTGACAATTTCGGCGGGTTTTAACGGGCCCGCTACACAGGAAACAATGGTAAGTGCCTACCTGCAGTTCATCGCGTGTACTCCACTTGGAGTAGCGTAGCAACAGTACGGGTCATGGGTCGTGACCCGACTGCCGTGAAACCTCCCTATAGGGAGAGGTTGAGCAGGCTAGGGATTTATTCCATGGAGAGCAGGGGGTTGTGGATCTTATAGAAGTCTACAAAATCATGAGAGGAATAGATCGGGTAAACGCCCAGAGTTTCAGGTAGGGGAATTGAGAACCAGATGTCTTAGGTTTAAAGTGAAGATTTAATGGGGTCCCGAGATGTAACCTTTTTTTCACAAAGGGTGGTCAGTATAGGGAACGAGCTGCCAGAGGAGGTAGTTGAGGCAGGTACTATCACAATGTTTAAGAAACATTTGGACAGGTGCATGGATAGGGTAGGTTTAGAAAAATACTAGACTAAGTGGGGCCCGTTGGGTCCCATGTTCACACGGGAGGGCTGGTCCCCCCACGCAATATTCCACCTCCACCAATTCCAATATTGGTGGCCAGTGGGGGGAGGGAGGGGGGCTTTCTGGAGCGCTAGTATGGGTGGTGTGGCTGAAGGGACTGGTTTCCAGAGGCCTAGTATGGACATTGTGGGCCAAATGGATTCTTGGACTGGCAGCTCAGTCACTCAAGCCTGGTGTGCTGGCAGCTTACTCACTCACGGCTGGTGGGCTGGTAGTTGACTCACGGCTATTCCTTGAAATTCCATTTCAAGCAGGGTGCAAGGCAACCAAATTCAAATGCAGTTTCCTGCCACTTCAAGCAGGGTGCAAGGCCATCAAACTCAAGTGCAGTTTCCTGCCACGTCAAATAGGGTGCAAGGCCACCAAACTCAAGTGCAGTTTCTTGCCACTTCAAGCAGGGAGCAAGGCCACCAAACTCAAGTGCAGTTACATACCACTTCCGGCAGGGTGCAAGGCCACCAAACTCAAGTGCAGTTTCATACCACTTCAGGCAGGGTGCAAGGCCACCAAACTCAAGTGCAGTTTTATACAACTTCAGGCAGGGTGCAAGGCCACCAAACTCAAGTGCCATTTTATACCACTTCAGGCAGGGTGCAAGGCCACCAAACTCAAGTGCAGTTTCATACCACTTCAGGCAGGGTGCAAGGCCACCAAACTTAAGTGCCGTTTCATACCATTTCAAGCGGGGTGCAAGGTCACCAAATTCAAATGCAGTTTCATACCCATTTCAGGCAGGGTGCAAGGCCACCAAATTCAAGTGCAGTTTCATACCATTTCAAGCAGGGTCAAGGCCACCAAATTCAAGTGCAGTTTCATACAATTTCAAGCAGGGTGCAAGGCCACCAAGGACAGAGAATCGTGACCTCTCCCTGCCCCATCTTGCAGAGGCTGAGGCATGTCCACACTCCTGGGTTTTATAGTCTCTCCCCCCTCCCACCAGAAGGGGCGTGGTATTCATGGCATGATTGACAGGAGAGAAAATCTCAACATTTCTTAAACACTAATACCTTTTATTTTTCATCCATGGGAAAAATCCTCAGCACCTGATGAGCGGAGGGGGACTCTGAGTAAGATGGCCAAAAATCACAGCCGTACCTGGTAGTGATTTTTCTAAAATCAATATACAGTGCAAACAGGAAGTGGTCAAGATTAGACTTTTAATTATATACTAGACCAAGTGCAGACCCGTTGGGTCTGTTCCCCCAACGTGCGGTTGTGGGGGGGGGAGGCGGCATGCAGCGTCACACACACTAACTATCCCCCCCCCCCGCACTCACGCTAATTACCCCCCTTGATATTATATTAATATTTTTAATTTGCTCCTTTTACCCCATAAACACCCTATCTACTGACGCATAGCCCCCAATTTGCAGTCACATCTAGAGGGGGGGGGGGGGGTAGAGAGAAGGGGCAGAGACAGAGAGAGAGAGACAGAGACACAGAAAGAGGAGCAAGAGGGAGAGGGGGGTGGAGAGGAGGAGAAGAGGGAGGGAGGGTGAGGGGGGAAAGGTGGGGGAGGAGGGGAGGAGAGAGAGAGGGTGAGAGGGAGAGAGAGGGGGTGCTGAGAGGGGGGTGAGGGGGAGAGGTGGGGAGCAGGGAGGGGGAGGGAGGGTGGAGGGAAGAGTGTAGGGGGTGTGGAGGGGAGGGGGTTTAGGGGAGGGAGGGTGGGGGAGGGGATGGAGGGGAGAGAGAGAGGGGGAGGGGGAGAGGGTGTGCTGAGAGGGGGGTGAGGTGAGGGGAGGGGGAGAGGTGGGGAGCAGGGAGGGGGAGGGAGGGTGGAGGGGAGGGGATGGAGGGGAGGAGGGGGAGAAAAAGAGGGGAGAGAGAGGGAGAGGAGAGGGGGAGAGGAGAGGGGGGAGAGGGAGAGAGAGAGAGAGAAAGGGAGAGAGACAGGGGGGAGAGAGAGAGAGAGGGATAGGGAGAGAGAGAGGTGGGTAGAGAGAGGAGGGGAGAGAGAGAGTGCCTTTTTACTTCAACCCAAACTCCCCAAACAACCATTTGCAGGCAGTGCTTTTTTACTTCAAACTAACCATATTTTCATTTTCAAACCACATTAAGGGTACTCGCAGCTGTGTAGACATTTGTTCAGTGTCATTCAGAGCTCCATCTTGCAGAGACTGATTGAGGCACACCACTTCCTGGTTTTATAGTCCCTCCCCCTCCCTCCAGCAGGGGCAGCAGAGAGAATGGTGAATTGTTTTTAAACATTAATTTCTCTCTGATTTTTCATCGATGGGAAAAATACTCTGGTCCAAGAAAGCAGACGTGGGCTCTGATCGAGGTGGCCAAAAATGACGGCCGTAGGTGGCGGCGTTCTCTCGGAAATCGCAGCACAGTAGGCCAAAAGCGGTCAAGATCAGACTTTTAGTAATATAGATAGATATAAGGCACACCATTTTAAAATAAGGCACACCACTTTTCTATAAGGCACACGTCAACCATCTTTTGCATTTTCAAACCAACCAACTTTTGCATTTTCAAACCAACCAACTTTTGCATTTAGTTTAAATTAGATTCAACTATTGTCATTGCACATTTACAGTACAAAGAAATGGTTTAACCTAGCAGTCATAACATAGAATAAAATAACAAAACACACACTAAACACAGTGAGTCCACCAGACACCTCCTCACTGTGATGGAAGGCAAAAGTTCCAAAGTCTTTGTCTCTTCCCTCCTTGTTCTCCCTCTGCGCTGAGGCGATCCAGGCCTCCGATGTTGTGACCCTACTGGGTGATGGTAAGCAAGTCCCGCGGCTGAATCCGAGCTACGCGAATGGGCCGGTTCAAACTCCGCAGCCCGGGGCGGTCGAAGCTGCCGAAGCTGCGCCCTTCAGTCCAGCGGACGAAGCTGCTGTTGCGGGAGCCCCGGAAAAACTGGCCGCCAGTCTGTGACCTGTGAGCTCCCGGCGATGTCGTCCACTGGGCCCGCGGCTGAGCCTCCGAAGTCGGGTCGCCGCTGCCGGAACGCCGCCACAGCCCCGAAGTCGGGTCGCCACCGTCGGAATGCCACCACAGCCCCGAAGTCGGGCCGCCGGAACGCCACCACAGCCCCGAAGGTGGGTCGCCGCCGCCGCAACGCCACCACAGCATCGAAGTCGGGCCACCGGAACGCCGCCATAGCCCCGAAGTCGGCCACCTTCGCGATGGTAAGTAAGTGCTGCCTCTGCCTCCGGAGCCTCGAGGTCGGTCCCCGTTGGAGGCCACTAGCTCCGCCATTAGGCCTCAGTGCAGACGGAGATGGAGACGGGGGATACAAGAAAGGTCGCATCCCCCCGAAGGAAGAGACCAAAAACAAGCTTCTCACCCCCCCCAACACATACACAACCCAACAAAAGAAAATATACTGAAACGGGACAAAAGAACAAAAAGACAAAACGGACTGCAGGCGAGCCGCAGCTGCAAGGCAACGCCGCCACTTCCGGAACCAACAAACCAACTAACTTTTGCATTTTCAAACCAACCAAATTTTGCATTTTCAAACCAACCAACTTTTGCATTTTCAAACCAATCAACATTTGCATTTTCAAACTAACCACTTTTGCATTTTCAAATGACATTTTCAAACCACATTAAGGGCATTCACAGGTCAGTAAAACCACTCATAGTTTAGTAGACATGTGTTCAGTGTTATTCACAGCTCGGACTGAAAGTTGTGACCTCTCCTTCGCATTCTTGCAGAAACTGAGGCATGCCCACACTTCCTGGTTTTATAAACCCTCCCCCCTCCCACCGGAAGGGGCGTGGCCTTCATGGCATGATTGACAGGAGAGAGAATCTCAACATTTAAAAAACATTAATAAGTCTTTTATTTTTCATCGATGGGAACAATCCTCTTGTCCTGCGCAGAGGAAGGGGGCTCTGAATAAGATGGCCAAAAATCACAGCCGTAAGTGGTAGCGTTTTTTCTAAAATCAATATGCAGTGCCAACAGGAAGTGGTCAAGATTTGAGTTTTAATTATATAGATGGCCAAAAGCAAGCAGGTGGGACTAGTGCAGATGCTCTAAATATTCTGTAATAAAAATGAACTGCAGATGCTGGTTTATATCAAAATGCTGGAGTAACTCAGCGGGTGAGGCAGCAGCTCCGGAGAAAATGGAGAGGTGACGTTTTGAATCGGGTCGGGACCTTTCTTCTGACATATTAGAAAAATTGTGTTTAGTCCAAAACAATTACAGCATGTAACTTTAACACACTTTGGCCACAGGGTCACACAGCGGGAGGCAGTATTGACTGCAATGCCTTACATTTCAGGAGATCATTTGACTGCTCTTGCTTGCACGGAACTCGTGCATGCACGGCAGCTGTAAACATTTCATAGATTGTTCTGTGTCAGATATAAATTAGGCCGTGTTCCTCAGAGCCCCGGGGACTTCCACTCCCCACATAAACTGTATTGTCTGAGTCTTTCACCCCATTTTTGTACAACATGTTCACTGAATAAAATAGCAGCATTGGGGCACTCTGATTTTTAAAGAAACTGCAATTGTTTTCCCCGCACGTGGACATGTTGGAGGCCGATTAGCGTGAGCCCCTTGGCGGCGGCTGCTGCTGCCTGGGCTGCCGGCTGCTGTCACGTTGACACATTTATGACTTTTACCCCTCACAAGGCAAGTCACACTATCCACCTCGGCGGTGAGAGAAAACGTGGGAGAAGGATGGAAAGAGAGAGAGGAGGTGGGGGGGGGGGGGGGGGGTGGGCAGGGTAATGAAAGGGGGAGGAGGGTAGTGGTGGTTTAATGGAGCGGTGTCAGCTAATGGCATCCCACATACCATGGAGTAACATGATAGTCGACTGGACCCTGTGTCACGATGAAGCTTCTGCCACAGCGAACAGCCAGGTCGCAGGTCACAGTATCTAATACACAAATTCTGTGATCTTTGTCAGTGCTGCCTCCGTCAAAAAAGAGAGGGGGAGGGAGAGGGGAAATCTGCAAAACATTTGTCGCAGAGTAGATTGCCACCTACTATCATCGCCTATTTCCTTCGCTCCATAGATGCTGCCTCACCCGTTGAGTTTCTCCAGTATTTTTGTCTACCTTAAATAAAAGTAAGGTACACAAAATTGCTGGAGGAACTCAGCGGGTGCAGCAGCATCTATGGAGCGAAGGAAATAGGCGACGTTTCGGGCCGAAACCCTTCTTCAGACTGATGGGGGGTGAGGAAAGAAAGAAGGAAAAAGGGAGGAGGAGGAGCCCGAGGGCGGGCGGATGGGAGGGTGGGAGGAGACAGCTAGAGGGTGAAGGAAGGGGAGGGGACAGCACAGGCTAGCCAAATTGGGGGAATTCAATGTTGATGCCATAAGGGCGCAAGGACCCCAGACGGAATATGAGGTGCTGTTCCTCCAATTTCCGCTGTTGCTCACTCTGGCAATGGAGGAGACCCAGGACAGAGAGGTCGGATTGGGAATGGGAGGGGGAGTTGAAGTGCTGAGCCACCGGGAGGTCAGGTAGGTTAAGGCGGACTGAGCGGAGGTGTTCGGCGAAACGGTCGCCCAACCTACGCTTGGTCTCACCGATGTAAATTAGCTGACATCTAGAGCAGCGGATGCAGTAGATGAGGTTGGAGGAGATACAGGTGAACCTTTGTCGCACCTGGAACGACTGCTTGGGACCTTGAATGGAGTCGAGGGGGGAGGTGAAGGGACAGGTGTTGCATTTCTTGCTTTAAATAAAAGTAAAATGCATTTGATGGGAATCAAAGAAGAACATTCTTAAGTGGCAAAGGGAAAGGTAGCAAGAGATTGCAAGAGATTGCAGATGCTAAAAAAAAGACAAATGGTTAGATGAATTCAGCAGATCGAGCAGCAATTGTGAAGGGAGAGGAAATGTCAACATTTCCTGCATCTGAACTGAATGCAGAGGGAAGATGGCTTGTATAAAGCAAAGATGGAAGAGGTGTTAAGAAGGTGTTAGATGGAGCAAGGAGTGGTGAAGACAAATGGGGAGGAGAGTGATGGAAGACAGAGGCAAGTGGGTGATAGAAGGAATAGAATAGAATAGAATAGAATCTTTAATTGCCACGCAACCAGGGTTGGTGGTATTTGGGTTCGGTATATGATGGTACACTGCTTTTGTTACATACCACTAATAACACAGATCACCGTAATAAAGTGCATCCATACCACATCACAAATCACAAATCTCACCAACAATACATAGTGCAAAAGAACAAACAAAGACCATAGACAAGACACTGTATACATCAAAAGTCATATTATCGTCTGATTATTGGACGGAATTGAGAGTTCTTATTGCTGAGGGGAAGAAACTGTTTTTAAAGCGGGTGGTTTTAGTAGCAAGTGACCTGAGGCGCCTCCCCGAAGGGAGAGACTGAAAAAGGTGATTTGCTGGATGGGAGTGGTCCGAGATGATCTTTTTTGCCCGTTGTGAGGTACGTTGGAGATAACTGGAATGGATTGAGGGGAGGGGGGAGTTGATGATCCTTGAGGCCTTGGAGACAATGCGTTGTATTCTGTGTAGTGAGTGACTATCGGTGTTACCATACCAGACTGTGATTGAGGAGGTGATGATGCTTTCAATGATTGATTGATAGAAACGGACCAGGAGGTGTTTATCGACTCTGAACTTTTTGAGCTGTCTGAGGAAATATAGGCGTTGTTGACCTTTCTTGATGACGTGGTCTGCATTGATGTGCCATTTTAGATTATTGGAGATATAGGTGCCTAGAAACTTAAAGCAAACAAAGAAAGAATAATGGTAAAGAATAGGCTGGTGGGGCTGGGCAGGGAGGGTGATTTAGCTGCTGGAGAATGATAACTGGTGATACAGTGACTGAAAGGCCACCAGTGCTGGAATCTAACAAGGAAGGCGATACAAGACACAAGGAACTGCAAGTGCAGGGTTCTTTAGCAAAAAAGAAAATGCTGGAGGATCTCAACAGGCCAGGCAGCATCTGTGGATGGAAATACGGAGACAATATTTCATGTCAGGGCCCTTCAGTCTGAAAAAGTGTGCCACCCTAAAATGGCATCTGTCCATTTCCTTCATTGATGCTGTCTGGTCCACAAAGGTCCTCCACAACTTTGTTTTTAGCTCAAGGTGATACAAGGCCAAACCAATCCCAAACACCCTAACAAGCTGAGAAGTGATTGAACAAAGCTGGAACCTAATGGTGTGCTTGTGTAAGCTGAACAGAACGATGAGGCCAAGAGTAAATTCATCTCAGGCTGTGTGGAAACTTCAGTCACACTAGAGCAATGAAAAAAAATAAATAACTACAGATATTAGAGATCTGAATAAATCACAAACATTTGCTCAAAACAGTATACCAGCACCATCGGTTGAAAAAGAAGCAGTGAAGTTTCAAATTAAAGACCCTTTGTCAGATCAAGCAGTGGGTGTTGAATAATATCCACTACCCACTAATAACATGTACTCTAAATTAAGAGATCAAAAGTATCCACAAAATTAGACCACAATCCCATGCCAAAATAAGTCAACACGTGTAAAATGTTTTATCCACACTGTCACCAGGGAGGACGCCAGATTTGGCAGCAACTACGCCAACACTTACAATAAGGTGAACTTGTGATTTATTTTATTTACAGTAATCAGAAAGTCCAGGACCCCATGCTCTAGAGCACATGTGCGATGAGGCTGGCGATCTCAGGCTTGTCACAGCAGCTCAGTCCTGTTCTACGAAAGAGCAGGCGGGGCAATCTCAGGCTTCTTCCTGCAGTTCACTCTTGCCTCGAGAAGACTGGTGTTTGTGAACAGGAAAGGGCCTGTCCCACTTGCCGATTTTGCCAGCGTCATATCAGTGTCGTCAAAATATTTTGAACATTTCAAAATCCAGCAGCGACAAAATAAATGTTGCGACACGTGAAAAACCACCGCGCGTCATACGTCATCACGACGCATCGTACATCACCACGCCGCGTCATACATCATCACGCCGCATCACCCCGCGTCATGATGCCAGCCGTTGCTGAAAAAATCGCCAAGTGGGACAGGCCCTGAAGAGATTGTGGTGCCTCAGGCTTGCCCCGGCCACTCAGTCCTAGCCTCTAGTCTTCACCACAAAGTGGTGCTGGTGGTGTGAGGTTTGGCCCAGTGCCTCAGACTTCCTCAAACCTGTGACAGGGAGGGAGGGAAGGAAAGAAAGGAAAGAAGGAAACCTCTCTCCTTCCCCCTCTCCCTCTGGCTGGAATGTCTATAGGGAGTAGGCTGATGAGGTTCAAGTGGCCAAGCAAAATCAGTTGTTTGGACCCAGCTGTTACCAATGATGCTGGGGATTGGCCTCTCCTGGCCTGTCAGTCACTAATAGGGATCAGAACGGCATCCGAGGGAGGGCCACTGTCACAGCTGTTTGCAATCTCAGCATATTTGTCCCCCGAATCACCATTGTCTATTTGGAGTCCTATAGAACAATCCCAGCAAAGTGATGATCACCGTTTTTATTTCTCAGCTGCACCTATATAGCCTCACTGGATGATCCCCCCCACCACTATCTTGCCTGTGGCACCAGTTTACTGGAACATTAAGCTGTCAATCGTGTTCCCCCCCCAAGCCATGTTTCTGTAATGGCTATAATGTCCCAGTCTCAAATACCTGTCCATTCGCTGAGTTCATCCAACTTACCTGTCAGGACACTAGCCTTGAAATAAATGCAATTTAGTCTAACAGTCTTTCCTCACTCTCTGTGCTCCTGCCTGTCCTGTCTACTGACCTTGTTGTTAGTGAAGATAGACACAAAGTGCTGGAGTAATTCAGCGGGTCAGGCAGCATCTCTGGAGAAAACGTATGGGTGACGTTTCGGGTCGGGAACCTTCTTCAGACCATTTCTGTTTTGTTGATTTCTGTTTCAACTACCAGCCTCGTACCTGCCTCCCTATTGATTTGGATCCCACCCCCTCTGCAGGGTCTCATCCCTTTTCCTACCTATTGTCATTTGTGCCGAAATGCACAACAAACTCTGGCTTGAGAATGTTCTGCAGCCACTCCGAGACATACGAGATCCTGACACCAAGGGGTCATCACATCATCCTAGAATCCTGTTTGCGGCCACAGAATGTCCCGTCTGCGGCCACAGAATGTCCCATCTGTCCCCCTATCTAATAAGTATCTTAGCACAATCGCTCTGTCTGACTTCACCCTCCCCTGCTGTGCCTCACAGGCAGCATAGGTGCCATAGACATGACGGCTGCTGGGATCACGAAGTAATACTAAACGCTTTGACAGAAGATGGTTTGACCACATTTTATACTGACACACAGGAACAGTAAGTCTGAAACCAATTGCAAGCAGCTGTTATAGCAGATCTACCACAGGATGTAATAGAGGTAAAATGAGCTACAAACATGTTCCTAAAACAAGTAACGCCTTCAGGAATACAGGAAGATGTAACAGGTTTGTGAACAGGTGTTCAGCTGGGAAAGCGGCTACTAATAAATAATTTGTTGGATGGATGTAATTTTCATGGATTGAATCAGAGCGATTTTTTGTTATGATCACATTTTGACTAGGAGTTGCAATTTCATTATGGGTTGGTCAAGACGTGAAAACTAAATATCTAGTTTAGTTTGGTTTATTGTCACATGTACCGAGGAACAGTGAAAAGCTTTTGTTGCATAATCAGTCAGCGAAGAGACTATACATGATTACAATCGAGCCATTCACAGTGTACAGATACACTGTGGCGGACTGGCCAGGGTGTCAGCTTGCCCGATGGCAAGTGTCCCCTGATGAAGTGGGCCCCCTATATCAAGTGGGCCCCTGATAAAGTGGGCCCCCTTTGTCTCCTGGCAACCAATAATTTTAGACCCAGTCCACCATTGCAGATACACCATAAAGGGAATACATATCTAAACATTAGTCAGGGCGATACTCCGCTCTGATATATAACCTTAGAACCTTAGAACTCTGAAGCTGGTTGGCTCTCTTACATATTGTCCAATAAACCAGTAAGCAAAGGAAACATAAGCTACAGATTACAGCAAGTGCTGAAGGTTGACTGAACTACCACAGCACCAAAAATAACTGCTTTAGGTCAGAATCATTTCCTGCTAAATATTTTCTGAGGGCACATGTAAACTTTTGTGAAAAAGGGAATAGCAATTTCCTGGTCAGACTGATAGTCACTCAGAGGAGATCAGAATTTCTAGGAAAATTGATTATTTGAGTAAATTAATAGCTGTTCATCAACAGGTGTGTTACCTGTATCCCATGTTCTTTTAAAAATGTGATGAGCATGGGGTGAGGGAGAGGACAGGGTGGTAGTTCTATTTTATGCAAGTACTTACTGTTCTCTCTGTATCCAGTTTTCATACTGTGACTCTACTCGATAGGAGAATCATGTGGTCTGTTTTGGTGTAGCATAGCAATGTCACAGGGAGTTTACAGTAGTCAGTCACCCAGCTTAATAACATGCAAATAGTTTAAATGCAAGATTTACAACAAACCACTGTCTTTGGATAAATTCCCTACCCTAATACCTTTGAGAAGACCAGAAAAAAAATTAAAAGATTGCCTACTTTTATAAAATCATGAGAAGTGGACACAGCTGTGCTGCAAATGGTAATTTACCCTCATTCTTTCCATAGTTGTTGCCATTTGCTACAATATCTTTTTTCTACTGGGAATTTGAACTTATTGAGAGGCTGAGGGGGCTGGGGAGGCATTTACCACTGGTAAGACGGTCAGTACTCTTGTATAATGCTTAAAATCATGGGTGACTGAAACCACAATTTATATTCCTTTGGTTTCATCAGTATGAAGAGAGTTAAACTGACTGACTTCTACATTATTGCACAATTTGCACCTGCACATTTTTGTTCTTGCTCATGTATACATTTAGAATCTCATAGCAGGCAAGTTATCCACAACCAATTTGCTTACTAAGAGTCCTATTTTCAATCAATGTTATATTTCAAAAACTAAATAATGACTGTCGAATTGATAAAGTTAAGAAGAACAAAACATTCTTCTTTTGGATATACCGGTAATCAGAAACCATAACATGTACTTTAAAAAAACATTGTATATATACATTTTTTGATACCAGCTGCCTCATAAAGGCAGAAAATATAATCAAAGACCCACACCTCCGTGGCCATGCTCTGGTTTTGTTACTACCATCAGGAAGAAAGTACAGTAACCCTAAAATTGTGACCTGCAGGTTCAGGAGCAGCTTCTTCCCAGCAAATATCAGACTGTTGAAAACTGCATAATCCTAACCACATTCCTACCTCAGCAACCATGATGTACTGTGGACGTTTGGTTGCACTACCTACTTCGGTTGGTCTTTATGGTCTGGTTACTGAATATTACTGATAATTAATTCATTGTTTTATTGATTAAGTGTATTTATTTGGGTGTTATTGCGTTAATGGGTCTATAAAGCTGTAGCAAGTAAGAATGTAACTGTTCTGTTGTTGGTAAACATGATAATTAAACACTCTGAACCCTCTTGACTTGTTCACCCTCAATCAAAGGAGAATATTAAAAATCATTGCTACATACAAGGTATCAATACAATTGTAAGAAGTATCACATTCACAATATATGTATGTTAACACTAATTTGTGTTGCAATAGTCTAGATTTCACATGTTTTGCATATGAAAGATTCAAACTTCTATTTACTAGGGCAGCATGATGGCTTAGTGGTAGAGCTGCTGCCTTACAGTGCCAGAGACCCGGGTTCGATCCTGACGGAGTTTGTACGTTCTCCCCGTGACCTGCATGGGTTTTCTCCGAGATCTTCGGTTTCCTCCCGCACTCCAAAAACGTCCAGGTTTGTAGGTTAATTGGCTTGGTATAAATGTAAATTTCCCTAGTGTGTGTAGGGTAGTCTTAATGTGCGGGGATCACTGGTCAGTGCGGACTCGGTGGGTTGGAGGGCCTGTTTCCGCGCTGTATTTTTAAAACTAAAACTGAAAAACAAATGGCAGTATCATGATGCAGTATCTAGTGTAAAATGTATTAGTTTGTGACCAATAACATTTACATAGAAAGGAAATTTGAAGATGAATTGTTCATTTTATTATATATTAATGATTTTGTAAAACAAAGGGTGGCTTTGATTACTGATACAATATGATAGATTGCAGCAGGAAATGTTATTGACATGTTTGGAATCTCCCTGTATTTTTTGCTTATTTTATCTGCTCTATTCTCTATTGTGCACAGGTTATCTCCTCTACTTTTTGTTCTATTCCAAGGCTGCAAATGCACACATATTCTTCTGAGCAATGTGGAAATGATAAGGCAGCTGTTAGGAAAGGAATTGACTGGCAAAATGACATGCAAGTCAAATTACTGGGTGTGTACGATGCCATAATTAAAGACACAGGAAAATGACATGCCTTCCTATGATAAATTAAGAAAAATAAATGTATTGTAAATATAACAAAACACGGGAAGCTCAGAGATAAGGCCGCATCCACTGAAAAAAAACTATTTTTTCAGTATGAGCTCCTTCAAAATTGTAAACCATTTAATAGATGAGTGGGAGTTGAAAGCCCAAACACAGGAAAGGACAGAATTAGAATTTATATAGTTTGATCAGGTAAACATTAAATATGTATGAATAAAAAAATAATGTAATTAAAGAAATAGAAATCAGGTACGGGGGACTGACGGAGTGTATTATTATCAACGTGGGAAGCTGCAGTGGGAGGCCTGGTCCACTGTACTAACAGTTGTCTGATCAGAACCAGCATCCATCGGCTGCTCAGCAGCTTTGGACCTGTTTTTTAAAAATATCAAATTATTTTTAAATGGCCTCAAGTAAACATACTATAAAAATAATTCCATTGTTTCTGAGCCACCGATGTTTAATGCTTACAGCATGTCAAACCTGTCTCTACAAGGCTTTACTAAATGCCTCGCCACTTGTCATAATATTATTCTTCCTTATAATTAATCAAATGGAAACAAAATTCAAAGAGGAGTCATCTTTTCTTTTCCTTTTATTTCCCTTCTTGTGATACTACTTCTGAGTAACAACTTGCCTGAAGGAGTGATAGAGCAGGTCTAATAGTAATTTACAATTAGTCAATAGACAATAGACAATAGGTGCAGGAGTAGTCCATTCGGCCGTTCGAGCCAGCACCGCCATTCAATATGATCATGGCTGATCATGATCCCCAATCAGTACCCCATTCCTGCCTTCCCATATCCCGCTATCTTTAAGAGCCCTATCTAGCTCTCTCTTGAAAGTATCCATAGTAAGTATCCTTACTATCCAGAAAGTACCTGAGGCAGAAAATTCCACAGACTCACAACTCTCTGTGTGAATAAGTGTTTCCTCATCTCCGTTCTAAATGGCTTACCCCTAATTCTTAAACAGTGGCCCCTGGTTCTGGACTCCCCCAACATCGGGAACATGTTTTCTGCCTGTAGCGTGCCAAACCCTTAATAATCTTATATGTTTCAATAAGATACCCTCTCATCCTTCTAAACTCCAGAGTATACAAGCCCAGCCGCTCCATTCTCTCAGCATATGACAGTCCCGCCATCCCGGGAATTAACCTTGTAAACCTACGCTACACTCCCTCAATAGCAAGAATGTCCTTCCTCAAATTAGGGGACCAACACTGCACACAATACTCTAGGTGTGGTCTCACTAGGACCCTATACAACTGCAGAAGGACCTCTTTGCTCCTATACTCAACTCCTCTTGCTATGAAGGCCATCATGCCATTTGCTTTCTTCACTGCCTGCTGTACATGCATGCTTACTTTCATTGACTGATGAACAAGGACCCCCAGATCCCGTTGCACTTCCCCTTTTCCCAACTTGACACCATTTAGATAATAATCTGCCTTCCTGTTTTTGCTACCAAAGTGGATAACCTCACATTTATCCTCATTAAACTGCATCTGCCATGCATTTGCCCACTCACCAAATCTGTCCCAAGTCACCCTGCATCCTCATAGCATCCTCCTCACAGTTCACACTGCCACCCACCCTTGTGTCATCTGCAAATTTGCTAATGTTACTTTGAATCCCTTCATCTAAATCATTGATGTATATTGTAAATAGCTGCGGTCCCAGCACCGAGCCTTGCAGTACCCCACTAGTCACTGCCTGCCATTCTGAAAGGGACCCGTTAATCCCTACTCTTTGTTTCCTGTCTGCCAACCAATTTTCTATCCATGTCAGCACTCTACCCTCAATACCATGTGCCCTAATTTTGCCCACTAATCTCCTGTGGGATCTTATCAAATGCTTTCTGAAAGTCCAGGCACACTAGATCCACTGGCTCTCCCATGTACATTTTCCTGGTTACACCCTCAAAAAATTCCAGAAGATTAGTCAAGCATGATTTCCCTTTCGTAAATCCATGCTGAATCGGACCGATCCTGTTACTGATATCCAAATGTACTGCTATTTCATCTTTTATGATTGACTCCACATCTTCCCCACCACCAATGTCAGGCTAACTGGTCTATAATTCCCTGTTTTCGCTCTCCGGCCTTTTAAAAAAAGTGGGATAACATTAACATTGGAAAATTATCACCAATGCGTCCACAATTTCTAGAGCTACTTCCTCAAGTGCCCTGGGATGGAGACCATCAGGCCTTGGGGATTTATCAGCCTTCAGTCCCATCAGTCTACCCAACACCATTTCCTGCCTAATATGGATTTTACCTCGGAGTCACGTGAGTGACTACGTGAAGAACCCCGCTAGGACGCGTGTCATATCGCTACACGCATTGCAACGAGTCACAGCAGGGGGAACAACGTTCCCCTTAGCGGCAGAATTTAAAAGCCGGGAACAGCAGGTAAGGAGACTCTGCGTTCTTTCCACTTACTTTACAGGTGGAGGCATGGACAGATCCACGAGAAACAAGAAGGCTGCGAAAAAGCTGGCGGGGGAGAACCGCGGAGTTGCGGGCAGCCAGCAGCAGCCAACGGCACACCAATCTCCCGTAATGGGAACAGCTGTGCCCGACTTCGCTCCCGCACCGGCCAAATCAACACCACGGCCGGGCGGTAAAGCGAAGCAAAAAACAGACAGAGTCGTTGACTCCGATGAGTCCGACTTTGAACAGCCGCGAGCGGCCAGTGCCCGTGAGCATTGGAGCCGGTTGGAGCGGCTTCAGGAGCAGCCGCGAGCGGCCAGTGCCCGTGAGCATTGGAGCCGGTTGGAGCGGCTTGAGGAACAGGAGCAGCCACGAGCGGCCAGTGCCCGAGAGCATTGGAGCCGGTTGGAGCGGCTGGAGGAACAGGAGCAGCCGCGAGTGGCCTGTGCCCGAGAGCATAGGAGCCAGTTGGAGCGGCTGTTGGAGCAAATACTCCAAAGTGGCAGGCTTCGGGAGAGGGAGCCTAGTCACGGTGGGCAGCTAGTAAGTCCTGCAGCAGTACCTCTTGTAGGGCTGCACAGTGTTTCTCCCTCATCAGAGGGTAGTACGGGGGGTCAATTCTGGGCTGACCCTGAAGAGGGGTGTGCAGAACATACCCCTAGTGTGCATGGGGTGCAAGAAAACCTATTGGATATGGTGTCCCAGTTTATTCAACCCGGCCACACTGGCCAAAACCTGGAGCCTAAAATAGCTGCAAGTATCGACTACATGTCATTCAACCAGCTACAAGGACAGGCATTATTGGACACCACAGCAAGACACTTACCACCAGGGAACTTCAAATCACTAAATGTTCCCAGTGTCAACCAGTGTATTTGGAAACATTTCGGAGCATCAATCAGAGCCAGGGACTTGAAAATACAAAAAGTTCTGAAAGTCCTAACAGCGGGAATTACGGCTTTCGCCTGCACATTAAACGAACAAGACATGACACAAGATCACCAAGATGCACTGGCTTTATTTTGCAACTCCCAATACGAGTTAAATAGTATTAGGAAGAGTGCCATCCAACCGGCTTTAGACCCCAAATTTGCAGGCCTCTGCAAACCTGGAACCTCCAAACCACCAATATTACTATTTGGAGGTGACTTATCCAAACAGGTAAAAAGAACTTGACGAAGAGGCTAAAACCCTGGGGCTCATTAAAGCAACGTCCAAAAACTACTTCGGCCAGAAACAGCACCCCTACGCACCCACCAGTCGGCCAAGACAAACTGGTGAAAGCTCGAAGGCCAGGAACACTCAACATCGGTCTTTTTTAGGCCATGGCCCAGACCGGCCTTCCTGGAAAATGCGCAAACCCTCAACACCGACCCAACTACAGACCCAGACACCGGTGCCTCAACGTCCACGGAGGATGCCGAAAAAGTAACAAACCTACCACTGGTAACCATGGAGGTAGGTGGGTCTGGTTCCTTACGAATTGAAGGGAGCATGGAGGTTGGTGGGAGATTACACTTCTATCTGGATGCATGGAATAAGTTAACTACCGACACTTATATTTTAAGCAGTATCCAGGGTTATACCATAGAATTTATACAAAAACATAACCCTCCAGTTCAGCATGTACCGAACCGAATGTTCGTGCTTACAGGCAAAGAAAAATCAAAAGCACATGCTGAACTACAGCGGCTTTATAAAAAAGGAGTAATTAAGAAAACCCAACACGAATCACAGGAATTCGTGTCCAATATCTTTATCAAAAACAAGAAAGATGATGGTTGCCGCTTCATCATAGATTTGACTAATTTGAATACTTTCGTACAATATATTCATTTCAAGATGGAAACCTTTGTTACTGCTAAGCAATTGATTTCCAAAGGTTACTACATGGCAAGCATCGATTTAAAAGATGCTTACTATACAGTACCCATAAGAGGTGACCACAGATGTTATTTAAAATTCAACTGGATGGGTCAGCATTGGCAGTACAGGGCACTACCTAATGGTCTAACATCAGCCCCCAGGCTGTTCACTAAAATTTTGAAACCAGCCCTAGCGTTTCTGCGGAAACAAAAACACATGGTAATAGCATATCTAGATGACATACTTATTGTGGGCAGAACTTTGGAATTGGCTAAACAAGCGGTAACAGCCACAAAACAATTATTTGAAAAACTGGGGTTTATCATCCATCCAGTTAAATCTAAATTAACGCCTTCATGGATTATCTGGGGTTCACCATTAACTCAGTTCACATGTCAGTGACTTTGCCGAAAGAAAAGGTTACAGCCTTAATAGAGGCTTGCAGCAAAATCATTGACATCACTAAACCATCCATCAGACTGGTAGCAAGAATAATTGGCAAAATAGTGGCTGCGTTTCCAGCCACCCAATTCGGACCTTTACATTATCGAAATTTACAGAGGGCTAAAATACGAGCACTCAAAATTAATGGTGGTCATTTTGACAGACCAATGAAGCTACCAACAGAGGCCATAATGGAACTAAAATGGTGGAAAGATAACATTAGGCATTGTTCCAATCCAATCATTATCAGCAACCCGTCTATGGTACTACAAACTGATGCCAGTGCACTTGGTTGGGGTGCTACCAATTCCATCTCCAGCTGTGGAGGGAGATGGAATGCACAGGAGGCATCATTATTACAAACACTGGGCATAAACTACCTGGAGATGTTAAGTGCATTCCATGGCCTTAAGTCATATTGTTCTGGGTTCTATCACCAGCATGTTAGACTACAAATTGACAACTCCACCGTGGTAGCATATATCAACCATATGGGTGGAAACAAATCGACATCATGTGACAATCTGGCCAACACAATTTGGCAATGGTGTATCCAGAGAGATATTTGGATATCAGCTACCTACTTACCAGGTAAACTAAATTTAGTGGCAGACACCAGGTCACGCAAATTCAATGAAAACACTGAATGGATGTTGGATAAAAATGTATTTGCTGAAATTACAGCACAGTATGGAACGCGAGATATCGATCTATTCGCATCCAGGCTCAATCACCAGTTATCGAATTATGTTTCATGGGAACCAGACCCTGGGGCAGCGGCAACAGATGCATTTTCGCTGCATTGGGGGAAATTGTTTATTTATGCATTCCCTCCTTTCTGCCTCATCAGTCGGGTATTAAGGAAAATACAGCAAGACTCTGCGTCTGGTATTTTGATAGTACCTGATTGGCTTACTCAACCATGGTTCCCGGTGATACTCGACATGGTATTAGAACCATGCATCACCATCCACCATAGACCTAATTTACTGGTTCATCCCGTAACAAGGGAAAGTCACCCATGTCATAATTATACAAACCTATTAATTTGTAGAGTTTGAAAGCACCTCTACTACACCTGGGACTGACGGACCGAACAGTGGATATTATTTCAGCGGCCCACAGACAGTCCACCAAAAAACAGTACTTGGTGTACATCAAGAAATGGGAAATGTACTGTCACAACAATAACATCATCCACAGATCTATGAACATCCTGTCTGTTCTGGAATTCCTGGCAAGCCTCCATTACGATGAGGGGCTCAGTTATAGTGCCATCAACTGCGCCAGAAGTGCTCTGTCAACATACCTGTGGCAAGGAACAGAGCGGCATTCTGTTGGGACACTCATGAGGGGCATTTTTAATGTTAATCCCCCGAGAACCAGGTACTCCCAAATATGGGATGTGAGCATTGTACTGACCATGTTAAGAAACTGGTCTACAGCTAAAGCTCTGTCCCTACAGAAACTGACTATGAAAACAGTCATGCTGATGGCCTTGGTCACGGCACAAAGGGTCCAGTCGCTACAGAAACTAAGGCTGGACAACATGACTATTTCATCTGGAAATTTAACTTTTTACATCAATGAATTAGTTAAACAGAACAGACAGGGGTCAGCAGGCCTAAAAATAGAATTCAGGGCCTACCCGACAGATGATCGTCTCTGTATTGTAACACACTTACTATTATATATGGAGTATACTAAGATCATCAGAGGCAAAGAAATGGCACTTTTAATCAGCTACAAACAGCCACACAAAAAAGTGACAGTCCAGACCATCTCGAGATGGCTAAAACAGGTCCTAATAAAGGCTGGAGTAGACACTAACATTTTAAAATCTCACTCCACCAGGGCTGCAGCTACATCGGCAGCTATGAAGTTGGATGTTCCTATGGACCAAATCCTCAAGACAGCAGGATGGTCAACGGAGAAAACTTTCCAACGATTTTATAACAAACCAGTAATTGAACCTGGAACATTTGCAGAAACAATTTTAAGTTCTGTAATATAATTTTACCCCATAAATAGGGGCTATAATTTGGTGTTAATAAATTTATCGTTGTTTTTCAATATCATATTCATGTCTAATGATGTTAACACTATTCTCCCCATAATCAAGGCAGATGTGATGCATGGACTCGTTTCCACGGCATGAAATCACAGAGCTTTAAAATAGTAAGATTAAACGAGAACTTACCAGTTTGAAGTTTGATCTTTATTTTATGAGGAGTAACGTTGAGGGAATACGTGCCCTCCGCTCCCACCCTTGATCATATACTCAACTGGTATCTCTTCTCTAATCTTACTATGTTTAGTCATTACAGTTATCTGTGATTTCACACCGCTGCTTTGAAGAATGACAGCGGGGTTCTTCACGTATTCCCTCAACGTTACTCCTCATAAAATAACGATCAAACTTCAAACTGGTAAGTTCTCGTTTATTCTTACTATTTCCTTCAGTTCCTCCGTCACCCCATAATTACTATTATAGAGGTGCACAAGATCATGAGAGCAATAGATCGGGTAAATGCAGAGCCTTTTATCCAGAGGAGGTGAATCAAGAACCAGTGGACATAGTTTTAAGGTGAGGGGGAAAAGATTTAATAGGAGCCTGAGGGACAACTTATTTACACAAGGGTAAATAAAGGTGTAGGTACATGGAACAAGCTGCTGGGTGAAGTAGTTGAGTCAGGTACTATCACAACTTTTAGGAAATATTTAGAGATACATGGATAGGATAGGTTTAGAGGGATATGGGCCAAACATAGGCAGGTGGGACTGGTGTATATGGGCCATGTTGGTCGGCATGAGCCGAAGGGCCTTTTTCATGCTTATGACCCCATTACTGTGACCCCCATTTAGTGTTTCCTTGCTACAGTTTACAACTACAATTTCTGAATACAAACCTACTGTAGGCACATGTCATCCGAGCCCCACAAGATCAGATATGAAGCAATCATACCACAGTACAGTATTGTGCTGCATTGTGTATGGCCTTGGACATTCTCTTGCTGACATTATAAAGATTCGCCACAGCTGCTAACGGCAACTCATTGCTGAGATGTGAGGAGCTTTTCAGTGACCAGCGTTCTCTTGTTCTACGTCTGAGCTAAAAAAAAAAATAATTAGCAGAAAAAAAATACTTGGACAGGTGGATAATTTGTTTGCATTTCTGCCCGAGGTATTTACACTAGTTTCTGCAAGTTTATAGTAAGCCATATGCTTGCAATTTTGTAATAATTTCTAAATGCACTTCCTTACTGAATGTAAATCATGTTTCCTCACATGCAAGTGTTACATAGCAGCTGGCAGCCCCTTCCAAGACCAGTGCTGACAACATGCGTGTGGGAATTGGTATTAAATCCCCCTCATGGTTACAAGGTCGGTTATTTTTGAATCACCGCACCCGTGTGCAAAGAGGAGGGGAGCAGGATCAGATTCCTAAACAGGACGGAGACGGAGAATGTGAGTGAAAGAGAGATCTTTCTGGGCAACGTCTTGCGGGCAACCAGATAGCGTTTAATAAGTTATCATAACTCGAGTGGATCACCATGAAACTCAGCTTGGCTTTGTTCTTCGCCGGTTTGTTTGGGGCTCTCGGTGTTCTGCTCTTTCTAGTGGCTTTTGGGACGGATTACTGGCTTCTCGCCACCGAAAGATGTCCCTCTGTCGAAAATAGAATGGATTCGTTCTCTGCAGAGGTTAGTGTCAATCTCCGTTACTTCGCAGCCTTGTTGCAACCAGAACTTGTAGAGAGAGGCAAACAATGCAAACTTTAACACAGCAATGATATTAATATCTGCATGAAATAACGGCCGTGCAAAAACAATCACAATAATTCATCTGTGCATTATTTGTCTTTTGAGTTTAAAGTAACAATTGAATGTTGTCCAGGAAGCCATCAAAAGCTGTTTAGGCTGAAACGATTCAACGAGCAGAAACTTAGGCAGGTGGACAGCCTGTTTCTTTACTACACGAGAATTTTACGCTGGATTCTAGCAGTTTATCGCAAGCCATCATGTTATACTTGAAATTTTGTAATAAATCTAAAAAGTGCATTTACTTAATGTAAGTTAAATTTCCTACATCTTAAGTGCTGTATAGCAGAAAACCAATGGTCCGACTTAACATAACGATATATTCAGAAATCAAGTCAGTTTCCTCAGTAGGAACATACATCTCATTTTCAACTTGCATTGTGAATCGCCTTTCTTTCGACTATGATCTCCATGGTTCACCTCACAGATATCGGGCTTCCATAAAATGCGCCCTCCTGCGCTAGGGACTTGGTTCCAAATTCTTTACAATCACCAGGTGGGACCTCCAAGCCTTGGTCCCACTTTATAAAAACGGATAATAGAAGGGAGAATCTCTTGGTTTATTTACCAACTCATTCGGAGATCTGAAGGTCTGAGAATCTGGTGAAGTGCATAACTCCGAGTTTAGTGGGGGCGAGAAGCTAGATGTTCAGCTCCATGTGGGCTGTGACATTGGGGCAACAAACAACGTGGTTCAGACTGAGGGAAAGGTTGCAAATTACAGCTCTTTCAGAACTGCTTTGTCTGACATCGAAGCGACATTGGAGGCCTGGAGATTGAGAATGGGAAGGCGCCAGCCATCCTGTTGGATCATTTTGCAAATAGACTTTGCCAAGAATCAAGAAAGTGCTTAAAAAAAGATTTTAGGAGACTCCAAATAGATACACTAATAGATTGGGTAAACGGATGAGGGGTGATCTTATAGAAGTGCATAAGATCATAAGAGGAATAGATTAGGTAGATGCACAGAGTAGGGGAATCGAGAACCAGAGGAAAATGTGAAATCAAAATTTCCTATGGGTGTGTTTTGGAAAAATTGCATCAAACTGGAGCTTACATTTATTATGCAAAAAAGTGGTTGTAAAGTAACAAAAGTACTGCGTAGAATCTTATCTTCCAGGATGAAAATCTATGGCAATTGATCAGTTAAATGGCAAGATGATGGTGATAGTTATTAGCCCATTTTTATGTGTAGGAAAGAACTGCAGATGCTGTTTTAAATCAACGATAGACACAAAATGCTGGAGAAACTCAGTGGGACATGCAGCATCTCTGGCGAGAAGGAATGGGTGTCGTTTCAAAACAAGACCCTTCTTCAGACAGGTCGAGACGTCTAAAGAAGGGTCTTGACCCGAAACGTCACCCATTCCTTCTCTCCAGAGATGCTGCTTGTCCCACTTTTACCACGTGTCTACCAGCCCATTTTTATGTCTGGTTTTACTGTTTGCATTAATAGCATGGCTTTGCTTCTGAAGCAATGCACATTAAACTTTGACTGTCAAGATGTGGCCTTTCACTGCCACAAATTTCTGGCACCATCTTTCCCTTTACACGCATTGCCTTAGTCATAGAGTCATGCAACATGGTAAAAGGCCCTTTGGCACAACTTGCCCATGCTGACCAAGATGTCCCATCTACACTAGCCCCACCTGCCTGTGTTTTTCCCAGATCCCTCTAAACCTTTCATATCCATGTACCTGTCCAAATGTCTTTTAAATGTTGTTGTAGTGTCTGTTTCAACTACCTCATCTGCCAACACATTCCATATACCCACCACTCCCTGTTAAATATTACCCCTCTCACCTTAAACCTATGTCCTTTGGTTCTTGATTCCCCTACTCTGGGTAAAAGACTGCATTTACTCTATCCATTCCTCTCATGATCATATACACCAATCCTCCTCCTGCTCTCCAAGGAATAAAATCCTAGCCTGCCCAACCTCTCCCTAATGCTCAGGCCCTCAAGTCCTGGCAACATCCTCGTAAATCTTCTCAACATCCTCGTAAATCTTCTCTGAAGGTCGTCTTGTTTCAAAAATCTTGCTTTGTTAGCATTCTTTCTCACTACTCTCCTCTAAATGTTAATATTAATGTTATTAGTTAATACATATTCAGTCAACTTAATACTTAAAATAAAGATGACATTATGAATAATAATAATCTGTAGCAAACAAATATTCGTCCCGTCAACGGAGGGCTCAAGGCCCCCGACCACGGGAGAGCAAACAAGGGAAGAGATTGAACTTTTCTTTCACACAGTGAGGAATGTGGAGGAGTCACTGTGGTGGATGTTTATGTTAAAATGTGTTTTGTGTGGTTCTGTTGCTTTTTATTTGTATGACTGACTTGGCAAATGAAATTCCTCGTATGTTGCAAAACATACTTGGCTAATAAAGTGTTATTGTGATTGTGATACGATCAAACATTTATTTTTGTGTTTAGAGGGGAGATATCATTGTTTCTCCCCATAAAGCTGGTGCCACTTACCACCATGAGGGATTTTTCTGGAGATGCTGGTTTAATGAAGCGGTGATGGATGACAACATCTGGAAATTCTGGTTCAGTGAGTAAAATAAACTTTGAATATCGAAGAGAAAACTATTAAATTATAGTTGAGGCCTCTGCAATTCTCCAAAGTGCTTCAGTGGTTTCTTGAAGTCAATGGCACAGGGAAAAGTTGGTAAATTCCCCAATTTTTGTCATGATTTCTTCGACAAATCTGGACTATTATTTTAGTCATAATATTCAGTTCAGCTGCCATCTTGTCCACTTTCTGCATTCATCCTCTGCCTTTTAATTTTGTTATTTGAAGGAGAGTCTGTTAGATCTATGCGTGCTTTTGAATTAATTTGGATGATTTCTTTTTGCTTTTATGTGTCACTTGTCGGTTGCAGTTGCCCCTTGCCATATGTGTTAGCAATACTTTTTTTCTCAGTACTTTTTTTGTAGACGGAAAGGTGTAGCTACACGCGATTGATTAATAAACATATATGTCACATGGCCAAAAAACAATTACATTTTTAGAGGTTTCCAGTTCACTGTAGCATGTGGATTGTCACAAATGGAGTACCGCTTTCCCCCTTTTGATCTGGATCCTAAGGCAATCTCTCTGTGTATAGTATGCGCTCGAAGGACAAAAAGTAGGATGTGTCCCCATGGGTTGTCAGGTAGATTGCATCAGATAATTATTTTCCAGAGAGTACAGCAAGGCCATATCTCCGCAAAATCTGGCCGCTGAAACTTCATGCTGCATGTAAACCATGATTCTAATGAACAGATTCAGAACAGATGGACATAGGGTATAGACAAGGTGAATACACACTATCTTTTTCCCAGGTCAGTGGACAAAGAAGAAGAGGGGATAGGTTTAAAGTGTGAAGGGAAAGATTTATTAGGAACCTGAGAAACATCTTGTATGTATATGGAACAAGCTGCCAGAGGAAGTAATTGAGGCAGGTTACTACAGGTATAACAACATTTAAAGTAGATTTGGGTAGGTACATGGATAGGAAAGACTGAGTGAGATATGGGTCAAACACAGGCAAAATGGACAAGCGAGATGGGCAATTTGTTTGACATGGACTAGTTGGACCGAATGTCCCGTTTCCATGCTGTATGACTATAACACAGTCAATCTTAGTGAAAGCAAGTATCGAGCAAGGTTATGTCATTGTCTCAATATTTTCTCAGTCTTTCTTGCAAAAATGTTGTGTGTCACCTTCAGCAAGCATTCAGCAGCAGGTGTTAAGGTTCATTTCTTAAAACACAACTCACAATAGGTTAGGTAAGCCAACACAAGCTTTACTGATCATTAGCCAGCGAGAGTGCCAGGGATACAAAGTCAAGTATACAACATATACTTAACCCTCCTGGGCCACCACTCTAATGAACAAAGTCATACAGCATATTTTTATAGTATTTTGGAAACATAGTCATATGTTTATACAGAGTAGCATCAATGACGTTTAATACAAATCAATCACAGAGTATACCCATTCAAAGTATTCTTGTTACAATACAATAGTTGTCATCTTGTGGTTCTATCAATCACAAACTGTTGATCACAAACTTCAAAACAACAGGAAAGCCCAACATTTACAATTCCGTCTTAACAATGTAATCATGATGTCAGTTACCAACCAGAAGGCTTCTGTTTAGAGAAGCTACCACCTTCTCAGGAAGTACATCCTCTCTCACTATTGAAATGGTATTTTGCTTGGGCATAACATGAAGAACTATCCTGAGCAGCTTGAATGCTGCCCTCATACTTCCTGATTTCCCAGCTCTTCTACAGCGCAGAGTTACAAAGCTTTATTTCACTCAGAACCCCAAGAAGTCAAAATAAATCTTTACTTAATAAAATACCCTATATTATAATTTATTATTAACTGGGATATTCTCACAGGGAAGGAATCTACAGGGCTAATAGCAAATTGTTCAACTTGTGGCATGACACTCCAGAACCAAGCCTTACTTATCAAGCTGGAATATGAAGACAACACTTGGATTTGACCACCTTTGGAGGCTGAACTATTCTGTCAACCACTATTCTGAAGAATGGGATAGGATAAACCTGTATCCGGAATATGCAGGCCAAAGGTCCTCATCCAACATCCTCTGACAAATAAGGTTCAGGACTAGCTCCTAGAAAACATGGTCCATGTTAGATATCTTGGGAGTCACTTCTCAGTGAAGGCGGACATTGATGATGAAACTCAACATCATCTTCCCTTAGCCAAATTATACAAAAGGCATCTGAAGATCGTTCTCAAACTCATTATCTATGAGTCATCATTAATTCCTACTCTCCAATATACTTCTAAATTCTGGACTACCTCCAGGAGTCACCTCAAAACTCTGTAATGATACTATCAATGGTATCTCCATTAAAATCCACAAAATCAATTAGTAGGACACTTAAACACGTTTCCCAGGCCCACATGCCCCACACTGAGGCTCTAATAGAGCTTAGCCAACCTATATGGATAGGCCACATTTTATGATGGTCGCACAAGGAACTGCATATTCTGGAATCCTGCGTCTCACACAAATTGCTGGAATAACTCAGCAGGTCAGGCAGCACAACTGCATCTTGCATTGAATACAAATTGCTGGAATAACTCAGCAGGTCAGGCAGCAAGAAATGTGGCCTATCCGTGTCCTCCAGAGATGCTGCCTGACCTGCTGAGTTACTCCAGCACTTTGCATTCTGCACATTGTTTGCATGCCTGGCATGCAATCCTGAAACAGGCTGTTCTGAGCTCTGTCGTTTCAAGACATAGCCAATCAGCTGATGGAAAAAGATTTGTCACCACTGGCTCCTGGCAATCCCAGGCCCATGAACACTCAAAACATAGGAATATTCAGCATGACAATGAGAATCATAGGTCTATGTACTGGAATCCACAATAATCCACCTAAAATTGGGAAAGAGAACATTATATCACAAATTCTCTCACATGGCATCAGAAAAGTATTTCTTCATCCTAAATGGGTGACCCACACCCCATCCTCCACCCCCCCCCACACACCTTTTTCTGGAGTTAAGCTCCTTGTTTAGATCATTGCATTGGAGAAAAGATCCTTTGAGTATACACCTTGCCACTTTCTTTTACAACTTTGTATTTCATTAAGTTCACTCATTGGTGTGAACACGTGTCTATAGACTCAACTTGCCCAACCTTTCTTCATACATCTACCCATTCACCCCAAGAACCCAGTGATCCTTATCTGTATTGATTCTGTTTGCCGCTCCCTTATTGATATGCTACACTGGAACACCCTGTTCTCTTTGATGTTCCCTCTTGATTTCCTTAGCGTTCAAGAAAATCCATAAATTCCAGCCTTAAATATTCTAAGGCTGAGCTTACAGAGACCTTTGGAGTATAGATTTCCAATGTTTCTTAATCCTCTGTGTAAATACATTTCTCCTACTTAGTTGCAAATGACCAAACTCTTATCCTGAGAATATGCTCCCAAGGTATTGGCCCCATATCCCCAATTCTTACCTCTCTATTCCTCCCAGATCTCCATTTGTTTTGGAGAAGTAGAAGAAGGATCTCGACCTGATACGTCACCCATTCCTTCTATCCAAAGATGCTGCCTGTCCCGCTGAGTTATTCCAGCATTTTGTGTCTATCTCCATTTGTTTAATTAGGAGTAACTCTGAAATTTCAAAACTCCAATGAGCATAGAAACATACTATTTTGTTTCTTCAAGGGGAATAAATCTATCATTGAGTTATAGTCAGACAACAAGGACAACAAGGCCCTTTGGCTCAACATATCCAAGATGGCCCATCTAAGATAGTTCAATTTGCCTGCTTTTAGCCCATACTCCTCTGAACCATTCCTATCCATGTACCCGTGCAAGTGTATTTGAAATGTTGTTATAGTGTTTGCCTCACCTAGCTTCTCTGGCAGCTGGCTCCATATACCAACCACCATTGTTCCAAGAATGAAGTAATCACAAACGCCATAGAAGATCACAAGTTTTAAAGTTCCTTGCAATCCTTGCGTTAACGTATCATAGCTGCACACAGACTGATGCAGGGTGTGTGTGTGTGTGTGGGGGGGGGAAGAAGAAAGGAGGAGCCAGAGGGTTGAGGGAGAGTTGGGAAGGGGAGGAGACAGCAAGGGTTACCGGAAATTGGAGAAATCAATGTTCATGCCGCTGGGGTACAGACTGCCCAAGCGTGAACCTCTGTCGCAACCGGGAACGACTGCTTGGGTCCTTGAATGGAGTCGAGCGGGGAGGGGGGACTCCCATGGCTATCTAGACTACACTTCTTCCCACCCTGCTTCCTGTAAGGACTCCATCCCCTACTCCCAATTCCTCCATCTACGCCGCATCTGCTCCCAGTATGAGGTGTTCCACACCAGGGTATCGGAAATATCCTCAATATTCAGGGAACGGGGGTTCCCCTCCCCTACTATAGATGAGACTCTCACCAGGGTCTCTTCAATACCCCGCAACACTGCTCTCTCTCCCCATCCCCCCAGTCGGAACAAGGGTAGAGTCCCCCTAGTCCTCACCTTCCACCCCACTAGCCGTCACATACACCAAATAGTCCTCCGTCATTTTCGCCACCTCCAACGTGACCCCACCACTCGCCACATCTTCCCATCTCCCCCCCATCTGCTTTCTGCAAAGACCGCTCCCGCTGTAAGTCCCTGGTCAATTCTTCCCTTCCCACCCACGCCACCCGGGGGTGGGAAGGGAAGAATTGACCAGGGATTTGCAGCGGGAGCAGTCTTTGCAGTTTCCCTTGCAACCGTAGGAGATGCTACACTTGTCGCTTTACCTCCCCCCTCGACTCCATTCAAGGACCCAAGCAGTCGTTCCAGGTGCGACAGAGGTTCACCTGCACCTCCTCCAACCTCATCTATTGCATCCGCTGCTCTAGATGTCAGCTGATCTACATCGGTGAAACCAAGCGTAGGCTTGGCGATCGTTTCGCCGAACATCTCCGCTCGGTCCGCATTAACCAACCTGATGTCCCTGTGGCTCAGCACTTCAACTACCCCTCCCATTCCGAATCCAACCTTTCTGTCCTGGGCCTCCTCCATGGCCAGAGTGAGCACCACCGGAAATTGGAGGAGCAGCACTTCATATTCCGCTTGGGCAGTCTGCACCCCAGTGGCTTGAACATTGACTTCTCCAATTTCCGGTAGCCCTTGCTGTCTCCTCCCCTTCCCAACTCTCCCTCAGCCTTCTGGCTCCTCCTCTTCCTTTCTTCTTCCCTCCCCCCCCCACCCTGCATCAGTCTGAAGAAGGGTTTCGGCCCAAAACTTTGCCTATTTCCTTCGCTCCATAGATGCTGCTGCACCCGCTGAGTTTCTCCAGCACTTTTGTCTACATGTGAAGTAGGAGGTGATTGATGGGCAGGAGGTGTGCTCCTTCCACAGTTTGCACTGGGCTTCCATTTGATAACAACTAATGGACTTGCAGTTCTCAATGCCATCTCCAATGTTTATTTTATATTTTGAGCAGTCACAGTCCAAGGATGCCCAAGAGTTAGTGGGAAAGTTATACTATTTTAAGGAACCTTTGACAATCCTTGAATCAAATCCTTTGACCACCTATAATAATCTCTTGTCATGAATGAGCTCAGAGGAGAATGTCCACTTTGAGAATTTGGAAGAGGATGCTGACATTACTTTGCTTATTTTGTTAGTGGAATTGGAAGATTTTGTGGAGCTTGTCGGTTCAGTTAGTCAGCCCGGTATTTGTGGTACTTCAAGGCTTAGAAGTGCATGTGACAGAGAGATCAATGCTCCCAATAGATATGACTCATTTACATGGAATGAAATCCTCAGATTGAAACGTTATTCCTCCTGATTGAAAAGTGCCGAGCTGATGCATGAAGGTACTGCTGAATTTCATCGTCAACATTGTCTTTGTAGAGAGATTGCTCCTAAGATATTGGAAACCATTATCTTTTCTATGTTCTTGTCAGGGACTTTACTTTTGGAAGGCAGAGTTGCACAGCAGATGAAGGTCGGTTGAGGACCTTTGTTTTTTTTATGTTAAGTGTAAGGTCTGTCCTCTTGTATACTTCAGTGAATGATTCAAATATCATGTTGCAGTCCATCTCCCAACATGTACATAGCAGTCATCATCTGTGTACTGACGCTTAATGATTGACGTTGGGGTGACCTTGTTTCTGGAATGAAGGCAATGTAGCCGAACATTTGCTATTTGTCCTGTAGATTAGTTCCAGCGGAGCTGAGGTGCAGTATCACAGTGAGAGAAATTGAGATAGGTAGTGTGGTGATCTGAAATGTCTCTTTTAGGAACATAGATCAGTGGAGCACAGGAACGGCCCCTTCGGCCCACAACGTTTGTGCCGAACATGATGCCAAGTTGAACTCATCTCATCTGCCTGCACATGATCCATATCCCTCTATTCCATGCACTTCCATATGCCTATTCAAAAGCCTCTTAACCTTTATCGTATCTGCCTCCACACAACTCCTGACAATGTGTTCCAGGCCCCCACCACTCTCTGTGTAAAAAAACCTTGCCCCGCACATCTCCATAAACTTTTCCCCTCTCACCTTATATTGCTTTACATTAGTGTTGGATATTTCCATCCTGGGAAAAAGGTTCTGACTGTCTACCCTATCTAGGCCTCTCATAATTTTATATATTTCTATCAAGTCTCTCCTCAACCTCTGACGTTCTCCCGAGCATTCTTCTGGAGTCATTACTTCTTTAAGTCGCAGGTTTTCTATTTGACCTTGGACTTTAGGTGCCAATTGAAGCACGGTGAAGTTTCCAATTCAAGAATGCCTTGTGATTGTAGTTAACTACTTTTGAGATCTCTTGGTCGTTTCAATCAAATCAATCATGGTGTGTACTGGTAAAGATGCCGTACAGCTTTGAACTCTCTCCTAACTTTTACACCCTTTTCTTTCATCCTGCCACTCTTTTCGTTCTCACACTGGGAAGGAAATAAATGCATAAGGTTGCCCCTTCTTTCCACCCGTCCTCCGCTCTCCACTTTTTGCAACTTCTTTGCTCCCTCCTCACCAATTCCTTCCTCTATTTGTGTTATGCAGGCAATATTGGTTGTAATGCAATTTTGATCAGGAACTAGGGAACCACTTTGTTACTTTGTAAATTGAAAAGCTGAGGAAAAGCCGTCTTGGCAAAAAAGAAGTTAAAAAAAACACTGCATGTTACATGAAGCAAAATACAGTGAAATGGTCAGGGGAATAGATTCACTCTATTTACAAAATAAAATCACGGACAAATTTTGAATATCTATAAAATGTAATTGTAGCACCATCTAGAGCAATATAGATGTAAGTACATGTGAATTAATTCTGTTGGGTAGATTATTACAGTATATTGTGTCATATTTATTATGTTATATTACTTAATGTTATTATATTAGGTATAAAAGATTTATACCACGGAAGCACGGTTACAGTTATGAATGCAAGCATACTTGCGAAGGAAGGTTATTGATATGGAATAAACAATCAGAAGTATCATTTAAAATATTGTTAATTGATAGCGAAAATTTAAAAAAGTCAGTATAATAGTCAGAAGTCTATTGCTTTAACTAACTGTGGAAGATATTTCATATTTTGCTGCCACTAAGTACATTACATAGTCCACTGCACATTCAGATTTGTTGTTCCTTCCTGAAGTACCTCCCAGGGGTATCGATCCTGAACAGACGGTGTTCAGTCCGATAGAGCATTTGGGTTTTCACATCCCAAATGATTTATATTGACGTTCCACCTGAACTGATAATCATTTGCAGCTCCTGCTGCCTTTATACAGCTGCTTTTAATTGGGAAAATATCTAATGAAAGATATATTCACCCTGAATACTTGGTCATAGATATTGCTCAGGTTGATCCCAGGAAAACGTCAGCAAGTTGATGAAGTAACAACCATACTACCGTAATATGATAATTGCATTTCTAATAAACCTTGCTATATAGAAAATGTTGTTATAAAAACAATTGTGTCAATGGGGAAAATGGAGTTAGTTAGGAGCTAGAGAGTTTCAGATTCACTATTAAGTTATTTTCTAGAAGATAGATCAGTACAGCACAGGAACGGGGCCCTTTGGCCCATGATATTTGTGCCGAACATGATGCCAAGATAAACTGATCTCATCTGCCAGTACATGATCCATATCCCTCTATTCCCTGCACTTCCATGTGCCTATCTAAAAACCTCTTAAATGCCACTATTGTATCTGCCTCCACCATCACCTGGCAATGCGTTCCAGGCCCCCACTACTCTCTGTTTAATAAAATTGCCAATAGACAGTCCATTAAACTTCCCTCCTCTCGCCTTATAAAAGTCTAAAAGTCTTTAACTACCAACTCCCTTTTTCCCATTGACACAATTGTTTTTATAATGCCATTTTCTATATAGCAAGGTTTATTTGAAATGCAACTGTCACATTATGATAGATAGATTGTTAGTTCATCAATGTGGTGACTTTGTCCTTATTTCTGCCCTTTAGTGTTGGACATTTCCACCCTGGGAAAAAAAAGTTATCACTTTCTGCCCTAACTTTGCCTCTCATAAATTTTATATACTTCTATCAAATCAACCCTCAACCTCTGATGTTCCAAGGGAAAACAATCCAAGTCTATCCTCTCCCTTTAACTTGGCAAGATGTTTGATACAAATATTGTGAGCCGAAGGGCCTGTTCCTGTGCTGTACTATTCCGTGCTCTATATCCCAGCTTCTGCACTTCTTTAAGCTCATCCACACATATAAACAAGAAATTAGGATTTGGACAATAACCAGTAAGGCAGTTTGAGCTGTTCATTGTGGCTGCATCTGTCCCTACAGCTTGCAGTTCTCAGCCATATGCCCATGTCCTTCCTTACAACCATCCACCTTTGTGGTTTAATTTTCCAACTCAGTCACAACTCAGATGGCTGGGTTGCGAAGGATGGTCCCGGCCCCAATGCAGAGTAATGCGCATGGTCACAAGTCAGCTGGACATTGTCGCACCACCCGTCCTTTGTGGAAAGGGTCTTCCAGATCAACACCTTCCAGACCAACACTCTCTCACATACACTCATCCTGCAGGACAAAGACTCGATGGATCCTGTGGCATGGTTCCCTGAGCAGACTGCCCAGCTTGTCTGGCAAAATGCCTCATCCACAGAACGTACCAACAAGCACCATGACCTGGCTTGGCTGGTGGTGAGAGAGAGAGACCCTCTCAGTCAGATCCTTCCTGCACCGTCGGAACCTCACTTCCAATGAACATTGCCCTCGGGACGGCTGCTACGGAGAGGAGACGGTTGTCTACCTCAGTTGGCAGTGCTAGTGTCAATATAATGTTGCACTAGGATTGCTGCCACTAACTGCGTGGTCCACATATTTCTAGCTGTAGGAAATGTTCATGTGTTAGATGTTATTTTTGCTTTAAACCAAAGGCGTATCAATATGCTGAACATTACATTCTTCAGGTAGGAAAGGACAAGGGGTGGAGTTGAGAGCCAGGCAGATAGATAATAGATGGAGGCATGCAAGAGAAAGGATAAAATGAGGCAGGTGAAGCCAGATGGATGGTGGGTGTTTGGGGAGTGGTAGGCTAATGTTAACGCAGCCTGAAGTAACCTGAAGGACAGTAGGCTTCCATTAGAAAACTGTTTGCAGTCTTCCATAATTAAATGCAATGTGTTTTTAATAGATAGCATAAATGATTGACATAACTTTTCAACCCTTTCAGAAATATGGCCTTTGTTTTAATTGGGTATGTCTTGAAATTGTGGCTTGTGTGTGTGTGTGTGTGTGTTTTTTTTCTTTCTGTGTGTGTGTGTATGTGTGTGCGCGCGCGCGTGCGTGCGTGTGTGTCCCCAAATTGTATGAAATCAATAAGCTGGAAAGAGTGCAGAGAAGATTCATGAGGTTGATGCCAGGATTCTGGGGCTACAGGGAGAGATAGGGCAATCTAGGACTTTATTTCTTGGAGTACAGGAGGCTGAAGGTGTATGAAATGTATAAATATCATGAGGGGAACAGATAGGGTAAATGCACAGTCATTTTCACAGAATAGAAAAATGAAGAGTAGGGCATAAGTTTAAGGTGAGTGGGGAAAGAATTAATAGGAACCCGAGGAACAACCTTTTCACACAGCGGATGGTGGGTAAATGGAACGAGCTGGCAGAGAAAACAAATGAAGCAAGTACATTAACAAAATTTAAAAGATATTTGGACAAATACTTTAATGGCAAGTATTATACACTTTAAAGATACTTTAGAGATACAGCATGGAACGGGCCCTTCGGTCCACTGAGTCCATGCCAACCAGCGATCACCCCGTACACTAGCATAATCCTACACACTAGCGACAATTTACAATTTTTACCATAGCCAATTAACCTACAAACCTGTATGTCTCTAGAGTGTGAGAGGAAACCGGAGCACCTGGAGAAAAACAAGTTGGGCAGCATGGACGAGTTGGGCTGAAGGTCCTGTTTCCGAGCTGTATTATTCTATGACTCTAAAATTATGGATTTATTTTTAAATAGTTTATGGTTATTCTAAAATAATGCATCAGTAATTTGACATGTAATTATACATAATTTACCAGATAAACCAGTTTATCATGCAGGACTTCGACTGGAAGTTGTTATGATTGCTAGTGTTACTCAGACGCTTTTATTTTCTTCATTACAGCTAACCAGCCTCCTTCAAAGTTCTGTATGCACGCATACCTTCTCCCATTCCCTTTGACAACTGAAGCACATAATTCCACAGCCTATGAGACTGCAATCAGTAAGTAAATACAGCTTATTACACAGAATTGTAGCAAATTTCAAAATTGGAGGATAATGGCAATGTAGTAGTGATTGTAAGCAATTCGGAGAATTTTAAATCGCAAAATAAAATCAAAACCTTTGTTTATGCTTAGTTACAATGAAAAATATGTTAAAAAGAGATTACAATGATGAGATTATTGCTGGGTATTTTATAATTTCCATGGATTGATTTTATTAGTTTTGTGTCAATGTTTGACCAGCCAGTTTATTGCAGTATTATCACCCACCATGAACAACCCTGAGGGAACACCACAACCCAGAAGTTTATTTGTGTTAACCACTTGAATACTGACTATAATAACAGGTTAGGATCTCGTCACCATTTTGTGCAAAATGGCTCACCTTCTGACTCTCCATAGTCCTACAACTATCTGCAGGGCATTTATTAAAAATATGATTCAGTATTTTTCATTTGCTGGGATGAATGTAGGTCCAACAACATTCAAGAAGATCTCAGCGTAACGTTGATCACCTGCGACCACATTAAAATATGCTTCAAACCCGATTCCACTTACAATTATACAACATGGCTCCCTCTAATCTAAAACATAAACCTTAATAAATATAATACAGAATCAGTCAAATATTCATTGTTAATTGATTGATACTTTATTATCACATGTGACATGTCACAGTGAAATTCTTTGTTTTGCATACCATACACAAAGTATGCAAAGAGTCGCCACCTATAGGCCACTGACAAAGTTACAAAGTTTTCATTATAGTCCCCTCCCCACCCCCCCCCACACCGGGTCCCCCTTTGTTCTCTGCGGCGCGATTGGTTCGTTGGTAATGGGGAGCATTTCAAGAGTTAATTAGAGCATGCAATACAATGTTCAATATGGTAGACGATCTAACGCTTTACAAGTTTTACTAGGGCTTGCACAAAGTTTTACAAGTCTTGCCGGTGCGTAATTGGAGAAAAGATTTTCCTTGATGTTTTCACTCATAAATTATCTATTTCAAGTGATTGCCATTTTATTAATGTGGCCAATATTACCATGACAGCGGCATCTTCGTCGACTATAAAATGAATAGATGTTCAACCTTCACACCTGGCTGAAAGCTCACATATTCCTTTCCACCTCGACGTAGGTCTGGCATATTTATTCCTCTTCGCTCGTACATAGGTTAAAGATTCGGAAACTAAACAATTCTGGGACAAAGAATGACATACAATGAGCATCCCATTCCCACTGCTGTAAACATACACTACCTAATTTGCCTTTACATCTACAAGTAGCATTTTATCTGTATGCAAATTTTAAAGCAACTATTAATCTGCTACGCACTAAGCCTAAGGCAGCATTTAAATGAGTACTTCCAGCAGCTGCAGATCTCCATTTATATCACACATCATTCTTGTTTAGAGTTTAGTTACTTTAGTTTAGAGATACAGCGTGGAAGCAGGCCCTTCGGCCCACCGAGTCCATGCTGACCAATGATCACCCCGTACACTAACACTATCCTACACACAATTTACAATTTTTATTAAGGCGAATTAACCTACAAACCTGTACGATTTTGGAATGTGGGAGGAAACCGGAGCACCTGGAGAAAACCCACATGGTCACAGGGACAACATACAAACTCCGTACAGACAGCACCTGTAGTCAGGATTGAACCTGGGTATCTGCCATTATAAGGCAGCAACTCTACCGCTGTGCCACCTTGCCACTGTGCCCCCCACCCCCATTAGATCGAAGTTTTTCATTCTTGTAGGGTATCATTGTGATGATACTTCTATATATGGAGCTCCATACTACTTTCACAAGGGCAAGTAGGAAGTGGCTATTACTGAAATACTTACAGAAACAGTCATATCCTTCAAATAGAAAACACCCAGAAGTGGTATTTTGTGCTTTTGTATATCTGTCATGGCAACTTAAAGTTAGGTAATATCTACAAGATCACCCCAGGATATTTCATACTTCCTAAGATCTGATTTTATTTGGTTCAATGCCAATATATTGCTTTCAACAATCTTTACAGGCTTAAATGTGCAGCCTTTCACATGCAAATCTAACATCATCCAAGCATCCTGACTATATCTAGTAGAATCTACCCTATAAATCAACACCTATCTTCTCCTTCTAAAGTTGGTGCAATGTAGTGAGGCGTGTACCAGCCTATAGAATTCAACACAGTATTTTAGGTTTAGGTTTACTATCGTCAATTGCACCAAGATAAAAAATAAAGTTTTGTTGCATATTTTACAATTAAACCAGTTAACACATCAAATCCCCAGAGATAGCGCAGTGCAGTGGCATCTTCAGTTAACATTTCCAATTCAATCAGTTAACATAAATACAATCAAGCCAAACTCAAGCACAATATGTAGAGCGAAGGGAAAGATACCAGAGTGCGGAATATAGCTCTCAGCTTTGTAGCACACCAGTTCAGAGACAAAGTCCTATGTACCCAATGGAGTAGAGGTGAACCTTTAGAAAATGTGCTATATTTACAGGTAGAAAAGGAGTAGGAGGACTGTTTTGGATGATAGTAGATCTTCCTCTGGTATTAACATGCAAAGGATCACCACACCCTGGTGTCATGGTGACCCACAATCACTTCAAGGAAAGCACTAACAAAACCTGCATGAATAAGGGGAGTAAGCACACAGGAACATTAAACCTGTAAACAGCCATACTACATACCATTTGAAATATAGCACTCTTCCTTCATCATTATTAAGTCAATTGACACTCCCTACCTGACACCCCTTTAGGTGAAACATTACTACACTAAATGTAGTATTCAAGACGATGTAGCCATCTCCCCAAGTTATCAGTTAGGAGCGAACAATACTACCGTTCTTATCAGTGACAGCTATATCCTGTGAATGAATGAAAACAAAAGCATGGCAAAAGCTAGAAAGGAGAAATATTCTTGTATATTATGATGGCTCTTCATGGAGTGGTGGAGCAGAGACACCAACTTGGCCAGGCCGACTCTGCAACGCAGCTAGGACAATGACATTCTTGGTCAGGTCAAGAACCCTGCGCTTACAACAACTGGGACTTGAAAACCGTGTGCGGACGGGGGCGTCGAAGGACAAGAAGCCGAAGCCAAGATACTGAACGGAAACTATGCCGAAAAGCCAAAAAAAACAAACGGACACGACGCCGAAAAGCTAAATAACCGAACGGATATGAGGTGCTTATGTGTAGTGATACTTGTACTGAACTGTATACAAAAATGAATTTCACTGTACTTCGGTACGTGACAGTTTTATACCATACCATATCTGAGTTTCATCAAGGAGAGAAATGTATTAATACATTTATGTTATGTAAATATATTGTTTGAATATATAATGAACAAATAAGCAATGAGTACAAATGCACAGAATCCCTCATTTAGAACAAAGCTGACAAAGAGAATTAATTACCAAAGAAGCAATATTGACCCTTTCATTAACTATGTTGTCTGTGTCTTTAGTTTACAGAGGCTTTTGGTCTATATTCATGATGTTGGGCGTCGTAGCTGCCACTGTCGGAGGCTTCATCATCATCTGTGCTGCTCCATTTTCCAATTATAATCTATACAAAGCAGGTGGTGGACTATTTCTGTCTGCTGGTAAGTGGAATATTTATCTTTTGTAAATATTTTACAGGACCTGGCTGCTTAATGTTTATTATATAATAAACACTCAGCACCTGGTTTAACAATGACTAGTGTGACATGGCTTTTAGTGTAATGATAATATTAAATCCTGTTAAATAATGCCGTATTGTTACTTTTACATTTATATATTCATACCGCATCAATACATCCAGCCACATTTAAATAATATGCATTTCTTGCTTAATACTTTGAATAAATATTTAGAATAGACTAGATACAGGAACTACAGATGCTGGTTTACAAAAACATACAAAGTACCTGAGTAACTAAGTAGATCAGGCAGCACCTTTACTTTACTGTATTTTAGACTTTAGAGATACAGTGCAGAAGTGGCCCTTCTGCCCATTGAGTCCACTCCGACCAGCGATCACCATGTCACTTGCGCTAGCCTACACACTAGCGGCAATCAGACTGAAGAAGGGACACGACTCGAAACGCCACCCATTCCTTCTCTCCAGAGATGCTGCCTGTCCCGCTGAGTTACTCCAGCATTTTGTGTCTACCTTCACTAGCGGCAATTTACAATTTTACCAAAGCCAATTAACCTACAAACTTGTACGTCTTTGGAGTGTGGAAACTGGAGCACCTGGAGAAAAGCTATGTGGTCACAAGGAGAACGTACAGACTCCATACAGACAGCACCTGAAGTCATGATCGAACCAGGATCTCTGGCGCTGCAAGGCAGCAACTCTACCACTGTGCCACTGTGCTGCACTAAATCCGGGGAACATAGATAGGTGACACTTAGTGTTAGGACTCGTCTTCAGTCTAGAGAAGGGTGCAGACCCGAAACGTCTCCTATCCATGGTCTCCAGAGATGTTTCCAGACCCGCTGAGTTACTCCAGCTCTTTGTGTCTTTTTTTGTAGACCAGCATCAGCAGTTCCTTGTTTCTACATAATTATTAAATACTTTCCTAAAAACAAGGCTGCGAGGTGACGAGATAGAGGTATGTAAAGTTATGAAGGGATAGGTGGGGTAGATAGAAAGAATCTTTTTTCTCATGCCTGTGTATCTAAAATAAGAGGATCTCAGCATAAGATGACAGAAAGAAGGCTGAATGGGAATAGACAATAGGTGCAGGAGTAGGCCATTCAGCCCTTCAAGCCAGCACCGCCAATCAATGTGATCATGGCTGATCATCCACAATCAGTAACCCGTTCCTGCCTTCTCTCCATATCCCTTACCTGGTTCTGAACTCCCCCAACATTGGGAACATGTTTCCTGCTTCTAGTGTGTCCAAATCCTTAATAATAATATATGTTTCAATAAGATCCCTCTCATCCTTCTAGATTCCAGAGTATACAAGCCCAGCCGCTCCAATCTATCAACATATGACAGTCCCGCCATTCCGGAAATTAACCTCGTGAACCTATACTGCACTCCCTCAATAGCAAGAATGTCCTTCCTCAAGTTTGGAGACCAAAACTGCAAACAATACTCCAGGTGTGGTCTCACTAGGGCCCTGTACAATTGGATTTTTAACAGGATACAAGGAGGATTTTCTTTACATAGAGAGTGTTTGGAATCTGGAATCTGAAGTACGCTGCCTCAGGAGGTGGTGGAACAGTTACTATCACAACATCACGACAAGCACTTGAATCATCAAACCATAAACAAACAACAAAAAAGCATAAGGCTATGGACCAAATGCAGATAAATGGGACCAGTCTGAATGAGTGTAGTGGATGGCATGGATATGGTGGCTGAATAGCCTATTTTTGTGCATTATATGAGTAGTTTAGTTTCGTTTAGCGATACAAGGCAGGACCAGGGCTTTCGGCCCACCGAGTCCATGCATACTATCCTACACACACTAGAGACAATTTATAATTTTACCAAGCCAATTAGCCTACAAACCTGTACTCCTTTGGAGTGTGGGAGGAAACAGGAGCTCCTGGTGAAAACCCATGCGGTCACAGGGAGAACATACAAACAAACGTATGGACAGCACCCGTAGTCAAGCTTGAACCCTGGTCTCGGGCTCTGTAAGGTAACAACTCTACCGCTGCGCCAACGTGCCACCTAAACAATGATTCAATGACAATTTTGTGCCAGATTTTGCATTTTCATTGTTTTTAAACTATTAAAATTCTCAGACTACATTTGTAGAATTTGAACTAGTGTTCTCTGGTTCAGCGGTTCAGACCTACAGTACAGGTCCACCACCAATTTCCCGACAACAGGTGGTCCGGCACCTCCATTAATCCGTACAAAATTATGAGAGCGCACTTGATATTTCCCCCGAAAGCCCACTCCAAAAATGTGGTGCCTAGGCCCGGTGTGGCAGCCAATCTCAACCTCATCGGCTCATCGAATTTGCTTCCTGTTCTGCCAGAGCTCTGGAACCCTGTCCCGGTCGGATCCAGCAGATCGGTTCCCATAGCCGACTTCCGAGGACGACTTTGTGGGCCGGTATCTCAGGCCCCCAGGGGCCTAGACCGTTCCAGTACCGTTCAATTCCTCACAGAGGCTGAACAGCTAAATGTTTAATCCAGGAAGGCTTTGAAACCAAGGATGCTGGCAAATCAGATGTGGACCTGTACACAGGGGTCATGTTATTCAATTCCTCAATTTCTGCTAAATTTTAATAAGCATTTCAGTTCAATTTCAATTTCAGGCATCATCAAATCAGGGCCATATTTATGAGACAACTTGTATAGTTATAGTCATCTCTTCCTTAGGATCAAGCCCAACACCTTTAAACAAGGATATTTTGAGAATATAAAATCCACGCATATAAAACAAAGTTCAGCTGCAAACACTTCAAACTAATCAAAGAAGAAAGAAGTACAACCATGCTGCATATTTCTTGATTTTAGGATTTCTCAGAACGCCTTGGGGCTAGATAAGTATTTCTGTATTGTAAGCATAGCTAGTTTGCTAATGCAACACTCCCATGAGTACCAATGTGAAACTAACCAGTTAATTTGTCCTTTGGTGCTAATTGTTGAGGGATAAATATATTGGCTAGGTTGCTTGGGCTAATTCTTGGCGTATTACAAAATAGTGCCGGAAGGTGGCGCAGTGGTAGAGTTGCTGCCTTACAGCACCGGAGACCTGGGTTCGATCTTGACTACGAGTGCTGTCTGTGCGGAGTTTGTACGTTCTCCCCGTGTCGTGTGTGGGTTTTCTCCGGGTGCTCCAGTTTCCTCCCACACTCCAGGTTTGCAGGCTAATTGGCTTGGTAAAATTGGAAATTGTCCATAGTATGTGTAGGATATGTTAGTGTGCAGGGATCGCAGGCCAGCGCGGACTTGGTGGGCCGAAGGGTCTGTTTCTGCGCTGTATCTCTAAACTAAACTAAACTATGCTAATCTATTGCAAACATACACACCTGCAGGCAGGCAGAAGCTCAGTTTAATACATAATCTGAAAAACAATGGCAATACCTCAACAACCCCTGCACCCCCCCCCCCACCCCAATCTTGTCCCAGTTAAGTGCTGGCCTGGACCCTTGTGTAAAAATCTCTCTTGTGGGATTTGAACTAATAGACTTCCAATGGAATTTCATTCTTGCTTTACTAGAAACTCCAACCTATTACAGGAAACAGGTTGGCCACATTCCAGCTACACTTTGTCAAATTCATATGCTCACTTCTACTTCACCACATTTCACAGCTGCTTCACCATGTTAATGAGTGGGCTAGGGCGTTTCTAATGCAATTAACAAAAATAAAGATTGATTCATGCTGAAATTGAACTGTATTCTGAGAAAATTTATTGCCTTCCACACAACTTCATAGAGATGATTAAGAAATAATCAGTTAAGGTCAATCTGTCTTTCTAAAAAATTGAGCTAAAAGCCCAGTGGAATTAAAATACTGGAGGAGAGAAAGTGATTGCAGCTGAAATCTGCCAAGTGTTAGTTATTTTTCATTCCAATGAAAGTTGTAAATCGCCTGTTAAAATATAAAAGTTCATGACCTTGAAATGAGAGGAGAAAAAAGTTGGCAGTTCCGAGACTGGGAAAGAATGTTTATTCCCAATACAAAAAAAGGAGGAGGAAATAGCAAGAGTCTGGGAAAGCAAGGGCTAATTTTAACCTAATCTTGCTCAATAGTAAACTAACGCAATGAGATTGACTGTTGTGTTCAAGAAGGAACTGCAGATGCTGGAAAATCGAAGGTACACAAAAATGCTGGAGAAACTCAGCGGGTGCAGCAGCATCTATGGAGCGAAGGAAATGGGTAACGTTTCGGGTCGAAACCCTTCTTCAGACTGAAGAAGGGTTTTGGCCCGAAACGTTACCTATTTCCTTCACTCCATAGATGCTGCTGCACCCGCTGAGTTTCTCCAGCATTTTTGTGTACCAATGAGATTGGCTGTCCACTTTATACGCCACTACATCTTACTTACAGTATGGGTGGTGGGCCAGCAAGAGAAGAGGCTCTGTTTTATAATGGTTTCTTTCGCTGAATAGTTTAGTTTACCATTGGAGAAGTCATAAGTTGTTGCGGATATTTTCCCTTGTTTGGTAAGAATGGTTGGGAGAAGGCTTAAGATTAGTCTAAACTAGACACAAAAGGCTGGAATAACTCAACGGATCAGGCAGCATCTCTGGAGAAAAAGGAATAGGTGACGTTTCGGGTCGGAACACTTCTTCATTCTGAAAGATAGAAATGAGGGTGTGGGGGATGAAACTGGTGCCTGACCAGCTGAGATACTCCAGCATTTTGTGTCTGTCTTCAGTATAAACCAGTATCTGCAGTTCCTTCCTACACATTAAGGTTAGTCTAGGTTTTCTTGACAGCCTATCTCACTACCATCACTGACTTGATGTTCCTGCTTCATGCAGACGTCTAATTTGAATTTAAAGGTCATGATGCAAAGACATTAAACAGACCTGAGTTCTGACCTATGCCCTCTTGCCTTTCATCTACCATAGAGAATTGAAACATCAGTGTAGGGATTAATTTCTTGTTTTCCGTTCCCCTAACTCTCAGTCTGAAGAAGGGTCTCAACCCAAAACGTTACCTATTCCTTTTCTCCAGAGATGCTGTCTGACCCACTGAGTTTCTCCAGCTTTTTGTGCCTATCTTCGGTGTTGGAATTCCTGTTGTGTATAGGCTGCTGAGGGTCCCATTGCCTGCAGGATATTACTGAACCAGCTACTTGCATTTACATAGATGTTTTAATGTAGCAAAATGTCCCAAGCTGCATGGCCGCAAACAAAACGTGACTGCATATTTTAAGAAAAATGTTAGTTGAATCAAAGAAACAGTAAGGAGAGATATTGAGTGAGATAAAGAGAGATATTGAGATTGCGAGTGTGTTCACTTCTTGTCAATGGTGACAGTCGGGGAGATTAAGGCGGAATGCAATGTTTTTCTTATAATCACATTGGGTGTAATAAGTAATATTGCTAAGAGCTGCACTGATTATGTGGTGGGTGGTAACTTGACAGATGGATTCAAACAAGGAGTTCTGAAAGAGTTAGTTGCTGTATAAATTAAGAAGGATTCAACATGTTCCAAAACATTTGCAGAAGGACTGGAGGCTTGAAAATTGGTGATAATTTTGCAAAGGTGGACATGTCGAGGGTTTAGTTTTTGAGAGGATGGTAAATGAAGGTATTTTTGAAGAAGGGGACAAAAACTGAGGAAGAATAATTTTTACTGATGTTTGTAATACTGTGGGGAAAGAAGAGAATTCGTTTTTTTTAGCTTTAGAGATACAGAGGAAACAGGCCCTTCGGCCCACCGGGTCCGCGCTGACCAGCAATCCCCACACATTAACACTTTCCTAGACACACTAGGGACATTTTTTACATTTACCAAGCCAATTAACCTACATACCTGTACGTCTTTGGAGTGCGGGAGGAAACCGAAGATCTCGGAGAAAACCCACGTGGTCACGGGGAGAACGTACAAGCTCCGTTCACACGGCACCCGTAGTCGGGTTTGCAGCACTGCAAGCGCTGTAAGGCGGTAACTCTACTGCTGCGCCACCGTGCCGCCCACAAATTGTGCAGTATTTAGTTGAATGGGAATTAGGCCATGGAATCACAAGGTGGAGGTTGGGAGATTGGAGAAAAAAATGGAGATAAGTGCATGTTCCCAGCAATTGCTGAAGAGATCTTCAGAGGTTTGGCCACTGGGTTGAGGGATAGAAAGTAAATGCCCGAAGCAGCTGATTCATTCCTTATGATATACTGTTGGAGTGAGGGTGAAGAAGAATCGAGGAAAATACTGAAGAAGATGATTTGCAGTGGAAAACTGGGCAGCCTTAACAGATAAAACTAGGGTCCAATAGTTTGCTCAACCTTATCGTGCTTAAGTCCTGGCAACATCCTACTAAATCTTCTCTGAAGGAATCTGAACTCTAAACTATTGGAGACGATCTTCATCCTCAACCTTTGATGTGGCAGCCCCAAAATTGGGTCTTAATGCAGGCAAATGGATTAGTATAGATGGGCCAAAAGATTAGCTTGAAGTGGTGGGCCCATTTCTGTGTTGTACAACTCGATGAATCTATGGGTCCAAAATTATTGTCCAATTTAAGAAATAAAAATTGTTTTGTTATTATATTCACATTCCTTGGATTTCTAATCATCCCCAATATTTTTTCTCCCTGCTTTCTCCCTCAAGTTTCTGCTAAAACAGCAGGGACAATCTCTTGTTGCCTGTTTCATAGAACATAGAACTGGACAGCTCAGGAATGGCCCTTCAGCTCTCAATGTTTGTGCCAAGCATGATGCCAAGTTAAACTGATCTCATCTGCCTGTACATGATCCATATCCTTCTATTCCCTGCATTTCCAGGTGCCTTTCAAAAAGCCTCTTGTACACCACTATTGTAACAGCCTCCACCACCACCCCTGGCAGTGCATTACAGGCCCCCACCACTTTCTATGTAAAAAACTTGCCCTACACATCTTCTTTAAACTTTCCCCCTCTTACCTAATAGCCATGCCCTCTAGTGTTGGACATTTCCACCCTGGGAAAAAGGTTTCCTTCAACTTTGTTCTGTATTGAAACTTATTTTAACAATTGTTCTCTTCCAGATTAAACTATATACAGTCAACAACTACAGTACATTTAATTTAAATCATGCTGGGGAGGGGGAGGGGGATGTTGATAGATCCAATACTCCAGGCTGATGACGATAACAGAACAGAGTAAACATAGTTTTCAAAAACATAATATTTTAAAAGAGAATTAATTCATTTTCTTTCTTTTTCTTTCAGGTATGTTATTCACGATACTTGTCATTATGTATGTCATCTGGATCGAAACTGTCATTGATATTCCAGAATACATTCTGAAGCAGAGAACAAACGTCTGCTTTGATTTTGAGCTGAGCATTCAGTATGGATGGTCTTTCATAATTGCTCCCATTGGGATATTTTTCTCCTTGCTGGCAGGCTTGTTGTTCCTTCTTGCTGGCCACACCATTCAAATTCATTATGATTAAAAGACAAATCCTGTGCATTAAAAATGAGAAATCACTGCCTTTAATGCGAAGAAAGTTTGCCAAATGTACACATTAGAAATGATATATTTTTTAATGCAACTTCGAACATCATTCTGGTGATATGATCTTCATATTTGTATACCATGAACAATCTTTAGACTTGTTAACAATTTAGAAGCAGGTACAAACATGAAATTGCTGAAAAACTAAATATAATCTCAAACCAACTATTTTAAAGCCATGCTGTGTTAGTTTGAAAAAATAATAATCCCATTCTAAATAATCGTTTAGTATTGTTTCGCTTGGCAATTTATAATCAATTGATAGCTGTACAATGAGGAATTGATTTTCTTTGATTTCTCCAAAGGCAAATATTAAGAAACACCTGAATGCAATAATTACAAATGTCCAAAGAGGTAGATAGATATCTCAGGGATATCTTTAGATTGCTGATATTACTTTCAATGTCTATTGACACAAAAACGATAGTGTTGATTATTACACTAAAACAAATTATTAATTGGAGATGATATTTACCCGTTCATGTAGACTAATGACAAAGGAAATTCATTTGTGAACAAGTCTAAAAGGTTCAAGGCAGCTTGTTATCAAATGAAATAGAGTGGGTTGTTTTGCAAATTCTGATAATTTAATATTATTAAAATCATTTGTGTGCAGTTGTCATTCATAACCCCAACCCAGAACTGGTGTCAATGAGGTGCACCAATTGTCAATAAACCAACAAGAGGACAAATAAGTGAACATCTTTATTCATTTAATCAACGGCTATAGGATAGAATGAATGTGAGGTTGGAAAGCAAGTTCCTGTTCTCAGCCAAGAAATATCAATTACAGGTCTTATATTGAAGTAATTGTACCAAATAAGTACTATCTGTTCTTTTTAGTTATTTGACAGCTGTTCTCATTGCAATAAATTACTGCCCCCTTATTAGAAGCCCTGGTGATAGAAGGAGCAAAGTAAAGACATGTTTATTTTCTAAAAGTGAAGAATTTTGCATGACTGTGTAATGTGTGTTGTTAGTGCATGAAATCCATTTATCTTATATTCACGGATAACACTTTATATGACCTATTCTAATTGCTATCAGTGATGATGGTGGTTCAGTCAATTGGGCATTTTAGATTTTTCATAAAGATTGACTGAATGATCAGCACAAGAAATGTCTCAAATCCTCATTATATTATAACAATTAAGAACAGGGTATGCCAGAAATCTTAGGTGAAATGTCCTGTATCCAACATCCCCTGCTTGGACCATTTTAATAAATACCTACTCAAGGTATTGTGTGCTGGTGATGCTTTTAAAGATACCACTTTATATAAATGTTTAGAATAAACTAAACTAATTCCATTCTGTCACGACTGACTGTATGGTCTCTCCAAAACTTCTTAGCTCTGACTGCAGGGATACTTAAACGTTAGGCAACGGGAGCTAAAATATTTTCAAGTATTTTCCTAAGTTGCTAAATCTTGGAGGTTGGATTTGCAATAATTTGTTTCATCTATGATGGATTTTAGTCAATTCATTTATTATTGCAGCATTTTGAAAGAGAAATTGCCTTGGCCATGGATTTCTCCAAACTGCATCATGGTAGTATGTCCCGGTGTATCGTGCATCTTGGTGTTCCTTCAGTTTAATTTATCCCATATTTGCAGAGATGTGTGCTTTTCAATACTTCTGTAGTATACTGTGCAGAGGTACTTAATCACTTTGGCTTAATTTGTGAATGTTAATGTAAATTTTGTTTGGGTCTGATGCAGTGATGGTAATAACGTGGGTGACTTCCAGTACAGTTTTTATAAAATAGAGTTCTGTGTCCTGCACAGTTCAGGATATTCCCTCGGGAGAAGAAAACTGTAGATGCCAACTATAATCATTATTGAGTAGGAGGGAACTGCAGTTGCTGCTTTATACTGAAGATAGGCATAATATGCTGGAATGTACTCAGTGGGCCAGGCAGCATTTCTGATCAGATTTAGCCATACACAGTCTGAAGAAAGGTTCCGATCCAAAACGTCACCAATTTTTCTTCAGCGATGCTGCCTGACCCGCTGAGTTACTCTAGCACTTTGTGTCTATCACCATTATTTCACTCTTGGTCATCTTCAGCAGATACTCCAAGCATCACATTTCCATCATGGCTTAACAGAACTTTGAATTCTGTGAATCGCCATTTACAATCAAGTGTAGTTTCTTTTGTTATTCAAAAAAAATGTGTCCTTTGCAAATTTCAATGAGTGTCATGTGCAAACTAGTCTGCTTCCTGGCATGGACATTAATACTTGCATGGTTAGATCAGACATTTTTATTGTGAAAAAAAAACAAACTGCTGGATGAACTTGCTGGGCCAGACAGCATCTATGGAGGAAAATGGAGAGTCACAGTAACGGCTCTAGACGTTTCATCTACAGTCTCCATTTCTTTCTCGTCTGTGTTTCACAACAACCAATTACTTTTTTCAATCATTGTTTAGGAATCTCTCAACTTCATTTTTGACAGGTGGCTATATATTTTTTGGTCTTGAAGAATTAATTTTCTTCTGACTAAGATATGAAGCAGTGACAAGCAGAATCCTCGACTGGTTATTTTGCCCGCTTTCATGTGCTAATGATAGCATGACACAATGCAGAGGAACTATTTTTCCTTTTAAAATAATTAACCCTGACAAAGCAGGAATGAATTTCCTCTGGGGATCTAACTTTGGTAAAGATTAGCTGAAATCTCATTTCTATAAATGTGTGGTCTCCACTGATCTTCTCAAGATGGATAGGTAGAACAGGAGAAGTCCTGTTATATTATTTGAACTAAAAGCCTGCATGTTTTAACATATACCACCAGGGAAAAATAATCCTGCGCATGGCTAATTCTGACTGATTATCTGATAAAATTGATCATTTGCATGTAACACAACCTAGCTGTTTTTTACGGAGATAGACACAAAATGCTGAAGTAACTCAGTGGGTCAGGCAGCATCCTGGAGAGAAAGAATAGGTGACATTTCAGGTCGGAACCTGAAGAAGGGTTCTGACCCAAAATGTCACATATTCTTTTTCTCCGTAGATGCTGCTTGATCCGCTGAGTTACTCCAGCAATTTGTGTCCGTCTTCGGTATAAACCAGCATCTGCAGTTCCTTCCTACAGAGCTGTTTTTCAGTCCATTTAATTGGGCTGATTCTGCGCAAGGACTACAATCCTTTGTACATCCTAGTGGCTAAATTTAAGACACCCAATTTCTCATGAAGGCAAGCAGGCTAAATTCATACTAAGGTATGGTGTTAAAACTAGCAATGTAGCTCGCTCCTGTATCTTGGAAATATGTCCAGTTATTTTGATGTGTTGAGATAGGCATGGAATAGATCTGTGAGTTATATAATATGATTAAAGAATACAATAAACCTTTGGTGGATCTAAATGTGTAGCAATATTATGACATTTTTACAGAATCAAAACTTTCATTTTCTTTACTCAATTAATCAGATGTATGTTTTAACTTGTCGTTCACCATAATCCTCATTCAAATTATTTAAAGGATATCTTTCTGTCAAATGCATGTTTACACAGCCTATTTGGTTGAAACTTGCAGTTTAATTTTTTTTCAAATATTTCTCAACATAACTATTGAACAATTATCCTATTGAATTTCATTGAAAATGTTACATATTAGAAACTTTTAAGTCAAAATTTTGCCCTATTGCTGGGTTTATTTTCTTTGTTATTTATTAAAAAAAACATTGTGAGGCAATTGTTGCCTTTAACAGTTGGGAAATCATCTCAATAAAATATTTGCAACGAATGTCTGTTCCCTTTCCCACTCATTTTCGGAAGCATATTCTTCACAGTACTATTTATTTATCACGAGAATACAGGAACAAGAATACACAAATTACTTTAGCTTTACTGAGAAACTCAACATTTTGGAAGTTACTACCTGCCTCATTTCCTGTTCTCATGCAGAGAAAGTCTTATCAATCAGCAAATGTTTCATTCAACCCGGAAGGAAAGCTAAATGATGTTTGGTTTGTGATTGTGTAGTGGTTCAGTTACTTAACCAGCTGCCAAAGCTCTGGACAGGCAGACAAATCTGAATCCCACCATGACAGGAATTAAATAACTTGGCGAGTTTGTAACCAATAAGCCAATAAAATAACATGGTTGATATAAACATCCATCCTGTTCAATCGTGTTTGTCAGAGAACGAACTCTACCATCCTTACCTGGTCTAGCTCATTTGTTCCTTCAGGGCCACCAATGTGTTTGGCTCTCAATTTACAACCTTGAGTCAAGGCCAGTTAGGGACAGGCAATAAATGGTAGTATTGCCATCATTTTTAATGCTGTGAATCAATAAATAAAGATGTTTTTGGCAGTTACATGGGCGATAATGCAAATCACTGATGACTGTGGCCTAATATTAGCTGGCTGTGAGTATAAATGTTATCTCGGTGACCTGTGTGCAAAATCAAGTCTAATATTCCAGGTTGCAGGTGTACCAGATGGCACTATTTCAAATATCAGCAGTATTCCCAAAGTTCCTCTCCCAACTAACATTCACTTTGACCTGTTTATTTGGTCATTGCCTTTTGTCATGTCTCATTTGAGCCCCATATCTGAGGAAGAATGTACTGCTGTTGGCATGGGTCCAGAGGAAATTTATGAGAATGAACCCGAATGATTGGGTTAACATATGATGAGCGTTTGGTACAGAGCCTGTACTCGCTGGAGTTTAGGAGGATGAGGGGGAACCTTTTTGAAACTGACCAAATCGTGAAAGGCCTGGATAGAGTGGACATGAAGAGGATGTTTCCACGAGTGTGAGAGTCTAGGGCTCTCACACTCGCCTCAGAGTAAAAGGACATACCTTTAGAAAGCAGATGAGGAATTTATTTAGTCAGACAGACGCTGGTGCATCAATGGAATTGCCATAGAAGGCTGTGGAGGCCAGGTCAATGGATATCTTAAGGCGGAGGTGAACAGATTCTTGAACAGTGTTGGGTTATGGGGAGAAGGCAGGAGAATGGGTTGAGAGGGAAAGGTAGATTAGCCATGATTAAATGGCAGAACAGACTCGTTGGGCCGAATGGCCTAATTCTGCTCCTAGATCTTATGAACTTATGAAACCTTGCTGCGCACAAATTGGTTACTGTGTTTTCTACATTACAACATGCTTAGATCTTAAAAAGTACCTAAAAGGCTTCCAATTTTTTTGGAACATCTTAAAGAAAGACACTATGTAAAAGCAAATATCTTAGCGGAAGACATTCTATGACAAATAAAGTCACATTTCAATGTTTATTGTTTTTCAACAGTGATTCTGATCTTACAACCTAAAAAAAATTTGGTTTGGTTTATTATTGTCATGTGTACCGAGATATAACAAAAAACTTTGTTTTGCTTGCTATCCGCACCATTCATACAATGTGTGAGTGCAATCATGCCGTAGATGAGTACAACACGTAGTGTAAAGAGAGAAAATAAACAGTGCAGAATATAGTGCTACAACTACAGAGAAAGTACGGATAAAAAAGCGCAAAGCTGGAAACAAGGCAGATGGGAAGTTTTATGGGACGTCATATTCAAGAGTCTGATAACAGTGGGGAAGGAGGTGTTCTTGAATCTGGTGGTAGGTGCTTTCAAACTTTTGCATCATTGGCCTGAAGAGAGAAGGATGAAAACAGGATGAGCGGGATGTGAGTGGTCCATTAACTGGCATTTAATATTGGAAAACAGCAAATGCAACAAATAGGTCTACTCCTTTCAAAATCTAAAACTTGCATTCTTTCCTTAATCATATTTTGTTTCACTAGGTTATTCTGTGGAATTGGTGCATAGTTTAATGAATTACTGTATAATTACGGGGACTGCCGTCCCTGCGGTCTGCGGTGCTTCTGGTTGCGGCGCGGCGGGTACTTTAAATCTTCGACCGCCGGCCTGCGGCCTATATGAAGCCGCGGTCTCCGGTGGGGAAGAGCCGATTCTGGACTCACCTGGACTTAAACCTGTCTGCACATCTGGGCGCCCGCAGCGGCGGCTGCGGAGGGTTGAGGTCCCGACCACGGGGGAAAATGGAGGAGGACTGGCCAAATTTTGTACCTTCCACCACAGTGATGAATGCTGTGGTGGATGTTGGTGTTAAATTTTTGTGTGCAGTGTGTGCCTGGAATATTCTCCCTCTCTTCCCTCCTCCTCTCCCCCCTCCCTCACTCCTCCCCTCACTCTCCCTCCCTCCCCTCCTCCCCTCCCACTCTCTCTCCCTCCCCTCTCTTCCCTCCCCCTCTCTTTCCTCCTCTCTCTTTCCCCCTCTCTCTCTCCCTCTCTCCCTTTCTCTCTCCCCCTCCCCTTCTCTCTCCCTCCCCCATCCTACTCTCTCTTCCCCCCTCCTCCCTCTCCCTCCCCCTTCCCCCCCTCTCTCTCCCTCTCTCCCCTTCCTCTCCCTCCCTCCGTTGGATGGCCTGTGGTAGGGGGAGGTGGGGGCCCGGCCAGAGCGGTGCCTGGTGTCGGGGTCACGGCCGTTGCCAGGACTGGGTTCAGAGTCAGTCGTTCCCGCTCCGCCCAGCGACGGGAGAACGGTCTCTCTGGACTGCCAGCAGCGGACCCACTCCCTGGACGGCAGGCTGACTGGCGCTGATGGAGGCGATGGACCGGGCGGGCAAAGACTGCAGCCCCGGACCCGGAGAAGCGGGCACTCCTTTTTTCCCCCCAAATCATCCTGCGGGCCGGATTGGATCCCCTCGCGGGTAGTTTGACACCGCTGATATAAAACAAGCATGTTTGGGTCTAATCCCCCTCCCTCAATACAATATTCCACGGCCCCATTCATCCAGACACGAGGCGATGTAGTGAAAATGGTGCTCTGATCCCGCCCGGTCCCGCTGCGCACACGCAGGGAGACGGCGTCATTTTGTGTCCCTACCGCGGCACCGGCGCCATTTTCAATTGTGACGCGGCTGACGGGCCTCCCCCAGCTGCGCTGGTGCGGATGGTCGTAAATCTACCCAGCAGGCCGGATGCGTAAATTTCCCGAAATTTCCTGAAATTATTTAATTCCCCTAAAATTACCAGAAGACAACCAAAATTTTCCGAATTCGGGTAATTTCCTTCAAAGTGGAAACACTGGGGCCCAGAGACGGTTTACGAGAATTAACCCAGGGTTGAGTGGATTAACGTGTGAGGAGTGTTTAAAGGTGCTGGGCCTTTACTCGCTGAAGTTTAGAAGGATATGGGGGGATCTCATTGAAACTTACCAGGTAATGAAAGTCCTACCTAGAATGTACGTGGAAAGGATGTTTCCAGTACTGAGTGTCAAGAATCAGAGGGCACAGCCACAGAATAAAAGGACAAAAAGGTGGAATTTCTTTATCCTGAGGGAATTCCGCAATCTGTGGAATTCATTGCTCCAGATGGTTGTAGATGTTATGAAAGAGTTAATCGCTATTATATTGTTTGCTGCCATATTTAACCCTTTCTGTAATGAAAGAGCTAATTGCTATTGCATTGCTTGCTGGGATGCTTGACCAAATTTATGTGGCTTTACTTTTGTCTTTTTTAGACAAGCTTTCTGGTTGATGGTTCCGGATCAGGTAATCTGCCCAACCGAGTCCTTCATTGTCCACCGTGCTGACAGAACAGAAGCATCTGGGAAATCCAAGGGTGGAGGAGTCTGCTTCATGACCAATAACAACTGGTGCAACCCTGGAAATATCAAGATGCTTTCCCGTTCCTGCTCGCCGGAGCACCTGACGATCTCATGCCGCCCATTCTACCTTCCCCGGGAGTTCGGCTCAGTGATCGTCACAGCCGTCTACATTCCACCGCATGCGGACACCGACGTGGCACTATCGGCCCTACACGATGTGCTATGTCGACATCAAAACAAGTACCCGGATGCGGCTATGGTGGTGGCTGGAGATTTTAATAAATCAAATCTCAAGAAGGTCATGCCGAACTTCTACCAACACATCACGTGTGCCACCAGGGGGGAGAGAACTTTGGACCACTGCTACACACCATTCAGGAAAGCCTACAAGGCCGTTTCACTCCCTCCCCTAGGAAAATCTGACCACGCTGCCATTTACCTGTTGCCGGAGTATAAACAGAGGATAGTTCGGGAAGCGGTAGAGACGAGGGACGTAAAGCGGTGGTCCGACCAGTCAGAGGCCATGCTGCAAGATGCACTGAGTGATGTCGACTGGAATATGTTCGAATCAAGTTCCAGTGACGTCAGTGAGTTCGCGGAAGCAGTCACGGACTTCATCGCAACAGTAACCGACAACATCGTCCCCACGGTAAGGGTAAGCACCTTTCCGAACCAAAAACCCTGGGTAGACAGGTCTGTTCGTGTGGCCCTGAATGCTCGCACCGCTGCCTACAACTCGGGCCTGGCATCAGGAAACATGGACGTCTACAAGGCAGAGTCCTACCGACTGCGAAGGGCGGTGAAGGACGCAAAGAGAAGGTACAGAGACAAGATGGAGTTACAGATGGAGCAGCAGGACACCAGAAGCCTGTGGCAGGGGCTACGGATTGTAACCAACTACCGGAGCACCCCTCCCTCATCCGCAAGTGCCGGCACCTCCCTAGCTGATGAACTGAACTCCTTTTACGCTCGTTTTGAGAGGGGCAACACCACTCCAGGTCTGCCGACTATCGACAATACCGCCAGCGGGCTGGCTACCGAAGCTGAAGGGAGGAATGTGCACACATTCTCGCTGTCCGAGCACGACGTGAGGATGGCTCTGACACGGGTGAACACGAGAAAAGCTGCAGGCCCCGATGGCATCTCGGGGCGAGTACTCAAGTCCTGTGCTACGCAGCTAGCTCCAGTGCACACTACATTATTCAACCTCTCCCTGGACAAGTCCGTGGTCCCTGCCTGCTTCAAAAAATCCATCATTGTACCGGTACCAAAAAATGCCTCCCCAGCCTGTCTGAATGACTACCGTCCGGTGGCCCTTACCTCGGTAGTCATGATATGCTTTGAGAGGCTGGTGAAGAAACACATCTGCGCCTTCCTCCCTCGGAACATGGACCCATTGCAGTTCGCATACCGTCCGAACAGATCCACGGACGATGCGGTCTCCCAGGTCTTGCACACCGCTCTCTCCCATCTGGACAGCCAGAAGGGGGGCTACGTGAGGATGCTGTTCATAGACTACAGTTCAGCCTTCAACACGATAGTCCCCACCAGACTGGCCGGGAAGCTAATGGAATTGGGGCTCAACACCTCCCTGTGTGCCTGGGTCCTGGACTTTCTCACCGCCAGGCCCCAGGTAGTCAAGATGGGAGGGAATACATCGAAGTCCCTCACCCTGAGCACAGGATCGCCCCAGGGTTGCGTCCTCAGCCCCCTATTGTACTCTCTGTACACACATGACTGTGTGGCTAGGTTCAGCTCCAACTCAATAATTAAGTTTGCTGATGACACTGTGGTGGTGGGCCTGATCTCAGACAACGACGAGAAGGCCTACCGGGCGGAGGTGGCTGATCTAGCACTGGTGCCAGGATAACAGCCTCCTCTTGAACATCAAAAAAACGAAGGAGCTGATCATGGACTTTAGGAGGGCACATCATCCGAGGACGTACACTCCATTGAGGATAAATGGGGATCCTGTGGATAGGGTGAACTGTTTTAAATATCTGGGAGTCCACATCTCCGAGGATATGACATGGGCATCACACGCCTCAGCACTCGTGAGTAAGGCAAGGCAGCGCCTTTACCACCTCAGGCAATTGAGGAAATTCAGAGTATCTCCGAGGAACCTCCAGTGCTTCTACGCAGCGGCGGTGGAAAGCATCTTGTCCGGGAACATTACCATCTGGTTTGGGAATTGCTCTGCCAAGGACAAGAAGGCTCTGCAGAGAGTAGTGCGTTCGGCCGAACGCACTATGGGAACTTCACTTGCCCCCCTGCAGGAACTATACATTAGGAGGTGCAACTCCAGAGCCAACAATATAATGAGAGACCCCTTCCACCCCTGCAACGGACTGTTCCAGCTGCTACAGTCAGGCAAACGCCTCCGTTGCCATACGGTGAGAACGGAGAGGTTGAGAAGGAGTTTCTTCCCAGAGGCCGTTCGGACTGTAAACGCCTATCTCACCAGGGACTAACTCTACTGAACGTTTTTCCTTCCATTATTTATTGTGTAAAAGAATATGTGTGTTATGATTGTGTTTATAGTTTGTTTGGTTGTTTGGTTGTTTGTCTTTTGCACAAAAGTCCGCGAGCATTGCCACTTTCATTTCACTGCACATCTCGTATGTGTATGTGACAAATAAACTTGACTTGACTTGGTTGAAGAGTTCAATCAGATAAGAGAGGCCCAGCTAGGGGAACTAACTGATAACGGGACAAGAAGCTGGCACAGAAAAACAGCTCATTGTTAGGACTGGACTGTTGCATCTTGGGACTATGGCTAATGTCTTTAAATGTTTGATTTTAAGCAAAAGGTGAAAAACAACTCCAATTTGAACTTGGTTGGTGCTTCTTGGGACATCACCTAATGCCCCTGATATTCTGTGTACGTTACTCTTGTTGTATAAAAGACCCCAGGATTCTTTATCAAATTGAGTGGTATTTTGGGAGAACCAGAAGTATCACTGGATACTTCTGGACTGAAGCATCTCCAGCCACTCCCGTCTGAGGTAAAAGTAAAGCTTGTATGGTTTATCTTAACTCATTGTATTTTGTCTGTTTTTTAAGACGTGAACCTTAACAGTTAATACATTGGATATTTTTAAGGTGGAGGTTTCACTGACCACAATAGGTTCTTGATGAGTAAGGACATCAAAGGCTATGGAGAGATGGCAGGAGAATGGGTTTGAGAGGGAAATATAGATCAGCCATGAGTGAATGACGGAATAGATTTGATGGGCTGAATGGCATAATTCTGCTCCTATGCCTTATGGTTTTACGGTTGGACTGCAGGAGCAGAAGGTAACAAAAAAACACAAATATATGTATTTTGGGAAGCCAGCTTCATTTCACCATCTATTGCATTTAACTGCAGCATTTGAAGCATCTTGAATGCAAGCTTCTTGGGAGTTGACAGGTTCATGAATCAAATATTTAAAATAATATAGAGATCCAGTAGCTTTCTTAATAAAGACAGGCATAAAATGCCAGAGTAACTGGCCAAGGAGCATCTCTGGAGAGAATTTAAACAGCTTTCTTAATAACTCTATTAAAAATAATAATTTACTCTTTACTGCAAATAATCCAAGGCGTTTGCTTCAGAGAGCAAGTGGCAAATTATACGACTAAAATATTTGTAAGTCGTGGGGGAAGAACATAGTTTAGACATAGAGGCGTGGAGTTAACTTGCAGAAACATCAACCGCTTTCAACCCACTGACCGCCATCCTGAGCTGATGTATTTTAAGCTCTTTGCTTGCAAGCCTTTCAGGACAGGTGGCTTTCCTATTAGCTCAATCTAATTGCTCAGTTGCAGCAATGTTTGAACTGTCTATCATACTTGACACAGTGTTCAGTTTCTACCGACATGTTGAAACTTATCACTGAAGGCAAGACACAAATTCACAAGCAGTCAAACAACTGAATTAGCCACATGGATATTCTGCAATTAATACTGTTTTTTTTTAATTCATTGATGTGAAAGAGTGTTCATTCGCAATACTGAAAAATTGCATGGTTAGAAATGTAGGTTTTAACATGTCTCATCTCAGTGGCAGTGCAATGCATATAAAAAAAACAAAAGGACACAAGGTGCTGGAGTAGCTCAGCAGGTCAGGCAGCATCCCTGGAGAAAATGGACAGAGAAGGGTCTCGACACCTTATCCATATTCTCCAGACATGCTGCCTGCCTTAACTACTGAGTTGCTCCAGCACTTTGCGTATTAGCCAGCACCTGCAGTTCTTTGGTTCTACATTATGCAATGCATTCTGCCTTTGGCATTCACTGTTGGCACCAAAGTACAATGCATTATTTCTACTGTATGGTGTATTTATCATTGCTGATCCAGTGTGGCTTTTGGGGAATTTCATTGATCTGTCTAGCAGCCCCTTCAGCCCAACTCGCCTAAGGTGCCTTCCTAAGATGGTCCCATTTGTCTGCGTTTGGCACATATCCTTCCAAACCTATCCTATCCAGGTAGTTGTCCAAATATGCTGTAATTGTGCCGACCTCTACCACTTCCTCTGGCAGCTTGTTCCATATACCCACCACATCCCATGTAAAATACTTTCCTTCAGGTCGTCTTCAATTTTTTCCCCTCTCACCCTAACCTTAGCTTTAGATGCCCCACCTTTGGAAAAACACTGTAACAGTCCACCCCATCTACGTTCCTCATTATTTTTAGCCCCCCCCCCTCCCCCTCCCCCTCAGCTTCCTTTGCTCCTGGGTAAATAGCCCCAGCCTTTCCAGAGGATATAAGAATCTCCTTGTAACTCAAGCTCTCCAGTTCAAATAACATCCTTGCAAATCTTTTCTGCACCTCCTCTAAGCTTAAGAACGAATAATATAGCCTATAATATGGTGATCAGAACTAAATTCAATGCTTCAAGTGCAGTCTCACCAATGCAGGGCTGCCAACATTGGGTGAGAATTGGGAGTGAGAAATTGCGAGAGACTTAGCCCGAGTGAGCGTAGCGACCGGGGGGGGGGGGGGGGGGGGGGGGGGGGGTGGGGGGGGGGGGGGGGGGGGGGGGGGGGGAGAGTGGGGGAGGGGGATGTCCTTCCTCCCATTGGTATGGAGCTTTTGCATTTTTCAGCTTGAAAATGTGCAATCTGGTGCATACTGTAGCGATTCTTTTAACTTACACTTGAATGTAATATTTATGCTTTAAATTAGCTTTACATAAGGTTAGGCTAAATTACATTCCTAATTACATTCCACAGTAGAGCCAAACTCTGATCAACAGATGCAGCACATGAATGATCTTAGTGTATACATGTATGGAAATCAGATTATAATCAAACACTTGGCCCATGTTGACCAACCTGGGTTTCACTGCACACCTGGTACTATTCCTGACCATGACTCCAGTTGCATACCTTCTCTCATTCCTGACCCTGAATCCAGCCTTACACCTGGCCTCCTATTCTACCCTCTTTTACATTGAAGTGATTGAAATCCAAGTGAAGTTTAAATGGCATCAGAAAAATAAAACCTCCGGAATGGATGACATTCATTAGGTGGTTGGTTGGAGTCAGTATCAGCACAATTACTATATTAAACTTTGATTCATCAGACGTACTGGTTCAAGCTAAAACTAAAGACAAATAATAACCTCCTCACACATTCTCCTGGAAGTATATCTGTCACTCCTGTAAAATATGCCCCTTCTTTGAACAAGCTCTTAAACATTGCATCTGAATCAGTTTCCATCTGATTACACTCCTTGAGGATGTTCATCTACGTGTTCAATTAATAAAACAACGGGATTGTGGACATTTCTATTCCTGTCAAAGGAATTGGGCGGGGGGGGGGGGGGGAGTTTGGAAATAGTCGGTGAGGTAAACAAACATAATAGTTGAGTGGCAAGTGACAATAGTACTACCTTCCCAATATTTACCTGAAGGAAATGACGGGTTATCGGGGCTGTATGTTGTGACAGACAGCCTGACACCTTGCATGTCATTTTAATATTACACTTATCCCACCCCCCTGGATATTCCGGATTAATATATTAAGGTTTTGTCAACTAATTACAAATCAGGCTAATTACAAATCAATAACATTAGCCAACTCCGAAACACGAAGCGCTGAGCATTGGGATCCAGACATCATGGACAACTGGCCTCAGTTCCCCGCTCACATCTGGCAGTGTTTTCCGTCTGAACCAGGGGCTGCGGAGTGTTTTTGAAAGTGGGGGGGGGGGCTGAGCGATCACTGATCATTGTCCTTGGGAGTACCAGTCGAGGGCGTGGAGTGACTGAGTGGGGGAGGGTGTAGGAGGGGGGTGCCCCCTTCCCACGGTAGGGACGTTTTGAAATTTGATGTATTAAAATCATGTTTTAGTGCATTGTAGAAGTATGATTTCAATGTTTTTTGTTTGAAGTATTTCTAAGAGGTAACTTTTAAGGGGTAACATTTTCCACACAAAGGGTGGTGGATGTATGGAACATGCTGCTAGAGGAGGTAGTTGAGGCAGGGACTATCCCAACATTTAAGAAGCAGTTAGACTGCTACATGGAATGGACAGGTTTGGTGGGATATGGACCAAAAGCAGGTTGTGTAGCTGGGACATGTTGGCAGGTGTGGGCAAGTTAGGCCGAAGGGCCTGTTTTCACACTGTATCACTCTATGACTACATTATACCTGAACCATGCATGAATGCTTCAAAATCAAGTGGTCGAGTTTTATTGCCATATACTCAAGCATAGAAACATAGAAAATAGGAGCAGGAATAGGCCATTCGGCCCTTCAAGCCAGCACTGCCATTCAATATGATCATGACTGTTTATCTAAAATCTGTACCTCTTTCCTGTTTTTTCCCCATATGCCTTGATTTCGCGAGCCCCAAGAGCTAAATGTAACTCCCACGCCATCGGGAACATTTTTCCTGCAGTTACAGTAAGTGAAAATCTATCAGGCAAGCAGGATGCTTTCTCCAACCACCCCCATTTGATGGCCACTACCTTCCACCGCTTCTACCCAGTGCTTGGTACCTACTTCCAGCAGCCACTGGTTGTCCCCCAGGATGCCCTGAGCCGCAGCCTGGTCCATGCTGGTCACCAGGGCGAATTCGGCACAGAAACTCTCACAGCCGCGGCGCAACGCTTTCGACACCTCCGACGGCCTGGGACTCTTGACTGAGGCTGCTCTATGGCCGGAGCTGCAGGGAGCGACTCGCCAGCCCGTCAAACACTCGCCAGCCCCGGATCCCCATCCGTATCTGCCCCCGCCGCTGCTTCTGATTCCATCCCTCCCTCCGCCCCGGCTCTCCAACACCCGAGACCCATGCAGTTGATATTAGTTTTGAAATTCTCGTTGATCACAGAATTTCTCACGACAGAGCGTGAGAAATTCTTTGATCGGCATTGAGCGTGAGAATCACGCATTTCGCCCAATTCTCACGCTCAATGCGTGAGAGTTGGCAGCTCTGCCAATGTCTTTGTACAACTCTTGTATTCAACAATGAAGGCAAGAGTGCCATACGCCTTCTTTATCATCGTGTCTATCTGCATGACCACTTTCAGGGAACTGTACTTACACCCCTTGGTCTCTTTGTTATACAGAACTCTCCAGGACCTTGGCTTTCATCATGTACTAGACCAGCTCTGGTTTAGCATTCCCAAAAACTGCAGACCCTGGTTAATACACAAAAGGACACATAGTACTGGAATAATTCAGTAGGTCAGGCAGCATCTCTGGAGAACAAGGATTGGTGACATTTCAGGTCGAGATCTTTCTTCTGACTTTTTTTGTAATTTTCTGAGTTAAATTCTATACGCCTTTCCTTTGCCTGCTTTCCAATTTGCTTAGATCAGATTTTAATCTTTAACAACCTTCTTCACTGTCTACCTCACCACCAATGTTGATGTTATCTGCAGATCAACCGCTTATGAAATGCATTCTCATCCAAATCGTTACTGTATATGACAAGCAATAGGGAACCCATGCAGGCCACTGATCGCAGGCCTGTGATCTTAAAAAGAGCCCTCCACTACCACTCTCTGACTCCTTATATTACTCCAATTTTGTACCCAACTGGCCAGCTCACCCTGGATCCCATATGATCTTACGTTCTGGACTACTCTACCATGTGGGACCTTGTCGTAGGTTTTGCTAAAAACCCAGCCTTCTTCAAAAGATTCACACAAATCCATGAGACACAAATTCCCATGAACAAAGCCAACTTGACTATCCCAAATAATTTTCTTTACTTTCAAGGTTTAGTGAATCGCAGTAGCAACATAGAGGCCTACGGATTATTGAACTATATTTAATCTGACTTTATTGGACTTCAATGTTATATCTTGCACTAAATGCTGTACCCTTTATCCTTTATCTGTGCACTGTGGACGGCTGGATTGTATTCATGTATTGTCTTTTCTTTTACTGAATAGCATGCAAAGAAAAGCTTGTCACTGTACTTCGGTACTTGTGACAATAATAAACTAACGTAAACTAATCTAGTTTAGCTGCCCTAGACTGGACCTTAAATGCGGACAAAATGTCCATCGCCAACAGTAGCCTGGCCTTGAGAGACCTGTGCCCTCTATCCCCACTGTTTATATCAGCGTTCATCAATATGCTCTGTACAAAGGTCATAATTTTACTTGTATTTTGTTTTCCATCTGTAAAAGGCTCACTAATAGTAAGTTATTAATATGTTGACCAAGTATAAATGTGACTTTGCAGTCAACGGCAAGCGTCTTGACTTAGATTTTTGCACGAGTAATTAATACAATACTGTGAAACTAGCAACAACTTCTGAGCTTCCGTTCATGTGTGGTTTAAAGGTAAAATCTTGACATTGCAGTCAGTGTTGCAGTGCAAGTCCGCAGGCTATGCTGTTTGCAGCCCTTTCCTTCACAGTCAATACACAGACAAGCTGAGTGAGTGGGTCAATCAATGGCAGGACCAATATAATGGGGATAAATGTGAAGTTATTCACTTTGGTAGGAAAAACGGAAATACAGATTATTACTTAAACAGCAAAAGATTGGGAAGTATTGATGTATAATGGGTTCTGGGTGTCCATGTACATCAGATACTGAAAAGAAACAAGCAGATGAAGCTAGCAGTTAAAAAGGCAAATGGTACATTACGGTTAATTGCAAGAGGTCTTTAACAAACAAGTTGGTCGTACGACAATTATCTTACATATTTCTAACGTGACCTAAACCTTAGTCATAGAGTAATACAGTGTTGAAAAAGGCTTTTCTGCCTAACTTGGCCACGCAGACCACAATGCCCCATCTACACTAGTCCCACCTGCCTTGATGGGCCCATATCTTTCTAAACCTTTACTATCCATGAACCTATCCAAATGTCTTTTTAATGTTGTGATAGTACCTGCCTCAACTACCTCCTCTGGCAGCTTGTTCCATACACCCACCACCTTTTGCATGAAAAAATTGCCCTTTGGGTGCCTATTAAATCGCAAATGGAAAATGCGCAAACCCCGCACTCCAGCGCCTCATCCGCAGAAGAGGCAGAAATCGAAGAAGTGAATGTGCCACCGGTAACCATGGAGGTAGGTGGGTCTGGTTCCTTCCAGAACTTAAAAGGTGTATGTTCTGTACTAACGGGGAAGGTTACACCTGTTTTGGGAGGCATGGAGGTCTATTACTACTGACTATTATATACTACAAATTATTCAGGGATACAAAATTAAGTTTATCCAAAAAGACATGCCCCCAGTTCAACATGTGCCTAACCGAGAGTTTGTACTCTCACAACAGGAAAAATTGGAAGGACATGCAGAACTGGGGAGGTTATATGCCAAAGGAGTAATAGAGAGATCAGAACATGACTCTCTAAAATTTGTATCCAACATATTCACGAAAGCTAAAAACATCATTGACTTAACAAAACTGAATACTTTTGTAAAGTATATTCATTTCAAAATGGAAACATTTGTTACTGTCAAGCAATTAGTTTCTGAAGGATACTTCATGGCATGCATCAATCTAAAAGATGCATACTATTCGGTACCCATACATAAGGATCATCATCGATACCTAAAATTTAACTAGATGGGGCAACAATGGCAGTATAAAGCATTGCCTAATGGTTTAACATCAGCCCCAAGACTATTTACCAAGATATTAAAACCTGCCTTGGCAATACTCAGGAAATAAAAACATATTGTCATGGCATATCTTGATGATATATTAATTGTAGGGAAAACCTTGGAACTAGCTAAGTCAGCAGTCTTAGCTATCAAACATTTGTTTGAAAAACTGGGGTTCATCATCCATCCAGATAAATCTAAGTTGACGCCATCCACAACTATGGACTATCTGGGTTTCACAATTAACTCTATCCACATGTCTGTAACATTGCCAAAGAATAAAGCAGCAGACTTAATGGAAGCCTGTAACAACATGGTTGCCACGAGTCAACCATCCATCGTCAGGTAGCAAGGGTAATTGGGAAACTTGTAGCAGCATTTCCAGCTACTCAGTTTGGACCTTTGCATTATCAAGATTTACAAAGGGCAAAGGTGCAAGCACTAAAACAACATGCAGGTAATTTTGATCGACCTATGCAATTACCAGCAAAAGCAATTTCGGAGTTACTATGGTGGAAGCAAAATATTTGGCATAGTTCCAGCCCCATCATTATTAGTAACCCATCATTCACATTACAAACTGATGCCAGCGCTCAATGCTGGGGAGCTACTAACTCTATATCCAGTACTGGTGGTAGATGGAACACACAGGAATCATCGTTACTACAAACACTGGGTATAAACTATTTAGAGATGTTGGGTGCGTTTTATAGGTTAAAAGCATATTGCTCAACAAAGCACCATCTGCATGTCCGCCTACAAATTGATAATACCACCGTGGTGGCATATATTAATCACATGGGTGGAATAAAATCGATATCATGTGACAATCTGGCCAATACAATCTGGCAATGGTGTGTCAACAGACATATTTGGCTATCAGCAACTTACCTACCAGGTAAGCTTAATACAGTGGCAGACACCAGGTCACAAAAACTTAATGACAACACGGTGTGGATGTTGGACCACAAAGTATTTGCTGATATTGTAAAGCGATATGGAACACCAGATATCGATCTCTTTGCATCAAGACTTAATCACCAGTTACCAACATATGTCGCTTGGGAACCAGACCCTGGGGCTGCAGCGATGGATGTTTTCTCGCTGGACTGGGGAAAATTGTTTTTCTATGCTTCCCCCCCCTTCTGCCTCATCAGTCGGGTTCTACGCAAAATACAATTAGACTCTGCATCAGGTATTTTGGTAGTACCCGATTGGCCTACTCAGCCATGGTTCCCTGTGGTCCTCGACATGGTTTTCGGAACCATGTATGACCATCGCTAAACGTCCAGATCTACTGGTCCATCCTGTAACGGGCGAGAGTCACCCATGCCATGACAGGATCAATCTGTTGATTTGCAGAATCTAAAGAGACCACTGCTGGATCTGGGGCTGACGGACAGGACATTGAACATGATCACGGTGGCCTACAGAGAATCAACAAAGAAGCAATACCCCTCATGCATAAGGAAATGGGAGTTGTATTGCACAAGGACTGGTGTAGCATATAACACAGCTACAGTTACCAATGTCCTGGAATTCCTGTCCAGCCTTCATTTCGATGAAGGACTGAGTTACAGTGCTATCAATTGCGCTCGGAGTGCCCTGTCAGCATACTTGTGGCAGGGACCAGGACAGCATTCCATAGGATCTCACCCTCTAGTTGCTAAACTCATGAGGGGTATATACCACACAAACCCTCCTAGAGCGAGGTACTCCCAGATATGGGATGTCAGTGTTGTTCTAACATTGCTTAGGGGTTGGTCACCAGCAATGTCCCTGTCCCTGGAGAAGCTGACTTTAAAAACAGTTATGCTGATGGCACCGGTCTCAGCTCAAAGGGTCCAGTCCCTACATAAACTGAGGCTGGATAACATGATTGTATCAACTGACAAGATAAATTTTCAGATCTTGGAGTTGGTCAAGCAAAACAGACCAGGAACATCAGGACTTAATTTGGAATTCCGGGCATACCCATCAGATACCTGACTGTGTGTTATGACACACCTTCTGCTATATTTAAAGTCCACTAAAACCATAAGAGGTAGTGAATTGGCACTATGGATCAGCTATAAACAATCTCATAGCGGGGTATCAGTGCAGACCATCTCTAAATGGCTCATGCAGGTTTTGGGAGCTGCTGGGGTGGATACTGACATTTTTTAATCTCATTCCACCAGGGCTGCAGCAACATCGGCAGCTAGAGAAATGGAAATGCCTATGGACCATATCCTGGCTACAGCAGGATGGTCTAGAGAGAAGACCTTCCAACTCTTTTATAACAAAACGATCACCAAACCTGTCATGTTTGCAAAAACAATTTTAAATTCTGTAATATGATTTATCCCAAGGGATCATTATTATTTTGTTAAAATAAATTGTTATTGTTTGAACTTTGATTCATGTTTGAATACGATAACATACTTCCTCTCTTGGACGAATACGGCAGTGAGTGAAGCATGGACTCGTTCCACGGCATGAAATCACAGATCTTTAAAATCTTCACGTAGTCACTCACGTGACTCCGAAGTAAAATAGTAAGATTAAACGAGAACTTATCAGTTTGAGGTTTGATCTTTATTTTATGAGTTACGTCGAGGGATTACGTGCCCTCCACGCCCACCCTCTATCATAAAGGTCAACTGGTATTCTAGTTTCTCTTATATTACTATGTTTATTTCACTTACTGTTGTCTGTGATTTCACACCGCTGCTTTGAAGAATGTCGCACATTCGTGCTGGCGGGGTCTTCACGTAATCCCTCGACGTAACTCCTCATAAAATAAAGATCAAACCTCAAACCGGTAAGTTCTTGTTTAATCTTACTATTATATTTGCTTCTCGTGCCCACCAAACGATTCAATTTCTACCTTCATGAAGCCTAGAACATTCTACCCTACTATCAAACCGTTCACCCAAGTTTGGTTTAATCAGCAAGCTCCTTAATCATGGTTCCAACAATGAAGTCCATGATGTATCCCTGAGGGGGGGTGAAAGAACAATGGAGGACCTGCCATGGGGGGGTGGGACCACTGTGAGGGGGTGGGGGGTGGAGAACAAAGGAGGAGCCGGCGTGTTTTTTAACTTTGTCAGTACCGTAGGTGGTGGCTATTTGCAAACCCAGTGAATGCAAGCAAAAGATTTCACTGTGCCTTGCCACATGTGACAATAAAGTATTCCATTCCATCTTGGAGTGCAAGTCGATAGCCTCCTGAAAGTGGCAACATAAGCAGATAAAGTGGTAAAGAAGGCAGATGATATGCTTGCCATCATCGGTTTGGGAATTGGGTATAAGAGTCAGGAATTCATGTTGTCTATCTATATTACTAAAACTCTGATCTTGACCGTTTTGGTCCACTGTGCTGCGATTTACGACAGAACGGCGCCACCTACGGCCGTCATTTTTGACCACCTCGCTCAGAGCCCCCCTCCGCCTTACAGGTGCGGAGGATTTTTCCCATCGATGACAAATCAGAGAGATATTAATGTTTTTAAAAAATTCACCATTCTCTCCGCTGCCTCTGCTGGAGGGAGGGGGAGGGACTATAAAACCAGGAAGTGGTGTGCCTCACTCAGTCTCTGCAAGATAGGTGAAGCCAAGGGTCACATCTCTCTGAGCTCTGAATAACACTGAACAAATGTCTACACAACTGTGAGTTCCCTTACTGTGGTTTGAAAATGAAAATATGGTTTGTTTGAAGTAAAAAGGCACTGCCTGCAACTGGTTGTTTGGGTGCTTTGGCTTGAAGTTGAAAGGCACTACTTACTGCAAATGGTGGCTTGGGTGCTTTGACTTGAAGTTGAAAGGCACTACTTACTGCAAATGGTGGCTTGAGAGCTTTGGTTTAAAGTTGAAAGGCACTACTTACTGCAAATTGTGGATTGGTGCTTTGGTTTGAAGTTGAAAGGCACTACTTACTGAAAATTGTGGCTTGGGTGCTTTGGCTTGAAATTGAAAGTCACTACTTACTGCAAATGGTGGCTTGGGTGCTTTGGTTTGAAGATGAAAGGCACTACTTACTGCAAATGGTGGCCTGGGTTTATTGGCTTGAAGTTGAAAGGCACTACTTACTGCATATGGTGGCATGGTTGAAAGGCACTACTTACTGCAAATGGTGGCTTGGGTGCTTTGGCCTGAAGTTGAAAGGCACTTCTTACTGCAAATGGTGGCTTGGGAGCTTTGGTTTGAAGTTGAAAGGCACTACTTACTGCAAATGGTGGCTTGGGTGATTTGGCTTGAAGTTGAAAGGCAATACTTACTGCAAATGGTGGTGTGGGTGCTTTGGCTTGAAGTTGAAAGGCACTACTTACTGCAAATGGTGGTTTGGGTGCCTTGGCTTGAAGTTGAAAGGCACTACCTACTTCAAATGGTGGCTTGGGTGCTTTGGCTTGAAGTTGAAAGGCACTACTTACTGAAAATTGTGGCTTGGGTGCTTTGGCTTTAAATTGAAAGTCACTACTTACTGCAAATGGTGGCTTGGGTACTTTGCTTGAAGTTGAAAGTACTACTTACTGCAAATGGTGGCTTGGGTGCTTTGGCTTGAGGTTGAAAGGCACTACTTACTGCAAATGGTGGCTTGGGTGCTTTGCTTGAAGTTGAAAGGCAATACTTGCTGCAAATGGTGGCTTGGGTGCTTAGGCTTGAAGTTGAAAGGCACTACTTACTGCAAATGGTAGCGTGGGTGCATTGGCTTGAAGTTGAAAGGCACTACTTACTGCAAATGGTGGCATTAAGTTGAAAGGCAGTATGTACTGCAAATGGTGGCATGGGTGCTTTGATTGAAATTGAAAGGCACTACTTACTGCAAATGGTGGCTTGGGTGATTTGGCTTGAAGTTGAAAGGCATTTCTTACTGCAAATGGTGGCTTGGGTGCTTAGGCTTGAAGTTGAAAGGCACTATTTACTGCAAATGGTGGCATGAAGTTGAAAGGCACTACTTACTGCAAATGGCGGCTTGGGTGCTTTGGCTTGAAGTTGAAAGGCACTACTTACTGCAAATGGTGGCATGGTGCATTGGCTTGAAGTTGAAAGGCACTACTTACTGAAAATGGTGGCATGTAGTTGAAAGGCACTACTTACTGTAAATGGTGGCTTGGGTGCTTTTGCTTGAAGTTGAAAGGCATTACTTACTGCAAAAGATGGCTTGGGTGCTTTGGCTTGAAGTTGAAAGGCAGTACTTACTGCAAATGGTGGCATGGGTGCTTTGGCTTGAAGTTGATAGGCACTACTTACTGCAAATGGTGGCTTGGGTGCTTTGGCTTGAAGTTGAAAGGCACTACTTACTGCAAATGGTGGCTTGGGTGCTTTGGCTTGAAGTTGAAAGGCACTGCTTACTGCAAATGGTGGCTTGGGTGCTTTGGCTTGAAGTTGAAAGGCACTGCTTACTGCAAATGGTGGCTTGGGTGCTTTGGCTTGAAGTTGAAAAGCACTACTTACTGCAAATGATGGCGTGGGTGCTTTGGCTTGAAGTTGAAAGGCACTACTCACTGCAAATGGTGGCTTGGGTGATATGGCTTGAAGTTGAAAGGCACTATTTACTGCAAATGGTGGCTTGGGTGCTTTGGCTTGAAGTTGAAAGGCACTACTTAATGCAAATGGCGGCTTGGGTGCTTTGACTTGAAGTTAAAAGGCACTACTGCAAATACACTTAGTTCCTGTTTGCACTGTATATTGATTTTAGATAAAACGCTACCACTTACGGCTGTGATTTTTGGCCACCTTACTCAGTCCCCCCTCCGTTGAGCAGCTGCAGAGAATTCTTCCCATCAATGAAAAATAAAAGTGTTATTAGTGTTTAAAAAATGTTGAGAATCTCTCTCCTGTCAATCACGCTCTGAAAGCCACACCTTTTCCGGTGGGAGTGGGAGGGGTTATAAAACCCGGAAGTGTGGGTGTGGCTCAGTCTCTGCATGATGGTGGAGGGAGAGGTCACGACTCTGTCTGAGCTGTGAATCAACTGAACACACTGAATGTCTACTGAACTGTGAGTTTGGTGTTTTGTGTCGTTTTATGGTGGTTTCACCCTGCATGAAATGGTATGAAGCTGCATTTGAATTTGGTGGCCTTGCACCCTGCTTGAAGTGGAATGAAACTGCACTTGAATTTGGCGGCCTTACACCCTGCTTGAAGTGGTATGAAACTGCACTGAATTTGGTGGCCTTGCACCCTGCTGTAAGTGGTATGAAACTGCACTTGAATTTGGTGGCCTTGGATCCAGCTTGAAGTGGTATGAAACTCCACTTGAATTTGGTGGCCTTGCACCCTGCTTGAAGTGGTAAGAAACTGCACTTGAATTTGGTGCCCTTGCACCCTGCTCATAGTGGTAAGAAACTGCACTTGAATTTGGTGGCCTTGCACTCTGCTTGAAATGGTAGGAACATGGATTTGAATTTGGTGGCCTTGCACCCTGCTTGAAATGGAATTTCTAGGAATAGTCATGAGTCAACTGCCAGCTCACCTGCCGTGAGTAAGCTGCCAGCTGATCAGGCTTGAGGGACTGAGCTGCCACCCCAAGAACCCATACCAGCACTCCAGAAACCCCCTGTCACTGGCCACCAATATTGGAATTGGTGGAGAGGTGGAATATTGCGTCGGGGGACCTGCCCTCCCGTGTGAACATGGGACCCAACGGGTCCCACTTAGTCTAGTATATTACTAAAAGTCTGATCTTGACCGCTTTTGGCCCACTGTGCTCCGATTTCCGAGAGAACGCCGCCACCTACAGCCGTCATCTTTGGCCTCCTCACTCAGAGCCCCCCTCCACCTTCCGGGACCGGAGGATTTTTCCCATCGATGAAAAATCATAGAGATATTAATGTTTAAAAAAAAATTGCCATTCTCTCTGCTGCCCCCGCTGGCGGCTGGGGGGAGGGACTATAAAACCTGGAAGTGTAGTCCCTCACTCAGTCTCTGCCAGACCCAGGAAGCGAAAGGGTGACGGCTCTCTGAACTGCAAATAACACTCCACGGTGAGTCCCCTCGATGCGGCTGTAAAGTGCCTGCTGCCCAATTGTCTGCCTCACCTTTTTTAAAGGTTTGTGTTCACAAAATGAATTTTGGTTGTCAGGTGGCTGCAGCCCAATTGTTTGCCTCGCCTTTTTAAAAGGTTTGTGTTAACAAAATGAATTTTGGTTGTCAGGTGGCTGCAGCCCAATTATTTGCCTTGCCTTTTTAACAAGTTTGTGTTCACAAAATGAATTTTCGTTGTCAGGTGGCTGCAGCCCGATTGTTTGCCTCGCCTTTTTAACAAGTTTGTGTTCACAAAATGAATTTTGGTTGTCAGGTGGCTGCAGCCCAATTGTTTGCCTTGGCTTGGCTTTTAAAATCGTTGCAACAGTTGGATGTCAGCCCAATAATCCATTCGGCCCACAATGTCTATACTTGCCCCCTGGAAACCAGTACCTTCGGCCCGCAACACCCATACTAGCGCAACAGACAGCCCCCCCCCACTGGCGAGCAATATTGGAATTGGTGGAGAGGTGGAATATTGTGTTGGTGACCAGCCCTCCCGTGTGATGCTGGGACCCAACGGGTCCCACTTAGTCTAGTATCTTTATAGAAGTTCAGTTAGACTTTATTTTGGATATTGTATATAGTTCTGATCACCCAGGAAGTGTGTGGAGGCTGTGGATGCAGAGAGGTTTACCAGAATGCTGCCTGGATTAGGAGGTATTAGCAATAAGAGGAGGTTGGAAAAACGTAGATTCTTTACCCAGGAGCATCGAAGGTTGAGGGGAGACCTGATAGAAGTATTTAAAATTAAATGAGGCATAGATAGGGTAGACAGTCAGAACATCTTTCCCAGGGTGGAAATGTTAAAGACTTGAGGGCATAGATTTAAGATTAGCGAGGGAAAGTTTAAAGGAATGAGCTGGGCACTTTTTTAGACAGAGATTTAACGTGGCCTGGAACGTATTGCCTGGAGTGGCAGTGGAAGCACTGAATAAAAGCAACATATATGCAACTTCACATATTACTTATCACTCACTTCCTGTATGCATTGGGCCAAACCATGATAGGTTAATAGTTCCACAATGAATTGTTGGTTATTAGTCGCTATTATTTCAGGAAGTCTTGGAGTTTCTGTGCACACATTGCCAAAGATGGAAGTTTAAATATCCTGAAGGTCAGATGGAGTTCATCTGACTATCTGCTCCATCTGTAGACCCACCATTGGTTTAGGTTAGGCTTCTTAGTGTCATGTGTACCAAGGTACAGTGAAAAGCTTTATTTTGCATGCTATCTGATAAAATCAGATAATATTTGAACATGCATAGGGATGACGTTTTGGGTTGGGACCCTTCTTCAGATCATCTATTATCTATGATTATTGTGTTTACAGGTCAGTAATGCTGCTGCAAATAAGAATTTCATTGTTCTGTTATCGGTACATATGTTAATTAAACACTCATGACTCTTGCAGCCACAGCTACCGGATATTTAGTACTATTATTCTAGTTTTATACCATATCGTTTTCCCGTTTTTTTGAACAAACACCAGATGGTTTGTTTATTAGATCAGATCTTAAAGTTCATTCCAGCATTCCACACATTTTACATTCATTGGTTTGTACATAAAAGCTTATGTACAAACCAATATATGTACATAAAAGCAAAAAAGCCCCCCAAAATGTATTAGCCTATTTTCTATCACCAAATGCCCTAGTACCTTTACGGGTGTGGTAAAAAAAAAAGGTTTCCATAACTTTTTAATGTACCAACAAACCTAATTTTTCCATGACCGTTGATGAGAGAACAGAAAATAATATTTTCACGACAGAATAATATCGACAGAAGTAATAATATTTTCTCACCTTTCTTTGTTCTTGGGGAACCTGAAGAAAGACAGGTCGGGTCGTTTACTTCAGCGATTTGAGCAATTTACATCAGAACAGTGAGCTGAGCTGGTAGAAGTACATGTAGACGACATGACGATTCTCGCAAGTCTGCTTACCAAAATGGTGCTAAAATCTACCCATGACATACTACGACTTTTTCACTGAGTGGTCTATCATGCTCTATGATTATTGCTCACAACCTTCAGCATATTTTTGCAACATTGTTCCATGCTGGTCAGATGACTAGTCAACCTTCTGCCTTCTTCAGTTAAATTAGTACCTCTGTAACAATGTTTAACCAGAATATATTCCACTTTCCAGCAATATTTTGAGAGATTGTTTTCTCTGGAACGTCGAAGGTGGAGGGGAGACCTGATAGGAGCATATTAACTATGATAGGAATAGTCAGGGCAGACAGTGAGAATCAATTTCCCAGGGTGGAAATGTCAAAGACTAGGGGGCAAAGTTTAAAGGAGATTTGCAGGGCAAGTTTTATACACAGAGGATGGTGAGTGGCTGGAGTGTTGGTGGAGGTAGATAAAATAGTGGCATTTAAGAGGCATTTGGATAGGCAGATGGATATGCAGGGAATGGAGGGATATCAATCATTATACTCGGCATGGACATTATGGGCTGAAGGGCCTGTTCCTGTGCTGTACTTTTCTATGTTATGTGTTATTTCAGAGTACTACTGCAATCCCTGGGACATTCTAGCACAGAGTTAAACTTCACTAAAACGTAATTTGAAGTTTAACTTTTAAACAACTAGACCTTACCAAGATATTCACTAAAATGGAATAATAGACCGTCAGCCCAGAGACATTAGGTTAGACGAACTAGGTACCAATGTCTGACTTTAGTAATGTGTAGGGGTCACCTGAAACAAATGGAATTGGTAGTCTGCCGGGTACCACCCGCTGCGTGTTTGTATGTAAGTATGAAATTTGGAACATAAGCAATATTTACTTATCATATATCACAGTGGAACATTTGCAATATTTACTTATCATATATCACAGTGGAACATTTGCAATATTTACTTACCTTATATCACAGTGGAACATTTGCAATATTTACTTATCATATATCACAGTGGAACATTTGCAATATTTACATCATATATCACAGTGGAACATTTGCAATATTTACTTACCTTATATCACAGATCAAGAAGATAATTGCTACAATAATGTTAATTTTTTAGTGATTCATAAACTGATAATTTGTTATTTATGTTTGTTAAGTTTACCACCCTGAACCAAACTATTAGCAAAAATACTTTGATGACCTAGGTTTTTAAAGTTTTCTACATTCAAAAAGAGGAACAAGCTTTGAAGGAGAGTATTTTTAGTTCACATTGTTCTCCCATTAAAAGCTTTTTAGTATAGTTCAGGCTAATATTATCCTGGGCAAATTACCAAACCTAGCTAGTACTAGTAGCATAGAAATCATAGCACGCAATGAGCTAGAAATAAATGCAAAAATTAGCATTTTGGGGCATATTTGTGATTTTTCTTCACATCTCGATGCGCAACCCACTAAATTTCCACATGGTTGTGAAGATCATATCATCTGTTTGTTTTGAAATGGCCATATCTAAGAACTGAGTAACGGTAGACCCAGTTTTCTTTTCAGAATTATTCTCAGGTAAACATATTGAAGTACAGAATATGTTAACTGGAAGAAAAGTTATTGAGCGCAAACTTTGTAATGTCCTAGCCACCTTAAGAAAGTAATGTAATTTAATTTCATTAAGCATTTTTTGATCATTTTGTAAATCAAGATTTAGTGTAAACCGGGTAAATGACCTGGTTAAGCTGTTTTTGGACGCATCCTAAAATGCCAGTGACCTTTACTCTAATGATGATTTTAGCAATATATACTCCCTTTGAAAGACCAAAATACAAAATACCAACAGCTGCATATCTAGTGTTAGGTCATCATATCACTTCCATTTTTATTTGTAAATGAGGTGAGGTTTTGTTTGAAAAAATTACCAAAGCAACTTGCACAACTTGGTACAGTAATCATTTACATTTTCTTTCAAAAGATGAAATCATTTACTATTTTTGCCAAAAGAAACTTTTCATTTTGTCCTCTAACCTCAAATACAGTTATCATGGTGACCTCGAGATTTTGATTATTTCAGTAATGTTAGGAAACTGAAATGATTATTGTAGTTTAACAGCGTTTCACACAAATAAGTTTAGAGAACATCTTATTGGGCATCTTCCAACTATTGTTACACAATTTGGAGTTAATATCTTTCGAATTTAGGTTCAAAGGTTCAAAGGTTATTTATTAGTCACATATACCAATTGGTGTAGTGAAATGCGTATTGCCATTGCAGCAGATAAAAAAAGAATACAAACAAAACAATAATAAAGACATTTAATCATAAAAACATCCCCCCACAATGGTTCCCACTGTGAGGGAAGGCATTGTCTGCTGCCTTGTGCCAATCAGACCACACCCCCCCCCCCCAAATTGGGCAATTAAGGGACTATTTAGGGAGTCTGGTAGGACCAAGGCAATGGATTATTATTCTGGCATGGGTGATTTTGTATTTCGTAGGCTGTGATTCATCATCTAAACCTGGTTTTAGATGGTACCTTTAATATCTAGGCTAGCCTAGATGGGCCCAAGGACCCATTTAGGGGGTCTGATAGGCCCAATGCAGCAGGTAATTGTTCTATCATAAGTCAATATATATTTCCCAAGCTGTGGTAGATCATTTAAACTTGGTGTCAACTGGTACCCACAATATTTTGGCTAGCTTAGTTGGACAGCAGGGTCTAGGGTGTCCATTTTTGGGGTGTCTGGTACCTGTAGTGCAGCGGACTATTTGTAACCCATTTAGTACACTATGAACTCAACTTGTTCATTTGGCATTATTTTTGAGTGGTACCTTGCTCGTCTATATGCTAGCCCATTTTTTTAGGCCCTTTGTGTGGGGGGTCTGGTGGGCCTTTTGCAGTGGGAAAATGTCTGCCGTTTGTGTTGTTGATATAGGCGTGGCAGTGAGCACACTATGGTAGTGGATTTAAGTGGTACCTCACTCATCTATTTCGCACCGATTTTTTAGCCCCTTGCGGGGTCCCCCAGGTCTACATGCAGTGGGTGGTACCCGGCAGACTCCCAATTCCGTTCATTTCAGGTGACCCCTGCACCATTGTCAAACATTGGTACCTAGTTCGTCTAACCTAATGTCTCTGGGCTGATGGTCTATAAGGTTTGCTTTAAATAATTACCTTTACCTGCTGGTAACTTTATGCAATACCTGTTTATTCACCATTGCTACAGCTTGTCAGAAAAATATATAATCTATTACTTAAAGTGAAGTAAAGAAACTGCATAAAATTCGGCAGAAATGCACGTCCATTTTCTTTGCTGCCTCATGAGAATAGATAGAAGATGTCTTTGCAACAATGAAAAGTAATGAGTGCCAGTGAGACCCAGCAATCAAGCTGGTACCCGTATTGGCTCCCGTTCTCCAATCAACATGAGGCACTTGTGAAATGACTGAATCTTTAGACTTTTTTTAAAGAGATACAGCATGGAAACAGGCCCTTCGCCACCGAGTTCGCGCCGACCTGCAATCCCTATATACTAGCACTATCCTACACTCTAGGCACAATTTTAGAATTTTACTGGCCAATTAACCTGCAAACCTGTATGTTTTTGGACTGTGAGAGAAAACCAGAGCGCCCAGAGAAAACCCACATGTTCACAGGGAGAATGTGCAAACTCCATACATCACCCGTTGCCAGGATCGAACCCGGGTCTCTGGCGCTGTAAGGCAGCAACTCTACCGCTGCGCCTCCATGCCGCCCTTTAGAACAAGTCACGCATTTAACTGGATTTTTCAAAATAATTGTGGTAATATGGCAGGTTCGTTGGTATCATTTAAAAATAAATTGGATAGGCATATGGATGAGAAGGGAATGGAGGGTTATGGTATGAGTGCAGGCAGGTGGGACTAAGGGAAAATGTTGTTCGGCACGGACTTGTAGGGCCGAGATGGCCTGTTTCCATGCTGTAATTGTTATATGGTTAATATGCTTACAAATATAGGGTTAACTGGATGAGGGAATGGACTAAAGTTACAGTTCTCACAGTCTCTTCCCAGGCTGGATAACCCCCGTCAATGTTACCTTTGATTTCTCCATTGTCACCTACATTCATAAAAACAAGTTCCTGCTTTCAAACTTCTTTCTTTCTAATAACTGAAGCGTACATTGAGTTTTATCTGTGCAATATTGTGGCTGCCTCACCAATTTCCAGCCAGTTACCCCTTGCGCACTCCAGCATTTGTTTCAGTTTCTCACCCTCTAGTGCCAGTCTTTGTAATCTTCTGGTAGAGACAAAGAACTGCAGATGCTGATTAATACACAAAAGGCCACAAAGTGCTGGAGCAACTCAACGGGACAGGCAGCATCTCTGGAGAACATGGGTGGTGGTTCGGGTTGGGAAGCCTCATGTAGGTTGTTTCAATTGTGGGGAGGGCTGTACCCATGATGCACCAAGCTGGGTCTCTGCAGCCTCTTACTTCTGTGTGTATAGGAATAGCAGTACCATGCCATGATGCATATCAGTTGTGGTTAATTAAAAGCTGCGGTAATAAAACTATGGAGACACAAGGAACTATAGATTCTTGAACCTTGAGCAAAACATAAATTCTGAAGAAGGGACCTGACTCAAAACGTTGGCTGTCAATTTCCTACACCTGACCTCCAGCACTTTGTGTTTTTATCATTACAGTATTCCAAACTTGCTCACTGACATCTGATCTCTTCTGATATCAGTGAACAATTCTGTTATTAATTTAGTCAACGATTCCTTGTTGCATTTTGTAACAAATGCTATGTATCCTCTGCCTTTTACAACACACCCTTCTTCATCAACTCTTTTCTTCATCCAGTCCTATCCAACACCAGGGGACACAATATTCACACTTTTCCACTGACATTTAAACAGGATGTCAGACTTTATTATTAAGAATAGTCCCAAATATAATTCATATAGAAATGGCATTGCTGCTGTTTTACCTTTCTGAGGGTTCACCCTGGTTGACTTTCCACATTTATTCATTCACTTTCAATACCATAAATCAAGAAGGGGTTAGCATTGTAAGATTCTGCATGTATCAGGATTTGACTGCCAATACCTTTGTGGTTAAGAGTAAACTTAATTCAATCAAAAGCAAGCCTACAATGCCATACGAAATATTAGACAAGCACATGTGGAGCATGAGTTTTAGCAGACCATATATATATATCCAAACAGTACTTAGGCATAAGTTCAGCAGCCACCAGAGATATTGGATCCCTTTCAAACGTGCTTTCTCTGTAACAGCAGAGGTTGAAGGGAGTATATTAATTCAGATTCAGATTCAGATTCAATTTTAATTGTCATTGTCAGTGTACAGTACAGAGACAACGAAATGCATTTAGCATCTCCCTGGAAGAGCGACATAGCAAATGATTTAAATAAATAATAATAAGTGATAATAAGTGTCCGGGGGGTGGGGGGGTGATTGGCAGTCACCGAGGTACGTTGTTGAGTAGAGTGACAGCCGCCGGGAAGAAGCTGTTCCTGGACCTGCTGGTTCGGCAACGGAGAGACCTGTAGCGCCTCCCGGATGGTAGGAGGGTAAACAGTCCATGGTTGGGGTGAGAGCAGTCCTTGGCGATGCTGAGCGCCCTCCGCAGATAACGCTTGCTTTGGACAGACTCAATGGAGGGGAGCGAGGAACCGGTGATGCGTTGGGCAATTTTCACCACCCTCTGCAATGCCTTCCGGTCGGAGACAGAGCAGTTGCCATACCATACTGTGATGCAGTTGGTAAGGATGCTCTCGATGGTGCAGCGGTAGAAGTTCACCAGGATCTGAGGAGACAGATGGACCTTCTTCAGTCTCCTCAGGAAGAAGAGACGCTGGTGAGCCTTCTTGATCAGAGTTGAGGTATTGTGGGTCCAAGAGAGGTCATCGGAGATGTTGACTCCCAGGAACCTGAAGCTAGAAACACGTTCCACCTCCGTCCCGTTAATGTGGATGGGGGTGTGCGTGCCGCCCCTGGACTTCCTGAAGTCTACAATGAGCTCCTTGGTCTTCTTGGAGTTAAGGGCCAGGTTGTTGTCAGCGCACCATGCTGCTAAGTGCTGGACCTCCTCCCTGTAGGCCGACTCATCGTTGTTGCTGATGAGGCCAATCACCGTTGTATCATCTGCATACTTGATGATGGTGTTAGTACCATGTACATGTGTGCAGTCATAGGTGAAGAGGGTTTAAGAGACGTTGAAGAAGTATATAAATCATGAGAGGCATAGACAGGGTAGACAGTCAGAAGTTTTTTTCCAGGGTGGATATTGCAAATATTGGAGGCAGATACAATAGTGATTTTAAGAGACTTTTAGATAGGCACATGGCATGCAGGGAATGGAAAGATGTGGATCATGTGGGCAGATGAGTTTAGTTAGTCTTGGCATCACGTTCGCCACAGACATTGTGGGCCGAAGGGCCTGTTCCTGTACTGTACTGTTCTCTGTACAGTTGTGGAATGATTCAAATTGTTTTAGAATGTAGGAAAAGTGCAGCAGAGGAACAAGCCCTTCAGCTCACAATATCTATGCTGAATATAATGTCAAAATAATCTAATCTCATTTACCCTCATATGATCTTTACTCCCTCTATTTCCTGCATTCATATCCAAAAGTCCTTAAAACGCCGCTTTTATGTTGGCCTCCACCACCACCCCTAGCAGTGCATTCCAGATGTTACGTAAAAAATTTGCCCCAAACATCTCCTTTAAACTTTGCCCCTCTTAGCTTATAGTTATGCACTCTTGTCTTGGACATTTCTGCCCTGAGAAAAAGGTCTGCCTGCCTACCCTATCTTTACCTCTCATAATTTTATATACTTCTCAGATCTCCCCTCAGTCTCTGGGTCCCAGAGAAAGCAATCTAAGTGTCCAATTTCCCCTTATCGCTAATATCCTCTAATACAGGCACCATTCTGGTAAACCCCTTCTGCGCATTCTCCAAAGCCTTCACACCCTTCCTCTAATGGGGCCACCAGAAAAATACACCAAATGCAGCATATCCAAACTCCAAGAAAGCTTCACGATGACTTCCTGACTCTTATACTCAATGCCCCAACTAATGAAGGCAAGCATACATCATGGATTATTTAGCATTTTACCTACTTGTGTTGTCACCTTCATAAGGTCATAAGTGATATGAGCAGAATTAGGCCATTCGGCCCATCGTCTACTCTGCCATTCAATCATGGCTCTATCTCGCCCTCCTAACCCCATTCCTGTCTTCTCCCCATAACCCCCGTCACTTTCAGGGAGCTATGGACTTGGACCCCAAGACCCCTCTGTACGTTATTGCTGTTAAGGGTTCTGCCATGAACAGTGTACTTTCCCCTGTCATTCGACCTCCCTAAATGCCACAACACATTTGCTCTCATTGAACTACCCTTTTCTCTCTTACCCTCTATGTTTCCCCTCTCAGTCGTTTTCCCCTCCAAATGAATTACTTCTGTGAAAATATCTTAAGGGTATGGCCACGTGCGAAAGCATTATGTGAAGATATAAATCTCCTTTTCAAATTATCAAAGAGCTGAACTGATGATGTTCTTGACTTAAATATACATGGAGGGACATAATAAAATGAATATGGCAGACACAAAATGGAGCGAAGGAATGGGCGACGTTTCAGGTCGAGACCCTTCTTCAGACTGATTAATTGATATTATTATAATAAAATTAATATGTATGTGTATAGAATGATTTCAGTTTCCATAATTGGTGAACACAAAGGGTGGGTTTGGTCAAATTAGTCATAGTTATATTTTACACCAACATATTTTCATGCATTGAGGTAGAAATGATGGACCTAGTGATTCATCTAGACCAGGCCCCATTATTTTCCCCAATGTCGTGCCCAAATAAAATGCTGCTTGATCTGCTGGGTATTTCCAACATCTTCTGCTTTTTAAAATTGTTTCAGATTTCAAGCATCAGCAGTTTTGTGCTCCGATTTAATGAACAGCCATGGGTAAATCAACATTAGCAGCTGTTTAAAGGCTCTGGAATCTGCAGGGGCCTCCAGCCAATATGTTCAACATTAGAGAGAGTGAGGACAGGTCTGCGGAAGGCAATGGAGTGGTGCACCTCTCCCATTGCAGGGCAGCAACAGGTAGAGTGAAATATATTATCAAGGGAAGCAACAGGTAGAGTTAAATAAATTATAGAGGGCAGAAACAGGTATAATGAAAGAAATTATGGAGGGCAAAAACAGGTAAAGTTAAAGAAATTAAGATGGGCAGTAACAGATACCGTGAAAGAAATTATAGGCAGAAACAGGTGCAGTGAAAGAAATTAAGGCGAGCAGGAATAAGTGCAATGAGAGAAATTAAGAACGCTGGGACACATACTGAAAAAGATTAAGGAGAGAAAAGACAGGCACAATGAAATAAAGTAAGGAGGCTTGAAACAGTACAATTACATAAGTGATTGGAGCAGAATTAGGCCATTCGGCCCATCAAGTCTACTCCGCCATTCAATCATGGCTGATCTATCTCACCCCATTCTCCTGCCATCGCACATAACCCATAAATTACATAAATTAGGAAGGGCAGGAATTGTGAAAACGAAAGAGAGCATGAAAAGATACGGTGAAAAAGATTAAAGAAAGCAGGAGCAGGAACAATGAAATAAATTAAGAACGGCAGGAACAGGTACAGTGAATAGAATTAAGGAGAGAATGAACAGGTAGAATGAAAGTAATTAAGAAGGGTGGCCGCAGGTATAATGGTGTGAATTAAGAAGGACAGGAAGAATGAAAGAGACTACAGGGCAGGGACATGTACATTAATATATTCATGAGAATCGCAACAGGTAAGTGAAGGAGAGCAGGAAAGAGATGCTGAAAATAGTCCAAATTCTGCATCATCTTCCAAAGGTGAACAAAAGGCAATGTTTCTGCATGTTGTCGCTGCATGATTCCGCCCCCCCTCTCCCTCCCTCTCCCCTCCCTCCCTCCCATTCTTGCAAAACAGAAATAACCTTTAAGATCATCCAAAGTAAACTCAGCACTTTGTATTCACAATTATTAATAGACTGAGACACCAAAAACGACCCCACCCCCCTCCCTCTCTCCAGCGCCCCATCAATCTTCAGACTTATTATTGATCGCAGCGCCGGGCGAAGACCCAGCCAGCGCCGGCCACTCTGCACTGCGCTGAAGACGGATCGGATGCTGGCCTCCTCTCTCCTCGGGAAGTCATGTCAAGCTCAAATGTTGTGACCGCTGTCGCCAGGTTGCTGAGTGTTCTGGCCATTATTGTTTCCCTGTTGACTTTCTGCACCAACTGCTGGCTGCTCGCTACCGAAATCTGCGCGCTGCCACAAAATGACACAGAACCGGAGTTGAGTCAGGTCTGTGAGTTACAGCTCGATTTGTAATCTAAGCACGCAGTTTGAGCGCAAGGAGAGTTATATCGAAGATATGCATTAAGCATGAGCGTTTAGAATAGATTCGGAACTTAAAAAGTCTTAAAATTAAAAAACAGAAAAGTTGGGTATGTGTTTACCATAACTTAACCTGGAGCATGTGTAACTTTATTGGGGGCCTGTAAATCAGAGTTAATCCATTGCTGAGCTTAAGTTTGCAAACCATTCCCTCCTGAAGGCTATACGAAGGCGCAGGTTATTGCGGGTGGCCTGTCTTTACTTTATTATCCAGAGACTCTGGCAGCAAGCGTTGATTTTCGTTAATGATCCGTTAATCCACACTTAACAACCGAGTTAAGATATGGGAGCGACACTGGAAGGGACTGTCTCCGAAAGACCTTGGGAATGTGAGAATGTTAGTGGTGAAACAGAGAACTGCAGATGCTGATTTATTTAAAGAAAGGCACAACGTGCTGGGGTAACCGAGCAGGGGGCCAGGCATCGTCTCTCGAGAACATGGATTGGGTTACTTCAACATTTAGTGTACTTTTTTTCCAATAATGAAATGGTGGTGAGTGAAGTGATTTGGAAATGGAAGGATGAGCTCCCATTGTTGGCCATGCAGGTAGGAGTGAACAAAGATCTTAGAGCTGCTCTAAGATCTTTGGGGGTGAACATGTAAACAGGTACACAACGGAGCTCAGTGTCTTCCCTATCAACATAGAGCTCACCCCCTGCCACAAGACTAAGTTGGTTTGTCCCGTATTTGACTGCTACTACTCGGGTCGAGGGGACTGTCGGGTCAGAGCGCCGTGTGCGGCCCCGCCTCACCCGTCCCGACGTAGTGCAGCCCATGGAGTGCAGCAGCAGGGCCTCGCCCTTGCCCCGTCGGTCGGCAGCCCAGCCAACTGTCTGACCTTCGGATCTTCGCTTACCGCCGACACCACCACCCCTCCTTCTCATGGCCGATCATCAGTTCATGACTTGGATGACTTTGCGTGCGACATCGCGCGACCCGGGCCAACACTCCTCAGCTGGCCCACTGGCTGGGCTTTGTGTGCAGTTCAGCACCTGGGCCAACTCATCATTCATCCAGCTACGGCCGAGTCGGTCAATGAATTGCCTTCGGGAATTTGTTCCTTATTTTGACCTTTTGTTCCATATTTGGGAATGAGAAAGTTGGCACCCCTAGACTGAACAAGGGTCTCGACCCGAAACGTCACCTATTCCTATTTTCCAGAGATGCTGCCTGACCCGCTGAGTTACTCCAGCATTTTGTGTCTATCTTCGGTGTAAACCAGCATCTGCCGTTCCTTCCTACAATAAGATATTGTGTATATATAGAACTGTTCAACACAGGAAGACGCCCTTCGCCCCACAATGCCCGTGTTGAACATGCCAAATTAAACTGATCACTTCTGCCTGCATATGGTACATATCCCTTCATTTACCTGCATTTCAATGAAAAGCCTCTTAAACACCACCATTTTATCTGCCACCACTGCCATCCCTGGCTGCCTGTTCCAGGCAGCCACCACTCTTTGTGTCTAAATTGTGCCTTCTACATCTCGTTTAAACTTTGCCCCTCTCACCTTAAAGCTACACCCTCTTGTCTTTGGAAGTTCAACCCTGGGAAAAATGTTCTGATGGTCAATTCCTTCAATCCCTGCATATCCACGTACCCATCGAAAAGCCTCAGACCCCACTATTGGATGTGCTCACACCATCATCACCCCTGGTATTGAGTTCCACGCACCTCCCACTCTCTGTGTGTAAAGAAAATTGCTCTGCACATCTTCTTTAAAATTTCCCCCTCTCACTTTAAAGATATGCCCTCTTGCATTTGTCACTTCCATCCTAGGGAAAGGTCCTGACTGTCCACCCTTATCTGTGCCTCACATTATTTTTGAAATTTCTATCAGGTCTCCCCGTAGCCTCTGATGCTTCAGAGAAAACAATCCAAGTTTCAGGTTTTCTGTTTAAGAATAGTTAATGAATAACACTCGGACAACATAATTATCAAATAAACTTGGGGACATGACTGCTTGCATTCAGAGTAGGCTGAAGTGGTCTTATCTCGAGTAATAAAAAAGACTTTTCCAATTAGATATAATTTCTCTTGATAAAATCATAGCACTATTTGCCATATCCAGATCTTGAGATTCTGATTCCTACTTATTATTAGGGAATGATGGAATTTGCAAACATCTTAAAATTTAATGCCATGTTATTTGCAAACAAAATATGGACCCAAATTATCTTGAGTAGCCCATGCCCATTTCAGTGTTAAATTACTTGATTGGCCAAGATAAAGATAACTTGAGCCTATAGTTTAAAACTTGATATGTTTCTGTTTCAAAACCTCAGCCTTCAAAGGAAGTAATTTTTCCAATGCGGTAACTATATACTGTTAGAATGAATGGATACAATGCTGGTATTTCAGAGGGTTCTGGCCAAGAGGCTTGGTATCGAGTGTGTGTATGCATGCACATGAGCACGTACACACTCATGCATCCATTCACACACGTGTGTTTCTGAGACCATGTCTGCTAGATCGGCATGGTGGCGCAAAAGTTGAGTTGCTGCCTTACAGCACTAGAGATGGTTCGATCCAGACTTTGGCTGCTGTCTGTATGGAGTTTGTATGTGTCCCCAGTGACCTGCATGGGTTTTCTACAGGATCCCCGGTTTCCTCCCACACCCCAACGACCTAGAGGTCTGTAGGCTAATTGGCTTGGTATAATTATAAATTTACCCGAGAGGGTGTAGGATAGTGTAAGTGTGTGGGGATCACTGGTCGGTGTGGAATTGGTGGGCCGAAGAGCCTGCTTCTGGTTCCGCCCTGTATTTCTAAACTAAACTTAAAAAGTTCTGTGTTGAAGACTAAAGGGGCTGTCCCACTGCGGCGACCTAATCTGCGAGTTTAGATGAGTTTGCCCTCGACTCAAACTCGCAGCATGGTCGACACGTGGTCCTAGGAGGTCACCGGAACTATCCTTCATGCTCGAGGGAAGTTCCCGAATACTCACGGCCTCAGCTAGGTCGCGGAAAATCTTTCAGCATGTTGAAAAATTTTCCACGAGTAAAATTTGGTCGGCATGGTTCTTTTTAACTCGTAGTGCAGAGGAGTGGGGTCACTATTTAGTTACAGGCAGTCGAGGGCAGTCGTATGCAATCCCCTTCACTGACCGGGTATTTTGATTGGTTCATCTGAGTTTTCAGGACCAAAGAAAACCGATCGGTAAGTAAAATGCCTGCTAAACTTTATTAAACTTCTTAAAAGTGTTTCCACTCCTTCTACCCCCCTTCTGCCCCCTAGTCTACCCCCCTTCTCTCCCCCTTCTACCCCCTTCTCCCCCCCTTCTTCCCCCCCTTTTTCCCCCTCTTTCTCCCCCCTTTCTCCCCCCTTTCTCCCCCCTTTCTCCCCCTCTCTCCCCCCCTCTACCCCCCTCTCTCCTCTTCTCTCCCCTTCTCTCCCCCCCCCCCTCTGTGCTCTCTAAAGGACTTACCGTACACTGTGCAGCCGTCTTTTACCTTCCTCTTCATCGCGGGTCTGAATTTCAGACAGCGCTCCCCCGCTTTCCCAGGCCCCCACCTTTGCGATGTGTGTGTGTGTGTGTGTGTGTGTGCGATCGGTTGCTCCAGCTCACGGTTTCAATGCTGACGGTCAAAGACACTCTTCTTAACTCGCGGATTAGGTCGTCGCAGTGGGAAAGCCCCCTTTAAGGGCCTGTCCCACTGCAGCGACCTAATTGGCGAGTTTAGAAAAGTTTGCCCTCGACTCATACTCGCAGCATAGTCGACACGAGGTCCTAGGAGGTCCTTGTAACTCTCTTTCAATCTTGAAAGTAGTCCCCGCGTACTCTAGGCCTTAGCTAGGTCGCGGCGTATTTTTCAACATGCTGAAAAATGCCCACGAGTAAAAAAAGGTCGCCATGGAAAAAATTGTTTTATTTTTACTCGTAGGTTTAGTCGAAGTAGGTCGTAGTAGGTCGGCATGTTATTCGTAGGTAATCAAGGGTAGTCTAAGGTAATCAATGGTAGTCGTAGATAGTCTTCAACATAGCCGAAGGGAGGTCGAAGGAGATCGAAGGAGGTCATCTTCACTCTCCATTATTTGGTGTCCAATTTTCCCGAAGCTAATCGAAGCTAGTCTTCAACATAGTCGAAGGAGGTCAAACTCTTCTAACTCGCCAATTAGGTCGCCGTAGTGGGACAGGCCTTTTACGTGTGTTAGGCACTCTGGGGCAAGATTTTGTAAGGGCAATCTACAAAATTGATCTTTCCCTCTTCTAAGCTTTTATCTATAAATTTTAAGATGTTGGCAAATTTCATCATTCCCTAATATCTTTACATGTAGGAATCAAATGATTTGGATTGATTTAGAATAAACTTTTTGATTTTACTTACGTTACATTTAGATTACATTTACGATACATTAAGTTTACATTAAATTTTAGATTAAAAAGGGGACTTTTGTTTGTTGGATATGTTCATTTAAACAATAGTCAGGAAGATAATGAACAAGTGGTCTCCTCCAGAAAGAGCCACGGCAGTATAATATCAAATCACTTGATACTGAAGTAGATAAGACAGCACAAAGTTGGGATAGTTACTTGATGAAAAGTTAATAACCTCACCAAAAAACTTAGGGCTTGTCTATTGTAGTTTAAATTAAATTTTATTGGCTTGTTATATCTTCTCTTAATGGACTCTTATATCGCTCTTAATTGACTTTTACAATTTTGGTGTTGACTTCTTTCAGATATTTATTATTATTTTAGCTTTGAAAGTGTTGCTTTTTCTACCTGTGTTATTTTCCTTCTAATATGTTTCTTTCCTTACATCTTTCCTGCCCTCTCTTTCCTTCTTGCCCTCTCTTATTCCTTCTCATTCTTTCTTTCCTGCGCTATCTATCTTTTGCTCTCTCTCCACCTTTTCTCACTGTATGGAAGTGAGCTCAACAATTGTACAATAGTTTTCACTCCAATTGTTTTGTGTCTCTATTAACCAGGATGCCCTATCACCTCCCAAACCATAAGTGTACCTGTTCATTTGGCTGAGAAACTGCGCCACATAGAACCACATACTAATACTTCCCCATACTTCTGTGTGACTGAGTAACACCCATTTGAAGCAGCCGTTTTCATAATCCCTCTCTAATCTCTGCTCAATAGTGGAATTCTCTCTCTCAACTGGAGATCAGCCAAAGTCATGGGGCCCATGCAAGCTTTTCCAATACACTGGAGCCCCTGGAGAAAATCCAGTTTCCTGGTTCAAAAGAGTGCCTGGTCTGTTAAGATTCAATGCACAAGCTGTTAAATGTAGCTTTGTTAAGAAAAAGAAGGAAGTCCCTGCTTCTTCTTAGCACCACGACAGGCTGGACCTATAACATGAACAAAAGTAATGGGACATTTGTTCAGCTTGAGAATACCAAGTGACGCACAAGTAATGGAGTACAGAGTACTTGATTGTAAAATGTAGAAGCTTTTTTATTCAGCATCAGCTTTATATTGAATCGGCTTTATAATTAAACTGAAATATATTTCAAAAAGAATCCTGGGAATGAAAATTAAATTGTATTAAGTAATCATAATTACTTTGTAAATAATGACATGGATCTTACTTAGTTTAGTTTAGGGATACAGCACAGAAACAGTTCCTTCAGCCCACCGAGTCTGCGCCGATCAGCGCTCCCTGCACATTAACACTATCCTACACACACTAGGGACAATTTACCAAGCCAATTAACCTACAAACCTGTACATCTGGAGTGTGAGAGGAAACCAGAACTTTCCTCCCACACTCCTGGAGAAAATCCACACAGGTCATGGGGAGAATGAACAAACTCCATACAGACATCATCCGTATTCAGGATCGAACCTGGGTCTCTGGCGCTGTAAGGCAGTAACTCTACCACCGTGCCATCTTGCTGCTCCTTACTGTTCACATTGTTATATTCAGCTCAATGTGAGTTTTATTATGAATTCATTACTAATCTGCAAGTGCTCAAATTGTGTACAATAGCTAGAAACCTGAAAGATTCATGTGCTTACATTTATTACACATTATTCACGTGCATCTTTTTCACAAATTATATCATGGGATCAGTTTGCATTACTGTAGCGAAATCTTACAGAAAGGTGTAGAGGGATATGGACCAAATGCGGGCAAATGGGACAAGTTTGGATGGGCATCTTGGTTGACTATGACTCCTGAGTCATAGTCCTACAGTGTGAAAACAGGTCCTTCGGCGAAACTTGCCCACACCAACCAATATGTCCCATCTACACTAGTCCATGGCCCATATTCCTCTAAACCTGTCCTATCCAAGTACCTGTCTTATTGTTTCTTAAACGTTGCACTACCTTCTCTGGCAGCTGTTCCCTACACCCACTACCTTTAGTGTGAAAAGGTTACTCCTCATATTCCTATGAAATATTTCCCCCTTCACTTTAAACTTATGTCCTCTGGTTCTCAATTCCCCTACTCTGGGCCGAGTACTCAACAGGTCAAACAGCATCTCTGGAGAATATGGATGGGTGACGTATTGGTTTAGGACCCTATTGCAGGGGTGAGATGGGTCGTTTCCACAGTTCTCTATGCATCGGCCTTGTCCAAATTTGCATGCGTTCCCTCCCCCCCCCCCCCCCATTATCCCCCCAAAATCTCCAACATTGTTTTGAATTATTCATAGGTCATGATGTTATCAAAACTGCTTCTAGTTCTGATGTAAGGTCATCAGCTTGGAAGAACTGCTCTTGGCGTCACCTAACCTACTGGTGACTTCCAGTTTTTCTGTTGGTATCATAATATTTATTGAACATCACTAGTTTCACTCAGAGCATCAATAATTAACCAGACAGTGTGTCGGGAATTGCATGTAAACCATGTGGTGAGAGAGCGGATGGAAGGGGGTGATTTCCTTCCTGATTTCCAATGGCTTTCACAATCCATTAAGCAATCAGATTAAACTTTGACCAGCGATCCCCACACACTAACACTATCCGACACACTAGGGACAATTTACAATTGTACCTAAGCCAATTATCCTACAAACCTGTGCTTCTTTGGAGTCTGGAAGAAACCGGAGCACTTGGAGAAAACCCGCGCGGTCATAAGGAATAGGTGTAGAATTAGGCCATTCAGCCCATCAAGTCTACTCTGCCATTCAATCATGGCTGATCTATCTGTCCCTCCTAACCCCATTCTCCTGCCTTTTTCGCATAATCTCTGAGACCTATACTAATTAAGGGAGAACGTACAAGCTCTGTACAGACAGAACTCGTTGACAGGTTCCAACACAGATCTCTGGCACTGTAAGGCAGCAGCTCTACCGCTTCCTAAATTGCCAGATATAGTATTCGTGCATTGTTATGGTTTAATTCTATGTTCAAAAGTCTGGACAATTGGGGGCATTTCGGTATTAACTTCACTACTCGGCTGAGTCTACTGCAATGTAGTCACTACCATGTAAATCTGTTTAAGAAAGAACTGCGGATGCTGGAAAAACCGAAGGTAGACAAAAATGCTGGAGAAACTCAGCAGGTGAGGCAGCATCTATGGAGCGAAGGAATAGGTGACGTTTCGGGTCGAGACCCTTCTTCAGTCAGACTATAAACCTCATTCAACAAATAGACATAACTCTTGCACAATTCATTGCATGACTGAGTCTAGCAAAGCAAGTTATGTGGAAAATATCTTCACATTTTTGTGCAAATCAAAATCTTTTTTTGTTTAGTTTATTGCCACATGTACCGCGCTGCAGTGAAAAGCTTTTGTTTGCATGCTATCCAGTCAAATAAAAGATTATGCATGAATGTAATCAAGCCGTCCACAGTGCTCAGATAAAAGGTACAACCTTTAGTGCAAAATATAACATTGAAATCTGATAAAGTCCAATTAAAGTCTCCAAAGAGGTAGATGGGTCAGGACCACACTCTAGCTGATGAGAGGACTCTTCAGTTGCCTGATAACAGCAGGAAACTGTTCCTGAATCTGGAGGTATCAAACTTCTGTACCTGTTGTCTGATGGGAGAGGTGTAGAAGTGGAAGTGACAGGGATGAGACTGGTCCTTGATTATGCTGACAGCCCTGCCGAGGCAGCAGAAGACTTGGAGTGTATTGGACCTGCACATCCATGCAAGAAGATTATTAAACTCACGTTTTACCAGGGGTCTTCAGATTATTTCCAGCAGCACAACTGTGTCCTGACTTGAGATAAACTGGCAAAAATGTGTAAACACCATGAGCAATTTTCCTTAAGTATTTATACTAGGTATCCTTGTTCCAGTGGAGCAAAGTATTTGTGATTATGGGAAGAAGGCATGAGATGGGATTGAGAGGGAAAAATATATGAGAAGGACGGTGTTATTGCGAACCGAGCGGAGGTGTTGGGCGAAGCGATCGCCAAGCCTACGCTTGGTCGCACCGATGTAGATCAGCTGACACCTAGAGCAGCGGATGCAATAGATGAGGTTGGAGGAGGTGCAGGTGAACCTCTGCCGCACCTGGAAAGACTACTTGGGTCCTTGAATGCAGTCAAGGGGGGAGGTAAAGCGACAAATGTAGCATTTCCTGCGGTTGCAAAGGAAAGTGCCAGGAGAGGGGGTGGTTTGGGTGGGAAGGGACGAATTGACCAGGGAGGTATAGAGGGAGCGGTCTCTGCAGAAAGCAGACAGGACAGGAGATGGGAAGATGTCGCCAGTGGTGTGATCCTGTTGGAGGTGGCGAAAATGTTGGAGGATTATTTGTTGTATGTGACGGCTGGTAGGGTGGAAGGTGAGGATAAGGGGGACTCTGCTCTTGTTATGAGTGGGGAGATGGGGAGTGAGAGCAGAGTTACGGGGTATAGAAGAGACGCTGGTGAGAGCTTCATCTATAATAGAAAAGGGAAACCCCGTACCCTGAAGAATGAGGACATCTCCGATGCCCTGGTGTGGAACACCTCATCCTAGGTGCAGATGTGGCATAGACGGAGGAATTGGGAGTAGGGGATGGAGTCCTTACAGGAAGCAGGGTGGGAAGAAGTGTAGTCCGATAATCGGACATTATCGGTCTTCAATGTTAATTCTTACACTAAAGGGTGTACTCTTTAGCCTTTATCTATACACTCTGGATGGCTTGATTATATTCATGTATAGTTTGTTCTTTGACTAGATAGCACGCAAACAAAAGTTTTCCATTTTACCTCGGTACACATGTCAATAATAAACTAAACTAAACAAAACTAAACTAAACTAAACACTGTGGACTGCTTGATTGTATTCACATATAGTCTTTGATAAATAGCTTTTCACAGTGCCTCGGTATACATGACAAAATAAACTAAACTAAACTAAACTGCTTCCAGTGGTGAGAGTAGGGGTGGAGATAACTACTGGGTCTTATCAAGGTGGCTCTCTCCCTTCTAGTGGTAGACCATGTGAAGACTCATTAATCTTTTGCTTCATGCACGGCATCAGAGACCATTCAGTTTCGCTTCAAGATAGACACAAAAAGTTGGAGTAACTCAGCGGGACAGGCATCATCTCTGGAGAGAAGGAATGGGTGATGTTTCAGTTCAACACCCTTCATCAGACTATCTTTGGTTTTAACCAACATCTGCAGTTCCTTCCTACACATTCAGTTTCGCTCTGACAGAAGAGGATGCTTTAGGAGACACTGAGATTCTACTGTTGGGAAATCTTACTTGTGGTCAGCTGACATCGCAAGATGAAATGTCTTTGTGCACTTAGAAACACTTGTTAAAAGTAGGCTAAAACATGTCAAAATCGTGGTGGACACAAAATGCTGGAGTAACTCAGCGGGTCAGGCAGCATACCTGGAGAAAAGGAATAGGAGGTGTTTCGGGTTGAGACCCTCCTTCAGATAGAGAGTTGTGCCCCTGTCCCACTTAGGAAACCTGAACGGAAACCTCTGGAGACTTTGCGCCCCACCCAAGGTTTCCGTGCGGTTCCCGGAGGTTCCCGGAGGTTTTTGTCAGTCTCCATAATGTTCGAAAGTGGTTTCCGCTTCTTCTATGTTCCGGCGATTATTTCAAAAAATTCAAAACCGGTCTCAACAAAAAATAGGTTGGCGTTTTAAAAATCGGTAATTTTTTATTCAAAGCCGGTTGCGATGCTAGTTGAAGGTGGTTGCCGGAGGTTGCAGGTGGTTGCCGGAGGTTGCAGTAGTGGAAGGTAAGACCTCCCACTACCTGCAACCTCCGGCAACCACCTTCAACTAGCATCGCAACCGGCTTTGACTAAAAAATTATCGATTTTTATAACGCCAACCTATTTTTAGTCGCGGCCAGTTTTGAATTTTTTGGCACAATACGGCACAATGGCTCAGCTGGTAGAGTCGCTGTCTCAAAGCACCAGAGGCCCAGTTTCCATCCTGACCTTGGGAGCTGTCAGTGTGGAGTTTGAACGTTCTCCCTGTGACCACATGTTTCCTCCGAGTGCGCCGGTTTCCTCCCACATCCCAAAGACATGCGAGTTTGCGGGCTAACTGACTTCTGTAAATTGCCCTTAGTATGTTGTCTATCCAAGTCTATCCAACCTCTCCCTGCAGCTGAAAACCTCAAATCCAGGCAGCATTCTGGTAAAGTTGCCCTGCCCCCTCTCCAAAGCCTTCACATCTCTCTTGTAATGGGGCATCCAGAACTGCACGCAATACTGCACAAATTCAGCCGAACCAAAGTCCTATAGAGCATCACATTAACCAGAAGTATTTCAACTAAATAATTGGCCAATGCTGTTAATTTGTCAGCTTTCTGGAGATATAACATTAAGTACATCAATTTAGAAAAGTCTAAACATAGATTTAAACAATAAATTTACTGGTCCATGACTCAGTTAATGGCGAACTATAGTTAAACACTCAGATGCTTTTAAAATCTCTGTTAGTCGATTTGTTTTCTGTTAATCATTTGTAATTGAATCTGCTGCATTCTATAAACACAACCTTTTTTTATCACAAAAGAAGAGGCTGGAAATACTCAGCAGGTCAGCCAGTGTCCACAGAGAAATGAAAAACAGTTACTGCTTCAGATCTTGTAAAACGTTGGTGATTAAAAACTTTAAGCATTAAGTTGTAGGGAAAGGGGGAAGGGGCAGGGAGAACAAAAAGTCAGCTGGACAATGGAATAAAGACTATGAGATGCTGAATTATGTCAATTGTAGAGTTGCTGAATGTAACAAGGTGTTCAAGGTTATGGATAACAAAAGGCACTTCTGAGAAAGATGCAGATGCGAAGAGACAAACAAAACTGTTTTTTTTCGAGAAGAGCAAATAGGATAAATTGAATTCTGGAACAATGAGATCCACGACTGGACTAGAATGGTTGATATTTTGAGACTGTTGAATTCAGTGTTCACCCCCCAAAGGCAGTAATGTAGCAGCTGGAAGATGACCTGGGGCAGCACAGTGGCACAGCGGTAGAGTTGTTGCCTTACACTGCCAGAAACCCGGGTTCGATCCTGACTCAGGTGCTGTCTGTACAGAGTTTGCACGTTCTCCCTGAGACTGCGTGGACTTCCTCCGGGTTTCCCTCTGGTTTCCTCTCATGTTCTAAAAACGTGCAAGTTTGTAGGTTAATTGGCTTCTGTAAGTTGCCCTTAGTGAGTAGGATGCGAAACAGGGATAACATTGAACTAGTGTATAGGTGATCATTGGACAGCATGAAGTCAGTGGGCCGAAGTCAGTGGGTCAGTGGGCACACTGTATCTCTAAACTAAACAATGTTTAGGACTGGATGGTTTGAAGGGAAAAGATTAAAGGGAAGATGTTACATTTTTCAAGTAGGTGCTTTGGGAGAACAAACAGGTACTGATGGAAACATTGAACAATAGGTGCAGGAGTAGGCCATTCAGCCCTTCAAGCCAGCACCGCCATTCATGGCTGATCATCTAAAAACAGTACCCCATTCCTGCTTTTTCCCCATATCCCTTGATTCCACTAGCCCTAACTGAAAACATCCAGTGAATTGGCCTCCACTGCCCGTGGCAGAAAATTCCACAGATTCACAACTCGCTAGGTGAAGAAATTTTACTTCATCTCAGTGCTAAATGGCTTACCCCTTATTCTTAAACTGTGACCCCTGGTTCTGGACTCCCCCAACATGGGGAACATTTTTCCCACATCTAGCCTGTCCAATCCTTTATAATTTTATATGTTTCTATAAGATCACCTCTCATCCTTCTAAATTCCAGTGAATTCAAGCCCAGTCAACCCATTCTATCATCATATGTCAGTCCCGCCTCCCGGGAATTAACCTGGTGAATCTACGCTGCACTCGCTCAATAGCAATATTGTCTTTCCCCAAATTAGGACACCAAAATTGCACACTATACTCCAGGTGTGGTCTCACCAGAGCCCTGTATAACAGCAGTAGGACTTCTTTGCTGCTAAACACAAATCCTCTCGCAATGAAGGCCAACATGCCATTAGCTTTCTTCAATGGCTGCTGTTACCTGCATGCTTACTATCAGTGACTGATGTGCAAGCACACCCAGGTCTCGTTGCATCTACCCTTTTCCTAACCTGACACCATTCAGATAATAATCTGCCTTCCTGTTTTCGCCACCAAAGTGGATAACCTCACATTCACCCACATTATACTGCATCTGCCCACTCACCCAACCTATCCAAGTTACCCTGCAAACCTCATAGCATCCTCATCGCAGCTCACACTGCCACCCAGGTTTGTGTCATCCGCAAACTCGGAGATGTCACATTTAATTCCCTCGTCTAAATCGTTAATATATATGGTAAATAACTGGCGTCCCAGCACCGAGCCTGCCATTCTAAAGAGGACCCAGTAATTCCCACTCTTTGCTTCCTGTCTGCCAACCAGTTCTCTATCCATGTCAATACCCTACCCCCATACCACGTGCTATAATTTTGCACACTAATCTCTTGTGATCAGAAATGGAAGATTGAAGAGAGGAGGGTGACTCATCATAAGTTATAGGAGCAGAATTAGGCCATTTGGCCCATCAAGTATACCATGCCATTCAATCATGGCTGATCTATCTTTCCCTCTCAACTCCATTTTTCTGCCTTCTCCCCATAACCACACTCGAAAGACTTAAGAAATTCCTCCTCATCTCCTTTCTAAAGGTACGTCATTTTATTCTGTGGCTATGGTCTCTCGTCCTAGACTCTCCCACCAGACTCTCCACATCACTTCAGGAAGAGGTATAGACAGGAAAACAGGAAGAATAGAGTAGAGCTCTCACAGAATACAGTGTGGGAACAAGTGTAGTTAAGGTGTTGGTGGGTCTTAGTGGGCTTATAATGGACAATGGCTGCTGATTGTTCTGAGAAGTAGGGGCATTAGGGAAATGAAAGAATAGTAAAAAATGGACTGTGTTGAAGTAACGGTGGAAACTGGCAGCAAAGGTAATAATACATAAGTTCTGTAGAAGGGCACTAAACAGCATTAAAACTATCATCAATGTGCCACGAAAGGTGGTGAGAGAGAAATCACAATGATGGCAAGGCAAAGCATGGACCCAGGATGGTGAATACTACAAAACATTTGTTATGCAACCCAGCCTTGCAAAAATACCCTCACAAAAGGGAACTGACACCTTCAGTAAATAACTTGCATTGTATGAGGTTTAGTTTAATTTGGAGACACAGTAAGCCCTTCAGCTCACCGAGTCTGTGCCACCCAAAGACCACTAACACTATCCTGCACACACTAAGGACAATTTACAATTTTATCAAGCCAATTAGCCTAAAAACCAGTACATCTTTGGAGTGTGGGAGGAAACTGGAGATCCCGGAGAAAACACATGCAGGTCACGGGGGTAATGTACAAACTCTGTACAGACAAGCATCCATAGTCAGGATTGAACCTAGATCTCTGACGCTGTAAGGCAGCAACTTTACTGCTGCGCTACCTTGCACCATCTTGGCAATTAAGCATTTTTTCGATTGCTGTGGGATAATTCAATATTCCTAAATGTAAAACTTTTGAACTGTATGTTGCAGTATGGATTCATATCGTTCAAGGAAACAAACTCAATGAAACAAATTCATTGCACTTTTCAGACAACTTTTAATTGACTTGATGAATTACCTAAGTTAATTATATAATGGGCTTTGCACTGCCCAGGGCTGCAACAAATTGCAGAGAGTTGGAAATATAGCTCGGTCCATAACACAGACCAAAAGTCCCATCATTGACTCCATCCTGGTCATTCCTTTTTCTCCCTGCTCCTATCGGGCAGAAGGTACAGAAGCTTGAAAGTGCGCACTGCCGGACTCATGAATAGCCTCTACCCTTCTGTTATCAGGCTTCTGAACAGTCCTTCCATAGACTGGGGTACTGTTTGATTTGCATCTACCCCATTTTGGACATTGGACTTTGTCTATGAAACTGACTTGCTACAATTGCAAAAACCAATTCTGCACTCGTTTTCTTCCTCTTTGCTCTATAAATTGTACTTGAGTTTAAATTAATGTTTTTCATGTGTGGCATATCTGATCTGTTTGGATGGCATGCAAATCAAAGTTTTTCCTCTGTATCTCAGTGCATGTGACAATAATAAATCTAAACCTAAACCTTTTCTCAATGGGAAAAAATCCTTGAAAATTGATGTATCCTTTACAGGAGTTTCAAGTTGGCAACGAATTGAAGCCAACTCAAATATTAGATGAAGTAAATCAGCTGTCAAAGAACTCGTGGAATCAAAGTGGATATGGAGACCAGGTTGAACGACACATTCAACGACGAAGTATTGCTGAAACATTGAAGAATGTCGAGCACTTTTCTGAAATATCTAGTTTCCACAGCAAAGTAAGAACCAATCTGCATTGTATAAACTGTTACAATGCACGGTGAAATTTTTTTGGCTAAGACTTCAAATTACTATATACAATGAATGATACCCCATGATAATGAGCTGTGTTTTTGGCAGGCGTGTTGGCCCAACAGGTCACTGCTCTTTAGAAGTGCTTAAATTACACAATGTGTATATCAGGAAAAGATACATTTATTGTGAACTTTATTGTGGCAAAACAAATAGTTTTCATCTTTATGTCATAGTCAGAGTCATACAGCATGGAATCAGGCCCTTTGCCCACAACGACCAACATGTCCCATCTACACCAATTTCACCTGCCTGCATTTGGCCAATATCCCTCTAAACCTATCCTATCCATGTACCTGTCCAAATGGTTCTTAAACATTGCAATCGTACGTGCATCCCATATACCCACGGCTCATTCCATACACCCACCGTGTGAAAAAGTTACCCCTTGGGTTCCTATTAAATCTTCCCCTCCCCCACCTTAAACCCGTATCCTTTGGTTCACGATTCCCTTAATATGAAGAATAATGATAGGGGAATTAAATACACCTTGTACTCATCAAAAGTGCAAATACACCATAAAATGAAAGTCCTGGGCTCTGACATTTCACAGGTTCAGTAACACCTACCAGCTCTGCAACAGAGGTCATGTACAAAAGATTGTCTAGTAGTTATCTGAAGACAATCCTGAATGTTTCATGTGCTAGACCACATTTCACTGAGGTTCCACCACAGTTAAAAGGTGTAAAATCCCCACGTTGGGAATTTATTGGCCTGGACTCATGATGTTTTCAAGTTAAATGAATTTGGCATATAGGTTATTTGAGTAGCGGAAGTCTTGGGTGAGAGGGGTGTCGGCTGGGCTCCATGCTTCTCGCCTTAAGCAACGTTGGGAAGAAATAAAATGATGAAATAGGGGCAGTGAATGACCTACGCCGAGCTTGCAATGATAACATCATAAATGATAGGTGTAGAGTTAAGCCATTCAGCTCATCAAGTCTACTCTGCCATTCAATCAAGGTTGATCTATCTCTCCTTCCTAACCACATTTCCCTGTCTTCTCCCCATAACCTCTGACAATCAAACAAAAAGGTCAGCCAAATAGCAAAGCACATATTGTCTTATCCCCCAATCTTTCTTCTCAGTTGCGATCAAATACTTATAGTTGGCCAAATGACTCTATATTTATATGATACTTTTACTGTGGTAAACCACTGTGAGAATATGCACAATAGACACAAAGTGCTGTTGTAACTCAGTGTCAGCATGTCTGGAGAAAAAGAATGGGTGACATTTCGGATCGGGACTCTGAAGAAGGGTTCTGAAACAAAACATCACCCATCCTTTTTCACCAGAGTTGCTGCCCCGTTGAGTTATACGAGCACTTTGTGTCTATATTTGGTATAAACCACTATCTGCAGTTCTTTGTTCCCACATTGTGAGAATATGTATAATGAGTTAATAGACAAGTTAACTATGTTAAGAGTTAGAACCCTTCGGCCCACTGTCTCTGCACCGCCCCATGATACCAATCTGCTTACATCCCTTCTGCCCATACATGGTGCTTTTTCCTCTATTTCTTCCCTGTCTGAATGCTCTTATACATTGCATTGTATCAGCTTCTATCATCTCCTCTGGCAGCACATTGCAGGCACTTACCATTCTCTTTGTAAAACAAATCTCCTTTAAATGTTAAGACACAAAATGATGGAGTACCTCAGTGGGTCAGGCAGCATCTCTAGAGGAAAGGAATGGGTGATCTTTTGGGTCGAAACCCTTCTTCAGACTGGAAGATGCTAACTGACCCGCTGAGTTACTTTAGCACTTTGCGTCAATCCTCACTGTAAACCAGCATCTGCAGTTCCTTCCAACACACTACTCCTTTAGATGTTACCTCTCTCAACTTAAAGCTATGATTTCAATTACTTGACATTCCCATTGTGGGACTCTGACTGTCCACTTTATCTATATCTCTCACAACTTTATGTTCTTTCATTAGGGCGAGATTTAACCTCCGATGCTACAGAGAAAACAATTTAACTTTGTCCAGCCTCTTCTTCTAGCTAATATTCACCGGTCCAGGTAACTTCCTGATGAACCTCTTCTGCATTCACCCTAAAGCCTCCCAATCCTTCCTGCAGTGTGTTAACTAAAACTGTAGATAGGCTTTTTATGCAGCTACAAAATTGGGAGTGATGAGATATTATACAGATGCCCTAAAGGAGGAGAGTAAAGAGCAGAGAGGTTTAATGATGGAATTTCAGAATCTGGGACCCAGACTGAGGAAGGTTAATTTGCTTCGCCAACTTCGCTGAGTGAGGTTTATTGCTGATTAATTAGCTATGGTTGTTAAAGGAGGGCTTAAAACAGAGAGCAGATAGAGGAATGCAGCCTCCTTCTTTCATCTCCGCAACATCGCCAAACTCAGACACTCTCTCACACCGCCCGCTGCTGAAAGACTCATCCATGCCTTCATCTCCTCCCGACTGGACTATTGCAACTCACTTCTCCTTGGCATCAGCTCCACCTACATCAACCGACTCCAACTGGTCCAGAACGCAGCCGCCCGACTCATCACCCATACCAAATCCTGGCATCACATCACTCCAGTCCTCAAACAACTTCACTGGCTTCCCATCTCCCACCGGATCACCTACAAAATCCTGATCCTCACCTACAAAGCCCTCCACCATCTGGCCCCCACATATCTCATTGACCTCCTCTCCCCCTACCAACCCTCACGGTCCCTCAGATCCACATCAGCCGGTCTCCTCTCCATCCACAAATCCAACCTCCGCAATTTTGGGGACAGAGCCTTCTCCAGGGCAGCTCCCAGGATCTGGAACTCCCTCCCCCAACTGATCCGCAATTCCGTGTCCCTCACCATCTTCCAGTCCCGCCTCAAGACCCATCTCTTCACCTCTGCCTATCCTTAGCCCCACGTCCCCGTCCCTTTTCATCTGTGCATTAATTGTCTCATACTGTGTTTTGTATTACTTTGTGTACTAGGCATGTCTCTACTATTTATTTCATTCCCCTTACATGTTTTTCCTCTACTCAATTTTTGTAAGGTGTCCTTGAGACTCTTGAAAGGCGCCCATAAATAAAATTTATTATTATTATTATTATTACAAAGGACTCGAGGAGGCTACAAAAATAGTTTGAGCAAGGCTATGTTGAGATTTGAATACAGGGAGGAGAATTTCTATCAGGGAATCATCGCTATCCCAAGAATCAATCTAGATCTGGACTACAAGAGTGATTACAAGACTGATGGTAGAAGTAGACTTCTAACAGTCAGGGCAGCAGAAGTTTGAATGAATTCCGCATGATATAGAAACCAAGGAAGATGTAATTGGTTTCTCTTCTTTTTTGAATATTGAGTTTTAGTTTAAGATGGGAGGCTCTTATTGCACTGTCCCCTCCAAATGACTCCTTTTGTGGAGATGTGAAAGTTCTATGTGGAGGCAATTTCTTCCAGCCATTCACTGGATTTCTGGTGCCAGAGTTAGCTCATGTCTCCACTAGGATCCTACCGATCACTATAACTTCAGCAGGAACTGAAAAGCTGGCATGAAATGTTGGTCATGGAGTCATAGAGTCACACAGCACAGAAACAGGCCCTTTGGCACACCATGTGTACGCTATCCGTCAAGTTATTCTATATTAATTTCCCAGCACCAGATCCATAGCTTCTGTGATGACAATTCAAGCATTTAATTTAGTTTATTCTAGAGATACAGCGCGGAAACAGCCCTTCACCCCACTGAGTACACGCTGACCAGTGATCTCCATACACTAATATTATCCCACACACTAGGGACAATTTTACAATTTTTTGCCAAAGCCAATTTTGTATGTCTTCGTAATGTAGGAGGAAACCGGAGCTCCAGGAGAAAATCCTGGCAGGTCATGGGGAGAACGTACAAATTCCATACAGACAGCACTAAAAAACTGAACACCACTGTATCTGCCTCCATCCCAGATATCTCTGTATAAAAAACATGCCTTGCGCATCTCCTTTAAACCTTCCTCTTTAAAGCTATGCTACATTTTTTTCTTTTTTCAATCTTTTCCAAACTGCATATTTGCAATGCTTGGTGATGAATTGTCAAGACAGAGAAAACACTCACATCTTATTTCACTTTTAACTCAGAATTGTTTTGTGTGAATTTTAAAACAATGAAACTTTTCATTTTAATACAAAAGTAATTAAGTAGATTGTTTAATGCTAAATGAAGGATGAAAAAGTAATGCAGGACATTTTGACCAATTGCAGAGTGTATATTTTTATTGTCTTATGAAGTTGTCGTTGTTTTTCCCCAGGCATCTGCGAAGATATTTCACTATGAGGGTTTCTTCTGGAGTTGTGCAATGAAAGTACCACATATTGACGACAGTTTTTCAACATACATGTTTTGTGAGTGAATTTTACATTACATTACATTGGGTTTTAACAGTCTCATCCACATAGTAAACAGTTCAAACCTCTAAAATCCAGTAGATAATAACCCTTTCAGAAAGCTTTATGATGATAAATTCTTATGGGCATAGTAACTAACATCAAAGTTTTGACAGGCATGACAATGCCGTAAGGCAGTCCTGGCTACATTTGTAGTACCACAATTGTTCAAGTGTTCATGTAAGACTGTGGCTCTTGTTTTTGTCTACAAAACAGGTAACTATTACTTTTGCAGTGTCCTGAAAACATGAAATGCAATGTTCTTCCTTTATCTAGCAGAATACCCTGATGATTTTTTTTTTGCAATGGGTATTAGGCAAACTATGGTTAGCCTGTGGTTATCAGGTTTAACCTGTTTTAAATAGTGGAACTAAATTAGCCTGTGGTTATCAGGTTTAACCTGTTTTAAATAGTGGAACTAAATTTGCTGTTCCATGCTTTTCGGGGATTGCTCCAGTCTTTATGGACATCTTGTGTTGGCTGCTAACGTTCAGTTTACTGAATTTGACCTTTAATTTCTTGAGATTCCAGAATAGTTCATCCTTTCAGTTTATCAGTTACACATTCTTTACCGATATCTGCATGTGTCATTGACCAGTGAGCCTGATTAATCTTGATTTGAATGTGTCCACTCAGCAGACGCATCTGAAGAATCAGTCCACGTGCCTGCTGTAGTCCAGTCTTTCAGTTTAGTTTTACTCCATTTACCTTTTAACTGACTCAGTTGTTAACTGACTTTATTCATAAAATTAACAAAGCCCTAAAACAGTTTTGGGTCTCCTTGATGACCTCTGAAATTTGGCATTACTCTTTTATTTAGTATGAATTCAGTCTCATCAGTCCGACACCAGCAGTTGCTATAGGAGAGAAACACAATGCAACCCTCCATGTTTTACACATTTCATATAAAACCTTGTATTGAAACGCCTTGGATAAATAACAGCAAGAAGCACAAAGACAGATGTTCTACAATGCTGAGATTCTTTGTCATCTGTAGCTTGAACCATGCTGTATGTACTAATGTTGCCATGGGTTACGCTGGTTGGAAACCTCTTGGGGGCTTGGGATGAAATGTAGTCTCTTTGCCAAAGATAGACACAAAAAGCTGGAGTAACTCAGCGGGACATCAGCATCTCTGGAGAGAAGGAATGGGTGGCATTTCGGATCGAGACTCTTCTTTGCCAGTTGGGTTTTGTGTTGGTGGTTGCGAAGTTAGGGTGAAGTGCAGGGTGGATGTAGAGTTTCAGGGGGAGGAGGATGCATTTGGACACACTTTTAGCACATTTGAGAAAAGACGTGTTTCAACATATTTATCTTGGCTTGCATAAACTGCGTGGAATCCAAACTGTGCAAGCCAATTCTTACTTTTGTTCTTTTGCGCATTTTCATCACACACTGAACCTTTTCTTTGCTTGGGTTTGTACCAATTCCACCAACAGACTTGTTACTTCGTGCTCTGAAGTTAAGTTAGTCTTTTTGTGATGGGTTAGACATAAACCACATGAATTATAAAGATGGACATTGGTTTGTATTCTAGCTTCTCCCTTCTGTCATGACAAATATTTTTGTAATGATCACATGAACTATCAACTATAAGAAGGCCATTTGTACTGGGAACTGATTTTAGATGATCAGCCATGATCATATTAAATGGCCGTACTGGCTCGGAGGTTCGAATGGCCTACTCATACACCTATTTTCTATATTTCTATGTTCCCTTGTAATTTCTCTCCATTCCCATGGCAAACATCTCCATAATCTGCTGAGTGAAGTGATAATTGTTGAAAGATTGACTTAAAAAAAACAGGATTTTAAACTGCATTGGTCAGATGATACATTGAAGCCAAAAGTCTCCTGTTTTCCTTCATAGCAATACAGAGGAATTAAAAATATATATATATTTGCCATTCATCGACCAGTGTTGTTTGATTGCATTCAAAAGTTGAAAAATAATTTTTGATGGCCATCTAAATTTGGATAATCTGAGCTGGTGTTATTGGAAGGAATACTAATGAATGAATGAATGAATGAATGTATACGTTTATGGGCCAAGTATTCACATACAAGGAATTTGCCTTGGTGCTCCGCCCGCAAGTGACAACATGACGTACCGTTATTGATTAAACATGTGAATTAAATAAAATACCAGAGCAAAAGGAGGCTACAGATTTTTGGTTATTGAGTAGAGCTAATACTGGTGGAAAAAAGCAGTTTTTATATCTGGCTGTGGCAGCTTTGACAGTCTGGAGTTGCCTTCCAGAGGGAAGTGATTCAAAGAGTTTGTGGCTAGGGTGTGAGGGGTCAGAGATGATCTTACCCGCTTGCTTCCTGGCCCTTGCAGTGTACTGTTGTGCCTTTTTGACAGCTAGATAGCTCTTTTACACTCCTGATTTATTTTAGTAACAACCCAGCCTGCGATAATTTCATTTGTTTGTATCGATTCCCTCATATATAAACCAAGCCAATGAAGTATGGGGACACTTTTATCTTGCAAGGAGATGATCACTTCACTTCTTGCTGTCTATTGGTGGGGGTAGACGATGATAGCATTGTTGTGCACTATCATGTCTTGTGGGATTGTGGGTCACAAATCCGATGCAAAAACCACACGCAGTGGGGGCACATGAGGGCCGCTGTGGGAGGATTTAGGGCTGCAGCCTTCCTCCTGTCTCTGACACGAGTTGCCTTTGGCGATTATCTTCGAAACTGCTGACTGCCTTCCTAGTGGTTGTACACCAACCTGTCCTGCCACTGTCACGGGTTTCCAGTCTTTTGGGGCTAGGCCTGTGTGCTGGAAGTCATCCTTGATGCAGTCTTTGAACCATTTCTTTGGGCGTCCTGGGTTCCTTTGACCCTGTGACAGAACTCCGTACAAGAGTTGACCAGGCATATGGGATTTATCCGGATCGCATGGCCTGTCCATTGAAGTTGGGCCTTTATCATCATTGCTTCGATGCCAGCACTTCCACGTTGGTCACCCTGACTTGTCAGCGTATGCCCATGATGAACCGCAGAGAGCGCATGTGGAATATCTCAAGCTGGCGGATGTGTTTCCTGTACAAGGTCCATGTTTCACATCCATACAGCAAGCTGGAGAGTACTACAGCTTTGTAGACTTTCAGCCTAGTTGGCAGCTTGATGTTGTGGTGGTTTAACTTGTTGTCAACTACCTGCATTTCCACTGGGCTTCAAAGGCCAGTGATGAGCAACACTCATCTTTGCAGACACCATTGTCTATGGTTCCTCCACCATTGCCTGTACTGCAGTTGGGAATGTTCCTTCATATTCGGATAGAGTCTGGTACCACATCTCGTGGTGCATTTGTCCACTGTGCCACTCATGGGAGGGCTTCAGAATTAATAGCATATGAAACTTTAAAATATACAGTGGATATTATTATCAACTCCATTTAAAGTTTATATTTTTGCAAAAGTATGTGTTCGATCTGAGTAAATGTGTTTCCAACTTCTGTCTTATTTAGCTGAGCACGAAGTATGGAAAAGCTGTATCGGAGCTTACCACCTTCCTTTCCCAACAAGACTGACCCAGAACAGCTCTGTTTATGATCCTGCCATTGGTAAGTGCAGTAATGGACTTTATATACTGGACCTGAAAAATTATTTGTTCAAATTACAGGTATGAATGTGGGACATGGATATGGAAAGCATAATAAACTTTTTATTCCAATCTCAAGGTCCAGATAAAAGACGACATTACATAGAATACATTGCATATAAAAACACCATAAAATACATATAAAAGCTTAGTAAATTACTTAAAAGAGCATCATAAATTATATACCAAAATACAATACATGATTTAAAATCCAGAATAAAAAGAAAGATCAGTGTCCTACAATGAGACAACTATACCAATGTCTCCACAGCGGGGATTGGTAGCGTGTAGTGCTAAACCTTATGTTTGATAAGACCAAGATAATTTCATTTTCAGAGTCATTAATCCTGCAAATATATTTATATATATGATTTCTTAGTGTCTAACATAAGCAGTTATTGATGTTGATATCACAAACTGCAGATGTTAGTTTACTTAAAAAGACACAAAGTGCTGGAGTGACTCAACAGTTCAGGCAGTATCTCTGGAGAACTTGGATAGAGGACATTTGGATCTGGACCCTTCTTCAGACTGATTGTGGTGGGGTAAGAAAGCTGGAGAGAGATGGGGGGCTGGATGACACCTGGCAAGAAACAGGGTTGCCCCTCTCACCCGTATCAATGTATTACTTGCCAGGCTTTGTCCTGCTCCTCCCCTCTTACAGTTTTCTTCCCCCTCCCCATTATCAGTCTGGTGGGTAGCACAGTGGTGCAGAAGTAGGAATCCTGGCTCACAGTGCCAGAGACTCTGGTTCAATCCTGACTAAGGGTGCTGTCTGTGTGGAATTTGTACATTCTCCCTGTGACCACATGAGTTTTTTCCGGGTACTCTGGTTTCCTCCCACATTTCAGTATACAAGTATATCAAGTCTACAAACACAAGCCAATTAACCTACAAGTTGTGACTTGCTCTGGTGCCTAACAGCCATTATTAATATATTTGTGTATCTCATTTTAATCCCTTTTCAGCCTTGGAACATGGTGTGTGGGGTGTCCAAATCCAACTACTTCCATCTTTGTGCTCCAAGTGCTACATCTCACAGTGTTATGTTCTAATATGTTATGAATTCCACACAGCAAAGTCAAAAATGGGACAGTCAGGTAATGAATGAGAAAGGCAGATTAATCCTAACCCTCACTCTGAGTCTAGGTGTGTAATTGGACACCTTGCTGTAAAATTAAGCTATGCAAACAGATATAATTTCCTGCTTTAGCTACCCAGTTTCAAATTCAATAATCTACGTTTCTCCCTATGACTGTGGAGTAGACTCGATGGGCCAAATTCATATGACTTCTGAATTTAATCCTGTGCCTGTATTTACAGGTCTATAACCTAATTTAATCCACCAAATCATCTGCAATTATATATATATTTTTAAATTCCCAGTGTTTTCTCCCAAGTGTTTGGTCATATATTTTCTATCTTTTGCATCTTGATTGTGGGGGAGATGCTCTTCCATCATTGGTAAATAATCATAAAAGGTCAATGTTCAGTGCTTCTAAGAGGGGACCGTGATCATTTCAGCCAAGCATCAGTTTCATTTGCAACAATCCAGGATTCAACAATTCAGCACGTGATCCAGGTTGTGGTTTACACACCAGTCACCAGTCACAACGCAATGCCACCCAACACTCAGGTTTGTCCCTCTGCACCCTTGCCTCCCTCTGCTAGCATTTCCCTACAGCTGCATGCACTGCATTCACTGTTTGCGAATCTGTGGCTCTAACCAAGCTCAAGCTTTCCCCTTTGATTCCTGGTACCATTAACTTACACATAATAGCCAATTTAGACTTTAAACTTTGGAAATACAGCGCAGAAACAGGCCCTTCTGCCCACCGTGTCCGTACCGTAAACTAGCATTATCCTACACACTAAGGGACAAATTTGCAACTTTACCAAAGCCTATTAACCTACAAACCTGCAAGTCTTTGGTGTGTGGGAGGAAACAGGAGCACACGGGGAAAACCAACGCGGTCACAGGGAAAGCATACAGGGATCACCCAGGATCAAACCTGGGTCTATCATGCTGTAAGGCAGTGACTCTACTGCCGAGCCACTGTACCGCCATTAAATCATAGCATGTTAACCCATAGCATGTACCTGGCCTTTGATCGGATACCTTGTGGTGACCCAGGCAATCATGGAAAGTGGCAACTCTTTCTCAATAATAGCATGTCATGATTGAATCTGGGACCCTGGAGCTGTAGGAGTTAAAGAAAGAAACAATTAACTCTAAATCTGAGAGGTTTTTGTCCCATTACCTTTGTTCTATCCAAACTCTCATCTGTTCCATATAATGTGGTCCTGAGCTGTAGCTTCAAAAGATTGACACCTCATTTTAAGGTACCTACCTACATTGTTATACCTAGTGGGCTTCAACATTCCTAAATGAAATTGGATTGTTATTTTAGTTTAGTTTAATTTAGAGATTCAGCATGGAAACAGGCCCGTCGGCCCACCGAGTCCTCACCAGCCAGCAATCACCGATGCATCAGTTCTATCCTACACACTCGGGAACATTTACAGAAGCCAATTAATCTACAAATGTCTTTGGAATGTGGGAGGAAACTGGAGCATCCGCAATAAACTCATGCGGTTACAGGGAGAACGTACTAACTCCATACAGACAACACTCGTAGTGAGGATCGAACCCGGGTCTCTGACTCTGTCAGGCAGCAACTCTACCGCTGCGCTACTGTGCTACCCATTCTGTCCGATTGTTTGATGATAGTGAGAGGGATGGGTATTTGCTGGATCTTGTGATGACAGGGTGGGATGGTGTATGATTCTGTAACTATTAATTGCCCACTTTATACATATTCCGTTTTGTGTTGCCTGTTTCACAATGAAAGACACAACTATGAATCAATCAATATTGTAATGGACAAAAAGCATTTAGCGCAGATATATTGGTGAGGGTAAGTTTACGGAGCCTTTCAACCATACAACATGGAAACAGGTTATTTGGCCCTTGATGCACATGGACCATCAAACAAAAGTTTACCTTAATCCCTTATTAATGCCATGTTTAGGTGTAAGGACCTTGAGGTTAATGAGCCATTAGGAGGAAGTGACCATAACATGGTCAGGTTTAATCTACAATTGGAGAGGGAGAAGAGTAGATCGGAGGTGTCAGTTTTGCAGTTGAATAAAGGGGACTATGGGGCCATGAGGGAGGAGCTGGCCAAAGTTGATTGGAAAGATACACTAGCAGAGATGACAGTGGAACAAAAATGGCAGGTGTTTCTAGGAATAATACAGAAGGTGCAGGATCAGTTCATTCCTAGGAGGAAGAAAGATTCCAAGGGGAGAAAGGGATGACCATGGCTGACAAGGGACGTCAGGGACAGTATAAAAATTAAAGCGAAGAAGCAACGTAGCAAAGATGAGCGGGAAGAAAGAAGATTGGGTAATGTTTAAAGAACAACAGAAGATAACCAAAAAGACAATATAGGGAGAAAAGATGAGGTATGAAGGTAAGCTAGCCAAGAATATAAAGCAGGATAGTAAAAGCTTCTTTAGGTATGTGAAGAGGAAAAAATTAGTTAAGACCAAAGTTGGACCCTTGAAGACCGAAAAAGGTGAATTTATTATGGGGAACAAGGAAATGGCAGATGAGTTGAACAGGTACTTTGGATCTGTCTTCACTAAGGAGGACACAAACAATCTTCCTGATATAGTAGTGGCCAGAGGATCTGGGGTGACAGAGGAACTGAAGGAAATCCACATTAGGCAGGAAATGGTGTTGGATAGACTGATGGGACTGAAGGCTGATGAATCCCCAGGGCCTGATGGTCTACATCCCAGGGTACTTAAGGAAGTGGCTCTGCAAATCGTGGATGCATTGGTGATAATTTTCCAATGTCCTGTGGATTGGAGGGTAGCTAATGTTATCCCACATTTTAAGAATGGCGGGAGAGAGAAAACAGGGAATTATAGACCAGTTAGCCTGAAATTGGTGGTGGGGAAGATGCTGGAGTCAATTATAAAAGATAGCCAAACATTTGGATAGCAGTAACAGGATCGGTCCGTCAGCATGGATTTACGAAGGGGGAAATCATGCTTGACTAATCTTCTGGAATTTTTTGAGGATGTAACTAGGAAAATGGACAAGGGAGAGCAAGTGGATGTAGTGTACCAGGACTTTCAGAAAGCATTTGATAAGGTCCCACATAGGAGATTAGTGGGCAAAATTAGGGCACATGGTATTGGGGGTAGAGTGCTGACATGGATAGAGAAGTGGTTGACAGACAGGAAACAAAGAGTAGGGATTAATGGGTCCCTTTCAGAATGGCAGGCAGTGACTAGTTGGGTATCGCAAGGCTCGGTGCAGGGACTGCAGTTATTTACAATATACTCATCAATGCTTTGGATGAAGGAATTCAAAGAAACATTAGCAAATTTGCAGATGACACAAAGCTGGGTGGCAGTGTGAACTGTGAGAAGGATGCTATAAGAATGCAGGGTGACTTGGACAGGTAGGGGGAGTGGGCAGATGCATGGCAGATGAAGTTTAATGCGGATAAATGTGAGGTTACCCACTTTGGTAGCAAGAACAGGAAGGCAGATTACTATCTAAATGGCGTCATGTTGGGAAAAGGGGAAGTACAACGGGATCTGGGGGTCCTTGTACATCAGTTTATGAAAGTAAGTATGCAGGTGCAACAGGCAGTGAAGAAAGCGAATGGTTGGCCTTTCTAACAAGAGGAATCGAATATAGGAGCAAAGAGGTCCTTCTGCAGTTGTACAGAGCCCTAGTGAGACCACACCTGGAGTATTGTGTGCAGTTTTGGTCCCTAATTTGAGGAAGGGCATTCTTGCTATTGAGGGAGTGCAGCATAGGTTTACAAGGTTAATTTCCGGGATGGCGGGACTGTCATATGCTGAGAGAATGGAGCAGCTGGGCGTACACTCTGGAGTTTAGAAGGAAGAGAGGGTATCTCATTGAAACATATAAGATTGTTAAGGGCTTTGTCACGCTAGAGGCAGGAAACATGTTCATGATGTTGGGGGAGTCCAGGACCAGGGGCCACAGTTTAAGAAAAAGGAGTAAGCCATTTAGAACGGAGACGAGGAAACACTTTTTCTCACAAAGAGTGGTGAGTCTGTGGAATTCTCTGCCTCAGAGGGTGGTGGAGGCAGGTTCTCGGGATGCTTTCAAGAGAGAGCTAGATAGGGCTCTCAAAAATAGCGGAGTCAGGGGATATGGGGAGAAGGCAGGAACGGGGTACTGATTGGGGATGATCAGCCATGATCACATTGAATGGCGGTGCTGGCTCGAAGGGCCGAATGGCCTACTCCTGCACCTATTGTCTATTGTCTATTGTCTATTTAATTCTCCCCACTTTAACATCAATATGCCCAGATTCTACCACGTGCCTGCAGGCTCAAAGCAATTTACAGTGGCCAAATAACTTATCAACCCGCACGTTTTTGGTAAATGGGCAGAAACCAGAGATCCCAGACGATTACATTGTCATAGGCAGAATGTGCAGACTCCACACGACCAGTGGCTGAGGATTGAATCTGGGCCTCTGGCTCTGTGAGGGTGCACTGGGCCACCTCTCAAACTAATGCTAATTGACAGTTTTCCTCACGTTAATTATCTCACCATTCTTCCATTTGGTATGCAACATGGAGAAGCAACATTAACGAGAATGATCCCAGGAATGATTGGGTTAACATATGATGAGCTTTTGACGGCACTGGGTGGAGTTTAGGAGGATGAGTGGAGCTCTCATTGAAACTTACCGAATAGCCTCAGAATAAAAGGACATACTTTTTGAAAGATGAGGAGGAATTTCTTTAGTCAGAGTGTGGTGAATCTGTGGAATTTATTGCCACACAAGGCCATGGAGGCCAAGACAATTATTATTTTTAAGATGAAGATTGATAGATTCTTGATTATGAAGGGTGTCAGATTATGGGGAGTAGGTAGGAGAATGGGGTTGAGAGGGAAAGATAGATCAGCCATGATTGATAGTCTGGTGGGACAAATGGCCTAATTCTGCTTCAACAGCTGAGGAGGTAGAAATCAGATGGTTACTTCTCATGTTTGACTTAATTCCTTAATAATTAATTGGGGTCTATAGTATAGAGATCTGCCCTACTTGTGCCCTACTTGTACCCTACTAGTCTTTAGTAAGGTATAAGGTGAGAGGGGGAAGATTTAAAGAAGATGGGCAAGATTTCTTACACAAAGAGCAGTGAGGGCCAGGAGCGCATTGCCAAGAATGGTGGTGGTAGACATGATAGTGGCATTTCAGAGGAAACTCAGCGGGTCAGGCAGCATCTCTGGAAGTGCTGGATGTATGAGTGATATCTCTGGATGTATAGACGATGTTCTGGGTTGGGATCCTTCTTCAGACCCAGCGTAAGCATATTCTCGAGAGATGCTGCCTGACCCGCTGAGTTACTCCAGCACTTTTGTGTCTTTTGCTCAAGATTCTAGCATCTGCAGTTTCTTCTGACTACTTTCACACTATTACATAGTTGGTAACTTACAGCTTCTGTTATAATCGGCATGAAACCAATGTTGTTATTTGCCTTTTCTAGGTTATCGCCATTCCTGGAGCGTGCTGATCGTATTGTCTGTACTCACCGTTGGAATTGGTTTTGGGCTCATTGTTTATGAAACTCTCCAAGCGCACGACTCCATGTACATACTGGGAGGTGGATTCTTCATTTTGGCTGGTAAATAAACTTGGGTTTAGTGCATTAAACACTAGGGGAACGTACATGAAAACTCTTGTGTGTGAAATGGCACCTTGTTTTGGAAAGGAGTTGAGCTGTTTTTTTGGTGGTACTGTTCATTTCAATGTTATTATTCAACATAATGTCCTTCTCCGGTTCTTGACAACCACATCAATTGGCAGAAGACATTTGATGGAGCAGTATGCAGTACAAACTTTATTGATATACAGCAGTGTTATAGGTCTAATGGTTATACAGAGTAAGTAGCTTTTCAGCTTCCGTTTGTTCAAATTACATTTTCATAACATGTCAATTTGTGTGCTGTATGATTGAATTTTATCAAAAGCCTGTTCACTAAATTACTATAGATACAGCTGGTTGTGTACATTTTGCAATTTAACACACTTTGGTAAACTTGGCCAGGATTCTTCATGCACATTTATAGGTCTCTGGATATGTGCAGCTATGGAGTACAGCACACAATGTGTATTTTGTATGAATGGTGAAGAATATATTTGTATGTATTTGTATGTACAAAGTCCACAACTGGATGGAGATCTTTGGTGTTACACGATCCACAGGCTTGGAGTTTGAAGTGTTGTGGTCCCTTCATCTGCTTCTGTGCCTGACCTAACCGTCCATCAATCTGAACCTCATCAGACTATATGACTGTCTCCTCTGTCCCCTGTCTGACCATTGATGCTGCTCTTCTGCCATTTCGGCGATCCCCTTGACCACTGCAAACATCCGTGTTCCTATATCCACCCTCTACAAATCCACCTGCTTACTTGACATCCTTCAACAGTCCATGGAAAAGCTAAGGAAGAAAAGACCATTGCTAAGGAAGGAGAGACCATTGTGCAAGATCTGTTCTCATGCATATATGCATTGAAGCTCTTGTGTGATAGATTCTTTCTGTTAGAGGTCGTTTCTTAACAATGCGGCTTTAACAGGTTTTCTGTAGATATACATTGAAAACCATGTTCCTTGCCATGTATTTTGCCTTTGCAATGCAGACTGCATAGTATACGCATCAGGGAAAAGAGCTTGAGATTCCAAAATCCTTTTTAGACACTCTACTCATGGAAACAATGGCACGTGCTTGCACCAAAGCTACTACATTTAGACAAGACGTCCTGACTTGGCTGTTCTAAACTTCCTTGAAGAGCAGTCTTTATTTTTAATTATCTTCCTATGTAAAGAATCTCTTAATATGTGCAGTAAAGAATCTCTTAAGCACCTTTTATCCATGCCCATAACGTTAAACCTCAATCACTTATGCTTGGCATTGTTACCATCAGGGCATTCTCCTACAGAATCTTGCACTTTGAACACTGAAAGCAAAATACAAGGCATCAATTCATCTAAAAAACGTATCCTGTTTATCTTGGAAAGCCTATTGCTTCGCACTGTAAGCTATTTTGAGCGTTAATCTTTGTCTTCTTATTCATTCATTTACAGGATGAGGGTATTGCTGATAAGGCTAGGATTTACTGTCCACCCTAACTTGCTCGTGAGAAGCTGGTCCTGAATTGTCCCCTTAAATGATGGCAAAATGGGTGGTGAAGCGTTGTGTACCAACAAAACTGTTGGGAAGGGAGTTCCAGGATTTAGAGCCAACGGCATTGATGAAACCATGATACACATCCAACACAGAAAGATTTCTGACTTGGATGGAAATCTGCAAGTGGTCTTTTCTTTTACCCGCTGCCTTTGACCTTCTTGTTGGCGGAGGTAGTAGGTTTGGGGAGTGTGGTCGGAGTAGCCTTGGTGAGTAACTCCAGTGCATTTTGTTGATGGTGCACCATACTGCAGCCGATGATGGAAGAATTGGATGTTTTCAGGAGTGTGGAGGGATCAGTCAAGTGGGCTGTTTCATCTTGTATAGTGTGTTGTATCGCCTCTTAAATATTCATATGTTTATAAGCTCATAAGTTATTGGAGCAGAATTACGCCATCCGGCCCATCAAGTCTACTCTGCCATTCATCATGGCTGATCTATCTTTCCCTTTCATCCCCATTCTCCTGCCTTCTCCCCATAACCCCTGACTCTCCTATTTATCAAGATTCTATCAATCTCTGCCTTAAAAATATCCATTGACATGGCCTCCACAGCTTTCTATGGCAATGAATTCCACAGATTCACCACCCTCTGATGAACTATTGCTGGAGAGTACATCAACACATTCTTAATTCCAAGTGAATAATATTACGCTGCAGACCGGCCTTATAGATGGTGCAACAGTGTCAGAGAATCAGGAGGTGAGTTGCTTACCACAGCATATACAATGCCTAACTCATAATCAATGTATTTAATGTGGCTGTTCCAGTGAAATATTTACTCATTGGGGCCCCTTGGTTGCTGATTATTTGCCACCCAGTGATGATAATGCCATTCACTGTCAATGGTCATATTGAGGTGGTCAATGTCTGACACTTGTGTGAATCAAATATCATTTGCTGCATTCAGCCCGTGTCTGAATATTACTTGGGTCTTTCTGCGTGCAGGCATTTCCTGGGGAGTTGTAATTGAAACTGAACCTTGTGCATTTATTTCTAAACATCCCTCCTTTGCTCTGAAGATGGTTGGGCATAAAGCACTGCCCAGTCTGGCCATTGATGCTGCTCTATTCCCTGATGCCATTCCAATGATACCCCTGATCTCAGCATACTTCAGTGGACCTATATCCACCCTCTACCAATCTAACAGTCTCTTGATGTGACATCCTTGGGCTGGTGACTTACCAACAACCGCTACCATCTTCCTTTCTGCAAGATATGCAGAACCTTTTCCCTTGAAGCCCATTGATTCCAGGATTCATTATCAATATGCAACAATTATTGGCAACAACACTTCCATAAGTTCATAAGTTATAGGAGCAGAATTGGGCCATCCAACCCATCAAGTCTACTCCATCATTCAATCTTGACTGATCTCACTTTCCCTCTCAACCCCATTCTCCTGCCTTCTCCCCATAATCCCTGACTCCCATACTAATCAACCGTACTCCCTCCTTGTTAACTATTAGCACACGGGACTTTAAGGCAACATGCTCGGTCCCATCTTCTACTCCCTGCATATCTTTAAATGTGTAGCCAGACACTGCTTCAATGCCATCTCTAAATTCATTGATGACACCATTGTTCAATGAATAATGATGGGTAATGAAGAATCAGAGTGCAGGAGGGAGATCGATAATCGGGTTGAGTGGTGTCATAGCACAATCTTGCTTTCAATGTTAGCAAGACCAAAGAACTGATTGCTGACTTCACGAGCGGCAAGCTGATGGTCCATGAACCTGTCTTCATTGGCAGCAAGGCAGTGGAGAGAGTCAACGGTTTCATGTTCCTGGGCATTTGAGGTTCTGTCCTAGGAACAGCACATTGATGTAAACACAAAGAAAGCTCACCAATGCCTCTACTTCTTCAGAGGTTTGAAGAGATTTGGCAAGTCACCAAATACTTTCTCATGTTCGTCCAGGTTTATGGTGGAGAGCATACTGACTGGCTCCCTCACGGCCTGGTTTGATGACTCAGGTACCCAAGAACGAAGCAGATTGCAGAACATAGACCTGTACAGCACAGGAACGACCCCTTTGGCACACAGTGTTTGTGCAGAAGATGATGCCAAGTTAAATTGATCTCATCTGCCTGTACATATCCCTCTAATTCCTGTGCTTCCACATGCCTATCTAAAAGAAAATGAAGGGCATCGGGAATATTGACCTCTTACCATTGAAGGGATTCACAGAATGCACTGCCTGAAGAAGGAAGTAATATCTCCAAAGACCAAACACTGCCCTAGCTGCACTCTCATCTCACTGCTAACATCGAGAAGAAAGGACAGAAGTCTGAGAGTCGTTACCTCCAGGTTCAAGAACAGCTTCATCCCATCAACCGTTAGGCTCTGCACAATCCTAAACACAACCATACCTCAGCCCTGAACTACTATGTACATTATATGAGGTTGCACTACATATGTAGGCTTGCACTATTATGGTCTAGTTAACTAGTATAACTAATAATTTATTTATTATTGATTATAGTATATTTATTTGTTGTGTTAATGAGCCTGTAAAGCTGCAGCAAGTAAGAATATCATTGTTCAGTTCCCGGTACATATCACAATTAAACACCCTTGACGCTCTTGACTTGATACTTAATATAACTGTAAATTTATTGTATTATTGTTTATTGTATATTTACTTGTTGTATTGTTTATTGTATATTTACTTGTTGTATTGTTTATTGTATATTTACTTGTTGTATTGTTTATTGTATATTTACTTGTTGTATTGTCGTGTTAATGTGCTTGTAACACTGTAGCAAGCAACAATTTCAATGTTTAAGACCCAGTGCCAATGACAATTAAACTCTCTTGACACTTAACTCTTGGCTTGACCAGATTTGACAATAAAAAAGTTGGACTAAATTGGTTATGGTATTAGATTTGGAGTTTTATCAACATTTCTTGGGTTCCTGCTGGTCTGCACTTTTATGATCTTTCTTTTGGCTTAAATCTAAGATGAGGATGTAGTAGTGTATATATTATATTCGGGTGCCACATTCATTCATTTGGTAATATGTTCATGAGGATTGAAGGAAGATGTTTTTAAAAAGAAGAGGTGCTTGTAAGGTCACAGCTTCTGGAAACAGGTGCCCACAGAAAGCAGAGAGAAACTTTAAATAACATATGCATGTTCTCTGCATGAGACCCTGATTATTGTGTGGTTAACATCCTGGTAAAAATTGCTGTGACGACTGAAGTGAACAGAAGTTATAAGTGAAAATTTATATATTTATAATTGATTGTACAAAACCCATCTCTCTTGTATCTAAAATAGAGATACAAGTGTCTGCAGTCCAGATTAAACGTCAACATCAACATCAATGGTCCATTTTCCTCCACAAATGCTTCATGACCCTCTGGGTTCCACCAGAAGTTTATTTTGTGCTCTATTGTGTCAAGATAATCTTATTAACCTTGCAAAACCAGATTGTCATCCTCATAACCAGCGAATGTTTCAAGAGTGGTAAAGTCAGTAAAACTTTGCGTGGGCACATGGTCTATCAAAAATATAAAACAAAATGGCAATGTAATCTTCTTGGTAAAAATGATAGCTTTCACTTTGAATAACAAGGAACTGCAGATGCTGGTTTACCAAGGAAAGACACAAAATGTTGGAGTAACTCAGTGGGTCTGGTAGCATTCCTGGAGAATATGGATAGGTGACATTTCAGGCTGAGATCCTTGTTCTTCACTTGAAGCTTTGTCATAAAATATTGCATTGCCAGTTGCTGCTGGATAGCATGTGTAAGAAGGAACTGCAGATGCTAGTTTTAAGCAAGGATAGACACAACATGCTGGAGTAACTCAACGGGTCAGGCAGCATCTCTGGAGAATAGGCTATTTTTAGGAATAGCCCCAGAGATGTTGCCTGATCCACTGAGTTACTCCAGCATTTTGTGTCTAGCTGCTAGATAGTTTGTGTACCTTCCAACAGTATTGATGACACATCTTTTTTTTTTTTTTTCAGGTATTTTGTCCACATTTTCCATTATTATGTACATCTTTTGGATTCAAGCTCTCAATGCTGTAATGAGTCAGATCATTGAACCAAATAAATCATGTCTACACCCAATGGTTAAAGTTCAGTTTGGTTGGTCTTTCATGATGGCTCCTGTTGGCACACTCTTTTCCATACTTGCAGGTTTGCTTTTCTTTCAGGTTGGATGGATGGTCCAAAAGCAAAAAAGGGACATAATGTATTCTGTGCCATTTGAAAAAGTTGGTGATGATGACCTCTGATTGTATTTCCACGCTGTGATTTCCTACTTCTTCCATTTTCTCCTAGTTTCCCCAGTAATCACATACATTGAGTATCTGCAGTCCTCTTGTTCCTAATCCCACTAAACAAGTGTGGGAAATGATTGTTGATGAGCTACTTGTCCACTGCATCCATAAAGGTGCTGCTCAGCACCATCTATACTGGGCAGTAATCAGGTTGGAGTAACTTCCATGGAAGTAAATTGGATTGTTTGTAGAGTCCCATAGCTTACTTAGTGTAGACCGTGTCAAAACATAGGTTTTCATGTTCTAGGTGCATAATGAGGCCATTTGGACCATCAAGTCTACTCCACCATTCAATCATGGCAGATCTATCTTCCCCCCTCAGCCCCATTCTCCTGCCCTATGTCCATAACCTCTGACACCTGTAATAATCATTTTTTCTTAGACTGCATCATTCATGGTTATGTATTTCCTCACGGAACACAAGGAAGCCAGCTTTTTACTACTTTCAGACCTTTTGTGAAAGCTGTGCCTCAATTTGAAATGCATTTTGCTCTGTAAACAAGTTAAGCAATCCTTCTTCCAACAAGTGCCCCGATCGCATAAAGCTTTGTAGCTTAAGCACTGAAGTGCTCAAAAAGGAACTGCAGATGCTGGAAGATCGAAGGTACACAAAATTGCTGGAGAAACTCAGCGGGTGCAGCAGCATCTATGGAGCGAAGGAAATAGACGACGTTTCGGGCCGAAACCCTTCTTCAGGACGTCTGAAGAAGGGTTTCGGCCCGAAACGTCACCTATTTCCTTCGCTCCATAGATACTGCTGCACCCGCTGAGTTTCTCCAGCAATTTTGTGTACCTTGGATGAAGTGCTCAGCAGTTTATAGCAATAAACCTTATTCTGCATTTAATTATGCACTATCTAACATGGAGTGTTTTACATTTACAAGAGACATTCAGAACAGTAATGCTTTCCACATAGTTTTAGTGACTTTCTGCACTCTAGTGTCTCCAAAATGAAAAATTATGAGCTGTTTCAATTGTTGGGGCAAATTATGATAACAAAGCTTAGTTTCAGTTAATATACCTGTATATAGTTTCCACCATCTATCTTCTTTCCTCTTATTTACTTTTAAAGCTCCCATTCAGTTTATTTTTTATCTGCATGCATTTCCTCTTGGCAGTTATGCAGATGCTTCGCCTTATTTTGATAAATATTCATGTGAATAGCATTGTACTATCCTGAGATTTTTTTTTGCACTTTCCTGAAAAATGTGAATTAATCCATTGAGAGAAATGCAGAATTTAATTCAATCACTTATGTCACCAGGGCTAGTGAAGCCAAGAATAACGCAAATCTTTTATATCCTGTGTGATTTTCTAGCTAAGTACTAAAATTAAAATCTATTTTCTATGTTTCTATGTTAAAGAAACAATAGCATCAAGTAACCAATATAATTCCAAAATACTTTTGGTATTCTTAAACTGGTGTAGTTTTGCCTTTGTGTATGTAAGAATCACTTCACCAAACCTGTTATCTCAGTGAAAAACTGCTGTGAAGAGAGTTGGAAGCTTGGCTGTGATTTTATCTCATGTTGTTATCTCCATAATGAATGGCTCAAATACACTATTAGTAAGCAATGTTTTGTTATGATATCCGCATACACTTTGGATCGATCCAGCCTTGATTTATAATCATACTTTTATCGAATTACACAGCACAGAAACAGGCTATTTTGAGCCACCTTATCCATGGCGACCATAATGCCTGTCGACGCATATTCCATTTGCCTGCATTTCGCCCTCTATTCTCAAAACCTTTCTTATCTAAGATGCCTTCAAAATGCCTTTTGAATATTGTGATAGTATCAGCTTCCACCACCTTTTCTGGAAACTGATTCCACACCATCATCATTCACTGTGCGAGAAACCTACCCCTCAGATCTCAATGAATCATTGAATCTTTCATGGTGTGTTGAAGGGGGAGGAAATTAACAATTCAGTCATTGGATGAGGCACCAATTAAGTGACTGTTTTTCCTCAATGGTATAGAGCAGTTTGATTGTTTGAGTGCAGTTATCCAGACACGTGGAGGGTATTCCACCCTATTCCTGACTTGTGCCTTGCCAGTGGTGACGAGGTTTTGGATAAAACAAAGTTATGAACAAAGTTACCACAGAGTATCAGTCTTGGGCCTGTTGTTGCTGCCACTGTGTTTGTGGTTTAGTTTAGTTTGTTTTTTAGCTTAGAGGTACAGCGTGGAAACAGGCCATCAACCCACCGTGTCCGCGCTGACCAGCTATCACTGCACACTAACACTATCCTGCACACACTAGGGACAATTTGCAATTATATTAAGCCAATTAATCTACAAACCTGTATGTCTTTGGAGTGTGGGAGGAAACCGGTGATCCCAGAGAAAACCCAAGTAGGTCATGGGGAGAACATACAAACTCCATATAGACAAACACCCGCAGTCAGGATCAAACCCAGGTCTCTGGCATTGTAAGGCAGCAACTATACTGCTACGCCACCATGCTGCCCATGGTTGGTCCAGTTAAATTTCTGATTCATTTTCTGATTCCCATCCCCTCCCCCCTACTCTTACAAAATAATCATTGTCTCTTGTGTTCACTCTGTGGGCCTACTGCTAAAACAATAAGGCTCCCCTATCCATCAGCAGGACAATAGTAAAGGATTTTAGACACTCATCTTTTTTAATATGAACTACTTGTTAGTAAGACTCTGACTGGAGAAGTGCTTGGGCGAGTTCCAGGCTGGCTAAATGTCCTTGATGCCATTGCACCTGGTCAACTTGGCTGGAGAAGTGTCATCATTGGAGCTAGGATGTTGTTTGGCCCCATAGTGTTACTGTTCACAACTTGCTCAGAGGTTGCTTGACATCACGAGGAATGAATCGAACATGTCAAAGATTTGCATCTGTGATAGTGGAGTTTGTCCTTCAGACTGATTGGCCAGACCAATGTTAAAAGGATCCCAATCCAAAACATCATCTATACGTTCCCTCCATAGATGCTGCCTGACTCACTAAGATACTCCAGCACTTAAAATTTTTACTCAAGGTACAACCATTTGGAGTTCCTTGTGTCTCCATGGTTCATCCTTGGTAGTCCTTGCTGGAGATTATTTCTTATGCTTCTGTTGTATTTTGCACTCCGGGGTAGGACCCTGCCTTCAGTAAGAACAATTCTGTTGTTGCATCTCCTACTTCCTTTGCCATTCTTTGGATATTGCAGGACTGCAGTTTTGATCTGCGGTGTTGTTTGAAGATTCCTTTACTTTGCTAAAGCAGCTTGTTTCTACAGTTTGGCAAGCACCTAGTTATTTGTGTTATCAATAGTTGGTGGCTTTCTTATCTATAGGGACCAAGAAGAGCAAGAGCACTCCTTGCCCTTATCTCTCTTCAGGCTGACTCTTCAGGCATGGAAACTCCATCATCATTCCCACCAAGACTGTAGTCAAGTTCCAGTTACATGCACATGCAAAAATTAGCCTCTCAGCTTGCCCGTCCTGTCCTTGCTTTCCACCCAGTGGAACAAGCTGAAATAAAGAACAACGCATTCCTGATTTCCAAAAATCAGCAAACCTGCTGTTTTAATTGGCGGTCTGCCCAGCTTCCTGAAAGGATCCTGGCCCGAATCATTTCACGTCTTTCCTTGTGTTTAGAATAAATTGTTCCCTTTAGTTTCATTCTCACCATTCCATTTCTTGTAAACCTGATTTCAATCAAAGATTCAATAAACTCACTCCTAACTCTATTTTACTGTAATTATTAAGGTATTGAATTACAGGCAGCATTGAAAGCAGTTGAATGCAGATGTAATTAAAACACAGGGGTAAAAGCATTTATAAGAAAATCTTCCATCAATGCCACCAAACTGTGATAGCTTCTCCACCTATATGAATAGAGTTTCTGCCCCATCCAAATCTCTTATAAGATGAAGATAGACACAAAATGCTCGAATAACCCAGCGGGTCAGGCAGCATCTCCTGAGAAAAGTAATTGGTGATCTTTTGGATTGAGACCCTTCTTCAGACACCTCCCTTCCTACACCTCCAAATATATAACGATAAAGTTGGATAAAAATAACCAGTTGGGAGGGGAAAACAAGCCTCATTAGGTCTGAAGAAGGGCTTCGACCCGAAACGTTGCCTATTTCCTTCGCTCCATATATGCTGCCTCACCCGCTGAGTTTCTCCAGCATTTTTGTCTACCCTCATTAGGACTGATGGACTCCACAATGGAATGAAATGGGTTCCAACACAAGCATAAGGTGACTCCTGGTTCACTCATCATCACTTAATTAACACACGATTAAATTTAATGCTTGAAAAAGAAAGGGAATTCAAAGGTAATTTGCAGACACAGATTTGAGAGAAATATATATTGTAAATTAAAAACTGTAGCTTATTTGAAAGATTAAATTAATTTCACACAATTTTGGAGATTAAGACAGAATTTTCGAGGTATTTGAGACATTCATTATGCAATGCTACAAGATGTGATGACTAAGAATACTTTGTGGTTTTGGCAATAGGACATCAACACTAAAGGCACAAAGCAAAATAACTTCTCTGTAATATGTGGAATAGAATTAAATAAATATTTTATGTATTAATATGCAGATTGCCGATCCAAAAAGAGAACAGAAAGACTGTAACTCCTGTAAAAAAAGATGCAATTCTTCTACTCATACAATGTAATGATAGGAACCTGTTTGGGATTGTCAATAAATACAACTTTGCAATAACATAAGTTGATTAATTTGTATTATTATTTCTTGCATCTGTGTTAGGTTAATAAAGGTGGAAATTCATGGAATGATTACACTGCAACCAATGAAATTAGGCATGCTTTCAAAAGGTAATTTTATAAGATGTATAAGATAAGAGACCCCGGTTCGATCCTGACTACGGGTGCTGTCTGTACAGAGTTTCTACGTTCTCACCATGACCGCGTGGGTTTTCTCCGGGTGCTCCAGTTTCCTCCCACACTCCAAAGATGTACAGGTTTGTAGGTTCATTGCTTTGGTAAAAATTGTAAATTGTCCCTAGCCAACAATGAAACGTTCCACATTTCCTTGATCATCATCGGCTTTGTTCTGTCGTTTTCACTCCATAACCTTCCATGTCTCCAGTTTCCCTCTCCCCTAAATCTGAATATGGGCCTCGACAACGAAACATCGCCCATTCCTGCTCTCCAGAGATGTTGCCTGACCCGCTGAGTTATTCCAAGATTTTGTGTCTATCTTTGGTGTAAACCAGCCTCTGCAGTTCCTTCCTACACCAGATCAGATGTAATTAGATGCTTATGATTATTGAAAATCAATCCTCCCAACCTTAATATATTGCCCTTTTTCAGACTGCTTTACTGAAGATAGACACAAAAGGCTGGAGTAACTCAACCGGTCAGGCACCAGCTCTGGGGAAAAAGGAATAGGTGATGTTTTGTGTTGGAACCCAAAGTCAGAAGAAGGATCTTGACCCGTAATGTCTCCTATTCCTTGTCTCCAGAGTTGTTGCCTGACCCGCTGAGTTACTCCAGCATTTTGTGTCTATGGAGGATATGCTGAAAATTATCATTGCCTGGAACTGTTTGGGATTCCCATTTTATCAGCTCGTGCCTGAATGTTGCCTTGTTCTCCTTGATGGTGCGGCCCGGTCCAGTCGCCGTCGTGGTAGCTCCGAGGAGACTGCGTACGTTTAACGTATGTTCATTTAAAATTTATTTCTAAGTACTAACAGTCTAGCATTAACAACGTACGACCGGGAAACTCTCGTAAAACTAAACTTTAGCGTAACCGGAGACTTTTTAAACACTGTACTCGCCGATCCAGCGTGGCCGGCAGAGATCAACAGAGCACGTCGCAGAAACAACAATGGGAGCGCGGCTCCGAGAAGAAGCCGGAGAAAACATCGGGGTAAGCGGGGGGGGGGGGGGGGGGGGGGGGGGGATTCAGAATAAGCTGAGAGCCCAAGCATTCTTCTGGCGAACGTCCAGTCCCTGGAGAACAAGCTGGATGTCCTGAGGGCGAGGATCAGATTCCAGCAGGACATAAGAGACTGCAACATTCTCTGTCTGACCAAGACATGGCTGACCTTGTTGGTGCCAGATCAGGTAATCTGCCCAACCGAGTCCTTCACTGACAGAACGGAAGAATCCGGGAAATCCAAGGATGGAGGAGTCTGCTTCATGACATGACTGGAAATATTAAAACGCTTTCTCGTACCTGCTCGCCGGACCTGGAGCATCTGACGATCTCATGCCGTCCATTCTACCTTCCCCGTGAGTTCAGCTCAGTGATCGTCACAGCCGTCTACATTGCACCGCATGCGGACACCGACGTGGCAGTATCGGCCCTACACGATGTGCTATGTTGACACCGAAACAAAAACCCTGATGCGGCTGTGGTGGTGAATGGAGATTTTAATAAATCAAATCTCAAAAAGGTCATGCCTAACTTCTGCCAACACATCACGTGTGTCACCAAGGGGGAAAGAACATTGGACCACTGTTACACGCCGTTCAGGAAAGGCTACAAGGCTGGTTCACTCCCTCCTTTTGGAAAATCTGACCACGCTGCCATTTTCCTGCTGCCGTAGTATAAACAACCAATAGTACGGGAAGCGGCCGTGACGAGGGACGTAAAGCGGTGGACTGACCAGTTAGAGGCCGTGCTACAGGATGCACTGACCGATGTCGACTGGAATATGTTTCAAGCAAGTTCCAGTGATGTCAGTGAGTTTGCGGAAGCGGTCACGGTCACGGTAAGGTAAGGGTCAGCATCTTTCCTAATCAAAAACCCTGGGTGGACAGGTCCATTTGTGTTGCCTTGAATGCTCGCACCGGAAATATGGACGGCATCCGGAAATATGGACGACTACAAAGTAGAGTCCTACCGACTGCAAAGGGCAGTGAAGGACGCAAAAAGGAGGTACAGGGACAAGATGGAGTCGCAGTTGGAGCGGCAGGACACTAGACGCCTCTGGCAGGGGCTACGGACTGTAACTAACTACTGGAGCAGCCCCCCCTCATCCGGAAGTGCCGGCACCTCCCTAGCTGATGACCTGAACTCTTTCTACGCGCGATTCGAGACGAGCAACATCACCCCTAGCTCGATGGCTAACGACAACAACGCCAGCGTGCTGGCTAGTGAGGCTGGAGGGAGGTCCTCCGCTGGGAATGAGCACACATTTTTGTTGTCCGTGCACGACGTGAGGAGGGCTCTGACACGTGTGAACACGAGGAAAGCTGTAGGTCCAGATGGTATATCTGGGCGAGTACTTAAGTCTTGTGCTACTCAGCTAGGTCCAGTGCTAACCACAATATGCCACCTCTCCCTGGCCAAGTCCGTGGTCCCTGCCTGCTTCAAAAGATCCATCATTGTACCTGTACTAAAGAATGCCTCTCCAGCTTGTTTGAATGACTACCGACCGATGCCCCTCACCTCGGTAGTCATGAAATGCTTCGAGAAGCTAGTCAAGAACCACATCTGCGTCTTCCTCCCTCGCAACATGGACCCGCTACAGTTTGCATACCGGCCAAACAGATCCACGGACGATGCGGTCTCCCAGGTTCTGCACACCGCTCTCATCTTGACAGCCAGAAGGGGGGCTATGTGAGGATGCTGTTCATTGACTTCAGTACGATAGCCCCCACCAGACTTGCTGAGAAGCTGCTGGAATTGGGGCTCAACACTCCCCTGTGTGCCTGGGTCCTGGACTTTCTCACCGCCAGGCCCCAGGTAGTCAAGATGGGAAGAAATACATCGAACACCCTCACCCTGAACACAGGATCCCCCCAGAGTTGCGTCCTCAGCCCCCTACTGTACTCCCTGTACACACATGACTGTGTGGCTAGGTTCAGCTCCAACTTGATAATCAAGTTTGCTGATGACACTGTGGTGGTGGGCCTGATCTCCGATAACAATGCGAAGGCCTACCGGGAGGACGTGGCTGATCTGGCACTCTGGTGTCAGGACAACAGCCTCCTCTTGAATGTCATAAAAACTAAGGAGCTGATTGTGGACTTTAGAAGGGCACAACATCCGAGGACGTACACGCCACTGGAGATAAATGGGGCTACTGTGGACAGGGTGAGCTGCTTTAAATACCTGGGAGTCCACAGCACAGAAGATCTGACATGGACATCACACGCTGCCGCACTGGTGAGTAAGGCAAGGCAGCGCCTTTACCACCACAGGCAGCTGAGGAAATTCAGAGTCTCTCTGAGGATCCTTCAGTGCTTCTACTCAGGGGCTGTAGAAAGCATCTTGTCCGGCAACATCACAATCTGGTTTGGCAACTGCTCTGCCCATGGCGTCAAGTTCGGAAAAGGGGAAGTGCTACGGGATCTGGGGGTCCTTGTACATCAGTCTATGAAAGTAAGCATGCAGGTACAGCAGGCAGTGAAGAAAGCGAATGGCATGTTGGCCTTTATAACAAGAGGAATCGAATATATGAGCAAATAGGTCCTTCTGCAGTTGTACAGAGCCCTAGTGAGACCACACCTGGAGTATTGTGTTCAGTTTTGGTCGCCTAATTTGAGGAAGGACATTCTTGCTATTGAGGGAGTGCAGCGTAGGTTTACAAGGTTAATTCCCGGGATGGCGGGACTGTCATACGCTGAGAGAATGGAGCAGCTGGGCTTGTACACTCTGGAGTTTAGAAGGATGAGAGGGTATCTCATTGAACCATATAAGATTGTTAGGGGCTTGGACACGCTAGAGGCAGGAAACATGTTCCCGATGTTGGGGGAGACCAGAACCAGGGGCCACAGTTTAAGAATAAGGAGTAAGCCATTTAGAAAAGAGACGAGGAAACACTTTTTCTCACCGAGAATGGTGAGTCTGTGGAATTCTCTGCCTCAGAGGGCGGTGGAGGCAGGTTCTCTGGATGCTTTCAAGAGAGAGCTAGATAGGACTCTTAAAATTAGCGGAGTCAGGGGATATGGGAAGAAGGCAGGAACGGGATACTGATTGGGAATGATCAGCCATGATCACTTTGAATGGCGGTGCTGGCTCGAAGGGCCGAATGGCCTACTCCTGCACCTATTGTCTATTGTCTATTGACAAGAAGGCTCTGCAAAGAGTAGTGCATTCGGCCGAACGCACTATGGGAACTACACTCGCCCCCCTGCTGGAACTATACATCAGAAGATGCAGATCCAGAGCCAGCAACATTAAGGGGGACCCCTACCACCCCAGCAACGGACTGTTCCAGCTGCTATGGTCAGGCAAACGCCTCCGCTGTCATGCTGTGAAAACAGAGCGGATGAGACGGCGTTTCTTCCCACAGGCCATTAGGACTGTAAAATCTTATCTCACCAGGGACTAATTTCCTGTTCCAATTTACTGTTGTGTTGTGTATTTTTAAAATTGCTGTTTTTTTTCCTAATATGTAAAAACTGATTCTGTTCTATTTTGTTCTGTTGTTTTTTGCACAATCTGCAGGCATTGCCACTTTCATTTTACTGCACATCTTGTATGTGTATGTGACAAATAAAGTTGACTTGACTTGCAAGCAGCCATGGGCAGCTTAATTTCCTTCGAACTTGCTTTTTATCAAACTTTGGTCCTTAATCAATGACATGAGAAAGCAAACACACGATTTACAACATATATTCAAAGATCTGCAGACAGACAGCACTTGCAACCTGCCTCAATATGTTCTGCCAAGTCTGGCCACTGGTGGAAAGAGAAACAGAGCTTACAGTTTAGGTCAAAGATCGTTTAGTTCAGTTTAGAGATACAGCGTGGAAACAGGCCTGTCGGCCCACCGAGTCCGAGCCAACCAATAATCACCCTGAGCACTAGTTCTATCCGACACTCCAGGGACAATTTACAGAAGCCAATTAGCCTACAAGTCTACACGTCTTTGGAGTGTGGGAGGAAAGGGGAGCACCCGGAGGAAACCCACGCGGTCACCGGGAGGATGTGCAAATTCCGTACAAACACCCGTAATTAGGAACAAACCTGAGTCTCCGGCGCTGTAAGACAGCAGTTCTACTGCTGCGCCACCGTGCCGCCTACTTGTGGCCATTTGTCAGGACTGGGACCGAGATGAAAGAATCTTGTAAAGCTGCAGGGAGGGTGGGTGAGGGCAGATGTTTCGGACAGTCAAACACAATCACCACTGCATTTTGCAACCCCTACAGTCCTGAGCTACTGTTCTTTGCCTATGTTCTCACTCTCCAAATGCTCCCGTTCATTCACTAACTCAAACTTCGTTAACAGCTTAACCCCGTGGTCACCTTGGTTTTACCGCATCAGACACATCTGCCTCCCCCATCCACCTTCTAGCTTTCCAGATCTGACAACGGGACCCTGCCCTGAAATATGAGCTCACTTTCTCTTCTCACTGCTGGGATCTGCCCTGCTGAGTATTTCCGGCATCTTCTGTTTTTATTTTTAGATTCCTAGTATTTGCAACATTCTTGTTGTTTCCACTTAACTGTTCTGGGCATCAGTCAGAGTCATGGAGACATGAAGTCATCCATACAACAGAACCGGGCCCTTTGGCCCCAACAGCATGACAACTAAGCTGTTCCTTCTAAGCCAGCCCCATATGGAGATCAGTTGATCAGCCGGAGCTAGCAACTTGCTCTCAAATTCAGGGTCCGTCCTTTCTCTTGCATGTTGGTGCTAGGTTTGTGTGACCAAACCAGCTCAAAACCCCTTTTTACTTATTTATTCAAACATGATGGTAGCCTCACATACTTACACTTGGGTCCACTCTGGGAAGGGTTCCGACCTGAAATGTCACCGTCCTTTTCTGCAGAGATGCTGCCTGACCAGCTGGGTTACTCCAGCACTTACTACCTACTCTGGGACTGATCTTTATACTTTGTTCTGTTGTCTCTTACTGTCTCTGGCTAATTATTAATGTAGTGCTTCTTTGCCCTCTACATGAGCTGCGCCCCAGGTTCGTAAACTTTAATTCCCTTATAGGTGTTAGTTAACCCTTAATTTAAATATTTATGCACTCTCTTAATTTGGACAATAGGGCACCTTTAATTTCAATATTAAATGGTATACCCTACTGTAGAAACAGTTAAAATAAATCAACTGACAACTATGTTCCAATGAATTACCTTCACATTTATTCTATTAATTAAAATAAATGATATGTTGGTCAGGGAAATACAAAATAAAATATCAATAACCAAAAATATGGTGTTTTACTGGTGTTTCTCACACAGATATTCAAAAAAAAAACAACACTCAATAAATCAATATTTTATAGTACCTTTAAGTATTAATTACTATGTGGGCCCACACACTCACTCACACAAGCCGGCAACATTAAAAACAAAACAAGAATAACCCCACGTTGCAGGCCTGGTCGAAGCTGGAGAGCGTCGCGGCCAAATACAGTGGAAGCCGACAAGTGCACAGTGCAGAAGCTCACAAGATGGCGGGGAGTTGGCTGACCAGAGAGGACCCCATGTGGCAGAAATCTTCCTTCTCCCTCGTTGTCTCCAGGGCTCAGCTAACCGCTGCTCTCACTCTCCTCGTAATCACAAAGTCCACACAGTGACGGTCTTTAATCCACCCCTCCGAGCTGAAGGGGTAGCAGTTAGCCTAGGCTTCTTCTGTCTTCTTCTGGACTTCTTCTCTCTCTCTCCTGGACTTCGATTACCCACAATCCCCAGCTCCCGCCCCCAAACCAACCACCACACAGGAAAAATGATCTAACTCATTAACAACAAATCAAATGCAGAACACATATTCACAGCAAAACGTATATAAATCTCTTAATAAGAAAAACTAATATGAAGTTACACAGGGCTACATTAATAACATTGACTAATAGTGTTTACACGCAGTCCAAGATAATATATACAGAACAGGAACATGACAGTACATAATTTGCAGTTCAACCAGGGCTTGGTATAGTTGCAACATAACCTCCTGGCCTTCTAATTACCTCTTGTTGCTTCATTGAAGGATCTATGAACTTGGACCCCAAAGTCCCTCTGTTCATCGTTTCCTTAAAGTGTACCATTTACTGGAGATGTCCTACTCCAGTTGATCTGAAAAGCACCTCTTGCACTTTCCACCTTATACCTTCTCATGTGCTTAGGCAAATTCCTAAAATTGTGAGATAGACACAAAAGGCTGGAGCAACTCCGTGGGTCAGTCAGCATCTATGGAGAAAAGGAATAGGTGATGTTTTGGGATGAGACCCTGCGCCTCCTGAAATGGTATGCCTTGCACACAGCAAACAGAATGAAACATTGCGGATTCCACAAACAGTCTCACATCTGATCTTTGTTATGGAAACAGATTTGTGTGGAAGTTTTCTGGCATTGCGATTGTGATTAGACAATAGACAATAGACAATAGGTGCAGTAGGCCATTCGGCCCTTCGAGCCAGCACCGCCATTCAATGTGATCATGGCTGATCATCCCCAATCAGTACCCCGTTCCTGCCTTCTCCCCATATCCCCTGACTCCGCTATTTCTAAGAGCTCTATCTAACTCTCTCTTGAAAGCATCCAGAGAACCCGCCTCCACCGCCCTCTGAGGCAGAGAATTCCACAGACTCACCACTCTCTGTGAGAAAAAGTGTTTCCTCGTCTCCGTTTTAAATGGCTTACTCCTTATTCTTAAACCATGGCCCCTGGTCCTGGACTCCTCCAACATCGGGAACATGTTTCCTGCCTCTAGCGTGTCCAAACCCGTAGCAGTCTTATATGCTTCAATGAGATATCCTCTCATCCTTCTAAACTCCGGAGTGTACAAGCCCAGCTGCTCCATTCTCTCAGCATATGACAGTCCCGCCATCCCGGGAACTATGCTGCATTCCCTCAATAGCAAGAATGTCCTTCCTGAAATTGGACCAAAGGGGACCAAACTGTACACAATACTCTTCTTCTTCTGTTGTATGTCTTTTAGAACTGCAGCTCCGTTGAGGTGAGCCAGGCCCACGTGTCATCGTCCAGGTCAATCAGACCTCGTTCACCATTCGGTGGCCGGTGTTTGGGTCAACTGGTGACTATGTGCTCCACTGTCTGTGTTGGGTCCCCACACTCGCAGGAGGCGCTGTCCACGAGGCCCCACTTCCATAGCGTCCGATGCCTGTCCTCAAGAGGTTGAGGGTTGTCCACTGCTTTTGGGGCAAGTCTTGGCCAGGGATGTCCATGGAGTCATCGATGTAATGGTGTAGCATAGATGGTTCCGCTGACTTCCACTGGTTTCTCCATCTCGTCTTGACCCAGGCAGCCTTAGAAGCGTCAGCCGGTGTTGTGCAGAGCAGGTCTTGGGCTTGCGTGTCAAAGGGGTGCCGTGACTTAAGGCGCACTCGTTTTGGTGTCTCTGTGATGATCTGATGGAGGAGGTGGGATTCACTGGTCTGTGCCTTTCGAGAGAGGGGCAGCGTGGCTGCTTCTCGTCTGATGTTGGCTGGGGAGATGCCAGCGAGGACGGGCAGTTGGTTTACTGGGGTGGCTCGTAGGCATCCGGAGACAGTCCGCAGGGCGCTGTTGAGGAGACAAGGACAGCCTCTACACGGCCTCCTCCACGAGTAGCTTACAGGCTCATAAGCCCATAAAGCAAAACCAATGTCTTCATCACGTCTGCAGACCGCTAAAAGCCATGCCTCCCCAGGCCAGACGGCACCGTTAAATGCCACCAACTGTCGAGGTTTAGCGCTACTGCAACTCAATGTTGAAGACCTTACCACCACCAAGCACAACGTCATCGAACAGATTGCCATAAAAAAACACAATACTCCAGGTGTGGTCTCACTAGGGCTCTGTACAACTGCAGAAGGACCTCTTTGCTATATTCGATTCCTCTTGTTATAAAGGCCAACATGCCATTAGGACACCAATGAGCACCATTGTCCGTCCTCAGGGGCTTTATTTAGTAAAGGGATATATTTGCACGAACAAGAGTTTAGCATGAAAATTGCTGAAATCCCCCGATTTTACTGAAGTTCATGGAATCTGTTTAACATTTGTTTATTAACTCATAATCAACAACAGTTAATGAAACAAGAAATAGTTGGGCATGAGTTCCTGGAATTAAAGCATGTTATGATTGGAATTAGATCATTAGATCATAGAGAATAACTACTTTGGTTCTGTCTTCACTAAGGAAGACATAAATAATCTGCCAGAAATAGCAAGGGACCGGGGATCTGAGTGAAATCCAGGTTAGCCGGGAAGTGGAGTTAGGTAAATTGAATGGATTAAAGGCCGATAAATCCCCAGGGCCAGATAAGTTGCATCCCAGAGTACTTAAGGATGTAGCTGCAGAAATAGTGGATGCATTAGTGATAATTTTTCAAAACTCTTTAGATTCTGGAGTAGTTCCTGAGGACTGGAGGGTAGCTAATGTAAACCCACTTTTTTTTTAAAAGGGAGGGAGAGAGAAAACGGGGAATTACAGACCAGTTAGTCTAACATCGGAGGTGGGCAAAATTCTGGAGTCAGTTATTAAAGATGGGATAGCAGCACATTTGGAAAGTGGTGAATTCATTGGACAAGGTCAGCATAGATTTAGGAAAGGTAAATCATGTCTGACGAATCTTATAGAATTTTTCGAGGATGTAACTAATAGAGTGGATAAGGGAGAACCAGTGGATGTGTTATATCTGGACTTTCAGAAGGCTTTCGACAAGGTCCCACATAAGAGATTAGTATACAAACTTAAGCACACGGTATTGGGGGTTCAGTATTGATGTGGATAGAGAACTGGCTGGCAGACAGGAAGCAAAGAGTAGGAGTAAACGGGTCCTTTTCAGAATGGCAGGCAGTGACTAGTGGGGTACCGCAAGGCTCAGTGCTAGGACCCCAGCTATTTACAATATATATTAATGATCTGGATAAGGGAATTGAATGCAACATCTCCAAGTTTGCGGATGACACGAAGCTGGGGGGCAGTGTTAGCTGTGAGGAGGATGCTAGGAGGCTGCAAGGTGACTTGGATAGGCTGGGTGAGTGGGCAAATGCATGGCAGATGCAGTATAATGTGGATAAATGTGAGGTTATCCACTTTGGTGGCAAAAACAGGAAAGTAGACTATTATCTGAATGATGGCCTATTAGGAAAAGGAGAGATGCAACAAGACCTGGGTGTCATGGTACACCAGTCATTGAAAGTAGGCATGCAGGTGCAGCACAGTGAAGAAAGCGAATGGTATGTTAGCATTCATAGCAAAAGGATTTGAGTATAAGAGCAGGGAGGTTCTACTGCAGTTGAACAGGGTCTTGGTGAGACCACACCTGGAGTATTGCGTACAGTTTTGGTCTCCTTATCTGAGGAAAGACATTCTTGCCCTAGAGGGAGTACAGAGAAGGTTCACCAGACTGATTCCTGGGATGGCAGGACTTTCATATGAAGAAAGACTGGATAGACTCGGCTTGTACACGCTAGAATTTAGAAGATTGAGGGGGGATTTTATAGAAACGTACAAAATTCTTAAGGGGTTGGACAGGCTAGATGCAGGAAGATTATTCCCGGTTGGAGAAGTCCAGAACTAGGGGTCACAGTTTAAGGATAAGAGGGAAGTCTTTTAGGACCGAGATGAGAAAATCATTTTTTACACAGAGAGTGGTGAATCTGTGGAATTCTCTGCCACAGAAGGTAGTTGAGGCCAGTTCATTGGCTATATTTAAGAGGGAGTTAGATGTGGCCCTTGTGGCTAAAGGGATCAGGGGGTATGGAGAGAAGACAGGGATGGGATACTGAGTTGGATGATCATCCATGATCATATCGAATGGCGGTGCAGGCTCGAAGGGCCGAATGGCCTACTCCTGCACCTATTTTCTATGTTTCTATTAAATAGGATGTTACTGCCTTCTTACTCTGGCAATGTTAAGCTCAGCACCAATGAATTGTTGGTAACCATTCAAACCATCAATGGTACATTTAATGCATTCAATCTACAAAGAATGCAAGGTTGGTTGCTGAGATTAGACAAACAATGCAAGCAGAAATATTGGTATTGGTTTATTAGTGTCACAGGTGCTGACATATAATGAAAAGTTTTTGTCAACATGCTATCCAATTGAACCAGATAACTTTAGGGTGTCGCAGTTGCACAGTGTATACACCTTTAGGGGTGCAACGGTAGAGTTGCTGCTGTACAGCACCAGAAACCCAGGTTCGAAACTGACTACAGGTGCTGTCTGTATGGAGTTTATATTTTCTCCCTGTGACCGTGTAGGTTTTCTTCAGGTGTTCTGGTTTTCTCCCACACTCCAAAGACCTGCAGGTTTATCGGTTAATTGGCTTCGGTAAAATTGTAAATTGTCCCTAGTGTGTTGGATGGTGCTAGTGTACGGGATGATCGCTGATAGCGGACTCGGTGTGCCAAACAGCCTGTTTCCTCACTGTATCTCTAAAGGGAGAGGTTGAACTCTTTTTCACCTTCCATCACAGTGAGGAATATGGAGGAGTCACTGTGGTTTATGTTCATGTTAAAATGTATTTTGTGTGTTCTGTTGCTTTTTCTTGGTACGACTGTATGGCAAATCAAATTCCTCGTATGTTGCAAAACATACTTGGCTAATGAAGTATGATTATGATGATTATGATAGTTTTACAACATTGTAAATTGTAGCCAGGAACAGTTCAAACTCCACCTTTCTTCAGACTGAAGGTCTGGTTAATTGGCTTAGTATAAGTGTAAATTGTCCCTAGTGTGTGTAGGATAGTGTTAATGTGCGGGGATCGCTGGTCGGTGCGGACTCGGTGGGCCGAAGGGCCTGTTTCCGCGCTGTATCTCTAAACTGAACCCTGTCCGGCTAGCAGGGCTGTGTAGGGCAGAGTGCCGGGACACGGTGACATCTGGCTCTGATCTCCACAAAGCCAATCACGTATCGAGCAGCGCCGCAGATCAATGGGCTTCTGGCGCTTGGAGTCGGTCCACAGACACGGAGAGGAAATTGGATGTTACTCAGGCTTTTTGTGTCTATCGGTGACTTGGAGAGTAGGCTGGACAACGAGTGACACAGCTGGTCACGGCTCCCGTAATCTATGCTATTCCCACACATTTATGGGCCTGTCCCACTGAAGCGACTCTTTAGGCGACTGTCAGGGACTAGTTTTACTAGCATTCACCTACAACACCTTGTGACAACCTATGACATTCTCCGATTGCAAAAACTGTTGCCACTGGCTCTTGTAGTCACCCAAAAGATGGCCTAATTGGGACAGGCCCTTCAGGCTGCGGCTCGGTGCATCCTGGAGGACAACCAGTGGCTGCTGGAAGTAGGTACCAAGCACTGGGTAGAAACGGTGGAAGATAGTGGCCTTCAAATGGGGGTGGTTGGAGAAAGCAACCTGCTTGCCTGCTAGATTTTCACTTACTGTAACTGCAGGAAAAATGTTCCCGATGGTGGGGGAGTACAGAACCAGGGGTCACAGTTTGAGAATAAAGGGTAGGCCAGTTAGGACTGAGATGAGGACAAACTTTCTTCACCCAGAGAGTTGTGAATCTGTGGAATTCTCTGCCACAGAAGGCAGTGGAAGCCAATTCACTGGATGTTTTCAAGAGAGTTACATTTAGCTCTTGGGCCTCGCGAAATCAAGGGATATGGGGGAAAAAAAGGAAAGAGGTACTGATTTTAGATGAACAGCCATGATCATATTGAATGGCAGCGCTGGCTCGAAGGGCCGAATGGCTTATTCATGCACCTATTTGCTATGTTTCTATGCTTGAGTATATGACAATAAAACTCGACCACGTGATTTTGAAGCATTCATGCATGGTGGAGGTATAATGTAGTCATAGAGTGATACAGTGTGAAAACAGGCCCTTCGGCGCAACTTGCCCACACCCGCCAACATGTACCAGCTACACTACCTGCTTTTAGTCCATATCCCTCCAAACCTGTCCTATCCATGTATCAGTCTAACTGTTTCTTATATGTTGGGATAGTCCCTGCATCAACTACCTCCTCTGGCAGCTTGTTCCATACACCCATCACCCTTTGTGTGGATAAAGTTACCTCTTAAAAATACTTCAAACAAAAAACATTGAAATCATACTTCTGCAATGCACTAAAACATGATTTTAATACATCAAATTTCAAAAAGTCCCTACCGTGGGAGGGGGGACACCTCCACTCCCTCGCCGGGTACCCCCAAGGCCAGTGATCAGTGATTGCTCAGCCCCCCTACTTTCAAAAACGCTCTGTGGCTCCTGGTTCAGACAGAAAGCACTGCCAGATGTGAGCGGGGAACTGTGGCCAGTTGTCCGTGATGTCTGGACCCCAATGCTGAGCGCTTCGTGTTTCGGAGTTGGCTAATGTTATTGATTTGTAATTAGCCTGATTTGTAATTAGTTGAAAAAACCTTAATTTATTAATCCGGAATATCCAGGGGGATGGGATAAGTGTAATATTAAAATGACATGCAAAGTGTCAGGCTGTCTGTCACAACATACAGCCCCGATAACCCATTATTTCCTTCAGGTAAATATTGGGAAGGTAGCCCTATTGTCATTTGCCACTCAACTATTATGTTTGTTTACCGCACTGACTATTTCTAACCCCCCCCCCCATATTCCTTTGACAGGTTGAATAGAAATATCCCCAATCTCAATGTTTTATTAATTGAACATGTAGATGAACATCCTCAAGGAGTGTAATCAGATGGAAACTGATGGGATATTTAAAAGATGCAATATTTAAGAGCTTGTTCAAAGAAGGGGTATATTTTACAGGAGTGACAGAGATACTTGCAGGGGAATGTGTGAGGAGGTTATTATTTGTCTTTAGTTTTAGCTTGAACCAGGACATCTGAAGATTCAAAGTTTAATATACTAATTGTGCTGATACTGACTCCAACCATCCACGTAATGAATATCATCTATTCCGGAGGTTTTATTTTTCTGATGCCATTTAAACTTCACTTAGATTTCAAACACTTCAATGTAAAGGTAATTGGGAATGGGGAGCATTGGAACAACATTTTTCCCTCAGTGCATATTAGCTGTAATATAATAATGTATTCACTTTCTTTTTATTATTTTATTCTGTTTGAAATAAAGAATTAAATTTAAAAAAAATAAAAAATGTATGCATGTTGGTAGGTCCAATCAAAAAATATATATTTTAAAATAATTATTGTGTTATGAATACCACAGAAAATATTATGTACTCTCAATATCACATTTAATAGAATAATATTGCTTAAATATATAGTTATTGGACTTTGCATTTCGGAAAAGTCCCAGCTGAGAGGAAGACAGCAAAATACTGAAAATATTGGAGGTGAAAATGACTTCAGAACAGTTTGTTAGGAAAATTAAGGAAATAGTAACAGAATACATACAGCTGAGTGAGTATAATTTTATGGATGAGAAATAGTGTTGAACCAATTGATGACTTCTTTGACAAAGTAACTAGCATGTTAGATAACAAGGAAGTCAATGGATGTAGCAAATTTTGTTATACAAAATTTGGTCCGTGATGTGCCCCATAAAAGATTACCGCATTAGATAAGCACCTATGGACTTGAATGTAATAGGTTAAGTCCAGGGGGTCAGATATGGGGCTTTATGTGTGGGCCAGATATATTGTCAGTGCAGAGGGGCTAGGAGCAAGGCCAAGCATGCATCCTGAGTCAAGGTCTGGAATAGTACTAGGTGTGCAGTCAAAGCTGGGACAATGGGAGTGTTCAGCACTGGGAACCTAAGCAGGTAAGCAGCTATGATCAAGCAAGAATAGGGGGTCAGGTGTAAGGCTGGACTCAGGGTCAGAAATGAGAGAAGGTATGCAATTGGAGTCAGGGTCAGGCGTAGTACCAGGTGTGCAGTGAGACCCACATTGGTCAACATGGGCCAAGTGTTTGATTATAATCTGATTTCCATACATGAATATACTAAGATCATTCATGTGCTGCACCTGTTGATCAGAGCCTGGCTCTACTGTGGAATCTAATTAGGAATGTAATTTAGCCTAACCTTATTCATAGCTAATCCAATTGAAAGCACAAATATTGCATTCAAGTGTAAGTTAGAAGACTCGCTACAATATGCTCCAGATTGCACAATTTCAAGCTGCAAAATGCAAAGGCTCCGTAACAACCCTCCACCCCCCCCCCACCTCAGACACTACGCACCCTCTGGCGTGGTCTCTCACAATTTCTCACTCCCAACTCTCACCCAATGTTGGCAGCCGTGAGAAGACCAAGGAACTCAGTGCGTACTTTGGAAGAGGAAGGACCAGGGTCTACAAATTTGTCTTCCTCGATGGGATGATGGTGGAGTCAAAAACTTGAAATTCCTGGGCATGCATATCTCAATAGACAATAGACAATAGGCGCAGGAGTAGGCCATTCGGCCCTTCAAGCCAGCACCGCCATTCAATGTGATCATGGTTGATCATCCCCATTCAGTACCCCGTTTCTGCCTTCTCCCCATATCCGCTGATTTTAAGAGCCCTATCTAGCTCTCTCTTGAAAGCATCCAAAGAACCTGCCTCCACCGCCCTCCGAGGCAGAGAATTCCACACTCACCACTCTCTGTGAGAAAAAGTGTTTCCTCATCTCCGTTCTAAATGGCTTACTCCTTATTCTTAAACTGTGGCCCCTGGTTCTGGGCTCCCCCAACATCGGGAACATGTTTCCTGCCTCTAGCGTGTCCAAACCCTTAACAATCTTATCTGTTTCAATGAGATACCCTCTCATCCTTCTAAACTCCAGAGTGTACAAGCCCAGCTGCTCCATTGTCTCAGCATATGACAGTCCCGCCATCCTGGGAATTAACCTTGTAAACTTACTCTGCAGTCTCTCAATAGCAAGAATGTCCTTCCTCAAATTAGGGGACCAAAACTGTACACAATACTCCAGGTGTGGTCTCACTAGGGCTCTGTGCAACTGCAGAAGGTCCTCTTTGCTCCTATATTCGATTCCTCTTGTTATAAAGGCCAACATGCCATTCGCTTTCTTCACTGCCTGCTGTACCTACATGCTTACTTTCATACTGATGAACAAGGAACCCCAGATCCCGCTGTACTTCCCCTTTTCCCAACTACACCATTTAGATAGCCATCTGCCTTCCTGTTTTTGCTACCAAAGTGGATAACCACACATTTATCCGCATTAAACTTCATCTGCCATGCATCTGCCCACTCACCCAACCTGTCCAAGTCACCCTGCATTCTCATAGCATCCTCCTCACAGTTCACACTTCCACCCAGCTTTGTGACATCTACAAATTTGCTAATGTTACTTTGAATCCCTTCATCTAAATCATTAATGTATATTGTAAATAGCTGCGGTCCCAGCACCGAGCCTTGCGGTAATCCACTAGTCACTGCCTGCCATTCTGAAAGGGACCAGTTAATCCCTACTCTTTGTTTCCTGTCTGCCAACCACTTCTCTATCCATGTCAGCACTCTACCCCCAATACCATGTGCCCTAATTTTGCCCACTAATCTCCTATGTGGGACCTTATCAAATGCTTTCTGAAAGTCCAGGTACACTACATCCACTGGCTCTCCCTTGTCCATTTTCCTAGTAACATCCTCACAAAATTCCAGAAGTTTAGTCAAGCATTATTCCCCGTTCGTAAATCCATGCTGACTCAGACCGATCCTGTTACTGCTATCCAAATGTTTGGTTATCTCATCTTTTATAATTAACTCCAGCAACTTCCCCACCACCGATGTCAGGATAACTGGTCTATAATTACCTGTTTTCTCTCTCCCGCCTTTCTTAAAAAGTGAGATAACATTAGCTACCCTCCAATCCCCAGGAACTGATCCTGAGTCTATAGAACATTGGAAAATTATCACCAATGCATCCACGATTCCTAGAGCCACTTCTTAAGTACTCTGTGATGCAGACCATCAGGCCCTGGGGATTTATCAGCCTTCAGTCCCATCAGTCTATCCAACACCATTTCCTGCCTAATGTGGATTTCCTTCAGTTCCTCCGTCACCCCAGATCGTCTGACCACTACTATATCAGGAGGATTGTTTGTGTCCTCCTTTGTGAAGATGGATCCAAAGTACCTGTTTAACTTATTTGCCATTTCCTTGTTCCCCATAATAAATTCACCTTTTTCGGTCTTCAAGGGTCCAACTTTGGTCTTAACTATTTTTTCCTCTTCACATACCTAAAGAAGCTTTTACTATCCTGCTTTATATTCTTGGCTAGCTTACCTTAGAACCTCATATTTTCTCCCCATATTGTCTCAATGGTTTTTCTTTAAACATTACCCAATCCTCTTGCTTCCCGCTCATCTTTGCTACATTGTACTTCTTCGCTTTAATTTTTATACCGTCCCTGACGTCCCTTGTCAGCCACGGTCGCCCCTTTCCCCCCTTGGAATCTTTCTTCCTCCTAGGAATGAACTGATCCAGCACCTTCTGTATTATTCCTAGAAATACCTGCCATTTTTGTTCCACTGTCATCCCTGCTAGTATATCTTTCCAGTCAACTTTGGCCAGCTCCTCCCTCATGGCCCCATAGTCCCCTTTATTCAACTGTAACACTGACACCTCCGATCTACCCTTCTCCTTCTCCAATTGTAGATAAACCTGACCATGTTATTGTCACTACCTCCTAATGGCTCATTAACCTCGAGGTCCTTTATCAAATCCGGTTCATTACATAACCCTAAATCCAGAATTGCCTTCTCCCTGGTAGGCTCCGATACAAGCTGTTCTAAGAATCCATCACAAAGGCACTCTACAAAGTCCATTTCTTGGGGTCCAGTACCAACCTGATTTGCCCAGTCTACTTGCATGTTGAAATCTCCCATAACAACCACAGCATTACTTTGGTACATGCCAATTTTAACTCCTGATTCAACTTGCGCACTATGTACAGGCTACTGTTTGGGGGCCTGTAGATTAGTCCCATTAGGGTCTTTTTACCCTTACAATTCCTTAGTTCTATCCGTAATGACTCCACATCTCCTGTTTCAATGTCACCCCTCGCAAGGGACTGAATTTCATTCCTCACCAACAGGGCAACCCCACCCCCTCTGCCCACCTGTCTGTCTTTTCGATAGGAGGTATACCCTTGAATATTCAGTTCCCAGCACTGGCCCTCTTGCAGCCAAGTCTCTGTAATTCCCACAACATCATACTTGCCAATTTCTAATTGAGCCTCAAACTCGTCCACTTAATTGTCTATACTTCGCACATTCATATACAGAACTTTGACCTCTGTATTCACTTCTCCCCTCGCACCGTTCACAATTGGCCCTGACCTTACTCTGTTGTCCCTTCTCGAGCTTTCCTTCCCATTAATTCGAGAATCTTTTGTAATTTTTCCTGTAGCCACTTCCCCTTCAACTCCATCTTTATACTCCCAATTTGTCAATCCCTCCCCCCCCCCACTATTTAGTTTAAACCCACACGTGTTTAAACTACTACTAAATCTCTGAAGATCTGTCCGATCAGTTCTGCCCTGACCCGCTGAATTGCTTCCAGCCCTCGACCACATCGAAGTTCCTGGGAAATTAAAGAGCATTATGGAAATGGGAGTGCCCCGTGTACATATCCAATCGGCTGGTTAGTATCACATTCCCAAACATCACACACCCACTCTTTTCCGCTACCAGCGCCCCTATTGCCACTCGGATCTCTCTCTTCCTAGGAGGTGCAGAGGAATTTTGTCCGCAGGGTCACAGACTTTACTTCTTGGACGCACACGCTTGGGGAATTTGTCCCTGACTTGAGTGTGTGAAGCCGGTGGGGACCTTGGTTTATCCGCAACGCAACGCAGCTCACCCACCCTCGCCATGAAGCGGCAGCGACTGATGTTGATCACTGCGCGGTTCTTCGCGGGAGCGGCGCTGATCTTTTTCTACCTAACGTCCTGCACCAACTACTGGCTCCACGCTGTGACCTGCGGGTCCGACAACAATACACAGGTGAAGGGAGAGGGGAGGAGAGGAGAGGAGAGGGAGGGTGGGTGGGGGCTGGCTAGAGAGGGGGAGAGAAAGAGAAGGGGGGAGAGAGAGAAGGTGGAAGAGAGAAAGAGGAGGGGGAGAAAGGGGGGGGGGGGAGAGAAAATTGTGAATATACAAATGTGCTGGAGTAACTCAGCGGGTCAGGCAGTGAAGAAGGGTCTCGACCCGAAGTCACCCATTTCCTTTATCCAGAGATGCTGCATGTCCCGTTGAGTTACTCCAGCATCTCGTGTCTATCTTCGATGTAAATCAGCATCTGCAGTTCCTTCCGACACATCCCTGGGTCGAGACCCTTCTTCAGACAGGTCGCTTTATGCCCCTGTACCATTTAGGACATCTGAACGGAAACCTAACATTAGGTTAACATTAGGTTAACGGAAATTCCACAGAGTTGGCGATGAATGAGTTCTGACTTGTTTAGACACCGACCCATGTCTCATTAGAAAAATTAAGATAAAGTTAAAGTTGGTGAGAGAAGGGGGAAAAGAGATTGGGATAAGAGGAAGGCATTTAAAAACCACAAAGTAGCAATGTTACAAAATTTTGAGGTTTTAAAAATCAAGTCTGTAATTTATCCCATCAGATAAAACATAAAAAGAAGTTTAATTTGACACCTAATTCACTTTCATATCTTCAGTATTAAAAAAGTTATGGCCATTTTCATACTCGGAAATTAGCATCTTGTTCCCTATTGCTTTTCCATTGACTTAACACATAAGCTGTGATCGAGGACAGTCAAATGGTCATAACTTTCTTAAAAATTAAGAGAACTGAAAGAAATTTTCAGTTATTATAGATTGAAGCATTCTGAAACAAATAAGAAACAATCTTACTTAGATGACTTGAAATTAAAGCATATAATTAGTTAGTTACCTAATTGTAGCTAATTACAAAATTCAATTACTAGATCTAAACATCTATCAATTTCTTAAGAATAGATTAACAATTTTAAATAGCCTAAGTGTCCAAATAACATTCACACAAGAATTCACAATATAACATAATTTTTAAATCTCATTGTCATGGATTTATAGGCCAAATGGAAGGAATTTAATATTTAATACCTGTAAATTAATGGCCATTTAAATCAACTTGCGAGTGGGTTTTTCTGGAATGCGACCATTTGGAACGTTGCGGTTTGCGGTGATTTAGTCCCCATATCGGCATGAATAACACTGCTGGTTCGTATGGGGACTAAATCACAGTTTTGCAACTTAAAATGTGAACTAAAGGCATATTAAGGACCACTTTTATACATAAAATAAACGGCTTTCGTTTACCTGAAATCCGTCCCCGTTGACGGCTTTAGAAGCTGATTTTAAAATGACTCCAGCGCTGAACTAGTCGGCCGATTTAAAAAAAAAAAAAAAAAAATACACAGAACGCCCGTCGGAACGATTCGTCAGCAAAAGCTTGCACTCCAACCAAATATAATCCAGGACAAGGTAAGAAACGTGTTTTAACCCCGCCCCCCCTCAAAGGTGCCAAAATCGCGCACACGGCCAATGGCAGAATTACAGCACCGCTGAAGGTAAGTATTGTAACATACCTACACAAAGGCGTGTTCAGAGCGTGTACGTAAGAATAAGTGAAAAGGGAAGCGTCTCGAGGTTTGTTGGCGGTGTTGAGTCCGACAGCACCGAAACATGCCATTCAGCCCAAAGCGTCCATGCCGACTCAGGTCCCATATCCAAGGGTGTCCCATTTTCCCGCGTTTGTGCCATATCCGTCTAAAACGTCCCAATCTATGAAAAGTGCCTTTTAAATGGTGTTATAGTACCTGGCTCAAAAGCTCATCTGGATTCCATATGCCCACTGAGTGAAAACGTAGCCCCCCAGGTTCCCATTAAAAATTGCCTCTCTCACCATAAACCTATGATTCCCCCACTCTTGGGTAAGAGTATCAAAATCTTTTAAAAGTATATTAGAACCAAGACAGTAGTTGAAGAAAGAACAAGAATAGTTAAGGAAAGTAATCTATTTGTAGAGCCACAGGATATGAGGGAGTTCCTATATAAACATTTCTCAAGGTATTGACTGGGGAGAAACGGAGGTTGGAGAGGGGGGGTGGACTATATTGATATTCTGGAGTTTATCTGTATCAGGAAGGAGGAAGTATGAGGGGAGCATAGAGCAAGTAAATCGCCAGGGTTTACCCACGTGGTCACTGGGAGACCATACAAATGCCATACAGACAGCACCCGTAGTCAGGATCGAGCCCGGGCCTCCGACGCTGGAAGCACCAGCTCTACCGCTGCACCACCAATTGTAGAAGTATAGTGTAGAAGACTATCTAGGAATACACTGAGACATAGATCAGCTGGAAAGATGCGGTGACAGATGCATTTTAGTACAGACAAGTAAGATTGGTGTAGTAGTAGAGCTGCTGCCTAACAGTGCCAGCGACCCGGGTTCGATCCTGACTATGGATGCTGCCTCTACAGATTTTGCACATTCCTCCTGTGATGCGTGGATTTTCTCCGGGCGTTCCGGTTTCCTCTCACATTCCAAAGGCGTGCAGGTTTGTGTGTTAATTGGATTCGGTAAATTGTCCCTAGTGTGTAGGATAGAACTAGTGTGAACGGGTGATCGTTGGTTGGCACGGATTCGGTGTGCCGAACGGCAGGATTCCACGCTGTATCTCTAAACTAAACTAAAGTACATAATGCATTTTGGGAGATCAAATTCAGGGCAGGGATACTGAGTAAATAGGGAGGAACTTAGGAGTTGTGGTGTCCAGAGCAACCTTGCAGTACATGTTCATAGATCCCTTGAAAGTAATGACAAAGATGGATTGGATTGTGATTAAGGTATTTCGTTATGCTTTCCCTTATAAGCTGAGGAATTGTGCATAATGGATAGGATGTGTTGCAAAGGTGCAAAACATTAGTTAGTCAGCACTTAAGAGTATTGTGTACAGTTCTGTGCAAATCTGTGTTGACTTTTAGCTCCCCCTAAGGAGCTGCAAGGAAAGTGTTGGCATTTAAACTGCATTCCACAACGCTGTTTAAATGTGGTGCTGAGTATTCCTCATTATCCTTTAAGGGGAGTTCAAAACCAATATAGATTCATATAGATCTTATCGGACAATCCTACCAACAACTAGAGAGCAGTCCTGAGTGACTATCTACGTCATTGGAGACCCTCGGACTATCTACTTTTGGACTTTACTGAATAAACTAAACTAGATCTGTACAAAATGAACAAGATAAAGATGAATCGGTGCTGAAATGGAGGATTTGTGAGATAGTCGTTGGATTTTCTGCTCCTTCTTCCATCCATCATTTGATTTTAAGGTCCTATGTTTTCATTTTACTGGAAATGTTGTGTCGTTTCTATTCCGATAAGTGTAGGGAGGAACTGGAGATACTGGTTTAAACCAAAGATAGACAGAAACAGACAGCATCTCTGGAGAAAAAGATGTTTTGGGTCAAGACCCTTTTTCAGGTGTCAGTCTGACGAAGGGTCTAGACCTGAAATGTCACCCGTTCCTTTTCTCCAGATTTGATGTTTGCCCCGCTGAGTTACTCCAGCTTTTTGCGTCTATCTTCGATTCTAATAAGGCCTTGCATATTAAATCTGTTCTGGGCACACCTTGACTTGTTTTCTTGGACAGCAGCCAAAGCTTTTGGTTGAAGCTAGACACAAAATGTTGGAGTAACTCAGCGGGACAGGCAGCATCTCTGGAGAGAAGGAATGGGTGATGTTTCGGGTCGAGACCCTTCTTCAAACTTTGTTTATTTCTTAACGCTGCTAATGTGTTATCTGATGGAGCACTTGCTGGCGTGAACTTTCCCTTCTGCCATTTTGCCAAACAACTTCCATCCCAGTGACATGGAATCATTATCATCAGTTTGACGGTCCTGTTCCTAAGACATGCCCTTCTCCTAATTCTGCTCGAGCAGGACCACTCATTAAGATCCACTCCCTACCCGAAGCACTATCAAAGCATCCACACTGTATGCATCCAGAGACATACATGGTCGGCCCAGGATTATGGTATTGCTCCGTCATGATCAACTTGATACTGTATTCGTTGATCCTGATGTAAGCTTCTTTACTTCGGCGAGACCAAGCGTAGACTATGTGACCATTTCGCTGAACATCTGCGCTCAGTCTGTCAAGGTCAGCTGGAACTTCCAGTTGCTAATAATTTTAACTCTCTGACCCATTACTGTACTGATGTTTCTATCCTGGACCTCCTCCATTGCCAGAGCAGACTGGAGGAAACAGCATCTCATATTCCACATGGGTAGATTACAATCCAATGGTATGAACATTGAATTCTCCAATTGTAAGTAGCATCCCCCTTCTCATCTCTCTTTCCCATGCCCCCTAATCTGATGTGTATCCATTACAACCACAATCCCAGCCCTCTTTCCCTCCCTACCCCCCTCCTCATTGTCCCCTTTAACCTATATCCCTCCCTCTAGCTTTATATTTCACCCGCTCTTCTCTCCTTATCTGCCACCCTCTTGTCTCCTTTCCATCTCTATCCCTTGTCACTTACTCCACCCATCTACCAATCAAAGCTTCCTCACCTGTTTCCACATATCGTTTGCCAGGCCTTGTCCCATCCCCACCTCTTTTCTAGCTTTCTCCCCCCGACTACTACAATTAGTCTGAAGAAGGATCCTGAGCCAAAATGTTGCTTATTCATTCCCTCCACCGATGCTGCCTGACCAGCTGAGTTACTCCAGCACTTGTGTAGAAAGGAACTGCAGATGCTGGTATATACTGAAGATAATCACGAAGTGCCGCAGTCTGAAGAAGGGCTCCAACCCGAAACATCACCGGTCCTTTTTCTCCAGAGATACTGCCTAACCCACTGAGTTACTCCAGCACTTTTTACTCTAGCACTTATTCCAGCACCGCTCAATATTCCTTGCTGCAGGTCCTTGTGTCTACAGCTTGATTTCTCTCTCCCTTTGGTGCTTGCTGAACTGCTGTATATCATTCATTTCAGCACTGATTCATCCTTATCTGGTCTATTTGTGCAGATTTGCACATATTTACATTGGCCTTAAGGTCCTCCTGAAGCACTACAAAGAATACATTGACATTGGAACAGCATTGGGGACAGTGAGTCACACTCCAGAATCGTCACTCGTATACAATTCACACTAGCACACTAGTCTCTTGTGTCTCAGATGTTACTTGTTGCCTTTGAGCTTACCCTAGCAGCTGCAAAATATAGACCGGCATTTAAAACAGTGCCTTCCACTCCCTCCAATACTCCTGAAGGTACTTTCCATAGAATGAAAAATACCAACTGGGAGGGGATGTCTCTGATGGGGTGAAATTGGGGTGAATATGGGGATAAACAAGGTATCTTGTTAGCGGGGAGACACAGTGGTGCAGCGGTAGAGTTGCTGCCTTGCTGCGCCAAAGACTCTGGTTTGATCCTGACTATGGGTGCTGTCTGTATGGGGTTTCCTTCCACACTCCAAAGATGTGCAGGTTTGTAGGTTAATTGGCTTCGATAAAAACAATGTAAATTGTCCTTCGTGTGCAGGATAGTGCTGGTGTACTGGGCTATTGCCAGTCAGCATGGATCTGTTTGCCAAATGGCCTATTGCCACGCTATATCTCTAAAGTCTAAAGAGTGATTGGGATCAGTTAGTGCATGAGAACTCAGACAAAAGAATGGAGGAGTTGTGAAACACAGAGGGCAAAGAGCTAGGCTGATTTGGTACTGAATTTCCTGTACTGTCACACAAACTCCTTTTGTCATTGAGTTGCTCAACAGTTTTATGTTCTGCTGCAAAGGAGAAGCCAGTGAAGTTACCGAGAGAGTGCAATGACGTATTGTGGGAGAGGTTGGTAGTTTTTTTTTTTTTAACAAGATTTTATTCCAAACAACTCATTTACAAAATACTGGAAAGATTAAAACTGCCCTTCAGTCTGCAAACATAAATCAATCAATCAATCATTAAATTGCAACATTATTATCCTTATCCATTACACACCCCGCGGTGACCGGTGTTCAAGGAAGGCCTCCAGAGTCCCCATGGACATTGCGTGTTCCCTCTCCAGGGACATGTGGGCACGGACATTGAGCTGGAAGAGGGGCAGGCAGTCGGCCCAGGCAGAACCCTCAATGTCCGCTGCATGAACTCGTGAATGGCCATCTTGGCCAGGCCCTGGAGCAAACTGACAGGGAAAATTACTGATTGTACTGCTAATTAATAAGTAATTACTTATTACTGATTGGGGAATTCATTTAACTGCATTAGTCTCTTTTGCCTTAGTATTATTTTCCAGGTCTGTAGGCATATCCTTAATCTAACAGACAAAACCAAGTGAAGGCTGCTACTATCTTCTACTCTTCCTACAATTAGTCGACAAAACACGTGTTTGCCATATCTTGATCGACAACTGTCAAAAGTGAGAGAAAAGTGCCTGGATTCTTGGAACTGAAACATTCTGCATGCCATCAATTGACCTAATTGGCTTTTGCTAGCAACATGGAGACACAAGGAAGTGCAGCTGCTGGAATCTTGAGCCAAACACACAGTGAGCTGGAGTAACTCAACAGGTCAGGCAGCACTTGCGGAGGGAACCATCATTGGATTCTATAATTTTAAGTAATATTGCCGTACCCGCTTATTCTTTCCTATGGCACCGCCCTCTCTCTTCCTGCTGTGCACTTATATCTTCCACTAACACGCCCCTCTTTCAAATCTCCCACTGTCCCACTGTCCCCTTGCATCTATATCCCACCCTCTGGCTTTACATTTCTCTCTTCTTCTCTCCTCAGCTGTTAAAGTTCTATCCGCTCTGTCAGACAACAAAATACATTAGTTGGTTTAAGTAAATAACAACTCCTCTTAATTACGCACTGGGAGTGGGAGAGCAACCCCGAACATGGTTGCACACTCATTGTCCCTCGCGGTCCCACTCAATTATTCTGCACACGGGCAGTATATTTACACATGAGTAGTCACGGGTCCAGCTAATCACACAATCAGCACATTTCTGCACCGATTCTTATTGTCTAGAACAGACTTGGTTTTTCTCTGCAATTCTACTTGGTATCGGGCCTCTTCCCTTTTTAGTCATGACACCCTTTGCAGTTCTGCAAAACCTCCTGTTATTAATTAGCTTGCAATTCTAAGTAAGTAAAACAGGCTCATCACACGCAACATGCAATCTGTCACATTCACATTAACACTGAAACCCCCATCCTCCTTCACATTCCATCCTTGTTGATCCTTGTGCTCAACATTTATACTGTAGAAAGAAAGGATTTTAATATTTTCTCTCATTAATTAGTTGTAAAAATGGAGGCATACGTGTCGGATTATAATTTGGTAGGAACCCGTCCTTGGGCTCGCAAAAGGATACCTTTTTCAGCATGCGGAGAGATATGGGCACAAACCCAACATTCTAATCAGATAAGGGAGTCTGTTTTTCTTTCAGCTGCGAGTTCACTTGTTGTTGGTTGACCGATTCGCTTGCCGTCCGTCAAGTGTATCCAACGAGGATGATTTTCGACCATAAAGGGCCTGTCATACTTGCTGATTTTTGTGGTGACTGCCAGCGTTATTGACTGACTTATCAGGGTCACCGAAAGATTTTGAACATTTCAAAAAAAATGTTGCAACACTTGAGGAAACACCGCTCGTCGATACGTCGTCACGCCGCATCACGTTGCATCACGCCGCGACTTCTTCGGTGACCTGATACGTCCATCAATGATGCCGGCAGTCGCAGAAAAAATCGGCAAGTGTGACAGGCCCTTACCTGCAGTGGGGGTAGTTAGGAGCACCTTTCCACCATGGTCCTAACTTCTTCCGATCCAAATTTCGGACGAGGACGTGGTCACCGGCCACACTGTTTGTTCTTCAGGGGCGAGCCAGAAATCGGTGCGGGAATCTATGGCACATCCCTTTCGTTTCCATAAATCATGTTGTGCAGCAGAGGTGGCTCTCTGCATAGCCCTAACCTCTCCCATATGTGGCTAGGCCATTCTATTCACATGGATCTGTGGCCCTACGGGGATCGTAAGGTGGTACGTTTGTGCGGCGGCCTTTGCTGTGGTGTCGGCAAAGGCATTTCGCTGGGAGAACAGATCGGAGGCTCCAGTATGGGTGCTGCATTTAATTATTGCCAGGTGGACGGGAAGGGCATGGGCCTGCAGCAAGTTGTGGATGAAAACAACATTCTTAATGGGGGTGCCGGTGGAGGTGAGGAACCCGCGATGCTGCCACAGCGCCCCGAAATCACGGGCAACGCCAAAAGCGTATTGGGAATCGGTGCAGATATTCAACTGGTGGGCCTTGCCGCGGATGCATGCTCGGGTGAGGTCGAAGAGTCCTGCCTGTTGTGCAGAGAGGGGAGACAGGAAAGCGGTAGCCTCAATGACTAGGGTCGTATCTTGGACGATGGTATATCCGGATTATCCGTCGTTGTCTGTTGTCCGAGAAAAGAGATGAGCCATCCACGAACCATGTGGCATCGGCCTCTGGGAGGGGGACGTCCAGCAAGTCCTCGCGTGTGATGGTCAACAGTTGGTTCCGCTGAAGGCAATCATGCTGTGGCCCCACCTGATGATCAGGTGGAGAAGTGAGGAAGGCGGATAGGTTGATAGTTCTGCAATTGTGGAAGGTAAGGTAGGGATTAGTCAAGAGGGTGACCTCATAGCATCCCAGTCGGGCCTGCGTGACGTACCTTGTTTGTCCGGTGGTGAGGAGCGCTGCAATGAAATGCTGGGCGTAAACCTGGACTTGCTGATGGAGAGTGATGTTGGCTGCCTCACTGATAGCAGTGTGAAGTTGTAAATAGCTCGTTCTAAGCCCCCCTTTTGTTTCAGTCAAAAATTACTGAGTCAAGCACTTGCGCAACTAATCTTTATTTTGACAAAACACAATTACAGTTCCCGCTACTATACCTAACCACCGCCGGTTCGATCCTCGTATCTGCCTGACCAAGCCCATTCTAGGTCGCGTTCCTCCTCTTCTCCGTCTATGAACAGGGTCGCTATGACAAATAAGGGGTCCCCAGGGATTTTCTCGCTTTGACGCCTGTTTTTTTTTGGTCCTGTTGTTGCTTATTTAGCAACTTAATTGGGCCTCTGCCATTTGTCAGTGATATAATAGAAGAGGCACACATTTGTCTCTTCATCTCTGGCCTTTGTCTCACCTGAAAACAAACCCTCTCATCTATCACTTTCCGGCTTTGTTCTATCCCCATCTCTCTCTCTTCCAGCTTTCTTCCCCTACTACAGTTTGAAGAAGGGCCCCAATCCAAAACATCACCTATCCACTCCCCCCAGCGGTGCTGCCTGACCCGTTGAGTTACTCCAGTGCCTGTGTGTTTTACTAGCAACAGTTCTGCTGACTTGAACCGACAGACTTTTACTCTTGAAATGTTGACTTTAAACTGGAAATGATTACCTTATTCAACCCAATCCAAGCACAGTATTTTAACGTCATTACCTTTTAATGTGTCTGTTGGATTTTGAAACCCAGTCTTCACTCCAAATGCACGGTCTGAATATTAAAAATGAATTATGCTGTCGCTGTTTAATTTAATGGGGGTAATTATCTCTTGTGCTCATTAGTCTGCTGAGACCCAGTTGTCAGACAGACAGATGCAGAAAACACCGACTGACAATGCAACGGAGCTGAAATCTGGCACAGATTCGCGAGGGACCGCAGTAAGTCAGCATTTTTTTTTAATCCCTGTATTGTTAAAGAAAACTTTAAAACATAACACAAAGATCTGGCAAGAAAATCAAGACTTTATTCAAAAGTGCCAAATACAGAGATCACTGGGAGCAATCCAACGAACAAAATGTCATCTGCTCCTTATATACAGACTTTTGATATCCTGTTTTCCATAACAAGCACCTTCGGAATTCTCCTTCTTCCCAAATGGTTTTAAAACACACAGACCATTCACCTTCAGAAAACACAGAACAGTAAACACAGCTAAATGTCACCCCATTACAGATAGACAAATGTCCTGTTACCCTTTCAACCTTATTTTATTGTTTTATGATTGCCATTTGTACTTTGACAACAGACAACAGAATCTGACTAAAGTAAACTGCAGTGAGTGTTAGCTACGGATGCTCAGTTTCAACCTTCTTTAAAGAACAGAACTATTATAATGCATGAAGAGGTCTTTAAACATTTTAAGCACTCTACCTATCCATATCCCTCTCTGTCTTCTTGAAGCTTAGCAATTTATCTTTGTCTGTATGTTTGGGTTTAGTTTTTATTATTGTCACGTGAACAAGCTAGAGTGAAAAGCTTTGCATTGTATGCTATCCAATCAAATCAGAAATACAATCAAACCAAAGTTCATCAGTTCATAAGTAATAGGAGTAGAATTGGGCCATTCGGCCCATCAAGTCTACTCCACCATTCAGTCAGGGCTGCCAACTCTCACGCTTGAGAATCACGCCCTCAGGCAAACTCTCACGCCCCACGCTGATCAGAAATTTCTCACGCTCTGTGGTGAGAAATTCTGTGATCAACGAAAATGTCAAAACTCAGATAAACTGCATAGTCCGCGGATGTTGGAGAGCCGGGGCTGAGGGAGGGATGGAAGCAGCGGCGGGGACAGATGCGGGGAGCCGGGGCTGTCGAGTGTTTGCGGGGCTGGCGAGTCGCTCGCTGCAGCTCCGGCCATGGAGAGTCCCGGGCCGCCAGAGTCATCGGAGGCGTTGCGCCGCTGCCTCAAGAGTCTCTGTGCCGAAGGGACAGACTCTCAAAGGGAGGTGGAGAGAGAGAGAGGAGAATGAGACAGGGGAGAGAGAGAGAGGGGGTGAGAGAGTTAGGGGAAAGAGAGGGGAGAGAGAGTTAGGGGAAAGAGAGGGGAGAGAGAGTTAGGGGAAAGAGGGGAGAGAGAGTTACTGGAAAGAGAGGGGAGGGAGAGAGAGGAGAGGGGGGAGAGTGAGGTGGGAGGGAGAGAGGAAGAGAGGAAGAGAGGGGGAAGAGAGGGGGGAGAGAGAGGGGAAGAGAGGGGGGGATAGAGAGGGGGAGAGAGAAGAGAAAGGGAAGAGGAGAGAGTGAGAGGGGGAGACAGGGGAGAGAGAGGGAGTGAGAGGAGAGACAGAGATGGAGAGAGAGGAGAAAGAGGGGGGGAGGGAAGAGATAAGGGGAGAGAGAGAGGGGGGTTGAGAGGAGAGAGAGCAGAAGAGGGGGGAGAGAGAGAGGGGGAAGAGAGAGGGATGAGAGTGTGGTGGGAGGGAGAGAGAGGGGGAGAGAGAGAGGGGGAGATAGAGGCAGGGCTGCCAACTCCCATGCATTGAGCATGAGAATCACGCATTTCGCCAAATTCTCACGCTCATCACAAATTTCTGTTGTGAGAAATTCTGTGATCAATGAAAATTTCAAAACTCATATCAACTGCATGGGCCGTGGGTGTTGGAAGCAGAAGCAGCGGCAGGGACAGATGCGAACGGGGAGCGGGGCTGGCGAGTGCTTGCTGGACTGGCGAGTTGCTCACTGCAGCTCCGGCAATGGAGCAGCCTCAGTGCAAGGCGTCGGAAGCGTTGCGCCACTGCCATGAGAGTCTCTGTGCCAAATTCGCCCAGGTGACCGGCATGGATCAGGCTGCGGCTCAGTGCATCCAGGAGGACAATCAGTGGCTGCTGGAAGTAAGTACCAAGCACTGGGTAGAAACGGTGGAAGATAGTGGACTTCAAAGGGGTGGTTGGAGAAAGCATCCTGCTTCCCTGCTATATTTTCACTTACTGTAACTGCAGGAAAAATGTTCCCGATGTTGGGGGAGTTCAGAACCAGGGGTCACAGTTTAAGAATAAAGGGGGGGGGGGGGGCAGTTAGGACTGAGATGAGGCCACAGAAGGCAGTGCAGGCCAATTCAATGGATGTTTTCAAGAGAGAGTTACATTTAGTTCTTGTGGCTAATGACATCAAGGGATATGGGGGAAAAAAAGGAAAGAGGTACTGATTTTAGATGAATAGCCATGATCATATTGAATGGCAGTGCTGGCTCGAAGGGCCGATGGCCTATTCCTGCACCTATTTTCTATGTTTCTATGCTTGAGTATATGGCAATAAAACTCGATCACGTGATTTTGAAGCATTCATGCATGGTGGAGGTATAATGTAGTCATAGAGTGATACAGTGTGAAAACAGGCCCTTCGGCCCAACTTGCCCACATCACACCCGCCAACATGTCCCAGCTACGCTACCTGCTTTTGGTCCATACCTCCAAACCTGTCCTATCCATGTATCAGTCTAACTTTTAAATGTTGGGATGGTCCCTGCCTCAACTACCTCCTCTGGCAGCTTGTTCCATACACCCATCACCCTTTGTGTGGCTAAAGATACCCCTTAAAAAGTTACCTCTTAAAAATACTTCATACAAAAAACATTGAAATCATACTTCTACAATGCACTAATAGCTGAGTCTCACGTTGCAAGTTAACACAAGAGGTACCCCGAGTTAAAACACGTGGTAATAACGTACGATTAACGTACGGAACTCGTGGTACTTGTCAACTCTTGCAAAAAATCAAACATGTTTAAAATTTTCCACGAGTCAATTTTACTCTTGTGGTTAAGAATTGAAACATTTTAACTCGTTGTAAGAACGTAGTGGCCTGTGCGTTTACCTTAGTGTATCGTGAGTCTACCGTGGGAACTCTTTAACTCAGCGGGCAGGCAGCAGCAGATTGTCGCTCCCTTCAGTTTCCCAGCGACAATCACCTGCCATAACGCGAGAGAGATCATGCACTGTTGTAGGTCTCCTTTGCACGTCGGTGTTTCTGTCTTTCTCCACTCATTGTTGGCCCTATCTATCACCACCCCCACCTACACCTCTCTGCTTCTCGGCCATGTGTGTGACCCCTTCCCTCCCCTCTCCAGCTCCCGCCCATTGCACCGGCGCGGGGGCTTTGCACTGTCTTCACGTCGGCGATGCCAGCAGGTCGATGCCAGTCGCCCCGGGGCAGTCGCTCCCTTCAGTTTCCCATGGGGTCGGGACGGGACTGGAGTTGGGAGGGAAAGGTGGGGGGGGGGGGGGGGGGGGGTGCGGTGTTTAGGTGAGCAGGAGAGTGGGGTTGTTTGCAGTTGCAGAGGGAGGGGGCAAGGGTGGTACAGTTCCCAGTCTCAGCTCCTGTCCAGGGGGGTGGCCGGAGACGTCAGGACCAACGGGACACCGACCCCCAGGCCCACCAGGCCCACTGCAAGCACGGAGATCCCAGAGACCCACAGCCAGCAGCAACTCCAGCCCCGCTCCAACTCCAGAGGAACCCGCTCCCCGTAGGGGCAGAAGCTGATGGTGTGCAAGGTACATCTTGTTCTTGGGGTGGCGGATGAGGTGTCGCAGCTCGGGCTGTGGGCGAACTCCCATTTGTCGCCGTAGCGGCTCATCCGTCCACATTCAAAGATTTAATCTCCCGTCTCCCCGCAGTGTGTAGACATGGCAGTAAATTCAATTAAAACATATCAAACAAATCATAAGTATAACTGCTCTGGCACTGGATGCTGCGCATTTTCCCTTTGTAGGTCACATCAATAGATGCGGCCGCGCTGAAGTCTATCTTTAAAACAAAGCCATTGGATGGAGAGGTCTTCTTTAACACTGTTGCTTATTAAAACATAATACTGTTGCTTATTAAAACAAACCTTCAATCAGGATTGGCTCAAGAGTAACTCGGGAGACGAACTTGGAACATCGCAGAAATGACAAGTAAACGGCAAACTTGTCATACCCGTGGGAACTCGGTTAAACTCTTGATCATACACTTGCAATCTCGTACACAACCACGAGTCTTTCACTCGGGGTACCTCTTGTGTCAACTCGCAACGTGAGACTCAGCTTTAAAACATGATTTTAATACATCAAATTTCAAAAAGTTCCTACCCTGGGAGGGGGGACACCCTTCTTCCACACCCTCTCCCCACTCGGTTGCTCCACTCCCTCACCGGGTACCCCCAAGGCCAGTGATTAGTGATCGTTCAGCCTCCCTCTTTCAACAACGCTCCAATCCAATTTAAAGCATATATATTGCATTCAAGTGTAAGTTAAAAGTCGCTACAGTATGCACCATATTGCACAATTTCAAGCTGAAAAATGCAAAAGTTCCATACCAAACGGAGGGGGACAACCTCCTCCCAATGTCTAATGTACTCAATGGGTAGATTAGGAAAGACATTCTTGCCATAGAGGGAGTACAGAGAAGGTTCACCAGACTGATTCCTGGGATGTCAGGACTTTCATATGAAGAAAGACTGGATAGACTCGGTTTGTACTTGCTAGAATTTAGAAGATTGAGGGGGGATCTTATAGAAACTTACAAAATTCTTAAGGGGTTGGACAGGCTAGATGCAGGAAGATTGTTTCCGATGTTGGGGAAGTCCAGAACAAGGGGTCACAGTTTAAGGATAAGGGGGAAATCTTTTAGGACCGAGATGAGGAAAACATTTTTCACACAGAGAGTGGTGAATCTGTGGAATTCACTGCCACAGAAGGTAGTTGAGGCCAGTTCGTTGGCTATATTTAAGAGGGAGTTAGATGTGGCACTTGTGGCTAAAGGGATCAGGGGGTATGGAGAGAAGGCAGGTACAGGATACTGAGTTGGATGATCAGCCATGATCATATTGAATGGCGGTGCAGGCTCGAAGGGCCGAATGGCCTACTCCTGCACCTATTTTCTATGTTTCTATGTAGAGGTGAATCAAACATTACCTTAGCTTACGGAAGGACCATTCAGAAACCTGCTACTAAAGGGAAAGAAGCTGTTCCTGAGTCTGCTGGTGTGCACTTTGAAGCTTCTGTAACTTCTGCTGGATGGGAACAGGGAGAAGGAATGACAGGTATGGACAAGTCTTTGTTTATGTTGGCTGTTTTTCCAAGGCTTTGTGAATTGTAGATGGAGTGGGGAGACTGGTCTGCATGATGGACTGGACTACATCCACAACTCTTTGCAATTTCTTGCAGTCTTGGGCAGAGCAGCTCTCAAACCAAGCTATTGCATCTCAAAAATATGTTTTCTATCCTGCATCTCTGTGGCTGTTGCACCAGTATTTTGTGTTCTGTGAATGGTTCCCCATGCAGTTTGAAAATAAAATTTGTGCATTATTTATTTTCTATCATTCAATGCTTGGAGCTATCCAACAGTGATATTGAATGCAAAAAGTATCCCGGAGGGAAACAGAGTCTTAATAATGTCACTGTGCTTAGTAGTTCTTTCCTCCTCAATTCTACATTTTTCAGGAAGGGTTCAATTTAATTTTTAATCTGCCCTCTTCGGTCAGATCAGACCGTGTCATATTTTCTCCAGTCATCACAACCTCAAATCTCATTTTATTTTGGCTACCTAATATTTTCATAGGTTTCCTACATGATCACGGCCATCTCTTGCTATTTGTTCACCTTCAGAGAAACAATTTGCAGATTACATCTCATGGGTAATTCTGACAAAGAAAAATTGATCTAGGTTGAGCTGCTGCCTCAGAGTGCCGGCATCTTGGTTTCAACCTTGACTTTGGCGCTGCCTTTATGAAGTTTGCACGTCCTCACTGTCAAGTGATTTTTCTCCGGGTTCTCCTGTTACCTTCTCAATCCCAATGCTGTGCAGGTTTGTAGGTTAATTGTAAATTGCCATTTGTGTATAGGGAGTGGACTAACATAGAATTAATGTAAACGGATGATAAATGGTTGACATGGATGTGGTGGGCAGAGGACCAGTTTGCATGCTGTATCTATCAAAATCATTCAGTCAATTGAATGAAAAGTTCCTGCACGCTGGATAGAGTCTGTATTATGGCATCCGACTTGCTTCATTCACACCACTATTTTTGAGTCACCTTTACAACATAGTCTTCCCATCTCAAACAGTACATTCCCCGAGATGTAACATAGTAGATTGAGAGTCGGCTTCAAAGATTGTTTCAACAAATATAGAGACTTCAGAGATACAGTGCGGAAACAGACCCTACGGTTTGCGAGTCCATGCCGTCTAGCGATCTCTCCCATACACTAGCACTGTCCTACACACTAGGGACAATTTACAATTTTACCAAAGTCAATTAACCTACAAAGCTGTATGGCTTTGGGATGTGGGAGGAAACCAGTGCACCCAGAGAGATGTGCTCACGGGGAGAATTTACAAACTGTACAGACAGCTGAGGTCAGGATCGAACTGTAAGGCAGCAACTCCACTGTTGCGCCACCGTGCCGCCCCAGGGTTGAATAAATTGGGCAACATTGCTGTGCATTCTGTACATTGTCCTGTGACTTAGATCAGAGCATGCCAGATGTTGCAGGAGTCAATTCCTAATTTGTGTTTGTTGCATTCTGATATCACATTTCATTTTTGTATTTAATTCTGTTCCAATGACTAATAAACTATATACTTATGACCAGTGAACCAACATAGCATCACATCAATTTCTGGGCACCTGCTCTTAATAAGAAGGACCTGGAAGCCCTGCAGAGAAAAACAAATTAATGGCAAGATTCCAAGAATGCACATTTTCTGCGTCAAGCTTGGAAGTGGGCGTTATTTTCTTTACAGCGGAGACTGCTCAAGTCAAGTCCAGTCAAGTCAACTTTATTTGTCACATTCACATACAAGATGTGCAATGAAATGAAAGTGGCAATGCCTGCGGATTGTGCAAAAACTACAGAACAGAATAGAACAGAATCAGTATTTACATTATTAGAAAAAAGAGCAGCAATTTAAAAAAGACACAGCACAACAGTAAATTGGCACAGTAAATTAGTCCCTGGTGAGATAAGAGTTTACAGTCCTAATGGCCTGTGGGAAGAAACGCCGTCTCATCCGCTCTATTTTCACAGTATGACAGCGAAGGCGTTTGCCTGACCATAGCAGCTGGAACAGTCCATTGCTGGGGTGGTAGGGGTTTCCCATAATTCAGCTGGCTCTAGATCTGCACCTTCTGATGTATATTTCCTGCAGGGGGGTGAGTGTAGTTCCCATAGTTGTGTTTGGCCGAACTGGGATGGGATGAGTGCTGGGATGAGATTTGAGTGATGCCAAGGTCATGACTGGTCTAGCTAAGGTAAATAGATGGAAGCTGTCCCCATTAGTGCATGTAGGGCCAAGAGGCTTAGATGTACAATTTTTGACACCAGGTATGGATGGGAATAGAGGAAAAACGTCCTGTATGCTGAGCGTAATTACAGTCTGGAATTCCTTGCCCGTAAGCATGTTGGAAACAGGATCAATTGGAGCTTTCAAACGGGAACTGAATAATCACTTGATAATGGTGAATGAATGAATGAATGATGTGGGCAGAGGACCAGTTTCCATGCTGTATCTATCAATGAATCATTCAGTCAATTGAATGAAAAGTTCCTGCATGCTGGATAGAGTCTGTATTATGGCATCCGACTTGCTTCATTCACACCACTATTTTTGAGTCACCTTTACAACATAGTCTTTCCAACTCAAACAGTACATTCCCCGAGATGTAACATAGTAGATTGAGGGTACACAAAATTGCTGGGGAAACTCAGCGGGTGCAGCAGCATCTATGGAGCGAAGGAAATAGGCGACGTTTCGGGCCGAAACCCTTCTTCAGAAAACATAGTAGATTGAGAGTCGGCTTCAAAGATTGTTTCAACAAATATAGAGACTTCAGAGATACAGTGCGGAAACAGACCCTACGGTTTGCGAGTCCATCCCATCTAGCGATCTCTCCCGTACACTAGCACTGTCCTACACACTAGGGACAATTTACAATTTTACCAAAGTCAATTAACCTACAAAGCTGTATGGTTTTGGGATGTGGGAGGAAACCAGTGCATCCAGAGAGATGTGCTCACGGGGAGAATTTACAAACTGTACAGACAACTGAGGTCAGGATCGAACTGTAAGGCAGCAACTCCACTGCTGCGCCACCGTGTCGCCCCAGGGTTGAATAAATTGGGCAACATTGCTGTGCATTCTGTACATTGTCCTGTGACTTAGATCAGAGCATGCCAGATGTTGCAGGAGTCAATTCCTAATTTGTGTTTGTTGCATTCTGATATCACATTTCTTTTTTGTATTTAATTCTGTTCCTATGACTAATAAACTATATACTTATGACCAGTGAACAAACATAGCATCACATCAATTTCTGGTCACCTGCTCTTAAGAAGGACATGGAAGCCCTGCAGAGAAAAATAAATTATTGGCAAGATTCCTAGAATGCACATTTTCTGCGTCAAGCTTGGAAGTGGGCATTACTTTCTTTACAGCGGAGACTGCTCAAGTCGTCAAGTCAAGTTTATTTGTCACATACACACAAGATGTGCAGTGAAATGAAAGTGGCAATGCCTGCGGATTGTGCAAAAAACTACAGAACAGAATAGAACAGAATCAGTGTTTAGATTATTAGAAAAAAACAGCAATTTAAAAAAGACACAACACAACAGTAAATTAGTCCCTGGTGAGATAAGAGTTTACAGTCCTAACGGCATGTGGGAAGAAACTCCGTCTCATCCGCTCTGTTTTCACAGCATGACAGCGGAGGCGTTTGCCTGACCGTAGCAGCTGGAACAGTCCGTTGTTGGGGTGGTAGGGGTTTCCCATAATTCTGCTGGCTCTTGATCTGCACCTTCTGATGTATATTTCCTGCAGGGGGCGAGTGTAGTTCCCATAGTTGTGTTTGGCCGAACTGGGATGGGATGAGTGCTGGGATGAGATTTGAGTGATGCCAAGGTCATGACTGGTCTAGATAAGGTAAATAGATGGAAGCTGTCCCCATTAGTGCATGTAGGGCCAAGAGGCATAGATGTACAATTTTTGATACCAGGTATGGATGGGAATAGAGGATAAACTTCCTGTATGCTGAGCGTAATTACAGTCTGGAATTCCTTGCCCGTAAGCATGTTGGAAACAGGATCAGAATCAATTGGAGTTTTCAAACAGGAACTGAATAGGCACTTGATAATGATGAATGAATGATATTTTAATATCACACGTGGCATGTCATATTGAGATTCTTTGTTTTGTACATGCAAGCATGCAAACAGTTAGCACATAAATAGGGCTGACATTTAGTCCCCAATAGTCCCCCTTTGTTCCCGGTTCCCCCCACCCCACCACCACACCGGGTCTCCCTTTGTGAATGGGACTAACTGAATGGTTCTGTTTCAGAGATTTTTGACTGGAAGAGACGAATCAAGTCCGATGGGTTCATCAATGCCTGAAAATGGAACTTTACAACATCAGAGGAAAAAAAGATATTCTGATTATTACCTATTTTCTGAACATACACTATTATTGGTGAGTAATATGTAGCAATTTTACAACTTTTTGAGATTTAAAAAATCAAGTCTGCAATTTATCCCATCGGATAAAGCATTAAAAGAAGTTTAATTTGACACCTAATTCACTTTCATATCTTCAGTATTAAAAAAGATATGGTCATTTTCATACTCGGAAATTAGCATCTTGTTCCCTTTTGCTTTTTCAATGACTCAAAAGCTGTGATCGTGGACAGTCAAAAGCCCATAACTTTCTTAAAAATTAAGAGAACTGAATGAAATTTTCAGTTATCATAAATTGAAGCATTCTGAAACAAATATAAAACAATCTTACTTGGATGACCTGAAATTAAAGCATATAATTAGTTAGTTACTTAATTGTAGCTAATTACAAAATTGACCATTGTGACGGAAATAGTAATAAACACCCAGACTGCCTTGAAAATTCAAAAATGTGATATTCTCATGATCAGAACTTTAATATTATTGTATTATATGCTGTAAGTCTGTTATAGATAGGTAAATAATTTACAATTTCTAGCAAAAGACCACGTCTTTATGGAGAAGATCAGTTGCTAGCTGGTACATTGGTAAATCAAAATCAGTAGCATCATCATACTCCTCAGATTGCAACCAATAAGCAACTCTGTACACATTGTTTTCCTCAACTTTTCAATTTTGGCATTGTAAACTACAAGTTTTTGCTCTTCAAACCACGCATGACATGCCTTTCTGCCCACTACTTTCCCATTAAGAATGTCCTGTAGATCATCACATTTAGAGTAGTCCAAATTTGGATAATCTCTGCGAATCAGTCTCTCTTTCAATTTTTTCCCTAGTTTTTTCATCTCTTTCGTGTCCCGAGCATGCTCCTTGCCTTTCTGTCGCTTGATAATTTCTGCTCTCAATTCTTTTTTTCTTCCGTCTGTTCCTCTGCACTCTCCCCCATGTCACTGCCTTACAGAGCACCTCCTCCCTACATTGCTCCTTGAGATTATCAAGGTAATTGACTGTTTTATTCTTGCAGGCCCGCATCCTACATGACAAATAACACAAGGTGGCATTGGGAGATTTCTGTTTCAATGAGCTAAACATCCCCATTATCTCCTCCGCATCAATGTTGTGTGATCTTGCTGATGTAGTCTCCTCCTTCAGTTTCTCAGTTACATCAAGTTCAAAGTATTTACTATACTGCCTCTCCAACACAGTGATGACAGCTTGAAGACGGCTCCTCATCTTTGAACTGAACTGTGGATGTACTGGTAGCTCCCAAAGTTTTTTCAATGTGGCGTCAAGATGTACCTCCTCACCGAAGAAATCTTCCCTTGCCAATATCAAGTTCTCTGGATTTTCTGTGGCTTCCTTTAGAGAAGCCATCACCCCTTTAACCACTTTGATGCCATCTACACGGTTGATCTGATTCTGGCTTGAAGTGTAGAAGTGCTTCATCCAAGGCCCAGTCAGATATTTGCCAAGTAAGTCTAATATCTGAAGTTCTATTTTTGCTTTAGCCTGGGAGAAGTCATGGAGGATGCTGTTTTTCAACCCCCCACCGGATGTTCTGCTATTCAGCAGAGCAACAAAGTCATCATAATGTTCTATGAGCTTGCTACTAATATGAAACAGTATGTGCAATCTGTTGCCACGGTACTGTGGAGGGACACCTCTGGGGCTGTTCCTGTCATCTAAAAATGCGACAAATCCTTTTGGGTCCCATTTTCCGTTTTTGTACCGAAGTTTGCTCATCTGCAGAATGGCATTTACTGCTAGACAGTCTTTCCCAAACAAGAATTGTCCTCCGGATTGTTTCTGCATTTTTGGGGCTGAGCGAACTGATGTAGCAATGGAGTCAAGAGGATGCAAGTGGCAGTAGAGCTTGTTCAAAGATTTACCCCACTCACCACTCACAATCCTAATAGCAGCATGATTAGCTGCACACCTGTCATTCATTGTGTTTGAAATGTTGTTGATTATCTTTTGTCTGGTATCTTGAAAATTTGCTTGCTCATTGAAATAAGTGTAAGTTTTACACAAATTGTCAATTATTTCGCAAATATGTAGTCCTCAGCAGTCCCACCAGCCAATTCATCGACTGCTGCAGAGAGACATTTGTTTGTGGTGGTGAAATGAACACTGTTATTTCCTGGGTGGTTGCATCAAAACCCACAGTCAAACCCTTTGTGGCTAGGAGCATCTCTGCTGTTTGCAACTCAGCAAATGTTCCCAATTCTCGGGCCATAACTTCAACTGCACTGCGTCGAGGAACATAATCCAGATGAAGTCCACTCCGCTTGTAGGACTGGCTTATCAGGATTGGAATGTTTGCTGTGGGAGTTTTGTTTACAATCCAGTCAAACACATGCATCCTTGTTGAGGAGTAAGTTTTCTGGCCCACCTTTGCCTTGACAATACTGGCAGCCTGCAGAGTTTCGATTGTTTCTTTGAGGACAAGATTGTCAAATTTGAGGCGTCTCACCTGGCCCTCAACACCAGCAAAACCAAGGAACTGATTGTGGATTTTGGAAGGAGTAGGAGGGGGACCCACAGCCCCATTTATATCAACGGGTCGATGTTGAAATGGTCAAGAGCTTCAAATTCCTGGGCGTGCACATCTCTGAAGATCTTACCTGGTCCAAGAACACTAATGCAATAGTCAAGAAAGCTCATCAGCGCCTCTACTTCCTGAGAAGATTACGGAGAGTTGGTTTGTCAAGGAAGACTCTCTCTAACCTCTACAGGTGCACAGTAGAGAGCATGCTGACCGGTTGCATCGTGGCTTGGTTCGGCAATTTGAGCGCCCTGGAGAGGAAAAGACTACAAAAAGTAGTAAACACTGCCCAGTCCATCATCGGCTCTGACCTTCCTTCCATCGAGGGGATTTATCGCAGTTGCTGCCTCAAAAAGGCTGGCAGTATCATCAAAGACTCACACCATTCTGGCCACACACTCATCTCCCTGCTACCTTCAGGTAGAAGGTACAGGAGCCTGAAGACTGCAACAACCAGGTTCAGGAATAGCTACTTCCCCTCAGCCATCAGGCTATTAAACCTTGCTCGGAGAAAACTTTAATTATTAATAACCAATTATCTGTTATTTGCACTTTATCAGTTTATTTATTCATGTGTGTATATATTTATACCATAGTATATGGACACACTTATCTGTTCTGTAGTAAATGCCTACTATGTTCTGTGTGCTGAAGCAAAGCAAGAATTTCATTGTCCTATACAGGGACACATGACAATAAACTCACTTGAACTTGAACATCCTCTTCCCTGTCCTTTAACTTTAACTCATTAACTTTTCTATGCTGGTGAATTGAAACAGTTTCCCTCTTTTACGTACTGCCACGAAACATCAGCAATTGTCTGTGTGTTTTTAAGTCTCAAAAGCTCTGCCTTGGTGTCAACAAGCTCTTGTGTCAAAGTATTCCCACGTAATTTGGTTTGAGTTCCTGAATCTTTCTGTCCTTTATATCTATTTGGTTTTACTTTATCTTTAAGGCCTGATTAACTATACGTTTGAGAGTTTTCATTCGTGCCCTAAGTTCACTGATCTTTGTGTGATACTTTGTTGAAATTCTCTGCTACATCTTGTTGAAGCACTAGATGTCGATGGCATTGGTTCAGGTGAGGCAGCAGCTGTCGTTGGCGTTGCTAGATTCAGTGGAGGATGCAGACTATGACTGTCATCGCCCATGTCCTCAGTGTCTTGAAATATGGGCACTTGGCTTTCGGCAGATGTCAAGGATTCAGGATCTTGAGCACCAGGCAGTGGAATGTCTAAAGAAATGTGTTGACTGCCTTCTGGAAGTTTAAAAGTTTCATCACAAATTTCCATAAATGCTCCCAAGTTCCTTGGGATTGGTGAGTTTTTTAAACTTAAGCAAAGTCCGGTTAACGAGAGCCTTCACTCTTAACTTCACAGTACCAAATAAATAGCCTTCTGCATCCAACAAAGAGAAATGTGAACTCAGCGATTTCTCTGTTTCAGACAGACTTTTTCCAAATGAGGTATACAAGTACAGGGTGTGTCCATTTTTAAGATCCCTCTTAGACTCGGGCATGACAGAGAACTTCACTTCAAGTTGAACTCTAGCTATGCCTGTCTGGGCTTTTGGATTGACAATTTTGCATTTCTTCTTTGGAGACATCTGTTTACAATGTAAATTAAAAAAAAACACTGAACAGCATTAACAGAAACAAGTTATTATTTGCAGTTTTAGAAAAAAAGGTAGAAATGATAAAGTTAAATGATAAAGTTAAACGCTAGGAAGGAACTGCAGATGCAGGTTTACATCGAAGTTAGACACAAAATGCTGGAGCAACTCAATGGGGCAGGCAGCATCTCTGGATAGAAGGAATGGGTGACATTTTGGTTCAAGAGCCTTCATCAACTTCTTTCTTTATATTGTGTGATGTTACAGAAAGATAACAGGGTAACTTACCATCACGAGGGCTTCACCTGGAGATGCTCATTTACCGATAAAGAGGCGGGAAATCAACATTCAAAATTTATTACCAGTGAGTGAACACTTATATTTTGTAGAGTTATAATCTTTTGTCTTTTGGTTGATTGGGGGCTCATCGGATAATGTGACGCAGCTCTGGGATTTTGGAGCCTAGGTACTCACTCGTTACACCATTTGTGTTTTCTGTACACGGTAAGTAGGGCAACAAGTACTGGAGTATCTCAGCAGGTCAGGCAGCATCTCTGAAAGACAGGGATAAATGATGCCTTGTGTTGGGACCCTTCTTCAAACTGACTGTTATAGGGGGGAGAAAGTTGGGGACAAAGCCTGGTATGTGATAGGTGGATACAGATGAGGGGAGGATTGATTATTAGATGGTGAGTGATGTTCTGGGGCACCACAGGGTTAATGCAGGGCTGCTATCTCATCTAGTGTAATGCCTGCTGTTGGCTTAAATTCCGTGCTGGACTCTTGTCCTGACTTTCTACCCTCTTGTTTGGATGGTACTCCGTGTGGTATTGAACAGCTTTAAAAAGAGGCTTTGTTGAAGAGGTTTAATGATTTTCCACAAAGGGTAGTGGGTGAATTAAATGAACTGCCAGAGGAGGTAGTTGAGGCAAGGAGTATTGCAACATTTAAGATACAATTAGACAGGTACATGGATAGGACAAGTTTGGAGGGATATGGACCAAACATGGGCAGGTGGGACTAGTCTGGCTGGGACATGTTGGCTGGTGTGGGCAAGTTGGGCCGATGGGCCTGTTTCTATGCTGTATTATTATATGACTACTTTCTCTGCTACTAACAGAAAATCTCCAACGTTTCAAGTCTTTTCAAATATCTGGGTCCATTTTCATAAACCTTTGTCTGCATTTTTCCATGCTGTATGACTATGATTATCAAGAATGTTCTGGAATCCTGCTTCTCACTCATGCCTGGGTACTTGAGCTCCAGGATATAAGTCTGATAATGTGACACCACAGGTAAATGGGGTGGTCATAGAGGCTTTTGGCACATTGGCATTCATCAGTTGAGTATAGATGTTGGGAGGTCATGTTGCAGTTGTATAAGACATTGATCAGGCCACATTCAGAGTATTGTGTTCAGTTCTGGGCACCATATTATAGGAAAGATGTAGTCAAGCTGGAAAGGGTGCAGAGAAGATTTACGAGGATGTTGCCAGGACTCGAGAGACTGATCTATAAGGAGAGGTTGAGCAGGCTGGGACTCTATTCCTTGGAGCCCAGGAGGATGAGGGGTGATCTTAAAGAGATGTACAAAATCATGAGAGGAATAGTTTGGGTGGACACACAAAGCTCCTTGCCCAGAGTAGGGGAATAAAGAACCAGAGGACATAGGTTTAAGGTGAGGAGGAAACGATTTAATAGGAACCTAAGGGGTGACATTTTCACACAAAAGGTGATGATTGTATGGATGAGCTGCCGGAGGAGGTAGTTGAGGCAACTACAATTGCAATTTTTAAGAAACATTTAGGAAGGTATTGTACATGGATAAAATAGGTTTAGCGAGGTTTAGGCCAAATGCAGCCATCTCTGAAGGACATATATCTGTGGTCAATATCGCTGAAAGATGTGGAAATCAAGAAAGGCTCTATATCAAGGAGGAATTTACTCAATGACAAAATATGTCTATATTTGATCTCCCATCGAGTGCTCATTTAAAATGTGTGCTTATTTGGAGTGGGAAAGAAAATGCCTGCTGCTGTGGGAATGTCTAGTCCTTTTATATGGCTTATTATTGTTATTATGGGCATATTGTTTAACAGTCAGAAATTAATGTCTTGCTTTCTCTGTTTAGTTTATCAACCACCTGTAAAGTGCTGTGTGCACGCCTTTTATTCCCCATTTCCAAGCAATCCAGAGATCATTAATGCCGAATTTCAATCTTCACTTGGTAAGTGCTTAACATTTTGCAACTTATTGCACTTAATAAAATAAGTGTTTTTATGTTATTAACCCACTGATATTTGCTGGTTAGTTCAAGTTTTACAGGGTGGGGCAACACTCGATACATTTATATTCAGCGATTGAATATGACATATTTCATTTATGAATTAAGATGATTATAAAACTCTGTTTGTAGTCATATTTGCTTGCAGTTTCATCTACTTTTACTCTCTTGACCTGAAATCTGCAGATGGGAAAATCAGATAATTCTCATAAAAAAGCATAACCCAGGACACGTAAAACATTTATTATAACCCAAGCACGTTCCACAAGTAAAATAATGTAAATAAATAATATATATATTTTAAAAAACTACAAATGACATTTTATGCAAATACATCTCGCTCTCTCGTTTACAGCTGCTTTGCAAGGTATTCTTCTAACTGTAAACCAAAGATCATAGAGCGGAGTAAGTCATGGGTAATTTTTCGCGCCATCTTGATGTGCTGCCTCGTAATTACCGTCATGGCAGGAGTCCGGTCGCTGCAATATATATATATATTTTTTTAATTTTCCTTCACCGCTTTTGGACTTTCCTGAATATAAAATAAAACACCGTGTGTTGGAACTTTCGGTTGATTTAACAAAATGATAATCCAAATTTGTTTCATAGATATTTGCGCCAACTGTAACGCTGTAACAATTATATTTTGACTACCACAATATATACACTACCGTGCATCTTGAAGGCCAGTGAATCGTGGCCTTCAAGAGGCCAGTTTGGGTGTGAATCGAGAACCAGATGAAAAAATATAACTTTTTTTAAAGAATATCTTAGCTTCCTGAGTCAGTTCAGTGATATGACAGTACTGGTCATTTTGCGCTCGTCGATTTCCTTCGGATTGGGAAAGTGGGTCAGTTGTAGAGAAAACCTTTATCAAATGCATTGGGCTAAAATTAAAAAAAAATCTGAACCAGCTTTCGTCTGGTAACCGACCGCATCAACTATATTTTGCTTTCCAATAGGAAATACACTCAGGGTGATAGTGGAAATTGTAAAAAATATGCAGTATGAACAATGCCAATCATTTGCACGGGTTTGTAACTGAAGGTGCAGGGAGGTCGTGTTGAACTTCGTTAAAAAATTGTTTTGATTAAGGCTGGGATATTGGGCACTGCACTGTACAGTGAGAAAACACGGCAGAGAATGCAGACAAGTTTTATTAGAATAGTGTAGGAAGGAACTGCAGATGCTGGTTCACACCGAAGGTAGACGCAAATTGCTGGAGTAACTCAGCGGGTCAGGTAGCATCTCTGGATAGAAGGAATGGGTGACGTTTCGCATCGAGCCCTTCTTCGGTCTGAAGAAGGGTCTTGACCCGAAACATCACCCATTCCTTCTCTCTGGGGATGCTGCCTGTCCCGGCTGAGTTACTGCAGTAATTTGTGTCTATTTCTTAGAACAGCCCTGCGACCTGGAACTTTGGTTTCAAGGCTGGAGAATGTCTTTTAGGAAGAGCGAAGGCTGAGAGGAGATTTGGTTCAAAATCATCGCGGGCAGAGGGATTAAGGTGGAACGGGTTGCACCGGAGTTTGGGCTGTTTGATCTAATGTTTTGATTTCATTGCACAGTATTTTTCTTTTCACTGTCTTGTACAATTTATATATAATTTATGCTTTTGTGTGTTGTCTATGTGTGCCTGCGATGCTGCTGCAAGCAAGATTTTCATTGTTCCTTTACCCCAATACACTTGCGCATCCGAAAATAAACTAGACTTGAGAACTGGAGACCATATACTTTAAGTGGTTGTCAAAAGAAACAGGGATGTCGCGAAGAAAAAACTTAATGAGTAACTAGGATCTGAATCCAAAGCCTGACGAGGTAGAAGGAGCTTTAATCATGTTTTTTATATGCAATTTGGCAAGCATCTGAACTGAGGTTATGGGAGATACATAAACACGTAAATACGTAAATCGACTGCTCTTACAGAAAGCATATGGACAGTAGACACTCCACCTTTCCCATCCCACCATCAGTCCAAACCAGTTTTATGATTCCATACAGCGCCTCCACGGGGTCTATATTCCACAAAGATACAAAGAGCACTTGTGATTAGACACAAAATTCTGGAGTAATTCAGCGGGACAGGCAGTGACTCTGGAGAGAAGGTTACGTTTCGGGTCGAGACCCTTCTTCAGACTGAACTGAACTCTCATCGGTGAGAGTACTTGTGATTGTCTGAAGAAGGGTCTCTACTCGAAATGTCACCCATTCCTATCCAGAGATGCTGCCTGTCCCACTGAGTTACTCCAGCTTTTTGTGTCTATGTTCAATTTTCTTCAATTTCAGAGTTAAATAAAAAACAGAGTGCTGGAGGAACTCGGCAGGCTAGGCAGCATCTGTGGAGGGAATGGATTAGGAGTTGTTTCGAGCCAGGGTTCTTCTTCAATAGGAAGGAACTGCAGATGCAGTTGTCTTTGCAAAATGCCAAATGATTCCAGGAATGCCTAGTCAAGTGAGAGATAGATAGATAGATAGATAGATAGATAGATAGATAGATAGATAGATAGATAGATAGATAGATAGATAGATAGATAGATAGATAGATAGATAGATAGATAGATAGATAGATAGATAGATAGATAGATAGATAGATAGATAGATAGATAGATAGATAGATAGATAGATAGATAGATAGATAGATAGATAGATAGATAGAGTTGTATCTCTAAACTAAACATTATGCACTCCACCTGTTGGTATGTATGCACTACATTTTATTACACTAATATAGAATGAAAATGAAAACATATCTTGACATGTGTTCATGGATATTTTATTCACAATATTAGGATTTTATGTATATATACAGTGGCTTGCAAAAGTTTTCATACCCGTTTAACTTTTCCACATTTTGTCACGTTACAACCACAAACGTAAATGTATTTTATTGGGATTTTATGTGATAGACCAACACAAAGTGGTGCATAATTGTGAAGTGGAAGGAAAATGATACATGGTTTTCAAATTATTTTACAAATAAAAAACTGAAAAGTGTGGCGTGCAAAAGTATTCAGCCCCCCTGAGTCAATACTTTGTAGAACCACCTTTCGCTGCAATTACAGCTACAAGTCTTTTGGGATATGTCTCTACCAGCTTTGCACATCTAGAGACTGAAATTTTTGCCCATTCTTCTTTGCAAAATAGCTCAAGCTCAATCAGATTGGATGGAGAGCCTGTGAACAGCAATTTTCAAGTCTTGCCAGAGATTCTCAATTGGATTTAGGTCTGGTCTTTGACTGGGCTATTCTAACACATGAATATGCTTTGATCTAAACCATTCCATTGTAGCTCTGGCTGTATGTTTAGGGTCGTTGTCCTGCTGGAAGGTGAACCTCCGCCCCAGTCTCAAGTCTTTTGCAGACTCTAACAGGTTTTCTTCCAAGATTGCCCTGTATTTGGCTCCATCCATCTTCCCATCAACTCTGACCAGCTTCCCTGTCCCTGCTGAAGAAAAGCACCCCCACAGCATGATGCTGCCACCACCATGTTTCACAGTGGGGATGGTGTGTTCAGGATGATGTACAGTGTTAGTTTTCCGCCACACATAGCGTTTTGCATTTAGGCCAAAAACTTCAATTTTGGTCTCATCTGACCAGAGCACCTTCCTCCACATGTTTGCTGTGTCCCCCACATCTCTTGTGGCAAACTGAAAACAGGACTTCTTATGGCTTTTTTTCAACAATGGCTTGCCACTCTTCCATAAAGGCCCGATTTGTGGAGTGCACGACTAATAGTTGTCCTGTGGACAGATTCTCCCACCTGAGCTGTGGATCTCTGCAGCTCCTCCAGAGTTACCATGGCAGCTTCTCTGATCAATGCTCTCCTTGCCCGGCCTGTCAGTTTAGGTGGACGGCCATGTCTTGGTAGGTTTGCAGTTGTGCCATACTCTCCATTTTCGGATGATGGATTGAACAGTGCTCCGTGAGATGTTCAAAGCTTGGGATATTTTTTTATAACCTAACCCTGCTTTAAATTTCTCCACAACTTTATCCCTGACCTGTCTGGTGTGTTCCTTGGGCTTCATGATGCTGTTTGTTCACTAATGTTCTCTAACAAACCTCTGAGGCCTTCACAGAACAGCTGTATTTATACTGAGATTAGATTACACACAAGTGGACTCTATTTAATAATTAGGTGACTTCTGAAGGCAATTGGTTGCACTGGATTTTATTTAGGGGTATCAGAGTAAAGGGGGCTGAATACTTTTGCGCGCCACATTTTTCAGTTTTTTATTTGTAATAAAATTTGAAAACCATGTATCATTTTCCTTCCACTTCACAATTATGCGCCACTTTGTGTTGGTCTATCACATAAAATCCCAATAAAATACATTTACGTTTGTGGTTGTAACGTGACAAAATGTGGAAAAGTTCAAGGGGTATGAATACTTTTGCAAGCCACTGTATATCTATATTACTAAATCTCTGTTCTTGACCGCTTTTGGCCTTCTGTGCTGCGATTTCCGAGAGAACGCCGCCACCTACGGCCGTCATTTTTGGCCACCTCGCTCAGAGCCCCCCTCCGCCGCATGTGTGCCGAGGATTTTTCCCGTCGATGAAAAATGACAGAGGTATTAATGTTTTTACAAAATTCCCCATTCTCTCTGCTGCCCCTGCTGGAGGGAGGGGGAGGGAATATAACACCAGGAAGTGGTGTGCCTCAATCAGTCTCTGCAAGTGGTGTGCCTCAACCAGTCTCTGCAAGTGGTGTGCCTCAATCAGAGCTCTGAATAACACTGAACAAATGTCTCCACAGCTGTGAGTACCATAATGTGGTTTGAAAATGAAACTATGGTTAGTTTGAGGAAAAAAGCACTGCCTGCAAATGGTTGTTTGGGTTGAAGTAAAAAGGCACCCTCTCTGGCTCTCCCCTCTCCTCTCTCTCCCCACCTCTCTCTCTCCCTATCCCTCTCTCCTTCTCCCTCTCTCTCCCCCCCTGTCTCTCTCCCTTTCTCTCTCTCTCTCTCTCCCCTCTCTCTCCCCCCTCTCCCCATCACCCCCCTCTCCTCTCCCCCCTCTCCTCTCCTCCCCCTATCCCCTCCCCCCCTCTCCTCTCCCCCCCTTTCCTCTCTCCCCCCTCTCCTCTCTCCCCTCTCCTCTCTCCCCCCTCCTCTCCGCCCCTTCCCCTCTCCTCTCTCCCCCCCTCCTCTCTCCCCCCTTCTCTCTCCTCTTCCCCCCTCCTTCTCCTCTTCCCCCCCCCCACCCCCCCTCTCCCTCCCCTCCCCCCCCTCCTCTCCCCCCCCTCCTCTCCCCCCTCTCCTCTCCCCCCTCTCCTCTCCCCCCTCTCCTCTCCCCCCTCCCTTCTCCCCCCCCTCCCTTCTCCCCCCCCTCCCCTCTCCTCCCCCCCTCTCCTCCCCCCTCTCCTACCCCCCTCTCTCCTCCCCCCCCTCTCCTCCCCCCCCTCTCCTCCCCCCCTCTCCTCCCCCCCTCTCCTCCCCCCCTCTCCTCCCCCCTCTCCTCCCCCCCCTCTCCTCCCCCCTCTCCTCCCCACTCCTCCCTCCCCCCTCTCCTCTCCCCCTCTCCTCTCTTCCCTCTCCCCTCTCTCTCTATCTCCCCCCTCTTTTTCTCCCTCTCCTCCCCTCCATCCCCTCCGTCCCTCCCCTAAACGCCCCTCCCCTCCACACACCCCTACCCCTTCCCTCCACCCTCCCTCCCCCTCCCTGCTCCCCACCTCTCCCCCTCCCCTCACCACACCCCCCTCTCAGCACACCCCCTCTCCCCCTCTCTCCCCCTCTCTCCTCCTCTCTCCTCCCCCTTTCTCCTCCCCCTCTCTCCTCCCCCTCTCTCCTCCCCTTCTCTCCTCCCCCCCTCTCCCCCCTCTTCCTCCCCTCCATCCCCTCACCCACCCTCCCTCCCTCCCTCCCCTAAACCCCCTCCCCTCCACACCCCCTAACCTCTTCCCTCCACCCTCCCTACCTCTCCCCCTCACCCCCCTCTCAGCACCCCCTCTCTCTCCCCCTCACTCTCACCCTCTCTCTCTCCTCCCCTCCTCCCCCACCTTTCCCCCCTCACCCACCCTCCCTCTTCTCCTCCTCTCCACCCCCCATCCCTATTGCCCCTCTCTGTGTCTCTGTCTCTCTCTCTGTCTCTGCCCCTTCTCTCTCTGCCCTCACTCTCTAACCCCGCTCCCCCCCCTCCCTCTCTAGATGTGACTGCAAGTTGGGGGCTATGCGTCAGTAGAAAGGGTGGTAATGGGGTAAAAGGAGCAAATTAATAATATTAATATAATATCAAGGGGGGTAATTAGCGTGAGTGCGGGGGGGGAGGGGGGCGGGTGGGAGATAGTTAGTGTGTGTGACGCTGCATGCCGCCCCCCACCCCCCCACACAACCGCACGTTGGGGGAACAGACCCAACGGGTCTGCACTTGGCCTAGTATATATATATATTATATATATATATATATATATATATAAAATCCTAATATATGTGTGTGTGTGTGTAAAGAGAGAGAGAGAGAGATTGAAGGCAAAATGTTGCTAAAATTATTAAAGGAAATCACAAGAAAGAAACTAGAGAGAGATACATGTGTGTGTGTGTGTCCATATATATATATTTATATGTGTGTGTATATATATATACACACACACACACACACACACATTTATCTTATTTATATATATATATATGCATATATTTATATATGCATATATTTATGTACATATTTATAAATATAATTGTCTTCATGGTTTATGTACATCATCTGAGAAATAAGATAAAGAGAGAAATAGAGCATTGCTTTAAGTCAAAGTTGCTTCTGATCCATGAGAAGGAACTTTGAGATCTATTTATCTCACTTGCCTCTCACACAGGCACAAACACCAACACACATTCATATTACTTGTATTACTTTAAGTGTTTATATATAATATATGTGCATAGTGTGCATGTTTATATATATGTGTGCATAGTGTGTGTTAAAGTAATACAAGGGAAACTGCATAAAGGAGGGGACTGGGGATGAGAGGGAAATGGGCAGAAATAGATAGATTAAGCAGGGGAAAACATTTTAAAAGAAAATTAACTAAAATATGTGAATTGATATATCACACACTTAACATTCCCCTATAAAACTGCGAGAGGCATAACGGAAGTCGCGTTTTGCATTCTAAAATGGTGACGGTTATGCTCTGTTAACGGTCAGTGCATTGGATTACGCAGGAGTGGAGTATCGTGCTCCGCTCTATGATCTTTGCCGTAAACCGAACAGTTGTTCTTTAACGCTAAATAATTTTAGGGAGAGTTCACCATGCCAGACACTCAGGGTGTTTTGCCTGTAGCTTCTTGCAACTTGTCCCCTTTCTTCTCAGTCTTCTTTACTTTTACATTCAAAACTTGACCAATAACTATCTGACACAAACTTCACTTTTAATTTACCATTTGCAGCTTTTTGTGCATGACAAGGATGCCTTTTCAGAAGAAAAGCTTGTGTTTATCTGTAATTTAAAAACTTATCAGTGGAGTTTTCCCGTGATATAAACACTAGCAAATATCTAATACAGTAACAAGGAACGGCAAATGCAGGTTTTTACCAAAGATAGATACAAAATGCTGGAGTAACTCAGCAGGTCAGGCAACATCTCTGGAGAAAATGGATTGGTGACATTTCGGGTCAAGACTCTTCTTCAGACTGATGGACCATGATTGAATTGCAGAGTGGACACGATGGGCCGAATGGACTAATTCTGCTTCTATGTCTTATGGTCTTATGAACTGATGTGCATATAATCTAGCATATAATCCACATCTTTTGCCTGGTAAATTAATCTGTTAGGGATTATTGAATCTGTTAGAAATAAACATTGCTGGTTGCTACTCTACCTGTACCAGCCATTTTATTAGACTAATGCCAATTTGTGCTCTATTTTTCCAGTTTATCGTAAACTTTGGAGTGCACTAATGTTCTTGGGAGTGATCATAATTACAATTGGATTCATATGCATCATTTACAAAGCATGCCGTCAGAAACACGAGATGTATAAAACAGTGGGAGTAATTTTCCTCATTGGTGGTGAGTGAAATCTTTGTATAACTTTCCCATTTATTTGTACTTGCAACCTGTTGTTTTTAAAAAAAAGGTACACAAAAAAGCTGGAGAAACTCAGCGGGTGCAGCAGCATCTATGGAGCGAAGGAAATAGGCAACGTTTCGGGCCGAAACCCTTCTTCAGACTGATCGGGGGTGGGGGGGGGGCGGGGACAAGAAAGGAAAAAGGAGGAGGAGCCCGAAGGCTGGGGGATAGGAGGAGACAGCAGGAGGACTGAGGAAGGGGAGGAGACAGCAAGGACTAACAAAATTGGGAGAATTCGATGTTCATGCCCCCAGGATGCAGACTCCCCAAGCGGAATATGAGGTGCTGTTCCTCCAATTTACGGTGCTGCTCGCTGTGGCCATGGAGGAGACCCAGGACAGAGAGGTCGGAGACGGAGTGGGAGAGGGAGTTGAAGTGCTGAGCCATCGGGAGGTCAGCTTGGTTATTGCGGACCGAGCGGAGGTGTTCGGCGAAACGATCGCCCAACCTCCGCTTGGTCTCACCGATATAGATCTGCTGACATCTAGAGCAGCGGATGCAATAGATGAGGTTGGAGGAGATGCAGGTAAACCTCCCCCTCCCACTCCATCTCCGACCTCTCTGTCCTGGGTCACCTCCATGGCCACAGCAATCAACACCGGAAATTGGAGGAACAGCACCTCATATTCCGCTTGTGGAGTCTGCATCCTGGGGGCATGAACATCGAATTCTCCCAATTTTGTTAGTCCTTGCTGTCTCCTCCCCTTCCTCAGTCCCCCTGCTGTCTCCTCCCATCCCTCAGCCTTCGGGCTCCTCCTCCTTTTTCCTTTCTTGTCCCCGCCACCCCCCCCTCCCACCCCCGATCAGTCTGAAGAAGGGTTTCGGCCCGAAACGTTGCCTATTTCCTTCGCTCCATAGATGCTGCTGCAACCGCTGAGTTTCTCCAGCTTTTTTGTGTACCTTCGATTTTCCAGCATCTGCAATTCCTTCTTAAATGTTTTTTTTTTAAATATTGGTTAGTATTATCTGTCAATCTTCCTGCCAAAATATAATCAAATCACATCACACTCACATACTGACCTTAATCTGTCATGGGTCTACCTATTCTACCAGGCTAAGTCCTATGTCTTAAAATATTACCTCAGTCTCATGTTTAGATTAATTTAAAGATACAGGCCGTTTGGCCCACCGAATCCGTGCCAACCAGCGAGCAGCCGCACGCTAGATCTATCCCACACACTTGGCACAATTTGCAGCAGCCAATTTACCTACAAACCTGCACTTCTTTGGAGTGTGGGAGGAAACCGGAGCACCCAGAGAAAACCCACGCGGTCACACAGAGAACGGTCTAGCCAGAACCTGTAGTAAGAATCGAACCTGGGTCCCTGACACGGTGAGGCAGCAACTCTACCGCTGCGCCAGTGTGATGTATATCCGAATTCTACTGAACTTGTTTTATCTCAAATGGAAGGAGTAATGACGAATGGAGACATTTTGAGAGGTTTTCGCCTGCATTGTTTTTTAATTTTGTGTCTGGGTCATTGCGAGGACAATTAAGCTAGGGGTCTGATGAACATCATTAATGGAGCCCATTTTCCTTTCTTTCCATTAATAAACTGTTGAGCGGGATTTATAATATCTTCACTAATGCTTTAATGTAAAGTGCATATATTTCAAAAATGTTGTGGCTTATTTGGACAATATCAGTGCTCCGGTTTCTACATTCCAAAGATGTGCAGGTTCGTAGTTTAATTGGCTTCTGTAAATTGTCCCGAGTGTGTAGGATAGAACTGGTGTACGGGCATTCGCTGGTCGGCGTGGAATTGGTGGGCCGAATGGCCAGTTTCCACTGTAACTCTAAACTCCAAAGAACATGGAGACCCAAGTTCCTGCTTCTGACCATGTGCCTCTTTCTGTCCCATTGTTCTAAAGTAGGTAAACAGCACAACTCTCTGTTTATTTTAGAGATACAGCGTGGAAACAGGCCCTTTTGCCCACTGCATCTGCGCCGACTAGCGATCTCCGCACAGTAGCACTATCCTGCACACAAGGGACAATTTAAAATATTACCAAAGCCAATTAATTACAAAGCTGTATATCTTTGGAGTGTGGGAGGAAACCGAAGCACCTGGAGTTAATCCACGTGGTCATGGGGAGAGCGTACAAACTCCGTATAGACAGCACCCGTAGTCAGGATCAATCCCGGGTCCCTGGCGCTGTAAGCAGCAGCTGCACTGCTGTGCCGCCGTGCAAAAGTGCACTATGTCCATGCACATGGTTATGAAGAACAGTATATCCATGCAAGTCCACTTACATAATTATATAATATTTATGTTTATTATTATTGTAACATGTACCAGGTACAGTGAAAAGCATTGTTTTGCAGGCTATCAGATCAAATAATAGACACAAAATGCAGGAGTAACTCAACAGGACAGGCTAATAGTATAGTACTAATAGCATTAATAGAATGAATAGTATTAATAGTATACATGAATACAATCTTGTCAATCTCAGGTACAACAGATAGAGCAAAAGGGAAGACACAGAGTGCAGAATATAGTTCTCAGTATTGTAGCGCAAAGGTTCCATCAACAAAGTCCAATGTTTGCAATGGGGTAGACGTGAATTAGACAGCACGCTTTGTTATTGTAGTACCATTCACCCGCCTGAGTACAGATATATCCAAGCTTGTCCTCACACAAAGCAAAATATATCCACCTTTTCCTTCGTGGGAAATTTTCTTTTAGCCCATCATTCATCATGTGATTTACTGCACTTTCATTATGATCTGCTGCATCACATACCAACTTCAATTCCCGTGTAGGATCATAAGCCAGAAGAACCCTGACTATGGATACTGTCTGTACGGAGTTTGCACGTTCTCCCTGTGATCGCGTGGGTTTTCACCGGTGCTTTGTTGAGTGGGATTCCAAATTCCAAAGACATGCAGGTTTGTAGGTTAATTGGCTTCTGTAAATTGTCCCTAGTGTGTAGGATAGAACTAGTGTATGGGCGACCGCTGGTTGGCATGGACTTGTTGGGTCGAAGGGCCTGTTTCAATATCACATCTTCAAACACTAAACTCCAATGAACGTGATGTGATCATTGTTTCTTATGTTGATCATCACATTTCCTCTCTTTTGTATTCAGGCATTTGTTTCACCTTGTCAATTATCATGTACGCCTGCTGGATATCAGCAATATCTCAGATGATTGCAAAAGAAATAGCAAATTGCAAATCTGCAAATGGCAATACGAAATATGGCGTGGATTATGGTTGGTCTTTCATGGCAGCTCCTTTTGCCGTATTATTCTCTGTAATCGCAGGTGGTCTTTTCATTAAATTGTCTGCCCCTGAACGCAGTGAAAGTGGTGAAATCATTTAAATATTTTTTGGATGCAACCAATTTATATATTTTTAAAGAGGAAAGAGTCATTATTATGCTGAAGCGGCAAAATACATCAACAAAGAGACATGATAATATGGACTGCCTTTGATTACATTCAAAATATAACTTTATATTGTAGTACTGGTGTTACATATTATTTGAAATTTTTAATGTATCTAGCGTTTCCTTGATTCCTGAAAGGAAACTGTTGTTACTTTGACAATCGAAAAAGCTGTGGAAAATGCATCACGGTTACTTTGGGGCAGTTTATTCCTATGGGAGAAGAGCTGCTCTATTTCATAGAGTGTGAAATGGCTTGGTAGCTTGATGACAGGTTCTGCAAAGTCTAACAAATTCCCAAAATAATGATGTTTTTAAATAATCAAGAGCTCAAGTTAATTAACTTCATAATTATAACTCCCAGTTTATAACTCCTAATAATTGCCATATTATCACAATTTAACAGCGAAAAAATCAAAAGCAAACTATCATTAGTTGAGGAATTAGTTTTAGTTGTATTTTGTAATTATTAACATGTTAGTTGGTGCATAATAAAAATATATCACATGAAATTCTGAATTCATCTTTGTTTTAGATTTTTATATAATGTTATAATCAGCATTTAAAAATATTATTGCAAATTATATTTACCTGATGAATAGAATTGTAAATATTACAGTTCTTAATGGCTTATGTGCTGAGGGCAACACAACTACATAGTGCACAAAGTTCTGCTACTTCTCTCAGATGCAAGTCATAGATCCAGACAGCAGATTTGCTCTATTGTTCTAGATCTCAAGGCTAACGGAATCAAGGGATATGGAGAGAAGGCAGGCACGGGTTACTGATTGTGGATGATCAGCCATGATCACAATGAATGGCAGTGCAGGCTCGAAGGGCCAAATGGCTTCCTCCTGCACCTATTTTCTATGTTTCTATGTCCTTGAGGCCCTTTGAAGATATCTGAGAAGACCCTCTGTCAGAAACCCCGCACACTACCCCGTGCGCTCCACACCCTTCCACCCTTTGCACAGCTCGCCCTGTTCCTCCAATCCCAACACCCTGCAGAGTTGACACCCTTTGCCCATCGTCCTGCCAAAGACTCCTTTTAAAATTCATAATCTATTCCCTTTTGGAAGTTGTTATTAAATCTGCTTCCGTTTACTTCCTGAAGGTACCCTTACGGATTTCTAGTTTCAGATATATTCCTTCCAAAATACACAAAGTGCTGGAGTAACTCAGAGGATCAGGCAGCATCTCTGGAGAACGTGGATAGGTGACGTTTTGGGTCGGGGGCCCTTCTTCAGACTGATGGAGTGGGAGAAGAAGGGTCCCGACCAGAAACTTCGCCTATCCACGTTCTCCAGAGATGTTACCTGACCCACTGAGCTACTCCGACACTTTGTGTTTTTTCTGGGGTAAACCAATATCTGCAGTTCCTCAGGTCACTGTTACCTAACTTGTTGTTGCTCACTTTGTAGTATTGCCTGCTTGTTCAGATATCAATTGTGATGACGGAGAATGATAAATAAGTTTTGCTAAAGAGGCCAGTTTTATTTTCTTCCTAGAATTTTGAATAATTTCAGGAGGATTTTTGATTTGGAACATTTATTTCCATAATGTAGAGGTTCACCCCTCATAGAAATCATTGCTGTGGTTTTCTCGATGTCTGAGTAATGAAAAGGAAATCTGAAGTGCCTTAGATGTAGTTTGTTAAATGCAAATATTTTGTATTATCTACTCCTCTGTTATAGGGTTGTTTTGTGTATAGGGGCTTTTAACTGAGATTGTATTGTAAATGTGACTACGTGTAAAATAATGTTCGTGTTATTTGAAGTACAGAAAGTCTTAATGGAGAATTATGTCTTTCTGTCGGTGCTTGCTATTTGGGAAAGTATTTGGGCTCTGACACACGCTCTTGTTTTTCAAATAAATAACACGTAACTTAATATATCTGCAAAGCAAAGCTTAATATTTTTGAAAATAAAGTTTTTATCATGCTTATATAATTAAATGTGTGCCTGTTGGTTTGTCACATTTCCATCAGTGTAACCAGTTCCTTTATATTCACTTCCTCTGAAGCCTTCATGATTTTGCGCACTGTTTTCATATCTTAATAGGAATCTGAGGGGAAACTTTTTCACGCAAAGGGTGGTGGGTGTACGGAACAAGCTGCCAGAGGAGGTAGTTACATGGATGGGATATGTTTGGAGGGATATGGACCAAACAGGGGTAGGTGGGACTAGTCTGGCTGGGACATGTTTGGCTGGTGTGGGCAAGTTGGGCTGAAGGGCCTGTTTCTATGCTCTATCACTCTATGACTCTATAACTCTACTTTCTCGCTACTAAAAGAAAATCTCCAACGTTTCTAGTCTTTGTATATATCTGGGTCCATTTTGATTAACCTTTTTCTGTATTTTCTCCAAAGCCATCACGTCTTCCACAAAGTATAGTGTCCATAAATGTTATGATTAGCTGTAGCCAAATCAGTGCTTCACAGCATAATTCCTTCGTTTTCTACTCAACTCGTCTATAAAGGCCAAAACACTATGTGTCTTTTGAAATGCCTTCACAACCTGCAGTATCGCCTTCAAAACATTGTCCACATGTATTCCCAGTACTAATTGTTTTTGTATTGAGATTCCAATATATAGTTCCATGTGAAATTAAGGGTAGGTCATGATGTGAAAATACACTGTAAATCAAAGTACATTTTTGAGTATTCAAGTGTTATACTTGCTTTATGTAACTGATCTAGAAGATGGTTCTCTTAGTCCCCCCCCTCGGTCATGGGTGACCATGGGTGTCTCCAGGGTGTTATTTCCTATATGGAGGATGCCTGTATGTGACTTTGTTTAGCGTGGGGAGACTGGTGCACAGAAAGCCACCGCTTGACAGATCTGGGTCAGGATCCAGTGGTGTGGAGTCTAAGACGACCGGGGACACTTTTCTGCTGCAGCCTTCATCCACCTTCCCATTCGTTGTGATGCTCCACCAAGATCAGCCATCATCCTCTGCCTGTTCCACCATTCAGGTCTTGGTTGGATTGCTCTTTGTCAGAGACCTCCCCCTTGACCTTACTGCCATTGGTGGCCCTACCAGCAGTGTTGCTCCAGATGACATCGCCAAGATGGTTCTAGCTGAGATGGTTCAAGATGGTTCTAGCTGAGCTACATTAAGCAATTAAACAGCCCACTGGGATGCACACAAAGAAAATCTCTCTTCGTGGTCAGAGGATGGCCCAGCCTTTGTAACAACTCCATGGCAATGAGAGGTTTGGCTTAGGACAAGCACATGTGGGACATCATAGATGAAGACTGGATCAATGAGGAATTCATTACCACTGACAGCTGCGGAGGCCATGTCAATGGATATTTTTTAGGTGGAGATTGACAGATTTTTGATTAGTAAGGATGTCAGGGGTTATGGGGAGAAGGCAGGAGAAGGGCTGCGAGGGAAAGATAGATGAGCCATGATCAAGTAGTGAGGAGACTTGATGGGCGGAATAGCCTAATTCTGCTACTGGAGCTTATTAATGTATTGGAGACAGTACTAAACCCAAGACCCCATTCTCCTGCCTTCTCCCCGTAGACCACTTTTTTTGTATAAAAAATAATCTATTTAATTACTATCAGGATACAAAACCAAACCGTGGTGACCCACCCACCAACATATCACAAAATTACCAAATTAATTAGAAACTACATTTGCAAACAACTATGTTACAAATATGCTAAATAACTACTGTACAACTATGTCCCTCTCCAACATCACCCGGGCACGGACATAACCCCAGTAAAGGGGCAAGCATCTGGCTTGGGCGAAGCCCTCTTCCGCCTGGTGCCGTCTCTCGCAGATGGCTAGCTTGGCCAGGCCTAGGAGCAACCCAACCAGGACATCTTCAGCCCTACCCTCTCCCTGGATCCCGTCACTAGTCCTTCGGTCGCTGACAGCAGAGCCACTACTTCCCCTATGGACCTCGGTGGAGTGGCGGTGCTCTTTACTCTCCGGACATTAGCTACAAGGGACGCTCTACTGGTCCCCCCCCCCTCACCCGGTAACCCCTTTTTTTTTTTTTTTTTTTTTTTTAAAATCAAAAATATTTATTCAAATATTAAAATAGTATTGACACTACAATAAAACAAAACACCACCATAATACAAGACGGACAAATATGCTCAGCAACTGCTAAACAATTATATTGCAATCCTTGTCAAGGATCCCGGTAACCCCTTGGTGGGGTTGGTGGGACTGAAGCAATTGACGAGAGTTTGTTCAGTGCTACCTATAGTATCTCATGTACCGAGCTACAGTCTGGGTCCATTGGATTGGAGAAGGGATTTTTAGAGTTCAGGACAATGCTTTGAAGAGGTGAAGTTGCTCATGGAAATCAATTCTTGTCATCTACACTTCAAGATTACTTATGTGTATAAAGCTGTATTGTATCTTTTTATTCTTGTTATCTTTCCAGTCCTGGTGACAGCTAACTGACTATCCTGAGACAAGTAATTTAGCTGAAAAATTAAATCCTCAGTGAAGGTAAACTCTGGTATGCCCAAAGAATTTGACTATGATTATTGCCCATCGGAATTTGTAATTCTGGGCTCAAATTGCTGGTGAACAGTGCCATCTATTGTTCTGCTTGGTCAGGTATGAATTCAGCTTCATGTCCAACTTGGCCCACTAGGGATAATCAGATAGCTAATGACAATCTTGACATGGTTTTCCTAACAGCAAGTAACGATGACTGGATGTGCTCATGCCCTCAAATACTGGTGTAATGTAAAATTACAATACATCAAATGAGCATTTGCCATGTGCCAGCTTGCATAGTCACTTACAGCATATCTTTCACAATGAAGTGGCGACTGACCCAGAAGAGACCCAGTCATAATTTGCTCCCTTCTTCACTCACCACTACACACCAGCAATACTTTTACTGTTCGCTTAATTTGAACTGCACGAGTCCTGTCAGAATTAATTGTTACGTAGCAAGTTAAAAGGAACGACTAATGTAGGCCATTCAAGAATTAACAATGGAGCCTACTGTCAATAAACCTTCAAGTCATAAAACATTGTCATTTTAAATAAATCTTGACAGCGAGTTCCACGAGCAAAGTAAAAGTAAGGCTGTATTTTTCTCTCTCGATAATGTTTAACCAACGAATTGTGTGTGATTTGCAGTTAAGTAAGAATGATGAACTGTTAACAATTGATATGTGTGTAATCAAAGCTCAGAGAGCAGCCTCCAATGCTCAAGCATGGTCACAAACTACGTCAATTAAATACTTCTGTTTGACACGAGCAGTTGAATTTTGATGAAGAATGATGGTAAGAATCAGTTTTGGTCATAATGTGATAAATATAAAATACTGCATTGTTTGTCACAACAGCCAAAATCTATAATGATTCAGTTTTAATTTTTAATTTTTTTATTATATTCTATTTGTAAATTGGCGGGATACTTCATAGATAACAATGTTAGCCAATTTACACTGGAAGCAATCCGATTATGTTTTATAATTTATTTCTAATGAGTCATAGAGTCATACAGTGTGGAAACAGCCCCTGGCCCAACTTGCCCATACATGTCCCATCTACACTTGTCCTACCTGCCTGTTGTTGGCCCATATCCCTCTAAACCTTTGCTATTCATGTACCTGTCTGATTATTTCTTAAACATTGCAATAGTACCTGCCTCAACTACCTCTTCCAGCAGCTTGTTCCATACACCCACCAACCTTTGTGTGAAAAAGTTACCCCTCTTTTCCCCTTCACCTTAAACCTATTTCAATTTATTTCTATTCAGTACTGGCCTGCCATCGATGTTGATGGGACGTCGACCTTCATTGGCAATGAAGAGGTCTCCATAGGTCTTCAGCTTTATTGTACCTTGCCTTCTGGAAAATGTCCATGTTGGTTCCAAAAGAAAGGTCAACACAAATCTGATTATCTTTTGTGGCTTGACCCAATATGATCTCTCGAGACCTCATCAGGTATCAGACCATTCTACCCCATAAAACAGCCAGCGTCTGGTTATCAAAATCGGGAGAGCTGATAGCCATGACATTGTCAACTAGTACCTGCCACTTTGGAGACTCCTGTTTCATGCTGCCAGATCTTTATTTTCATTTAATCCACAGATGCGCCGAGGAACTCCCCAACATATCAGCAGCTCATCTTCAAGTTAGAAAAAGCCGCTCCTCCTCTTAGATGAACGAGATTTAAATTATAAACCAATGAGGTGCACTGGAAAAAAGAATCAGGAAGGAATCTTTCTGGAAAAAAATCAGGGGTCTAAATTAGATTGCAACTGAACATAGAACAAAGTACAGCACAGGAAGGGCTCTTTTGACAACCATTGTCACTATCTGCAATATCACCACTTTAGTGTCATCTGCAAACTTCTCTCCTTTGTCTACAAAGAAGTCTCCCCTTATCATACGCCAGGCTTTGTCGTACCTCCTCTCATCCAGCTTTCTCCTCCACCAACCACAATCAGTGTAAAGAAGGGTCCCGTCCCGAAATGTCACCGATCCATGTTCTCCAGCAATGCTGCTTGACCCACTGAGTTACTCCAGCACTTTGTCTTTTTTCAAATTCTTACAGAGTTGCATCATGACTTGCTCAGATGAAACCCCAACTATCATGTCTCCACACATTTCTGTAGTAAATCCTGCTGTATACTTGGACAGCCTTCCTCAATGTCCGTAACTCCAGCAATCTTGGTGTCGACTGCAAACTTACTAATCCATCTACATTTATGTCCAGGGTGTGTAGGAAGGAACTGCAGATTCTGGTTTAAACTGAAGATAGACACAAAATGCTGGACTGAAGAAGGGTCTTCAGACTGAAGAAGGGCCTCGACCCGAATTGTCACCCATTCCTTTTCTCCAGAGATGCTGCCTGTCCCGTGGAGTTACTCTGGCATTTTGTGTCTATTACATTTATGCCCAGGTCATTTATGTGCATACGGACAACAGAGGGCCCAGCACAGATCCCTGCAAAACTCCACTGGCCACAAACTTCCAGCCTGAATATTGTCCTTCCACCATAACTTGCTGTCTTCTGTGAGTAAGGCTGTTCTGAATCCATATGACCAGGTCAACATGATAACATACGTCCCTCTTAGTGGGTCTTTTAATATTGTTTTACCATCTTTTACTGAAGATGCAAAGTTAGATTTATTTTATCTGTAAACAACAGCCCATTAATTGCACATAACAAATCAGTAGGAATTATCACAACACTAAAGGCACGTTCCGAAGGCTGTAAATGAATGTGCCAGTATTGTATTGTATTCCTTTGTTGTCATTCAGACTTTTCAGTCTGAACGAAATGTTGTGCCTTGCAGTCATAACATAGAATAAAATAACAAAACACACAATAAACACAGATTTAACATCCACCACAGTGAGTCTACCAGGCACCTCCTCACTGTGATGGAAGGCAAAAGTCTTAAAGTCCTTGTCTCTTCCCTCCTTGTTCTCCCTGCGTTGAGGTGATCCAGGCTTCCGATGTTATGACCCCGCCGGGTGATGGTAAGTCCCGCGGCTGAATCCGAGCTCCGCGAACGGGCTGGTTCAAACTCCGCGGCCCGGGGCGGTAGAAGCTGCCGTAGCTGCCACCCTCCAGTCCAGCGGACGTAGCTGGCATTGAGGGAGCTCCAGAAGACAGGTCACCAACCTGGGACCTGCGAGCTCCCGACGTTGTCATCCACTGGGCCCGCGGCCGAGTCCAGTGGGCCCGCGGCCGAGCCTCCGAGGCTCCGAAGTCGGGTCGCCGCTGCCGCCACAGCCCCGATGATGGCCAGCCTCGTGTTGGTAAGTCCTGGTTGGCTCTGCCTCTGGAGCCTCGAGGTCGGTCCCAGTTGGAGGCCGCCAGCTCCGCCATTAGGCCTCAGCGCAGACGGAGGCAGAGACAGGAGATACGACAAGAAAAGGTCGCATCCCCCCGAAGGAAGAGACTAAAACAAGTTTCTCCCACCCCCCCCACACATACACAACTCAAAAAACAAACTGAAATAAACTGTAACAACAGGACAAAAGAAAAAAAAAGAAAAGACAAACGGACTGCAGGCAAGCCGCAGCTGCAAGGCAGTGCTGCCACTTCCGGAATGTGATTAAATGTAAGAGATGCCACTGAAATGTGGCCTTGTTTGGTGTGTCAGGAAACAGATACATGTAATAAGACCAATAGCTGCAGTTTTCTATTGAAATTCTACACAATGGCAATAAACTAGAATCCAGCTTTAGCATAGGCATGCCACCATGGCATTGTTATGTGGAATGCCTGGGGCAGGAGCACATTGTACAAGAAATGGTCATTGTTTTTATGAGGATGAAAACTCATGTCTGTTTCATTTATTCACATACAACTGTGAGCACATCTGAATTTTTAACTGTGCAAAGAAGATGCTGAATGTTAAATGCAGTATCCACCACCAGTATGCCTACAATAAATGGGAAGTGATCTTGAGGTTTGTCTCTGGGATTTCCTTTTGCCTATTTCTTTCAATTCTTTATGAAACATTACATAATCAGAGAGATAACAGCAAGTTGACGTGATCCACTCTGTCATGTAAGAGTAGAATTAAACACATACAATTGGAATAGCCTGATAATTGTGGTTTGTGTTCAATCTCTTGGCATCACGGTGGAGTAGTGGTAGAGCTACTGCCTGACAGCGCTAGTCAAGCCAAGTCAAGTCAACTTTATTTGTCACATACACATACAAGATTTATAATGTGGATAAATGTGAGGTTATCCACTTTGGTGGCAAAAACAGGAAAGTAGACTATTATCTGAATGGTGGCCAATTAGGAAAAGGGGAGATGCAACGAGACCTGGGTGTCATGGTACACCAGTCATTAAAAGTAGACATGCAGGTGCAGCAGGCAGTGAAGAAAGCAAATGGTATGTTAGCATTCATAGCAAAAGGATTTGAGTATAGGAGCAGGGAGGTTCTACTGCAGTTGTACAGGGTCTTAGTGAGACCACGCCTGGAGTATTGCGTACAGTTTTGGTCTCCTAATCTGAGGAAAGACATTCTTGCCATAGAGGGAGTACAGAGAAGGTTCACCAGACTGATTCCTGGGATGGCAGGACTTTCATATGAAGCAAGATTGGATAGATTCGGCTTGCACTCGCTAGAATTTAGAAGATTGTGGGGGGATCTTATATAAACTTACAAAATTCTTAAGGGGTTGGACAGGCTAGATACAGGAAGATTATTCCCGATGTTGGGGAAGTCCAGAACAAGGGGTCACAGTTTAAGGATAAGGGGGAAGTCTTTTAGGACCAAGATGAGAAAATCATTTTTTACACAGAGAGTGGTGAATCTGTGGAATTCTCTGCCACAGAAGGTAGTTGAGGCCAGTTCATTGGCTATATTTAAGAGGGAGTTAGATGTGGCCCTTGTGGCTAAAGGGATCAGGGGGTATGGAGATAAGGCAGGTACAGGATGATGAGTTGGATGATCAGCCATGATCACATTGAATGGCGGTGCAGGCTCGAAGGGCCGAATGGCCTACTCCCGCACATATTTTCTATGTTTATATGTAAGATGTGCAGTGAAATTAAAGTGGCAATGCCTGCAGATTGTGCAAAAACAACAGAACAATAGAACAGAATCAGTATTTACATGTTAGAATTTTAAAAAAAAAGACACAACAGTAAATTAGAGTTTACAGTCCAGATGGCCTGCGGGAAGAAACTCCGTCTCATCCTCTCTCTTTTCACAGCATGACAGCGGAGGTGTTTGCCTGACCGTAGCGGCTGGAACAGTCTGTTGATGGGGTGGTAGGGATCCCCCATAAAGTTGCTGGCTCTGGATCTGGACCTCCTGGTGTATAGGTCCTGCAGGGGGGCGAGTGTAGTTCCCATAGTGTGTTCGGCCGAACGCACTATTCTCTGCAGAGCCTTCCTGTCCTGGGCAGAGCAGTTCCCAAACCAGATTTTGATGTTGCCGGACAAGATGCTGTCTACAGCCCAGAGTAGAAGCACGGAAGGATCCTCAGAGAGACTCCGAATATCCTCAGCTGCCTGAGGTGGTAAAGGCGCTGCCTTGCCTTACTCACCAGTGTGGCAGCGGCTGATGTCCCTGTCAGATCTTCTGTGATGTGGACTCCCAGGTGTTTAAAGCAGTTCACCCTATCCACAGTAGCCCCATTTATCTCCAGTGGCGTGTACGTCCTCGGATGTTGAGCCCTTCCAAAGTCCATGATCAACTCCTTAGTTTTTGTGACATTCAAGAGGAGGCTGTTGTCCTCTCACCAGAGGGCCAGATCAGCCACCTCCTCCCGGTTGGCCTTCTCATCGTTATCGGAGATCAGGCCCACCACCACAGTGTCATCAGCAAACTTGATGATGGAGTTGGAGCTAAACCTGTCCACACAGTCATGTGTGTACAGGGAGTACAGTAGGGGGCTGAGGACGCAACCCGGGGGGATCCTGTGTTCAGGGTGAGGGTGCTCGATGTATGTCTCCCCATATTGATCACCTGGGGCCTGGCGGTCAGAAAGTCCAGGACCCAGGCACACAGGGGGGTGTTCAGTCCCAGTTCCAGCAGCTTCTCAGCAAGTCTGGTGGGGACTATGGTATTGAAAGCTGAACTGAAGTCAATGAACAGCATCCTCACATAGCCCCCCTTCTGGCTGTCAAGATGAGAGAGAGCGGTGTGCAGAACCTGGGAGACCGCATCGTCCGTGGATCTGTTCGGACGATATGCGAACTGTAGCGGGTCCATGTTGCGAGGGAGGAAGGTGCAGATGTGGTTCTTGAGCAGCCTCTCAAAGCATTTCATGACTACTGAGGTGAGGGGCATCGGTCATTCAAACAAGCTGGAGAGGCATTATTTGGCACTGGTACAATGGTGGTTCTTTTGAAGCAGGCAGGGACCACGGACTTGGCCAGGGAGAGGTTGAATATTCTGGTGAGCACTGGAGCAAGCTGAGTAGCACAAGGCTTTAGTACTCGCCCAGATATAGCATCTGGGCCTACAGCTTTCCTCGTGTTCACACGCGTCAGGGCCCTCCTCACGTCGTGCTCGGACACCGAGAATGTGTGCACTTTCCCAGCGGAGGACCTCCCTCCAGCCTCACTAGCCAGCACGCTGGTGTTGTTGTCGTTAGCCATCAAGCTAGGGGTGATGTTGCCCGTCTCGAACCGTGCATAGAATGAGTTCAGGTCATCAGCGAGGGAGGTGCCGGCACTTCTGGTTGTGGGGGGGGGCTGCTCCGGTAGTTAGTTATACTCCGTAGCACATGCTAGAGGCGTCTGGTGTCCTGCAGCTCCATCTGCGACTCCATCTTGTCCCTGTGCCTCCTTTTTTCATCCTTCACCGCCCTTCACAGTCTGTAGGACTCCAACTTGTAGTCATCCATATTGCCGGATGCCAGGCCGGAGTTGTAAGCAGCGGTGCGAGCATTCAAGGCAACGCGAATGGACCTGTCCACCCAGGGTTTTTGATTAGGAAAGATGATAACCCTTACCGTGGGGACGATGTTATTCGCTATTGTTGCAATGATGTCCGCGACCGCTTCCGCAAACTCACTGACGTCTCTGAAACTTGCATGGACCATATTCCAGTCGACATCGCTCAGTGCATCCTGCAGCATGGCCTCTGTATGGTCAGAGACCTGGGTTTGATGCTGACTATGGGTGCTGTCTGTACTTTCTCCCCGTGAGCTGCATGAGTTTTCTCCAAGGTCTTCGGTTTCCTCCCACACTCCAAAGAAATACAGGTTTGTAGGTTAATTGGCTTGGTATAAATGTAAATTGTCCCCAGTGTGTGTTGGGTAGTGTAAAGCCCCTGTCCCACTTGGGCGACCTCCACCGTAACCTCTGGTGAGTTTGCTCATAGTCGCGGCAAGGTCGTAGGAGGTCTTCGTCACTCTCCTTCATGGTCTCCGTGTACTCGAGGCTTCAGCTAGGTCACGGCATATTTTTCAAAATGTTAAAAATTGACCGCGACTAAAAATAGGTCGCTGTGGGAAAAATCAATATTTTATTAGTTGTATGTCTAGTCGAAGCTGGTCGTAGTAGGTCGTGATGCTAGTCGTAGGTAGTCGAAGGTGGTCAAAGGTAGTCGAAGGTAATAGCTCCGGGGTGAAAAAAAGGCCAGTCGGAAAAGAAGGTAATTTAAACAGCAGAACGTCACCTCTTTCACTCCAAGGCATGTTCATTCATAGCTGGAGAGTTTTTTGGAGAGGAGACTTGTGTTTTAGAGATGGCACCAAAAAGGCAGCAGCGTAGGGGGAGGGCACAACCCTAAAAAAAAACTGGCCATGCAGGTTTTGCCCACCCAGGAGGAGGAGTGGCAGGAGGTGATGTCACAGGAGGTGATAGTGCAGGAGGAGGTAGCCCTGCATGAGAGACCCCTGGAGGAGGAGACCAGAGTGGTAGTATAAGTCCCCACCAACACCCCATCCTTCACTGCCTCATTTGAAGGCAACAAAGCAGTCCTTTCTCCTCTGTCTGACACAGCATTAGAGGCAGATGCCACATTGGTGGTGAGGGAGGGCTGGAGGAGGTTATGCCCTACACCTTCACCAGGCAGCAGAACGGGGACCTTGCGGAATGGTTCCAGCAGAATGCCACCCTGTACGAAAAGGAAAATGAGGGGTACAGGGACAGGGACAAGAATGACATGCTTGCCATCCACTGCCCCACATGTGTGCTTAAAGTTCCATCTTTTATCAAAGCCCAGCGCCACTCTCTTCCAGTCATCTGGTGTACTGGGACAGTCCATCACATCGTCTTCATTCACCCATTGAGACCTCTCCTTGTGCTTCCTCTTTACCCTTGCTCTTCCCCTTCTGCCTTTCTTAAAAGGCTGCTGAAACAAAAGGGATGTTACTAACATCCTCCAAACTAGCTCCATCCTTGCTTGCATGGTTCAGAATGATTTAAAAAAAAACCTGGGAGGCATTTTTTTAGTGAGAAAAAAATGCAGACATGACATCATTTATCAGGTGATCATTTGAGCTGTAAACACTCGTCACTGGTCATTGTTGGTTTTCGGTGTGGTCCTTTGAGGTGGAAGGGGGTCGTGCTCATTCACGGACCAATTTGCCAGAGACCATCCTCGTGTAAAACGCACATGGTCGAAGCCCGTCTTCAACATAGTCGAAGGAGGTCAAAGAAGGCGTAGGAGGTCTTCAACATAGTCATGGGAGGTCTTCAACATAGTCGTAGGAGGTCGTACACATAGTCGTGGAAGGTCCTAGGAAGTCGTAGGTCACCGCGACTTTGATTTAAAAAAAAAGTCACTTAAGGTCACCAGAGGTCGATGTGGAGGTCTCTTGTGGGACAGGCCCTTTAATGTGCGGTGATCACTGGTAGGTGCAGACTCTGCGGGCTGAAGGGCCTGTCTCCGTGTTGTATCTCTAAACTAAACTAAGCAAAACTAAACTAAACTAAACTAAATTCTTCATTCTGTATGAACCAATATGTCTTTCCCAGACAATTCTCCCAATAATTTCCACACAATTATGAAATACATTAAACAAAATCCCCATAAACGGTTCTCTCCCACCAACACCAATTTTACCAAGAAATTAGGCAAAAAAGTACATTTTGGAAGACTAGGGAGGCACAATGGTGTAGTGGGTAGAGATGCTTCCTCACAGCATCAGAGACCTATGTTTGATCCTGACTTCAGGTACTGTCTGCGTGGAGTTTGCACGTTCTCCTTGTGACCGCATGGGTTTTCTCCGGGTGCTCCAGTTTTCTCCCACATCCCAAAGATGTGCAGATTTGTAGGCTAGTTAGCCTCTGTAAATTGCCACTCGTGTATCGGGAGTGAAATGGTAAGTGGGATAACATAGAACTAGTGTGAACAGTTGATCGATGGGTGACTTGAATTTGGTGGGTGAGCCGTAGGGTCTTTTTCCATTTTGTGTCTTTCAAAAGACTACCCCCTTTAATTTGGCAGAAAGAACTTATTCAGTACATGCGTTCTCCCACGAAATACATTTGTAGCAGTTCTAAATCATTCTCTAAAACCTTTTATAGATACAAGTGCTGGAGTAACTCAACGGGTCAGGCAGCAACTCTGGAGAAAAAGGATGGGTGATATTTTGGGTCAGAACCCTTCCTCGGACACTTCCTCTGAAACCCTAAATCTTCAAATTGATGAATTAAATGATGCAGCTTGGAAGCAGGTTCACCTTTGGCTCACTGAGTTCATGCCGTCCATCGATCACCAGTTCAACCTTTGGCTCACTGAGTTCACGCCGTCCATCGATCACCAGTTCACAATAGTTTTATTTTATCACACTTTCGCATCCACTCCCAAGACACTGGGGGTCATTTACAGAGGCCAATAAACCCTACTAACCCACAAGTCTTTGTGATGTGGGAGGAAACTGGAGCACCCAAAAAAAACTCATGCAGTTGCTGGGAGAACTCCACACAGTCAGCACCTGAAGTCAGGATTGAATCCGGGTCTCTGGCGCAGTGAGGCAGCAACTCTACCAGCTGTGCCATTATGTCACCGTAAAACTGGATTTCGAAGTAAACATTCACATGATGTTAATCTGTTTAAAATACGTCACAACAGAGAACATTAAAGAGACGTTTGACATTGGTTCAATTTTCTTGCATGCTGCAACTATGGTACATTAAAGCTTTTCATACTGTAGGCCTTTTCTTACATTACATTAATACATTACATCAACAGAAGATTTCAAATAAAATTAAATAGAAAATGAAATTCAAACTATAATCCAAACATAGACACTAGAGGGAGCTGTTGCATGCCTTTCACAACAGCAAGAGTGGAACAGATTTAGCTTTAGCTTGGAGATACAGCGTGGAAACAGGCCCTTCGGCCCATTGAGTGCATATTGACCAGCGATCCCTAACAGCGATACACTAACAATATCCTACACACTAGGGATAATTTTACAAATTTTACCAAATCCAAATGAACCTACAAACCTGTACATCTTTGGAGTGTGGGAGGAAACTGAAGCACCCGGAGAAAACCCACGCAGTCACGGGGAGAACGTACAAACTCTGTACAGACAGCACCCGTAGTCAGGATGGAACCCGGGTGTCTGGCGCTGTAAGACAGCAACTTTACCACTGTCCAACTGTGTTGCTCCATTATTCTTTATCACAATTAATAAATGATTAATAAACTCCAGGATTTTATGTCCATCTTCGGTGTAAACGAACAGCTGCAGTTCCTTCCTGCACATCTTATGTGAAGTTTTTTTAATTTTTATTGCTTGTACACCTTTAGTATCCGACTGTCTTTGATGCATCCTTGAAACTTCTCTATCTGGAACAATTACTGACTGAACCTGTAATCTGCACGAACCAAGGCATTTTAATCTTCCCTCCTGGAAAAATGTCATTAAATGTACTCTTGGCTTTAAAATGCACATTAGCATTTGCTTTAGGCTCACAGCATGAGCTACTTTTCTACTCAAATAATGAGATAAATATGGGGACAGGAAATACATTTATTTCAGGTATGAAAGTTGTATATTTGTGTGCGTTCCACAAGTGATCCCAGCCATATATATTTATTAATTATTAAAGTTGTGCTCAAAAGATATAGTATGAATATACAGACTCAGGGGAATAATTAGAAATACAAATATAAAAATGTTGGAAGACAAGACAGGGCTCTCGCTTAACTATTTTTCCCTGTTGCCAGCCGGGCAACCTTGGCAGCTTTTTAGGTTGCCAAATGACATTTTAGATGGTCATTTAAGATGGCTTGCATGACGCATGCTCGGACGAAGTGCGTAGTTACCAGTCGGAATTATGCTCAATGAAGCATTCACATATTATTTCTGCTTCAAATAAAGTCACAAACTAACATATTCACCAATCAAGACATGATATATACCACAATGACATGCAGCAAAATTATAATACGGTATCTCAACTCTTTTTACACATTGCAATTAATGCAATTTTTATTATTTCTTTCCACTTCCAAACAAAAATGTGGTTGGATTATTCAGCGTATGATCAACCTGTGTCAATAAATCCTGGACCTTGATAACATATATGCTTAACCATGCACACTACAGATTGATGCAAGCATGTTTTCTGTGAAGGACCGAAAATTATCATGACATGGCCATAGCATGGATCGTTATTGCTATTGGTACAGAAACACTCTCGCTTCCCACATAATTTATCCACAACAAAATATACAGGTTGCAAGGAATTTTCTAAAGGCATTTTATGATAATAGTTGTTAAAACTGACTATACCCATCTGACAGGTTAAACATTACACTAACTAACAAGAGATGGCCAAAGGACATAAATGCAGCAAATGTTTGGTAATATATTTAAAGGTGTCAAGACGCCACATTACCGAACGTTCAGATTAGATGTATGTGGCAATGAATATACCCAGTTTGTAAGCACCATTTTAAAAAAAAATTGTTGATAAACGCTTTTTTCATCATTCCCACTTCAGAATTAATGTTAAAATTTCAACTGAAATATCTCCTGACTAAATTTGTGATGTATATGACTGACTGTAGAAATAAAACCTGGATAAATCCAACGTATAGTTGTGAATGTTGCTCATTAAATAACTACAGTACTGATACTCCATATTAAGAGCATTGCCCATTAAGTGAATATTAAAATTAGATTTGTAGATTTGCAGTAGTGTCCTGGTAATTCTCCTTTGTGGACCCAGGAAGCGTGTTGGAACCTTGTTATGTCCTAATTTTATATTCCACCATTTCCTGGGGAAATCAGGAGTCTATGTGGGCTAGGTCCATCATCCGTGATTTTCACAAAGAGCTCTGATCATGTCAGAAAGAGCATAGCAGGGTTGTGAAAAAGCCCTGAACTTTATTTTGAAATTGGAATGTCTACAATATTGGGAGAAGAGGAATCAAAAGAAGGTACAGATCAGGTGAACGTTCCCAGTCTTTTTCACAGGGTGTTGAAGTCTAAAACTAGAGGGCATTGATATAAGGTGAGAGGGACAAGATTTAAAGTGAAGCCAAGGGAAAACGTATTTGTATAGAGGGTGGTGCGTGCATGGAATGAGCTGCCAGTGGAATAGATAGAGATAGGTACAATTACAATGTTTTATAGACATTACGAGAGGTACGTGGTTAGATAAATTTTAGAAGGATAGAGGTGAGATGGTGGCAAATGGGGTCGACAAAATAGACAACATTAGTGACAGCAAGGCGGCACAGCAATAGAGTTGCTGCCTTGCAGCGCCAGAGACCCGGGTTCGATCCGGAATAGGGGTGCTATCTGTACGCAGTTTGTACATTCTCCCTGTGACTTCGTGGGTTTTCTCTGAAGACTTACAGGTTTGTAAGTTAATTGGCTTCGGTAAAATTGTATATTGTCCCTAGTGTGGAACCTTATGACAATATCTTTATGCTGGCAAGCAGCAGCTGATCACTGCTGGGAGCACGAACCCCCAAGAGTTCCAGATCCTAACAACATTATTCTCCAATGACACTTTTATTGTCTGGCAAAATCAACACAATGCAGAAATATTGCACACTGTCGTGGCCAAATTATAACTTTTAAATTGGTTTATTTTCTCCCAGATAAACAAATTTGCTTATGGATTGAACATTCAGTTTAGCCTCTGCATTTCCAAAGTAGGATGCAAAATCAGTCAAGCCAGTGAAAATTACTTACAGACTGATAGCTGAAAGTACGAGCAATACATTTATTTGCATCTCTAAATATTTGTATTCCTTATTGCTTAAGTTGCAACAAGAAAAAACATATGTAAGGAGTTGATGAGAGTTAGATGAAATAAGAAGGAAATTCTTGAGTTATAGAAAGAGTATTAAAATATTTAATCTGCAAACTACAGACATTGGTATTAATCTCTACTTCCTTGTAAGAATATTTTTGCTTTTATATGCGGTAATCACTCATTACAATCTTCAGCATGGCTAAAACAAGGTAAAAATGCACCAGCATTTGAGTCATGTAGTACCTGAGGCTTGAAAGACATCTGAACGTCAGTTTAAAAAAATGTTTTTGCTTAACAGTATCCCTCACATAAATTGCTGCTGGATTTGCAGCCATAAAACTTCTGTGTTTGAACATTTATCTTCATAAGCAAACAGATGAAAGAAGCATTGATACAATAAAGAACTGACTTTCAAAAATCTTCTGCTTACTCATCAAACGTTGAATATTTCCTTAAAACGCAAAGCATATTTTTTAAAAAAGGCACTTTATTTTTGTCAAGATAAAAACAGCACACAAGTAATTATCAGATGACAATCCTCAGTGTACATGATTTTTAATGTAACTTTCCACTAAAAAATGTCGAATGAGTTGCACTTTCTGGATATAAAATCCAGCTGAGTGTGTATTAATAGCCTGAGAGAATATTTTGCCAGCAACCTTGAAACCAGCCAGTAAATTCTTCCTGGAAATCGAAAAAGTCTTGCAAAGTAAAAAGCTAATACGAGGTTCATTCTTTAAACAATAGACTGGCAGCGCATGATAAAGTCGATCAGACAAATTTGGAATGTCGGCGGTTGAGAGGAGACCAGATATCTATATTACTAAAAGTCTGATCTTGACCACTTCCTGTTGTTCTGTATATTGATTTTAGAAAAAATGCTGCCACTTACGGCTGTGATTTTTGGCCATCTTACTCAGTCCCCCTCCGCTGCACAGAACAAGAGGATTTTTCCCATCGCTCTCTTTTTGTGCTAGGATGGTTCAGTTGCCAGATTACAGCAGGAAATAAATTTTCCCTGAATCTGGAGGAGTGCGTTTTCACAACTCAATACCTTTTGCCAGATGGGAGAGGAGAGGAGGGATTCTCTGGGGTCAGGCTCATCCTTGATTATGCTGCTGGCCTTGCCGAGGCGGCATGTGAGCCAAAGGGCCTGTTCCTGTGCTGTACTGTTCTATATCTATGTCTCTATAAATGAAAGATATGGAATTATGCCAATGTTATTTTTTCACTTCTTACCGGATATCGTCAATGACATATATTAAAGCTACTACTTAGTGTCCTCACAACGAGAAACAGGGAGCGGTATAATCAGTCCATCATTATCATGGCAGGTTGGGTTCGCAGGGTTTAGTTTAGTTTAGAAATACAGCGCGGAAATGGGCCCTTTGGAAACCTGGACACCAAGTCTGCACCGACCAGCGATCTCCACACATTAACACAAGCGTACACACACTAGGGACAATTTACACTTATACCATGTATACAAACCCAAGCCAATTAACCTACAAACTTGTACGTCTTTGGAGTATGGGAGGAAACCAAAAACCCACGCAGTAATGGGAAGAACGTATACACTCTGTACAGACAGCAGCCGTAGTCAGGATCAAACCCGGGTCTCTGCAACTCTACCGTGCCATCCATTTAATTATCAAAGACAGTAGTGGATGGCAATTGTGTCAAATCTTGCAGTGTGCAGGAAGAGAGTGACAGACCCTTAACTGAACATTTTGATAAAAGAAACATGACCTGCACGACCACAGTAAAAAATAAGCAGTGTGTCCAATGGATTTGTGGTGAGGATGTTACTCAATCCTTCATGCTGATGCTAACAATTTAGTAGTATAATCCAATTGTAATTAGTTGTCATGTCTTCTCCCAAATCTGGGTTTCCTTACTCCAGTCGCAGCTTTAAATATTTGCCCAGCATTCTTTGGACTTTAGACTTTATACTTTAGTCAAGTCAAGTCAAGTCAAGTTTATTTGTCACATACACATACGAGATGTGCAGTGAAATGAAAGTGGCAATGCTCGTGGACCTTTGTGCGAAAGACAAACAACCAAACAACCAAACAAACTATAACCACAATCATAACACACATATTCTTTTACATAATAAATAATGGAAGGAAAAACGTTCAGTAGAGTTAGTCCCTGGTGAGATAGGCGTTTACAGTCCGAATGGCCTCTGGGAAGAAACTCCTTCTCAACCTCTCCGTTCTCACCGCATGGCAACGGAGGCGTTTGCCTGACCGTAGCAGCTGGAACACTGCTGCAACCCTTCTGGTGAAGGAATGCTGTTGGATAGGAGTTCCAGGATTTGCACCCTGTGATGCTGAACGACTTGTGATATATTTCTGATGTGATGGTGTTCTGTGCACCCGTTGCAGGGGTGGATGGGGTCTCTCATGATATTGTTGGCTCTGGAGTTGCACCTCCTGATATCTGTCTGTTTCCACACTGTTTAGAGATACAGTGTGGAAACAGACCCTTCAGCCTACCAAGTCCTCACCAACCAGTAATCACCCTATACACTAGCACTATCTAACAGTGTGTTTACAAATTGTCAATTGTCAGCACACTATTTTACAATTCCAGAAGCCAATTAACCTACAAAACCTGCACAGCTTTGGAGTGTGGGTGGAAACTGGTGCACCCGGAGAAAACTCACGCAGTCACAAGGAGAATGTCCATACTCCACACAGACAGCGCCCGTAGTCAGGATCGATCCCGGGTCTCTGGCACTGTAAGGCTGCAACTCTACCATTGCACTACTATGCTGCCCTAAGTTACAGTGAATAACTTCCTGATACGTGACTGCAATACTCCTCGATGCAGCTTGCCAAAAATCCAAGGACTTCATTCGATTAGACGGTGAAATTTAGTGAGTGTGAAATTAAGGAACCATGAAGCAGTATAATACAAACATTAAAGTCAGCAAATGCTGGGAACAATCAAAGATTAAGCAGCATCATTGGAAACGGAAATTGAATTGATAATTCAGGTCATTGGACCCTTTGTTAGAACGGATAGATGAAATGCAGCCCATTGAATCGCACAATCTGAGATCTGATTTACCAAGCGGTTTTAACATTTACAGCTATAACACGTGCTGATTTACAACTTTCATTCAATCTGCTCTTCTAACAATGACAACAATTATTTTTAGAAAAACATTTTCAAAGCTGCACGTTGAATGTGTTTATTTCACCGTTAATCTTTTTTTTTCAACAATCCATTGAGTGGCAACAGGATTTTTAGTTTTTTAGCTTTAGAGATACAGCGCAGAAACAGGCCCTTCGGCCAAAGTCCACACCAACCAGCCACCACTGCACACTATCCTACACACACTAGGGACAATTCACATTTACACCAAGCCAATAAACCTAAAAACCTGTACATCTTTGGAGTGTGGGAGGAAACTAAAGATCTCGGACAAAACCCACGCAGGTCACAGGGCGAACGTACAAACTCTGTACACTCAAGCACCCTTAGGCAGGATCAAACCTGGGTCCCTGTAGCTGTAAGGCAGCAACTCCACCACTATGCTACTGTGCCTGATCTGATCTATCATAATTCTAATTATCCAATTAGCCTTTGATTTCCTGGTTTTATTTATTCATTGATGTTTAGTTTTTGGGGGGTGGGGGGGAGTTGATAGGTTTGAAGATGTCACTACTAAAGACAGCATTGAGAAAGTGGTAATAACCCTTCTTGAACTGCTGCAACCCTTCTGGTGAAGGAATGCTGTTGGATAGGAGCTCCAGGATTTGCACCCTGTGATGCTGAACGACTTGTGACATATTTCTGATGTGATGGTGTTCTGTGCACCTGCTTCTCCATGGTGGTACAGGCTATTAAGTGCCGTCAGAGTAGCCATGGTAGGTAAATGGAGTGAATTCCGTGGCTTGTCGGCACCAAAGCCATAGTGTAATTTGCTGGTGGAGGACATTGTTTTTGGTCTTGGATGTACTGACACCAAATGGGCTGTTCTATACTGAGTGGCGTTGAGCTTCCTTGAGTCTTATTGATATTTTACTCAACTGGGCAAGTTGGTCGTGTTCTATGGGGTTGCTGGCTTGAACCTTACTAAATAGCAGGAAGGCTTTGAAATTGGGAGGCAAGGCCCCGCCCCGTGTAGGATAAATACGCTTTGAATTCAGTATTGACATAAAACAATGTGGTGCAATGTTACATCATTCAACTTCCCCTGCAACCACAGGAGATGCAACGCCTTCTCCCCATATCCCCTGACCGCTATCTTTAAGAGCCCTATCAAGCTATCCCTTGAAAGATCCAGAGAACCGGCCTCCACTGCCCTCTGAGGCAGAGAATTTCACAGACTCACAACTCTCTGTGTAGAAAAGTGTTTCCTCATCTCCGTTCTAAATTGCTTACCCCTTATTCTTAAACAGTGGCCCCTGGTTCTGGACTCCCCCAACATCGGGAACATGTTTCCTGCCTCTAGCGTGTCCAAACCCTTAATAATGTTTCAATAAGATCCCCTCTCATCTTTCAATACTCCAGAATATGCTAGCCCAGCCGCTCCATTCTCTCAGCATATGACAGTCCAGCCATCCCGGGAATTAACCTTGTAAACCTACACTGCTCTCCCTCAATAGCAATAATGTCCTTCCTCAAATTAAGGGAGCAAAACTGCACAGAATACTCCAGGTGTGGTCTCACTAGGGCCCTGTACAACTGCAGAAGGACCTCATTACTCCTCCCTCAACTCCATCCAGGGACCCCAACAGTCATTCCAGCTGCAACAAAGGTTCTCATGCACCCCCTCTAACTTCATCTCCAGCATCTGGTGTTCCCGATGTGTGCTCCTGTACATGGTCAAGACCAAGCTTAGTCTCGCCAACCATTTCACTGAACACTTGCGATCGGTTTGTAAAAGGCTATTGGAATTCCCGGGTTGCTAATCGTTTTAATTCCACTTTCCATTCCCGTACTGCCCACCGGGTCCGTGGTGACCACGATCCCCGCACATTAACACTGTCCTACACATAGGAGGGACATTTTTTTTAATCCACAAACAAGCCAATTAACCTACATACCTGTACATCTTTGGAGTATGGGAGGAAACAGAAAATCTCGGAGAAAACCCACACGGTCACAGGGAGAATGTATAAACTCCGTACAAACAGCACCCGTAGTCAGGATCGAAACCGGGTCTCTAGTGCTGCAAGCGATGTAAAGCAGCAACTCTACCGCTGCACCAACGTGCCTGCCAAAGGTCAGCACGTATCTCTAAGGTCATAAGGGATTGGAGTAGAATGAGGCCATTCGGCCCATCAAGTCTACTCCGCCATTCAATGATGGCTGATCAATCTCTCCATCCTAACCCCACTCTCCTGCCTTCTTACCTTAACCCCTGACACCTGTACCCATTTCGCTTGGGTAGCTTCCAACCCAGTGGGAATTTTGGGTGACTTCTACATGCACTTCACTTCCCTCGTTTTTCCTCCCTTGCCCCCCCCGCACTGAATGTTGGTTAACCAGTTCCACAGGTCGCAACAATGTATCCCTCTTGAGATCTGAAGAAGGATCTGGACCAGAAACGTCACCCATTCCTTCTCTTCAGAGATGCTGCCTGTCCTGCTGAGTTACTCCAGCATTTTGTGTCTTCCTCTTGAGATCACATCGTCCCTAGCCAACACAGGGAATCACTCTGCCATCCGTTGATGACCCTAATTTGTCCTGGTCTTTTCTTGTTTCCAGTTTCTTATTCCACCCCCCTCCCCCCCGCTACAATCAGTCTGAATAAAGGTCCTGTCCCAAAACGCCACCTATCTAATTTCTCCAGAGATGCTACGATACAATACAATACCATTTATTGTCAATTGAACCTCAAATGAATTTCAAACGAAATTTGGTTTCTGCAGTCATACAACACGGAAAAAAAAACAAGACACACAATTTACACAAACATCCATCACAGTGAATCTCCTCCTCACTGTGATGGAAGGCAAAGTCATTGTCTCTCCCCTGTTTTCCTTTCTTCTCCCGATGTTAAAGCTCCCGGTGGGCAATGTAAGGCCCTGCTACGGGTCTCGATGTTGGAGTTCCCGGCAGGCGATGGCAAGTGCCGCGGCCGTTAATGCCGCGCCGGCCGATGTAAGGCCCCGCTCCGGGTCGTTTTCAACCCCACAATTCGGGCAGGAGAAGTTGCTGTTGCGGGAGCTCCGAAAAGCAGTCTCCCACCAGGGACCCGCGAGCTCCCAATGTCACCATCCACCGGGCCTGCGGCTGGAGCCGCCGAAGCTCCAAATTCGGGTCGCAGCCGGGCGCCACCACAGCTCTCCACGCTCTGAAGCCAACCAGCTCCATGATGATGAGTGCGCAGGCTCCGCGACTGGAGCCCCCAGGCCGTTCCAGTTGGATGCTGCTCCACGATGCTAAGCCCCAACGACAACGGAGGGAAAAGGGAAGAGATTTAAAAGTCCCCCCCCCACATATACACAGTTAAAAACAATACATAAACTACAACCAAACTATACATTCAACAGGACAAATTTTTTTTTTAAAAGACAGACGGACTGCAGAGGCCGCTTCTGCGAGGCGCCGCCATCTTGCTGAGCTACTGCACCATTTTGTGTCATTCTTTGAAAGGCTCGTCTGAAGAATATTGATTCAAAGTTAGGATTTCTCTCAGAAATTAAGAGGAAAGGCTAATTGCCAAAAGTGAAATGAAGATAAGATATCACTTATGTACTACCTTGCTTTAACTTTATAGTGATAAAAACACAATATTATTCATTTATATTTATACACAGTGCTAATCCTGCACCACCTAACTCATATAGATTGTTAAAGATCCATTTGCTTTTGCTGCTTTGTGTTAAAACTCCAGAGGTAAGAATTTGATTAAAGGTGTTAAGCATTTAACATTTTTTAACCAGGTTAAGCATTTTTTATTTTTAGACAGCCACGTGTTAGACAACACTTGCTAAAACCTTCTCTCATTGCTCTCCCTCTGTGATTCCTACTGCTCTCCCTCTACGACCATATTTTAATCTGGACTCTCTTTTTCAACTTTGTGTTTGTGCATTCATTTGAACTACTTAGGCCATTTCTTCCTTGGAGGTCATAGGAACAGCACCTCATCTTTTGCTTTGGCAGCTTACAACCCAGCGGAATTAATATTGATTTCTCTAACTTCAAGTAACCCTTGCTTTCCCTCTCTCTCTGTCCTTCCCCCACCCTACTTCTCTGACTAGTTTCAATGTCCTACTGATTATTTTTTCTGTTGATTTGCCTCCTTGTCACCTTCCTCTCAGCTAACAATTCTACATTTCCTTTGACATATTCTGCTTTGATTTGTCATTTTCACACATACCCTTCCATATCTGTAGACTCCCTCTCCCCTGACTCTCAGTCTGAAGAAGGGCATCGACCCTAAACGTCACCCATTCGTCTCCAGATATGCTGCATGTTCCATGGAGTTACTCCAGCATTTTATGTCTAACTTTAGTTACTTATTTGTAGGCTGTTACTAAAGATAAACCAAATATATTGAAAAAACGATCTCAACCTATCACGTGTCCAGCCATTACATGTGGACAACTTGAAGTCCTCAGACTGTTAGATCTTATGAATTCTAAATGAAAAAATCTGGGTTTGCCACAATAGGCATCAGAATAGAAAATAATCTTGTAATTTTTATGTAGAGACATCAAAAGGTGCCGTGAACAAAACCTGTCATTTTTAGCTCACATCGTCATTCATCCATTGTGTATTTTTAAACAAACACTGTCACCTTCTGCTCAACCTTATAGCTTGCATATTATGATATACTAGATCTCAGTAAAGCTGTCAAATTACAACAGGATAAATCTGATGGAACAAAATAGCACGTAGCCTGGGAAGGATTAGGAATGGAATGATAGGTACTTGGGATGAAGTTATTGTAAGACACAGGTACATAAGCAGTTCAAATTACACCAAAAACCACATGTGTAAAACCATGCCTTTTTGTACGCCATTTTGCAATGTACGCATTATATGGCATCATTTTATTCCATGTGTAAAAATGCTAGAGTTTTAAAGTGGTTTTACTATTCCTTGTTCTCAAGCATTTTGATACAATACTGGAAACTGTACCCTGTACAACTATGAACTATGCCTGCCTTGTGAAATATAATGCTGTTATCTGTTGGGAATATAATAAAAATAGTAGGAGCAGTATATTTCCCCCCCAAAGCTTGTCCATTCAGTCAATATGATCATGGCTGATTTTCCTTCAATCTGACTCTACTTACCACTGGACCCACGCACAAGCTTGGCCATACACTCGACCTGGTGCTATCGTCTGGACTCCCAATTTGTAATACAGAAACTATTGATGCCTGTCTGAATGATCATAGTGCAATTATATTCGATGCATCTCTGCCTTTCTCTCCCTCAAAATCCCATCTCCATGCTCGCTACTCCCGCTACGTAAACTCTTTGACTGCCAGTAAGTTCTCTGAGGCTCTCATAGCCGTCCCCGACATCTGCACCATCGAGGCGTCTCCCCTCCATCTCAGCACTGATGACCTAATTTATTTATTCAATACCACTTGCTCTTCCATCTTGGATTCTGTTGCTCCTCTTAAAATGAAAAAGCCTAAGCCTAAAGACTGGCCCTGGCTCAATGACACCACCAGAGTCCTAAGAAGAGAGTGCAGAAAATCAGAAAGGAAGTACAAATCTGATAAGCTTCAAATCTCCTTCGAACTTCTGAGAAACAATCTTCTCAAATACCAGGAAGCAGTAAAGTCTGCGAGAACACAATACTTTTACGACCTTATTTCCCAAAACGGCCATAATTCCAAGGTCCTTTTCAGTACCATTACCTCTTTCATATGTCCTGCCCCCAGTACCAGCTTAGCTGGGTCCCCTGCTAAGTGCGAAGAATTTACTACATTTTTCACCAGAAAAGTTAAGAACATCAGATCGAATATTTCCCCTCCCATCCGTGACCTAGCTGTCTCATTGGTCTGTTCTTCAAAATTAGACTGTTTCCAACCCGTTACTCTACCCTCCCTTGTAAAGCTGGTCACCACTATGAAACCTGTTACCTGCCCCCTCAACGTTGTCCCCTCTGCCCTTCTGAAGGATGTCATTGCAATAGCCGGTCCCAGCATCCTCGCCATCATCAACAGTTCTCTGGCCACTGGCACGGTTCCTACCTGCTTCAAGCACGCGGTGGTCCAGCCCCTCCTGAAAAAACCTAACCTCACCCCCACCTTGCCTAGCAACTACAGACCTATTTACAAACTGCCTTTCCTTTCAAAAGTCCTTGAAAAGGTCATTTTAAATCAACATGCCTTACCTTCACGAAAATACCATCCTGGAAACCTTCCAATCAGGTTTCAGGGCCCACCACAGCACAGAGTCTGCCTTGTTGAAGGTACATAACGACCTACTTCTCACCATTGACTCCGGCGACTGTGCAATCCTGCTCCTTCTCGACCTCAGCGCAGCATTAGATACAGTCGACCATACCATCCTAATTGACCGTCTCCTGTACGGGGTTGGTATTGATGGCACTGCCCCGAGCTGGTTCATCTCCTACCTCAAAGATAGGAGTTTCTCTACAAACATAGGCAACTCTTTCTCCTCCCCAGCTAGCCTTTGCTGCGGGGTTCCACAAGGCTCCATCCTAGGCCCCATTCTCTTCTCCCTGTATATGCTCCCCTTAGGCCAAGTCAATTCAAGGCATGGCATTTCCTTCTACTGCTATGCAGACGATACACAACTCTATTTCCCCCTCAAACCCAACAAACGATCTAATCTACTCAGCCTTATCTACTGCTTCGAGGATATAAAGTGTTGGATGGCCCAGCACTTCCTCCAACTAAACGAGAGTAAGTCTAAGGTCATCCTACTCGGCACCTCGGACTCAATCAAAATGATAGCAGGCAGCCTTGGAAGCCTTACCCCATTACTCAAACCTCACGTCAAAAACCTTGGTGTGATATTTGACTCCGCGTTCAAATATGACAAACAAGTCAATGCCGTGGTAAAAGCTAGCTTCTTCCAGCTTTGGACGATCGCTAAAATAAAACAATTCCTCCAATTTGACGACCTCGAAAAGATCATCCACTTATTTATCTCCTCGCGCCTTTATTATTGCAACTCCCATCACTGGCATCAGCCAATCATCCCTGTCCCGCCTGCAATTGGTCCAAAATGCCGCAGCAAGACTCCTGATGGGCACACGAGAAAGGGACCACATCACCCCGATCCTGGCCTCTCTCCACTGGCTCCCTGTGCGGTTCCTAATCAATTTCAAGCTCCTTCTTTATGTTTACAAAGCCCTTAACGGGCTTGCCCCCACTTACATCAAAAGTCTGCTTACCCACCACACCACCTCCAGGTCCCTCAGATCGGCCGACTTGGGGTTACTTACCATCCCGCAGTCTAGGCATAAGCTCAGGGGCGATCCCGCTTTTGCGGTTGCAGCTCCTAGACTATGGAACAGCATCCCCCTTCCCATCAGAACTGCCCCCTCCATCGACTCTTTTAAGTCTAGACTTAAAACTTATTTCTACTCTCAAACCTTTCTTGAGGTCCTCTGAGGGAGCGCTGTATGTATTTATCTATGTATGTATTGTTAATCTATGTACCACTGTTTGTAGCATGTTAGTACCTGCACCAATGTAAAGCACTTCGGTCAATGAGAGTTGTTTTAAAATGTGCTATAGAAATAAAATTGACTTGACTTGACTTGACTACCCAGCCTCAACTTCTCTACTGTACTAATTCACCCTTAGTTCTCTAATCTTTCAAAAATGTATCTGCTTCCTCTTTACATCTCCCGGTGAACTAGCTTTCACAACCCAGAGGATTCTAGAGGTTTACCACTCACTCTGAGAAAATAACTTGTATCTCCCATGGAAACAATTATCTAGGTGTGCAAGTACTGTAGCATCTATTTTAACGGAGATGTGTGGGTCAAGCTTTTTTACACAGAGGGTGGTGGGTGCTTGGAATGTACTGTCAGGGGCAGTGGTAGAGGCAGATACAATAGTAGTGTGTAAAAGGCTTTTAGATGGGCACATGGATATATTGGGGTTAGGGAGATATGAATCATGGAGTTTAGAAGCATGAGGGAGGACCTCATTGAAACTTACCGAAAAGTAAAAGGCTTGGATAGAGTGATTGTGGAGAGGATGTTTCCACTAGTGGGAGAGTCTAGGACCAGAAGCCATAGCCTCAAAGTAAGAGGACGTACCTTAAAAAGATGAGGAGGGATTTATTTAGTCAGGGGACAGTGAATCTGTAGAATTCATTGCCACAGACGGCGGTGGAGGCCAAGTCAATGGATATTTCTAAGGTGGAGATCGACAGATTCTTGATTAGTACAGATGTCAGGGGTTATGGGGAGAAGGCAGGAGAATGGGGCTGAGATGGAAGGATAGATCAGCCATGATTAAATGGCGTAGTAGACTTGATGGAGCGAATGGCCTAATTCTGCGCCTATAACTTATGAACATGAACTTATATGGAGGCAGATGAGTTTAGTTTATCTTGGCAACATGTTTGGTACAGACATTGTGGTCCAAAGGGCCTTGCCATTCTGCTGTACTTTTCTATGTTTTATCTGGTGAATAGATGATTACAGCTTAATTAGCAACTAGATGAAAACTGAGTTTCATGCTAATTTCTCATTGTGGGCTCTATTTGGCAACCAACTTAGATGACTCCTTGAAAATTCTCCGAGGCAGAAACTGTCCATTTCTCTTCTTCTCACCAAGCTTGCAATATCAGAAGCTGTTTACGTTTACACAGGATTTCCCTCAAGCAGTTACATCACTCTTCACAAGAGGAAACTTGAATGTCATTTTTAAGAGAAAACAATTTGGCTGTCATCTGCTAATATAAATGGCAAAATGCAAAATGCAAACAGGCCAGCTTTAAAGGGTTCTATTTCATGATGGATATTTTAGAGTTAGAGGCAATTGGAAATGGCTTAATATTTGGCTTTCACTGGTTCAATGGTGCTTCATTGTCATGTGTGCACTGCACAGTGAAATTATTTCTGCATAGATCACACATGCACGAGTCACCATATTTTGGCGCTATTTACAAAAAGTCAAAAGTCCACTTGCTCGATGTACTGGAGCAGCTCCAGATCCAGGTAAACTCCAGGCTGCAGCAGGGCCCCCTCCATCGTCCCTGACCTTCTCCGCCCATGAACACACGTACCTCTCCTCACCCGACTACCTCTGCCTAAGTAATCCAAATGACTGCACAACTCATTGCTGATCTATTTTTCCCTCTCAACCCCATACTCCTGCCTTCTCCCCATAAACTTTGGAGATATACTTATGATTCCCCCTTGCATATTTGATGCAATTTCAAAAGAAAAAAACACTTCAACTTAAGTAATTTTCAGTGCAACGCTTCTTTAGTCCTTATCATCCCAGTACAGTTTCATGTGGAAATTCTCAGGATAACTATGTTTCAATTGCATCCATACTGTCTGGGAATCCACTCATGTAAGTCCCAGTATCTACCATCTCTAATCTGAGATACTTCTACATCCGCACACCCATGGCTACAGTGCCCACTGCAAGGTAGCTATCTCCAGACAGCCACTCCCATTGCCTCTCTAGCCCCAAAATAGCCCTCGATCGTCAGCCCTCTCTCATTCTCTTTACTGTCAGTCCCTTCTCATCTGAACCTTAGTGGAATTTGGCTTAGTACAGGTTTTAACTTCCTTTGCTTGTTCAAGGGTAGCCAAGGTCTTGAGGCACACAACAACCCGAGAACACAATTTTAAAGAATCAAAGAAGATTAATTTAGTTTAGTTTAGTTTAGAGATCCAATGCAGAAACAGGTCCTTCAGCCCACCGAGCCCTTGCTGACCATGGATCACCCCATACACTAGTTCTATCTTACACTCTAGGGAATGACTTTACTTAAGCCAATTATCCTACAAACCAGTACAGGGAGTGTGGGCGGAAACTGGAACACCCAGGGAAAACCTACTCAACCACGCGGAAAACGTACCAGCTCTGTACAGACAGCACCCATAGTCAGGATCGCGGTGTAAGGCAGCAACTCTACCGCTGGGCCAATGTGCTGCCCCACCGTAAGTGTATCTTGCCCAGAAGAATTTCAGAAGTTTAATAAGAAAACTCTCCCCAATCTTCTGAAGGCAATGACACCGAAACCCTTATACAGTGTATTTTCTATTACACCTTATCCCAAAAAATGAATGCATAAACAAAACATTCTGCATACATAGAAACATAGAAACATAGATAACAGGTGCAGGAGTAGGCCATTCGGTCCTTCGAGCCAGCACCGCCATTCAATATGATCATGGCTGATCATCCAATATCAGTTCCAGATTTTTCCCCATATCCCTTGATTCCCTTAGCCTTAAGCGCTAATCAGTTCATCAGTTCACGTACCTCGGCTCCACCATCATCGACAACCTCTCCTTGGACACAGAGATTGACAAGAGGATCGGGAAGGCAGCTACAACTCTCGCTCGCCTCACAACTCGAGTGCGGACAAACACAAATCTGACAGTGAAGACAAAGATAGCAGTCTACAACGCCTGTGTCATCAGCATGCTGCTGTACGGCAGTGAGACATGGACTACATATGCCGGACTGGAGAGAAGACTCAACACCTTCCACCTGAGAAGCATCCGCCGTATCCTCGGCATATCCTGACAAGACGAGTGTCCAACGCCGAGATCCTGTTTCGCGCTGGCTTTCCCAGTATGTACACTCTACTCAGGCAGCGCAGACTGCGGTGGTTGGGCCATGTCCATCGCATGGAAGATTGCCGTATTCCAAAAGACATCCTCTATGGAGAGCTGACATCTGGGAGGTTAGCCATCGGCCGCCCCCAGCTACGTTACAAGGATGTCAGCAAGAGAGATATGAAGGTGCTCGACATCGATGTGGAGTCCTGGGAGAGCCTTGCAGCTGACCGCACGAGGTGGAGAGATACCCTGAACCAACATCTCAAACCGGGGGAAGAGAAACTGTTGAACGCAGCGGCAGACAAGCAGGCACGCAGAAAGGAGCGCAGCAACTTCAACAGACCAGAGACCACACACAAATGTGACCTTTGACACAGAGACTGTCACTTCAGCATTGGTCTCTTCAACCACAAGCGACGCTGCTCCAGCCGAGGCTTGGAGCAAGCAGCCAACAACTAGGATGCATCACCCATGGTCAGTCATGACCGAGGGGGGCCTACAAAGAGCTAAACCTAACCCTCTCTTGAAAATATCCAGTGAATTGGCCTCCACTGCATTCTGTGGCAGAGAATCCCACAGATTCACATCTCTCTGGGTGAAAAAGTTTTTCCTCATCTCAGTCCTAAATGGCCTACCCCTTATTCTTAAACTGTGACCCCTGGTTCTGGATTCTCCCAACATCGGGAACATTTTTCCTGCATCTACCCTGTCCAATCCCTTAAGAATTTTATATGCTTTTATAAGATCCCCTCCCATCCTTCTGAATTCCAGCGAATACAAGCCCAGTCGATCCATTCTTTCATCGTATGTCAGTCCCGCTATCCCGGGATTTAACCTGGTGAACCTGTGCTGCACTCCCTCAATAGCAATAGACCAAAATTGCACACAACACTCTAGGTGCGGTCTCACTAGGGCCCTGTACAACTGCAGTTGGACCTCTTTGTTCCTAAACTCAAATCCTCTCGAAATGAAGGCCAGCATGCCATTGGCTTTCTACACTGCCTGCTGTACCTGCATGCTTGCTTTCAGTGACTGATGTACAAGCACACTCAGGTCTCGTTGCACCTCTCCTTCTCCTAATCTGACACCAATCAGATAATAATCTGCTTTCCTGTTCTTGCCACCAAAGTGGATGACCTCACATTTATCCACATTTAGCTGCATCTGCCATGCTTCTGCCCACTCACCCAACCTATCCAAATCACCCTGCAGCCTCATAGCATCCGCCTCGCAGCTCACACTGCCATCCATCTTTGTGTCATCCGCAAACTTTTTAAAATGATCACCAATGCATCCATGATTTCTTGGGCCACCACCAGGGGCGCCGCTCGATTGGCAGCCCCGCCAACAGTCGTGGGGTTTTTTTGGTCTTTTTTTTAACTTTTAGTGTGTGTTAAAGTCTGTGTAAATGTTCTCCGGTTTGTTTTATGTGGGGAGAGGGGGAGGGGTCGGGGAAAATTCTTTTTTTCAGTTTCTTACCTTGCTGCAGATGTGATTAGTTTTCGGATTTTATTCCTCGGTTGCTCTGCGGCCTACCATTGATGGAGTTGGAGGCCTCCTCGGACTGAATTTGGGCCTCACCATAGGGTGTGGAATTACATCGGAGCTGATCCCTTGCCTGTGGAATTACCATTAAGAGCTCGCAGTCTCAGGAGAGGCTAGTCAGGAAGCTCCAATGACGCAGAGGCTTGACCAGCCCTGGCTCGGGGTCCGATCGTCCAGCGCAGGGGAGCTGACATCGCCTCTATGCAGGAGCTGATCGCCCCGATGCGGAGGGCCCAAACACTGCCGACTACGGCAGTTAATATCGTCCCGTCAACGGAGGGCTCATGGCCCCCGACCGCAGGAGAGGTAAGGGAAGAGATTTGAACTTTTTTTCACCTTCCATCACAGTGAAGAATGCGGAGGAGACACTGTGGTGGATGCTTATGTTAAAATATATTTTGTGTGTTCCGTTGCTTTTAATTTGTATGACTGACTTGGCAAATAAAATTTCTCATATGTTGCAAAACATACTTGGCTAATAAAGTATTATTGTGAATGTGATTGGGATGCAGACCATCAGGTCCTGCGGATTTATCTGCCTTTAGTCCCAACAGTTTACCTAACATCATTTTCTGACTAATGTGGATTCCCTTCAGTTCCTCCCTCCCACTAGATCCTTGGACCCCTAGTATTTCCAGTAGTTGTTTGTGCCTTCTTTAGTGAAGACAGGACCAAAGTACTTGTTTAAATGTTCTGCCATTTCCTTGTTACCCATTATAAATTCACCTGTCTCTGACTGTAAAGGGCCTGTCCCACTTGCCGATTTTTTCGGCGACTGCCGGCATCATTGACTGACATACCAGGTCACTGAAAATTTTGCGGCGTGATGCGGCGTGATGCGGCGTGATGCGACGTGACGCGGCGTGATGACGTATGACGCGCGGTGTTTTTTCAAGTGTCGCATGTTCAAAATCTTTTGGCGACACTGATATGAAGCCGGCAGTCGCCGAAAAAAATCACCAAGTGGGGCAGGCCCTTAAGGGACTTACATTCATCTTCACCTATCTTTTCCTTTTTACATACCTAAAGAAACTTTTACAGTCAGTTTTTATATAACCCACTAGCTTTCTTTCATGCTCTTTATTACCCCTCTTAATTAACACCTTTGTTCTCCTCTGTTGAGTTCTATTTTTCACCCAGTCCTCTGGTTTGCCGCTTCTTCTGGCCAATTCATATGCCTCTTCCTTGGCTTTAACACTATCCTTGACTTTCTTCGTCAACCACGGTTGAGCCGCCTTCCCAGTTTTATTTTTTTGCCAGACAGGGATGAACAATTTCTGGAGTTCATCCATGTGGTCTTTAAATCTTTGCCGTTGCATCTCCACTGTCAACCCGTTAAGTATAATTTGCCAGTCTATCCTAGCCAATTCCCATCTCATACCTTCAAAGTCTCCTTTATTCAAGTTCAGGACCCTAGACTCTGAATTAACGGTGTCACTTTCCATCCAAATGCAGAATTCCACCATATTATGGTCACTGTTGCCCAAGGGGCCTTGCACAAACATCAACGGGCTTTGCACAACACAATGCGTCTTAACATTTGTATTGAAAATTGAGAATGGCTATCATAATATTAAAACTGAACCTGTAATCAATGAGAATAATTGAAATTTCAGAGTTATATACTCAGAGATGTGATCATAATAATTTTAAATATTTTGAAGGATATATAATGTTTGTTGCATTGGGCCTCCTTAGCTGCGCTTACCTAATGCAATCCACTTGTAATTTGATATATAAAGCTTATTATGAAACACTTCACATCACCGTGCTGTACTGAGAGCTGATGAATGCATCTCCATTTTATTTAACATGACAGCAACATATTGACAGAAAGATATTGACAGAAAGCCTGCTCAGAGCTTTGTATTGTCTTCTGTGACACAAAGATCTTTATATCCTTTTATATTGCCATAAAAATACTCCCATGGTTTCATCCATCCCATGGATGGATGCTGCCTCACCCGCTGAGTTTCTCCAGCATTTTTGTCTACCGTCGATTTTTCCAGCATCTGCAGTTCTTTCTTAAACCCATGGTTTGATCGGTGTGTATCCAGGGTTAACCAATTGGCCATTACCGAGTAAGGGCGTGATCAAGTAGGGAGAACACCAAGGTCATTCAATTACAACAAAAGCTCGGCTAAATTTGAAATTGAAATTCTGTTTTGTCAATTTCCTATCTTCCTGAAGGTATCAGCTCCAGCAGCTTGGTGACATCACAGACACTGGAGGTGTTCCACCAAGAAAGTGGCACAGCTGGTGGAGCTGCTGCCTCACAGTGCCAGAGACCCGGGTTCGATCCTGACCTCGGGTACTTTAGTTTAGTTTAGTTTAGTTTAGAGATACAGCATTTAACAAGCGCTTCGGCCCACTGAGCCCACACCGACGAGCGATCACATGTTCACACAAGTCCTATGTTATCCCATTTTCTCATCCACTCCCTACACATTAGCAGCAATTTCACAGAGACCAAACTCTCACATCTTTGGCATGTGAGAGGAAACCGGAACACCCGGAGGAAACCCACACGGTCATAGGGAGAAGGTGAAAACTCCCCAAAGACAGCAACCAAGGCCAGGATCGAACCCAAGTCTCTGGCACTGTGAGATAGCAGCTCTACAGCTGCGCCACTGTGTCGCCTTGTGTCTGTGTGGAGTTTGTACCTTCTTCCTGTGACCGCATGAGTTTCTTCCGGGTGCTCCAGTTTCCTCTCACATCCCAAAGATGTGCGGATTTGTAGGTTAATTTGCCTTTGTAAATTGCCCCTGGTGTGTAGGGAGTGAACGTGAAAGTGGGATAACATTGACCTAGTGTAAACGGGTGATCAATGGTTGGTGTGGACTCAGTTAACCGAAGAGCCTATTTCCATGGTGTATCTTTCAATCAATTTCAATCAATCAGTCATTCTTTATCTACGTCAATGGACTAGTCAGCCTTTGTGGTGCCAACTTTCACTTTGCAGCAAGGATCCTTGAACTATGGTCTCAAGCCAAATGTTTTCCTTCTATTTGCTCAAAATAAATGAAAGTACTTGTGTTGCTTTCCTGACGGAAGTCAACTGGCTGTTTAGAGTTGAATCTTGCACCTTCCAATCTTATGGTTCAGATACAAACTTCCCTTTCAAATATGTTGTTGAGGAAGGACTGTGTATCTTTAATAAGATTTGAAGATTCCAATATTCTGGGCATTAATTGTTGGAGCGGCTCAAATCTTAATATAATGAAACCTGCATTTATCGTGAGACCATCTTGAAATTGTTCCATACTTTGTGTAAATATTCAGTCCTATAGCTATTTTCCATGGAAGTGCAGGAATGAATGCAATTAAAGAGTGTAATTATCTGAGACATTCATTGCATGGATAATGATATGCTTATTTCAGACAGATGATTCAGATTTATATGATTGTACATTTTTGGTTCAATGAGCAATGCTGATTTTAGATATCAACAGAAAAATGTCACTGAAGCTCGAGAAATATTTCAGTAAGGCGTGTGTAAAGTATCTTCCAATTTTAGATTGTTTATCAGAAGAAATATGGTTTCAACATATTCATATTCAAAATCAAGAGCTTTTGTAGTATTCTTTTATCAAACCATCTCATACAAAACTACTCACTGTCATTCTACTTTGTAGTTTCTGAAATCTTTTTTACTCGTATCACTATTTCTTGCTGCACGTTTAAAATCCCCAGAAGCACTGTCATTTTTCTTCACACATTTATTGACAGATTCTTTATTCATCAAGTAAAAGAAAAGACAACTCTTCAGAAAGAACAGATTTTTGACACACACTCTGTTCGATGTAGGCACATGAAAATAATATGACCATCCTGACTGTACAAACAACAGTGTTTGTCGATTTTAGTCGAGCTTCCACGCTGTGAAATGAGATAAAAATAAGAAAACCAAATTTATTCGACAATCTTGCCGTTCTTGCTTCAGGTACTGGGCTATTTCACTAAAGCAGCTCAAACGAGAATGTCATTAGTTCCTAAGCCCCAGGTGAATTTGCCACCGTTCCACATGATTAAGCCAGATAATTGTGTGTTGATAGCGAATGTGGTCTGTGAAATACAATTTCTGGGACCTTCCTAACCAAACACAATGTTGAAGGAGTCAAAGTGCTGTCATTACAGACCTCTATCACAGACTTCACACTTTTATAGTCGCTGCTGTAGCTGCTTGTACTTTTCCATTGTTACTCAACTCAGCTACTCCGGAAAATGGCCAAGCAAACTCAATTATGTCCGGCATTTGTTAAACTGTACCTGTTGCTTTGTTTCATAGCAACACTGCAAGTCAATGCCACATAATGTATCTGGAAATCTACTGAAAATATTTTTGTTATGCTGTTTTTCTTTTAAATAGTTCACAAAATGATCATCTGTATATTGGCATCATTCTGCAGTCGGCACTCTGGGAATGAAGATTGGTCCTTATCCAAGGAGAGAGAAGAGGGAGGTAATTTTCAGTAATATCTGTGACAAAATTAATCTGATTGAAATTGCTTATGATTACTTTGCTGAAAGCTGAGTGGTGGTACAATCACTTAAGCCCCTTTTTTTAAACTTTGACTACCCTCTTTAGATGAAAGCTAATTAGAGATCGTCTAAAAGTACTGATGTAGAGCAGTAAGGAAATAGTTTCGATAGCTGAGTACAGTGCCAGCTAATTGGGTTTCATGATTACACAGATTGCAGTTATTGAGAATGAATAAACTTTCTCTCCCACAAAGCTCCTCATCAAGAGCAAGGTAAAAATAGATATTGGATTTGTTACATACCTAATTATCCTTTACTGTTTTCATTTGCAACAACTGCATCAAACTAACTAGATCTGGTGATTGTACTGTGCTTCAATATGGCGTCTGGTGTAAATTGTGAAGAGCTATATGTTGGACTACCTTGCAGCTAATAGAAGTATGTGGAGTTAATGAAGCCTGAGGCTAAGTCAGTTCAAGCTGCCCCATTGAAGTACAACAGATTAGGTCCTGGCTTTTCAGTGGCAATGATTAAATGTAGAGGGAAAGTCATCTGTAAGATAAGTGCTGCTACTGTGCTGATACAATGTGAGAAAGTGCCCAGGCTAGGCTTTGGGTCACTTGGTACACTTTTGAGAGTATTGTTTAAATGCAACCTGGCATATAATCTCCTAGCTCAGTTATTTACTTTGAAATGTGTACTGGATACAAGTTTTATAGCTAGAACCAGGTTACTTCATACGTACGGGCTACACAGAGTGGTTTATGCTCCATTGAGTGATTGCTAAAAGAACATTATCATATCACATTATCAGTCACTTGGTCAGCAAACATTATTTGTATCAGGAGCATTGAGACCCCATAAAGGGAGGTGGATAAACTGAAAGTTAAAAACTGAGAAGCAGATTAAATTGTGAAGATCTATGTTTGATTTTCTGGAAGAATTTAATGGTGTTTGGACATAGGTCATAGGGATGGGATTTGGATGATTGATCCACTTAGATGTATTTCAAACCACCACCAGGCTGAATAATGTCGCTCCCTCAACTCATATCTCAAGTGGATTCTTGAAAATAAAAGCACAATTCTGTGTTTTGGCTCAATACACAGCCAGGAGAATACATGGGCTCCAAGCCAAGCAAGTTAATAAAAAATCAGAATTTAGTGCAAACCTCTTTTCACAAAGGGTGGTAGGTATATGGGACGAGCTGCCAGAGTGGTACTTTTTTTACACAAAGGGTGACAAGTATATAGAACGAGCTGCCAGAGGCAGGTACTATCACAATATTTAAAAAGGCATTTGGATAGGTACATGGATAGGATAAGTTTGGAGGGATATGGCCCAAATGCTGGCAGGTGGAACTGATACAGATGGTCGATGTGGGCAAGTTGGGCTGAAGGGCCACATTCTATCACTCTATGACTCCATGGCTTTACATATGCTGCGCATTTAAAACACCAGAATCTTGTAGGTTGTAGAAAATAAAAAAAAGTTATATTATAGTATAAGTTGCAAGGACAATCCTAATCAATTTATTTCTGTACGATGGTCCGGTCCTGCTACATACTTATTTATTGAACGTTGCATCGGTTTATTTTGCTTATAGTTCTGACAATCATATTTTAAATAAACCACTGAGGATACTTTCTTCTGCTAGCCAAGTTTAATAAAAATTAAATGGAAGGTTTACATCATATATTTTTTAGAGCAGCAGCCAGTGATTAGTATATCACACTGAACCATAATAAGAGGATTCAACCCTGGAGCACTAATGGTGTAGGAGATGAGCAACTATCCCAAGCCCTGGGTTTGTAGCAAAGAAACAATGACCAAGAATCAATCACCTGGACATGATGGAAGAGAAATGCAAGAGATAGTTCGGTCACACAAGAGAGATGTCTGCAAATGCCACTAGTGTTACATTTTCACTGTGACAGACTGCAACATTCCTGAACCAAAATGCATATCATGCTGTATCTCCTTCCTAATAGAGGCCACTTCAGCTCACTTGTGCGAACTGGCAAATGATTCCACAATGAATGCACCTGCTTGTGAAAGGTGACACCTACTGTAAAAGGTGAAAGGGGTACAGGTGTACAATAGAGAGCAAAAATCCTATAGCGGAGCAAGATAGACCACTCCTGCTAAATGCAATGGGCTGACGTGTAGTACGCAATGTAGCGGAACGTGGGCCTTTTTTTCATCCATTTCAGTAACCCGACCTGACCCGACTCGCAACGTAATCAATGTTGCGGGGGAACAGTTTGTGTTAATAAATTTTAATTCTGAAAATGAGGTTAAGATTTTTGGCAAAGAACTTTTATTTTTACGAGGATGTCTCCGTAACAGGCTTCCGTCTCCGCATTAGTATCTTTGCTCCGCTATGGGATCTTTGTGTGGAGACGAAAGCCGGTTAGAATCTGCCCATGACCATACTACGTCTTTTTCGTCGAGTGATCTATCTTGCTTGCTATAGGATCTTTGGTAGAGAGTGTATTGACTGGTTGCATCGTGGCCTGGTTCGGCAACTCGAACGTCCAGAAATGAAAGAGATTACAGGGGGAGGTGGATCATCCACCATCGGACCTGGTCCCTCACAAATTTTGAACCCCCCCACCATCGAAGGGACCTATAGGAGGCGCTGCATCAGAAAGGCAGCCAAGATTCTTGAATAATAAGGATCAGTACAGTAAGGCAGGAGAATGGGATTGAGAGGGAAAGATAGATCAGCCATGATTGAATGGAGGAGTAAGCTTGATGGGCTGAATGGCCTAATACTTCTCCTATAACTTAGGAATATCATTAAAGACCCTCACCTCCCTGGCTGTGCTCTCATTTCACTCCTACTATCGGGAAGACGATATAGGGATCTGAAGACCATGAAGACCAGCTTCAAGAACAGCTTTTTCTCAATAATCATCAGGCTCTTGAATGCTACATAACACCCGTTGGCAGTTTATTGCTGGAAGGTTAGTATTGTTGGTGTGATTGGAAGTTCTTTTTTTTCAGTCTGTTAACAAACAAACAATTTCAAGAGTTGGATCTTAAATTGATGGGCCAATGATTTAATCAGCAAATACATAATTAGAGACAACATTCTTCCCTTTATCCACAAGGAAACATTTGAGACTTACTCAATCAAAGCAACTTGTTTGAGATTTGAATAAACTTGCTTTATTGAGAAGTGAACCTTCCTCATTTGTTGCCATGGTCATTCCCTCACAAACTCCATCTACTCCAGAGATCTAAAGAGCGTAATAGTTGATGATAATCCACTCGTGGTTAATGAAATTGGAGGAAAGGCATAAAAATAGACAGCTCTTTCGCAGGTTCACTGAGTCACTTCATGCATCGCAGCTCAAGGTGTGTCATCAAGATGAAAATAATAAAAAGAAGCCAGTGCCCAAAGGGTTATAACTGCAGTGAGCAATGATTGAATGCTCCTTGGAACATGTGATGTAAACTATGAAAATGTACTGAGGAGGTCAGTCACTCATAGATGAATAATGCAGGCTGGATGTTGTCGAGTCTCAGAAAATTGACCTCTGGGGCCAAGAGGAATTTTGTAGAATGTTTTCTCCTGAGGTCAAATGAGTTAAGTAGAGGGCAGAATAAACTACAGAAAGTCTTTGGTAGCAGCAGACTCTGCAGATTAAATGGCGTTCCCTTCGCAAAAATACACAAAATGATTCAGAGAAGCTACTATCACCATCTAAAGACTTCATGTTGTCAAATGATAGATTTAATTAAAAAGTGTTGATTAAAAGTAGGCTATTCTTATCCTCCTGTTGTACCCATGAACATTAAAGATAGACATAAAATGCTGGGGTAACTTCGCGGGACAGGCAGCATCTCTGGAGGGAAGGAAAGGGTGACGTCTCGACCCAAAACGTCACCCATTCCCCCTATCCAGAGATGCTGCCTGTCCTGCTGAGTTACTCCAGCATTTTGTGTCTATCTTCAGTGTAAATCAGCATCTGCAGTTCCTTCATATCAATAAAAACTATCCTAGGAGAGAGGCAAGTATACCTTAAAATGTGGATATGCATGGGAATGGAGGGATGTGAAACGAGTGCAGGCCGAGGAGATTAGTTTATCTTGGCATTATGTTTGGCATGGACATCGTGGACCAAAGAACACGTTCCTGTGCTATACTGTTCAGGGAACCCTGATTCTACAGGCTCTGCTGTACCAGAGAGATAGCGAAAGGTGTCCATTGTCTCCTGGATTTAGCCCTTTTGTATCACAAACACACACACACATTTGCGCATGCTCATACACACACAAACATACACGTACACATGCACGCACACAAACACATGCACACACACACACACAAACATACACGTACACATGCACGCACACAAACACATGCACACACACACACACACACATTTCTCCCTAGTAAATTCGGGCTTGTGAGGCATGTGTGCTATTAGCAGACAAAATTGCACAACTGCTGCTCCTATTGCGATATTAATTCATTTGTCTTACCATTTCAGAGATATTCCCTTAGACCTTAAGACATAGGACCAGAACTAGGCTATTTGGCCCATTGAGTCTGCTCCACCAAGTAATCAGGGCTGATCTATTTTTCCCTCTCAAATCCAATTTCCTGCCTTCTCACCATAACCTTTAACTCCCTTACCAATCAAGAACCTATCAATCTCTTTGAAAATATTCAATGACTTGGCCTCTACAGCCTTCTGCACAATGAAATCCACAGATTCACCATCTGCTGGCTAAAGAAATTCCTCCTCATCTCCATTGTAATGGTACATCCTTTTATTCTGAAGATGTGTCCCTGACCATAGTCTCCCACAACTGGAAACATCCTCTACGTCCACTCCATCTAGGCCTTTCATTATTTGTTATATACAATCCTCCCCACCTTCCCTCTTGCTGAAAACTAGCTTGTTCTTCTCTTTCCCAGTTGAAATGAAAGATCTTGATCTGAAGCTTCAACTCTTTTCCTCATTCCGCAGATGCTGCTTGACCTATAGCGTTTCCAATTTTGTTTTGTTTATTTAAGCTATACATGTTAAAGACCCCCAAAGGAGCTACATTTAAGGCTCCTTTGAAGACTGGGCCTGCACTCGCTGGATGAGGGGGGATCTCATTGAAATCGACCCGATAATGAAAGGCCTTGATAGAGTGGACGTGGAAAGGATGTTGTTTGTCAGCACATGTGCCTGTACTCGCTGGAGTTTAGAAGAATGAGGGGACACCTCTGAACCATACAGAATAGTGAAAGGCTTGGACAGAGTGGATGTGGAGAGGATGTTCCACTATTGGGAGAGTCTATGACTAGAGGTCATAGGCTCAGAATTAAAGGACTTTCTTTAAAGAAGGTGGTCCGGAGAAATTTCTTTAGTCAGATGGTGGTGAATCTGTGGAATTCTTTGTCACAGAAGCCTGTGGAGGCCAAGTCAGTGGATATTTATAAGGCAGAGATAGATAGATTCTTGATTAGTACAGGTGTCAGAGGTTGTGGGGAGAAGGCAGGAGAATGGGGTTAGGAGGGAGAGGGATAGGTACTGGAATAGGCCATTCAGCCCTTCGAGCCAGCACTACCATTCAATATGATCATAGCTGATCATCTAAAATCAGTACCCCGTTCCTGCTTTTTTCTCCATATCCCTTGATTCCTTTGATGCTAAGAGCTAAATCTAACTCTCTCTTGAAAACATCCAGTGAATTGGCCAACACTGCCTTCTGTGGAAGAGAATTCCACAGATTCACAACTCTCTGGGTGAAAACAGTTTTTCCTCATCTCCGTTCTAAATGGCCTACCCCTAATTCTTAAACTGTGGCCCCTGGTTCTGGACTCCCCAACATCGAGAACATTTTTCCTGCATCTAGCCTGTCCAATCCTTTAAGAATTTTATATGTTTCTATAATATCCCCTCTCGTCCTAAATTCCAGTGAATACAAGCCCAGTCGATCCATTCTTTCATCATATGTCAGTCCTGCCATCATGGGAATTAACCTGGTAAACCTACGCTGCACTCCCTCAATAGCAATAATGTCCTTCCCCAAATTAGGAGACCAAAATTGCACACAATACTCCAGATGCAGTCCCACCGGGGCCCTGTACAACTGCAGTAGGACCTCCTTGCTCCTAAACTCAAATCCTCTTGCAATGAAGGCTTTCTTCACTGCCTGCTGTGCCTGCATGCTTACTTTTAGTGACTGATGTACAAGCACACCCAGGTCTCGTTGCACCTCCCCTTTTCTTAATCTGACACCATTCAGATATTAATCTGCCTTCCTGTTCTTGCCACCAAAGTGGATCAGCCATGATTGAATGGCGGAGTAGACTTGATGGGCCGAATAGTCTAATGCTACGCCTATCACTTATGACCTTATGACCTTCTGATGTTTCCAGTGACGGAAGAGTCTAGAACCAGAGGGCACAGTCTCGGAATAAAAAGAACGTACATTTAGAATGGAGATGAGGAGGAATTTCATTAGCCGGAAGGTGGTGAATTTGGGAAATTCATTGCCGCATATGGCTGTGGAAGATATTGAATATTTTTATAATAGTTAATAGGTTTTCGATTAGTGAGGGTGTCAAAGGTTATGTGGAGTAGGCTGGAGAAGGACATTGTGGGCAACGGTGTGGCAGAGCGGTAGAGTAGCTGCCTTACAGTGCCAGAGACCCAGGTTCAATCCTGACTGCAGATGGTCTGTATGGAGTTTGTACATTCTCCCTGTGACTGCGTGAGTATTCTCCGGGTGCTCCGGTTTCCTCCCACATTCCAAAGATATGCAGGTTTGTAGGTTAATTGGATTCTGTAAATTGTTCCTAGTGTGTAGGGTAGAATTAGAGTGGTTGGAGCAGACTCGGTGGGACGGAGGGCCTGTTTCCATGCTGTATCTCTGAACTAAAGCTAATCTAAACTAATTGGGCTGAGATAGAAAAATAGATCAGCCTTGATCAAATGGCAGAGTGGTATTGATGGGCTGAATGGCCTAATTCTGCTCCAAATGACATTGCCACATCTCCACAAGCCTGAATTTTTATGCTCTGGCATAAATTGCAAGTAGTGGCAAGAGCATCAACAACATCAATCTATCAGCAGTTAGTAAACATGTCGAGTGGTGGTGATTGAACAGTTCATCAGCACAATTCATTTAATTAGTTTCTCCTTGGCATTTCATGTGGAGTGCACAAGAAGATTTTGTAAGGTGGGATTCCCCTGAGACCGAGGAGCTGCTGAATGTTCTCTTCCAATCCTTTCATATCATGGCCCTCAACATGAATCATAGAGTCCATTTTATCAATGTGTGTTTCTTGTGAAATTATCAAAATTAGATCATAGAGTAAAAAACATGTAGATTTAGGAACAAGGAACTGCAGTTGCTGGTTTACAAGAAAAGACACAAAGTGCTGGAGAAGCTCGGCAGGCTAGTTAGCATGCCCATGGGATCTCTCAATTGCCAACCATTTCAACTCCCCTCCCCATTCCCATACTGGCCTCTCTGTCCTGGGCCTCTTCCACTGTCAGATTGAGGGCACATGAAAACTGGTGAAACAGCACCTCATATTTCGCTTGAATAGCTTACAACCCAGCGGTATGAACAGTGGTGCAGCAGTAGAGTTACTGCCTTTCAGCGGTAGAGACCCGGGTTCAATCCCGGCTATAGGTGCTGTCTGTATGGAGTTGCACGTTCTCCCTGTGACCACGTGGTCACTGGGAGATTGTCACAGGGTCACAGGGTTTCCTCACACATTGTAAATACATGCAGGTTTGTAGGTTAACTTGCCTCTGTAAATACAGTAGTTCTAACGCGCAGGATAGAACTAGTGTGAATGGGTGATGTGTGAATGGGTTACTGGTCTGTATCTTGAAAACTAAAACTAAACTAAAACTATCTGCCGGCTGACAGCTGACAGGCCCATTGCTGTAACCTTCTCTCAGCCCAGTACAAGTGTCAGATACTTCGTGTTCAGGTTTAGTTCAGTTTAGTTTATAGATACAGTGCCCTGCAGCCCACTGGGTCCGTGCCGACCAACGATCCCCGCACACTAACACTATCCTACACACACTAGGGACAATTTACAATTAGACCAAGCCAATTAACCTACAAACCTGTACGTCTGGTGTGTGGGAGGAAACCGGAGCACCCTGAGAAACCCACGTCGGTCACGGGGAGAACGTACAACCCCCATACAGACAAACACCCATAGTCAGGATCGAACCTGGGTCCCTGTGGCTGTAAGGCAGCAACTCTACTGCTGCGTCACCATTGCTGCCCTGTGTTCAGGTGTTGCAGACAAACTGGAACTCAGGACTTTATGCAAGGAATTACCTGCTTGCTGAGCCGCAACCACAAGGTTCAATTTTAGGGCCATCTTCTGTTTAGCAAATGAGGCTTCCTGGAGCCTCCTTCACCCAGTGCTGATTGGAAAACTTATAAACAGCAGCTGTATACTGAAACAATGAGGTTGATGCGCCCTGCAGGACTATATGTTATTAAACACATGTAGGGTTTGTGAGATAGCATTGCAGAGACCTGGTCATTTAAGGAGGGTGCCCGAATATCTGTTTACAGCAGCCTGCTGGATGAAGTTCAGATTTTAGACTTTAGAGAGACAGTGCGGATACAGGCACTTCATCCCACCAAGTCCGTGCCCACCAGCAATTCCCGTACACTTACACTATCCTATACATGAGCGACAATTTACAATTTTTACCGAAGGCTATTAATCTACAATCTCTGGAGAAAAGGGATGGGTGACGTTTCAGGTTGCGATGCTTTTTTCAGATCTGAGGAAGGGTCCCGACACGAAACGTCACCCATCTTTTTACTCAGAGAAGCTGTCTGACTCGCTGAGTTACTCCAGCACTTTGTGTCTATCCATGATATAAATCAGCATCTGCTGTTCTTTGTTATACTGAAATACAGCTGCCAAATTACCAACCGACCAGCATGTGTTTGGGAAGTGGGAGGGTTGGAGCACCTATGCAGTCACAGGGAGAAGTGAAAACTCTGCACAATTAGCACCTGTGGTCAGTATCCAAGTCGGCAGCTGCTCTACTGCTGCACTATTCTGCCACCCACGCCGACACATCTGCTGGCAATTGGAATGGCACCTTAGAACCAAGTGAACATATAAGCGTGCATTATACACGTGGAACATGCTTGTTGAGAGTTCACCATATGTCCTCAGCCAAGACATAAAGGACAAAATGAAATTGTTATACCTTGCATTCTCTGCATTGTTGGATACACAAGGAACTGCAGATGCAGGTAACACAGCAAGTCAGGCAGCTTCTCTGAAGGAGTCTAAAAAAGGGCCTCGACCCGAAAAGTCGCCTTTCCTTGTCTTCCAGAGATGCTGCCTGGCCCGTTGACTTACTCCAGCACTTAGTGTTTTCTTTGAATGTATATTTGATACAGTGTTCTGCCAAGTGTCCTTCACTGCATGAGACTACATGAGACTATTAAAAGCTTCCCTCACCCACTTTCAGATTCTCTAAATGCTGCAGACCGCAATTACCTTGAAGGGCCTGTCGCACTTACACAACTTTTTCGGTGACTGCCGGCACCCGTCATAGGTCGCCGAAAATGTTCAACATGTTGAAAATTCAGCGGTGACCAGAAAGATGCTACGAGTCTTTGGGTGACTAGGAGACTGCTCACGACCATACAGGCGACACCCTGGCGACACGTCGTGAGTGACACCCCTCGACACCTGGCACCAGGGTGTCGCCTGAATAGTTGTGAGTAACCTCATAGTCACCCAAAGAGTTGTAGTGTCTTTCTGGTCGTCGCTGAATTTTTAACATGTTGAAAATTTTCGGCAACCTATGACGGGTGCCGGCAGTCACCAAAAAAGTTGCGTAATTAGGACAGGTTCATAACACCACCAACTGCATCATGCAACCGAGTTAATGAATTTGCTTCAAATTAATTAAACATATCCCATCTGCAAATACAGTAGATATGTTTGCTCCTTTGATTTCTCCCTCTCTATTTCTGTCTGTCTGTCTCTGCTTCTCTCTCTCTGTCTCTCTCCCTATCTCTATCTCTCTGTATTCCTCTATCTCTCTCCCACTCTCTCTGTTTCTGTCCAACAACAATTGACCTTCTCCATAGAAATAGCAATTGCCACTCTTGGTGCTTCTGCTGTGTGGTATCTTCGACACCACTCAATGTCCAACCAAATACATACTGAATGCCTACTGTACATGAGTAATCAGTCTGCCCACACACTGCTCAACCCAATGGGTATAACATTTACAACTTCCCTCCATCATCCCCAACAAAATTATAATTTCTCTATGAATTTGTCATTCTCAAAGCATTGATGTCAATGCAGAGCATATCAATAAATAAAAAAAATTGGAGCAAATTCACTAAATTTGTTTCCAAATTATTGAAGAAACAGCTTTCAATTTCTCTCCTTTGTGTGATAAAATGAAATTTAAGAGTAATGTAACTGAAGTAGAACCACAGCAAAAACAAACAATGTTCTGCTGAAGAAGGATCTGAAGAGGGGTCTTGACATGAAATGTCATCTGTTCATCCATTCCATAGGTGACGCCTGACCTGCTGAGTTACCCCAGCACTTTTTGTTTTGCTCAAGTTTCCAGCATCTGCCAAATCCTTGTATCTCCATTGTCATTGTGCAAATTAACAAGTACTGTTGGGGGAACAATCTAAAATGGTATTGTGTTAACAGACCTATAAGCAAATATATAATCAATCCTCTTTTGTTCAAGCTAGTAAATTCTACTTAAGTGTCATTATTTATCCCTCCATCTTCCATGTGTTTTGGTAAAGTATCCAATCCAGCCAACAAGTAACCTGCTTCCAAACCGCTACCATTATCATACTTTGAAGAATGTTCCGAAGTAGATCATGGAGGGTTCGGGTTTGGTTTAAAGTCATTGCTACTTATTAGGCTAGGTCCATAATTCACCATGGTGGTCCTAATGGAATTGAGAAACATTCTACATGTGAAAGGAAATAAACATTAAACAAGTCTAAAAAGTCAATGCAGCCACTTTCTTTCTTTCATGTTTCTTTATGGATTCTGGGATGACTTTATCTCTTAATGTAATTGTTTAAATCTGTTCATTGGTGAAGAAAGAATACTGTAGAGGTCACTTGGCTGAATTAACTGTATCAGAAGAAATGTAGATATATAGGGGTGGAGGCAGCTGAACTAGAGATCACTTCATATATTGATATTGAAACATTTGAATTTTAGACAAAGTCTAAGGTTAGCAATAATTATTAAGGTAACTGTAAATTAGCTCATAATATTTTAAATTAGATCAATATCCTGAAAACTAAGTTATTTCTACCGGGTGCCTTTAGTTTTTGTGTGAAGAGCTCTAAAATAAAAAATAATATATTTGACAGTTGGCAATCAAATTAAATTTTTAGCTATTAATCTGACACTTTTTATTTGTAGATAATGGAGTTGTCTGGATGCTTTGAACAATAACACTAACTCTACGTGGCATATTTATATCCTTCCACACGAGGCAATAATTATTTGACACTTTTAACTATCTTTTTATAAGCATAATAATATATACTTTGAGACAATGTCTTTCATGTCAAGACTTTTCAAGGAGCTTTCTGCAAAAATTACTTTATGTACTGCATAATTCAAATGTTTTCAAATTGTGACCTTTCCAAAAACTCTGTCTTCTGCCTCAGATATATTGGTCACGTTATGAAGCTGCAAATCGCACTAATTGCTTTACTGCCTTCCAACTATTTTCTCTTTAACAATAATAATGGCACTTGGATAGCATCCACGTAGCAGCAATACGTCTCAAGATTTAGAAGAGTTTTGAACAATTGTATTGACAGAAAAGCACATCTCTACTTCTATGCCATATTTTTTGCAGTATGTGTTCTATTGTTTTATGTTTACATGGATCTGATTTTACTTTAATTATAATTATAATCTGATCAATTTGTAATAAATATTTTTAGAGATACAATGCAAAAACAGGCCCTTCGGCCTGCCGAGTCTGTGCCGGCCAACGATCCCCACACACTTACAATATCCTGCACACACTAGGGTTAATATCGAGCCAATTAACCTACAAACCTGTACGTCTTTGGTGTGTTGAGGAAACCCGAGATCCCCGAGAAAACCCACGCAGGTCACGGGGAGAACGTACAAACTCTGTACAGACAGCACCCTTAGTCATGTTCGAACCAGGGTCTCTGGAGATGTAAGACAGCAACTCTACCACTGCGCCATCGTGTCGCCCACAATATACAAGAAAAATAATGTCTTTGTTAAAATTAAAGCTCTTACATCTTGATGCTTCATAGAGCATAACATGATAGTCAGGTCTGATTGTGATGTGAGCATTTTCTTTTTTTTAACATCTTTCCTAAGTATTTTGGTCATTACCATCAGCCTCATTTTAATAGACATTTGTAAGGTTTCAAGATCATGTTTGTGTACAGCACTTAAGGTTGTAATTTTCATTAAACACAGTAGTGCCTCAAGCACATTCATCACTGACTAATATGATTCTGTTACACAGATGTCTAATGTTCAAAGGATTTAGAAGTAAAAGTGAAAGAAACCAGATGAGCAAGCGTGCAACTCCTTAATAATTTTACTTTTAACATTTGATTGTGGATTTCAGCCGGGAAGTTGATATTAATTTTCTTTGTTGCTTGCAACAGTCAATTATCAAGTTTACTAAAGCTGTTAATAATTTCTGCATCTAAGTGAAAGGAGTCAATTTGACTTCCCTGTCCTTCTACCTAAAATATTTTCCCAATAATGCAAATAAGTCGCATTTCAGTTCACATGCTGCGTGGATGCATAGGTTTGCTCAGCCATCTAAGAAAATATGCTCTAAATGTTGCTGAATAACAGTACTTCCTATTTTTGCTGTTTTCCATCTTTTGCAGCATGTTGTACATTATATGGCAGCTACCCAGAAGAATTAACATTGTTCTTATAGAACAGAATTGCAAGCTCAATAGATGCATCTGCAAATGGACAATTAAATGGACAACATTTTTCGAAAGCCCTTGTGTCATTATGTATCTACGTTTATTTCATTCAAATTATTATTTTCTCAGGGAAGATTCAAGTCGCGGCAATTCCTTCAGTTTACAGAAGGTGGCGAACTTGGTACATTTATCGTATCCATTCAGTCAGCAGCAAGGGGTCCAACTTCATTTGTTCCAGATCAATTTCTCTTACAATTAGACAGTTACCAGCTAAAATGTCTGAAGGCAGCCCAGGGTATAATCTAAACTAAAGTGAAGACACTTCTGCTGGAAGTTCCGAGTGTTGTGTAACTGCTCTTTCTCCCGCTCCTATAGTTTATCCAATGCTGTTTGGCTCTTTTGTTTGCGATGCTTAACCTTGTCTTCTGATGGAATGAATAGGCTATTCATGCCATTGCCAGTGTGGGCCCCTGTCAGCTCAATGTAATTGACATTGTACTTAGTCTGCAGCTCTTCATTAGCCAATACACAGGCACTTTTACTACCAGCTCACCTTGCTACCTGAATATAGTCGTGATGCCAACCTTAATGTGTTCTGAAAGACAGTCACCTAATTGCACTGAGAGGCAGACAAAAGCACAGAGAACGGTGTATAATTTCTGAAAGTGTTCTGAGCCTTAGGCAAAAGGCTTTCAACTGTGTCTTGATCTGAATGATAAAATATGTTCTACAAATTGTCTGTGAACGAGAAACATGTGGAAGTAGCTGAGGACCGAAATATAATACACAGAACAAAATGAAATGTCACTCATTCCCCCCTTCTTGTTAGAAAGTCAGTGAATCCTTACATTGTTGATCTCTCAAAACTCTTTTTATTTTTCTCCAAGTCAGGTACTATCTATTCAAGATCTGCTTAAGTAACTTACGCTGTCCTGTTAAGGTCTCTGAGTTAGTTTACATTAGAGGTGCATCATGGAAACAGGCCCTTCATACAACCAAATATCTTGGCAGCCATAGATCACCTGTTCACACTAGTTCTATGTTATCCCACTTTCACATCCACTCCCTGCATTCATTTTACAGGAGCAATTTTACAGAGGCCAATGAACCTACAAATCCACAAGACAAAATGCTGGAGTAACTCAGCAGGTCAGGCAGCGTTCTGGAGGACATAAATATCCACGTTCACCAAGATGCTGTCTGACCCCCTGAGTAACTCCAGCATTTTATATCTGTTCTTGGCAAACCAGCATCTGCAGATCCTTTGTTTTTACAACCTACAAATCCACATGTCAACAGACAATAGGTGCAGGAGTAGGCCATTCGGCCCTTTGAGCCAGCACCGCCATTCAATGTGATCACGGCTGATCACCCCCAATCAGTACCCCATTCCTGCCTTCTCCCAAATCCCCTGACTCTGCTATCTTTAAGAGCCCTATCTAGCTGTTTCTTGAAAGTATTCAGAGAACCGGCCTCCACCGCCCTCTGAGGCAGAGAATTCCACAGACTCACAACTCTGTGTGAAAAAGTGTTTCCTCATCTCCGTTCAAAATGCCTTACCCCTCATTTCCCATGTCGTTGGGAATGTGAGGAAACTGGAGCAGCCGGAGAAAACCATGCAGTCACAGGGAGAACATGTAAACTCCAGACAGTACCCGAGATCAGGATCAAATCTGCATCTCTGGCGCTGTGAGGCAGCAACTCTACCAGCTGCACCACCGTGCCATCATTCTTCACCATTAGATTGCCAGTAGGTCCAAAGACATTCCTGTCTCTTGTGTCGAACCATTTTTTGAATCTGCTTAGCTTCACAGTAATGGATGCATTTGAAATAAGCTGCCTTTTTAATTGCTAATATAATTCTCAATTCTCAACTATTCGAATAGTAAAACCAAAGAGACTGGCCTGGTTCCATTGGGGCCATTTCCAAATCAATCCATGAATGGTGGGAAAATTTTGTCCAGGAATAGGAACATTAGTGATGCAGCACAAACCACTCTTCCAATTCCAATGGAGAAGAAGCATGTAATAAAATAAATAAAATAAAATGTTTCCATGCTCCTTGGTAATGAAAAAAAAAACATATCACCATATTATCTTGTTAGGTGAACCCTTTTGTTTTTGAGCTCATGAGCCCATAAATACATGTGTTAATCAGCACGACTGTAAACGAAAGACATAATTAACCTGGGCCTTTCATTATTCAAAACTGCTTTCCAAACAGATATCTTGTTAAGATGGATTTACTGAATGAACCCATGGAATGTATAAAACAGAATTTGGACAGGTGCATGTCTAACCTGTCCAAATTGGTATAGGTATTGCCATAGGAAAGGTATAGCGGGATATTGGCCAGTCGTGGGCATGTTGAGCTGCAGGGAACTGTTTCCGTGCTGTCTGACTCAATTACTTTATAATTTAAGACCCAATAAACATGCAACCAATTCCCATAAACAGTGAATATAATATTGGTAGTTGTTTGTCTTGGGTAGATAGCAGCTCAAGTATTCTATACCTAGCCAAGACCTTGGTTGAACATTTCATCCAAAGAATGCCATTTCCAACAACACAACACTCCCCAATACTACACGTGTAGGCAGAAACTGCTGATGCTGGTTTAAACCGAAGATAGATACAAAATGCTGGAGTAACTCTGCGGGACAGGCAGCATCTCTGGAGAGAAGGAATGGGTGACATTTCGGGTCGAGATCCTTCCTCAGCAGGTTTAGGCCAGAATTTATGCTCTTCGGGTTGGGATTTGAACCTACAATCTAGATCCGGAGCCTAATGTGTCACCATTGATTTACAGTCAAAAGATAACCAAGGATAGTTGGTGATATTAACACTGCAATATAAATTGAGATCAATAAATAAAAAATAAAAGTTTTGTTTTCAGTAATTAGCTCTTATTGTTCAAGCAATATTTCATTTACTTAGATTTTGTTTAGAAATAGGCAAAATCTGTGTTACTTTTATAATCTGATGCTATACACACAATTCACAAATAAACTATTCAATTTCATTTGCATGATTGTATTACTAAATTTATTAAAAATAAGATTTGCCAAGGAAAACTTTCTGACAATGTCATCCTTGCACAGCAAGATAGCAACCAAAGTAGTCACCACACCATTCATATCCACATAACTTGCAAACAATTGACACACTAAACCGTTGCAAATCTAAGCACATAGACCTTTTGCTCAAATGAACACTTTGATGGTTTGATTAGAATTTTTGTTTCAGCCCAACATCTGCTCACCCTCAAGTTGCACTTTGACCCTGGCCCATTTTAGGTCAAGACCCATTACCATATGTAGCGAAGACACCTGCACCTCTCATAGTGCTTCAGGAAACTTGCAGTGAAGTCTGGTAGAAAGCAATAATTTCAGCCTGATGAAGTCTGGACAGAAGTTAATTGTTAAAAAAACGTTTTTGTGGATACTGGATCGAGTGTACAGGTACATGATAAGGGAATACCGTGAATACCGTTTAGTGGAAGATAAAGTCAGAGGGTTTCCAATGAGGTAGATAGTAGCTTAGGACTGACCTCTAGTTGTTGGTAGGATGGTTCTGTTGTGAATAGATGTGTAGAAACTGTTCCTGAATCTGGAGGTGTGTTTTTTCACACTTCTTTACCTTTTGGCCAATGGGAGAGGGGAGAAGAGGGAGGTGCCAGGGTGCGACTCGCCCATGATTATGCTGCCGGCTTTCCGAGGTAGCGTGAGGTGTAAATGGAGTCAAAGGAAGGGAGGTTGGTTTGTGTGATGGATGTGATATGACATCCAAATACATGGCAACCACTAACATGTGCAATGTTATCAAAAATAGCTTCAGATGCACATATTGATGTTCCCCATACACGATCATTCTAGACTTGAGGGGACTGAAATGGCTCTGCTTTCTCTCACCAAAACAAGTTTTAGCTGTAGTGTTGAGTACTAGTTTAGTTTAGTATAGTTTAGTTTAGTTTATCCTTTAACTTTAGTCAAAGGGTGTTCAACGCTTCCTAGTCCGCTGCTGAGGGTATCCATGGACATTCAGGAAGATTCCTCTTTAATTGTGATTCCTAGTGTTTGCTCCCCACCCAAACCTTAACTTCTTATATCCTCAAAGCTCACTGACCAGCAGTTTGGCCTACACCCAGCCACCACCATTTTCTCCACCTCCACCATGTCCTGATCCTATCGTTATTTCCACAATCCTATCTCTACTCCTCACTCATCTGGAGCCCAGGTGAATTGTCTCTCCACGTCTGCAATGGCAGGGGCAGGTGGAGCAATGGTCTTTGTGGCGGTACAGTGGCACAGCGGGTAGAGTTGCTGCTGTACAACATCAGAGACTTGGATTCAATCCTGACTATGGGTGCTATGTGTACAGAATTTATATGTTCTCCCTGTGACCATGTGGGTTTTCTCCGGGTGCTCCAGTGTTCTCCCACATTCCAACGTCCTACAGGTTTGTAAGTTAATTGGCTTTGGTAAAAAAAAAGTTAATTTTCTTCCTCACCTTTTGTAAAAAAAAAACTTCCACACACTCCTATAAAAGAAATCCATGGCATTCGGTCATTTTCTGACATTGATCATGTCTAACATTTTCTGACATTGATCATTGATCACTAAACATCCTATTGTGTAGGATAGTGCTAGTGTACGAGGTGATCGCTGGTCGGCGCGGACTCAGTGGTCGAAGGACCTGTCTCCACGCTGTATCTCTAAAGTCTATGCAAGCCCATGACATACAATGCTTTGGTCCCTGCACAAAATAACTTTGTCACAGGGGAGTATAGCATATAAATATCATAAAGTTCCAGGCAGCTCGGCTTTAGCTCATCATTTCAGGTTCTGTACTCATTCTAATACACTTCTTCTGATGGATTCGTCCCTTAGAGAGACTGATGGTAGCTATGGGAAAGGCTACCATTGTCCCGCCATTCCCAAAGGGTTATGGCAGGGATAGAAAGAGATAGGTTTCCACATTAATGATTCAATTATACTTTATTGTCACATCTACCTAGGTAGATCCTTTGTGAAAGCCTTTGTTTTTGCATATGGTCCGGTAAATTCATACAGCAGATTTCACCCAGGCAGTGCACAAAGAGTTGCCACGTTTCTGGCACCAACAATGTTTCAAAAGTTCAAAAGATATCCACCTTTATCTCGCTCTCCTAAATATGGCACATTTGTACAGAAACTACAAAGAAAACTTTACTAAGTTATCAAATGCTAAAAATTAGCCACTGGTGACATTAGTGGGGAAATATTTAATGTACATTTATGGCGTAGTTCTCTTTATTTTAATGATAATATTTAAAGTATATAATGATGGGTTAATAAGCAGGTTAGTAATTGTGTTAACATAGTAAATAGGGTAACATCAGTGTAATATTATGCAACCATTCATTAAACCAACATCAGCAGTTTCTGGTTGATTACAATAGGTTCTATAATTTACTCCACTATTTGTAGATCATTTGCAGTTTGCATAAAGGCAGCATGGTGGAATTAAAAAACAGAACTTCTTTCTAAAAGAGGACATTAAACCCATTACTCTCATTTTATTATCAATGGGCACTAGAAAACCATTGGGTCACTTCCTTACCTTTTGTCCACGAGACAAGGAACTTCATTTCTATCAAAAACTTCCACATATTCCTATAAAAGTAATTAATTGCATTGGGTCATTTTCTGACATTGGATTTTACAAAACGAATGGATTTTTTTAATGGTTACACGGCCGTTAGTCATCATGTACAAGGACGAACTTGGATTGTTTTCTCTGGAGGAGACCAGATAGAAGCATATAAAATTATGAGAGGCATGGACAGTGCAGATAGTCAGAACTTTTTTCCCAGGATAGAAATGTCAAAGACTGGAAGGCGTAACTTCATGATGAGAAGACAGCGCCAGCCAGCACTCACCCTGTACACTAACATACACACTAGGGACAATTTCCAATTTTACAACAACCAAATAACCAACAAATCCGCATGTCTTGAGAATGTGGGAGGAAACTGAAAACAGAGAAAACCCACGCGGTCACGGGGAGAATGTACAAACTCCGTACAGACAGCACCCGTGGTCAGGATCGAACCCAGGTCACTGGTGCCGCAAGGCAGCAACTCTATTGCCACACCACTGTGCCTCTCCTAAGTATTACTTGCGTTAGATGCCAAGGTTTTGATTTACAATATTTTTCTTTCTTCTACTTTATTTAGTGATTTATTTGCAAGTATCAAATGGCCATCAAGTCTGCGTCAAGTCACAGGTCTACTTGTGAGGCCAAGTTATCACTTGCAGGAAGTTAGCTTTTCTGGCAGTGAGATTGCAAGGAGCAGAATGGCCGCAAAAGTTTACTCTGACTCTGGGAATACACGGGGATGATGAGGTTATTGGTGCAGGTCTCATCAACTACAATCTGGGTCCATTAACCCCACATAGCAATAGACAATAGACAATAGGTAGAGGAGTAGGCCATTCGGCCCTTCGAGCCAGCACCGCCATTCAATATGATCACGGGTGATCATCCACAATCAGTACCCCGCTCCTGCCTTCTTGCCATATCCTCGGACTCCGCTATCTTTAAGATAACTCTCTCTTGAAAGCATCCAGAGAATTGGCCTCCACTGCCTTCTGAGGCAGCGAATTCCACAACTCTCTGGGTGAAAAAATTATTCCTCATCTCCGTTCTAAATGGCTTAACCCTAATTCTTATTCTTAAACTGTGGCCCCTGCTTCTGGACTCCCCTAACACCTCCCCTAACATGCCTCTAGCATGCCCAACCCCTTAATAATCTTATATGTCTCAATAAGGTTTTCTCTCATCCTTCTAAATTCCAGGGAATACAAGCCCAGCCGCTCCATTCTATTAACATATGACAGTCCCTGTCAAATGACATATGACATAATTCTCTTGATACTTTCAAGAGAGAGCTAGATAGGGGTCTTAAAGATAGCGGAGTCAGGGGATATGGAGAGAAGGCAGGAACGGGGTACAGATTGAGGATGATCAGCCATGATCACATTGAATGGTGGTGCTGGCTCGAAGGGCCAAATGGCCTACTCCTGCACCAATTGTCTGTTATCTATTGTCTATTGTCTCGCCATCCCGGGAATTAACCTTCAATACAATCTGGCCCATACACTCTATATAGCAACTGTCTGGCTGCCTGATATTTCCACTACTTTTCCATTTATATTTTGAAGTTTAGCTTTTGTAATTGATTGAGCCATTCAGCATTTGTGAACTGATTCCTTCAGCCTTTTGCATTTTTTGTTCCATGTTTGAAGTTGTGTACCACAACTGCGGAATGCTAAAATTTATTGTGCTATCTCCTTCTGATGCACATTATTATACCACATAATATCCATTTACAATTTGTCGTACTTTTTTAGCTATTACTACCATTCTCTGCATGGTGGCACAGCAGTAGTGTTGCTTTAAAGTGCCTGAGACCCGGTTTTGATCCTGACTGCGGGTGCTGTCTGTACGGAGCGGAGTTTGTATGGAGCGGAGTTTGTACGTTCTCCCTTTCACCTGCATGGGTTTTGCCCGGGTGCTCCGATTCCCTCCCACACTACAAAGACGTACAGGTTTGTAGGTTAATTAGCTCGGTAAAATTGTAAATTGTCCCTACTGCGTAGGATAGTGCAAGTGTACATGGATCATTCAGTGGGCCAAAGGGCCTGTTTCTGCACTCTATCTCCAAATTAAACTAAACCAAAGGTTTGCTAGTGTTAAAAAAAAAAACCTTTAAAGAAGCAAACCTGCTGAATTTACTGCACCCTAGCAAAATTGTACAGAATAGCATTGTAGCAATTGATTAATAAGCTTGAGACACTTGGATAGAATGTGGGCAGAGAACTGAATGAGAAGCTGGTGAAGCAGTTGTCCAATTATCTAACTGCAATTATAGCCCTTCACTTTCACTCACACTGCTCTACTTTCCTTGCATTTCTTGATGACTAGACAATCCATACACTACATACCAATTACGGCCCTAAATTGTTCTTTGTTTGAATGGTTACTGCAAACGCAGTATGAGGAAAAAGCTCTTGCGCTGGAGTCTAAACTACCCTGAAGGGATTGGATGGGACCATTTATGTTTGAATGGTGGATGAACATTCAGATACATTTTAATTTGGGATTAGATTTTCTTTGAAGTTAAATGTCGATTAATTACAAGGTTTTAGAATCAAATGCTGGCATGCAAGAGGCTACAGAGGTTAATTCTAACAGCCTGTGCTCCCGGGAGGTCAGAGATGGGGCCAAAGCACCGTAACCCCAATTAGCTCTCCTTTCAAGTGTGGGTCATGTTGGGAGTGTGGGATCAGAGAATTAGCCCAACAATCTTAACCAGATTAAAGGCAATGATAACTGCCATGCTGTCACTCTGAGATAGCTAACTGAACAACATTTCAGAACTGATCCTAGAACCTTTAGCTTTACACTTAATACCAATTGAGTTTAAAAAAAACTTTCAGTCTTCAAATAGACAAACTTGCCCACAATGGATTACTCTTAATAAATCTCTACTTACATTATATATTTAAAGAGCTCCAGATTAACTCTAATGTAATTATGTAAACAGATAATCAATGTATCACCAGTTTATAATGAGGAAATGAGTCCCACTGGGCTTTTAGATTCAGCCCGCCGAATTGTATTATGACAAAATTATACAAGTATATGTAAAACCATATATATTAAATATAATTTTGAAAATGTGGCTGCATGTAATTATTAATAATAGTTTCACCTCACAAGCAAAGCAGCGTAACACACCTTTAGATAAAGCAACAAATTCCGAAGCAAATCCAGGTACAGTTATTTAATGAAGAAAGTTGGAAACTCATGGGAAAAAAATGTGAATGAAAAGATGGTGAGATTGTTGTCCAATTATGTAGCTTTAATACCACTTCATGTGAACAGCTTTGTTTGTAATGAATTTACTCATGAATTTACTCATAATACATCTCTGCTTGCATTGTACATTTTGAAGTGTCCCAGATTAACTCCAATAAAACTATGTAAATGCCACTAACAGATAATAAGAGCATCGCCCATTTATAATGAGAAAATTAGTCCCATTGGGATCCTGGAATTAGCCCACTAAATTCCAGTGTAACAATGATTTACAATATACAGTAAGTAAAACATATTTTAAACCTTGTTTTGGAATGCAATTTTTGAAATATTAACTGTTAAATCTCAATATCATAGTGTTTAGAGTTCAGAGATACAACGTGGAAACAGGCCTTCGGCCCAACGAGTCCATGCCAACCAACAATCACCTGTATACTAGTTCTATCCTACACATTAGAGATCATTTACGGAAGCCTATTAACCGACAAACCTGCACATCTTTGGAATGCGGGAGTAACCCAAAGCATCTGGAGAAAGCCCACATGGTCACATGGAGAACGTGCAAACTCTGCACAGACAGCACCCATAGTCAAGATCAACACCTGGGTCTCTGGCACTGTAAGGCAGTAACTCTACATCTTGGCCACCGTGCTGGCCTGATATATAGGACGAGGTACAAGGTGATGAAATCCACTTTGAATCAAGCAACAGCTTCTGACCAACTGAACAGTGAAAACAAAATCTCCAGGAAAAAGACCCGGACAGTATTAAAGGAAAAAGAAAGACATAAAATGTTGGCGTAATTTAGTGGGTCAGGCAATATGTCTGGAGAGAACATAGAGGTGACGCTTCAGATTGGGAACCTTCTTAAGACTGTTTTTAGTGGGAAAAAAACAAACTGGGGCGTGGGTAGGGAAAAGGAAAGAGAAATTGAAGAAAGAAGACATCTTGGATGTCCCAGAGTGGAAAGCCTCATCTTTGAAGCAAATGTGATGGAGAAATTGAGAGTTTGAAATTGTGAGAAAGGGGGAAATTTGACGACAGGGTGGAAGTTAATAATGAAGTTGATGAAAGCAACGAGTTCTGTATGAGTGTCAGAGTCAGCCCCAAAGTAGTCATTGATGCAGCAAAGAAATAATTGGGGGATTGTGCCAGTATAGGTTTGGAACAATGAGTGTTCAACCTAACTAACAGAAAGAGCAGGTGGCTCTTGTGACTGCCCAAAGCTACACCTTTGACTAGAGGAAAATGGGGTGGCACGGTGGCGCAGCGGTAGAGTTGCTGCCTTACAGTGCTAATGACCTGGGTTCGATCGTGACTACAATTGCTGTCTATACAGAGTTTGTATGTTCTCCCTCTGACTGCGTGGGTTTTCTCCGGGAGCTCTGGTTCCTCATACACTCCAAAGACGTACAGGTTTGTAGGTTAATTGGCTTTGGTAAAATTGTAAATGGTTCCCTAGTGTGTAGGATAGTGCTAGTGTACGGATATCGCTGGTCGGCGTGGACTCAGTGGGTTAAAGGGCTTGTTTCCTCACTGTATTTCTAAACTAAACCAAACCAAACTTTAAAAGTTGTGAAGTACGTCAGAGGTCCAGTAACTAAATGGTGGTAGTTATTTTCCTTACTGCACAGAACAGAGAAATAACATTTCTGTGACTTATATGTCTGAATATTCATTCGCTGAAAATATTGATATCTTTTTATACATTTTTGCTCACATTTTTGCCTATACATCTCAAGCAATGCACCAAACGTTCCTCAACCTTCTCCCTTAATTGTGAAAGTTGAAACCACTGCTTTTGCTCTGAGCTGTTTGGGCTTTTCGCTGTTTCATCAAAGGACATGGTAATACAATAAAAAGGGAAATTTTCTTTGAAAGTACTCTCTTGAAAAGCATCTAAGATGTTAGAACAATTTTCTCAAACCTCCTCTTGATCAGAATAAAAGGTAAATTAATGAAAGCTTGAATATGAAACACTGTTATATGTGTTTTTTTCCTTCTTTCAGGCTTTGCCTCAGAGTGTTGCAACATCCTCTTCAATTCCACTGAAGCCATCATATGATTTTATTTTTCAAAGCTACACGTGGTCTACAAGTGCAGCACATCAAAGGAGGCTGATTTAATGTAATAACGTTTTTATCATAAAAAACACAGGGATCTTTGAATACGCTCTCTACAAAGCCACAATTAAGTGAGATCAGAAGACAGTACAACAAAACTTGATTTCTGCCAGGCAGTGATATTGACTGTGAAGTCCCCCCCCCCCCCCACACCCCCCCCACACCCCAGATGGGAAAGGAGAGGGACATGGGGAAGGATGCAGGGAAAGAGCACGAAATAGATAAGAGACAAGGAAGGAACAGGAGGTAGAGGAGAAAGGCAGGGATGGAGTGTGAGATGGGAACAGAGGCAAGGAAGGAGTGGGAGGTGAGGGTGGGGGCAGGATAGGAAGTGGAGGTGTGGGAGGAAGATGTGCAAGGAGCAGGACGTGGGGAGGGAGGTAGGGAAGGAGCAGAGGTTGGGGGAGGAATGGGAAGAGCAGGACATGAAGCAAGATGACGTAGAGGAGTAGGATAGGTAGATACAGGTGGAATGGGAAGAACAGAGGATTTGCAAGATGATGCAGTTTGGGAGGGCAACAATAGTTGTCAGGCCCTAGGATGGGTTGGTCTACATTCTTAAATAATTGTACAACATTAGCTACCCTCCAGTCTTCCACACTTAGAAACATAGAAACGTAGAAAATAGGTGCAGGAGTAGGCCATTCGGTCCTTCAAGCCAGCACCGCAATTCAATATGATCATGGCCGATCATCCTGAATCAGTACCCCATTCCTGCTTTTTCCCCATATCCCTTGACTCCGTTAGCCCTAAGATCTAAATCAAACTTTCTTGAAAAAGTCCAGTGAATTGGCCCCCTCAGCCTTCTGTGGCGGAGAATTCCACAGATTCACAACTCTCTGGGTGAAAATGTTTTTCCTCATCTCAGTCCTAAATGGCCTACCCCTTATTCTTAAATTGTGATCCCTGGTTCTGGACTACCCCAACATGGGGAACATATTTCCTGCATCTAGCCTGTCCAATCCCTTAAGAATTGTATATATTTCCACAAGATCTCCTCTTACCCTTCTAAACTCCAGTGAATACAAGCCCAGTCGACCCATTCTTTCATCATATGTTAGTCCCGCCATCCCGGGATTTAACCTGGTGAACCTATGCTGCACTGCCTTAATGTTCTTCCTCAAATTAAGGGACCAAAATTGCACAAGCTACTCCAGGTGCGGTCTCACCAGGGCCCTGTACAACTGCAGCAGGACTTCCTTGCTCCTAAATCCTCTCGCAATGAAGGCCAACATGTCATTAGCTTTCTTCACTGCCTGCTCTACCTGCATGGTCTCGTTGCACCTCCCCTTTTCCTAATCTGATACCATTCAGATAATAATCTGCCTTCCTGTTCTTACCACCAAAGTGGATAACCGCACATTTATCCACGTTATACTGCATCTCCCATGCATCTGCCCACTCACCCAACCTATCCAAGTCACCCTGCAGCCTCATACTGTCACCCAGCTTTGTGTCATCTGCCTCTTTACCTGTGACAAAAGGTGAAGTAAATATCCCTGCTAGAGCTTCTGCGATTTCTTCCCCGGTTCCCACAAAGTCCAACGATGCATTCGGTCAGGCCCTAGGGACTCATCTACCTTGTGCACTTTAAGACATTCAGTATCTTCTCTTTGGTATCTCAAATCTGTTATGCTGCTACTGGAAGTAAGAACATCATTGTTACATTTCAGGATAACTGACAATAAAACTCTTGACTTTCTTGACTCTTGTCCCTTATATTTGGTCCAAGACATCATAACTCATGTGTCTCAATCCCATAGCTTCCATGATCTTCTCCACAGCAAAACTGAAGATAAATATAAATTGAATATCTCCCACATTTCCTGTGTTTTGATTCCATTGAATCAATTGACGGCACAGTGGCACAGTGTTAGAGATGCTGCCTTACACCACCAACGATCCGGGTGCCATCCTGGCTTTGGCTGCTGTTTGTATGGACTTTGCACGTTCTTCTTGTGACTGAATGGTGGAGTAGACTTGATAGGCTGAATGGCCTAATTTCTGCTCCTATGACATATGAGCTTATAACGTACGAACTTAAGACTTGGTCTCACCTTAATTTAGGACCTTAATTTGTGGACCAGTGGATCTTTCTTCATAATTCTTTGAAAACGAATACAATTGTGCAAAACTAATACAATGGACCTCAAGTACTTTCCCACTTGCTCTTCAGACACTCTCCCAACCTCATTCTCCAAGAGGAGGTTCAGTGCTGTGGCCTCATCAGTAGGGCCATATATATATATTGATTAAGAAAGCTTTCCGGGAAAAAAAAGAAAACATTCCACCCTGTTCAAGCACTACTATGAATAAGTTCATATCACAACTCCTTCTTGTTTCCAAGTTCTAGCTACGTTGTCTCACTGCGTAATCTCTCCAAATAATATCCTCTCTAAGCCTTGTTGTTAAATTCTCCCTTATCAAAAAGGAAACACCCCCCTCCCCCCTCACTTCAACTTCTCATAAAATAAAGAGCAAACTTAAAATGGTAAGTTCGCGTTTAATCTTTCTATTTTATATCGAAGTCACGTGAGTGACTACGTGAAGACTTCAAAGCTCTGTGGTTTCATGCAGTGAACCAGATTCCATGCAGTCATACTGCCCCAGTTGACCAGACATGGCTAAAGAAACATACTTCATTGAAACATGATATTAACTTAAACATGCCCATGCTTTTAATGGAAATAATAATAATGGTCCCTTACATCAGGGATAAACAATAGATTAATTAACAGAACTTAAAATGTTACTAGCAAATAAACCAGGCCTGGTAATAGGTTTATTATAAAATCTTTGAAAGGTTCGCTCATTCGCCCATCCCGCTGTCGCTAGGATGTGGTCCAGCGGAACTTCTATAATTCTTGCTGCCGATGTGGCTGCAGCCCTGGTAGAGTGAGATTTAAATACATCAGTATCCACTCCCACGAATGCTAATACACATCACAACCATCTAGAAATGGTTTGCACCGATACCCTTCTGTGTGGTTTTTTATGACTGACAAAGACAGCCAGTTCGGTGCCTCGAAGGTCCTTTGTAACCTTTATATATTCTTTAATATATGTAACGACACATAACCTCCGGTCTGGTGGATATGCCAAAAGCTCCAGCTTAAGTCCTAGCGCACCTGGTCTACTTTGCTTAATTAGCTCATCTATATAAAAGGTCACCCTATTATTGGATATAACTGCCTTATCCAGCCTTAATTTCTGTAACGACTGGACTTGTTGCGCTGAAATGAGCGCCATGAGCACGACTAATTTATAGGTGAGCTGGACCAAGGATAAAGATGCAGCTGGTGCCCAACTGCGAAGCAGCGTTAATACTACATTAATGTCCCATACCTCCCTATATCTGGGCCTAGGAGGGTTTTTGTTAAAAAATACCCCTCATAAATTTGGATACCAATGGGTGAGAGCCGACAGAATGGTGTCCAGATCCCAGCAGCAAATATGACGACAAAGCACTACGAGCAGTGTTAAAAGCGTTATAACTCAATTTTCTTTCAAAATATAAGGTTGAAAGGAATTCCAACACATCGGCTATATCTGCCGTAACATAACTTATATGTGTACTGACACAAAAGTCTTCCCATTGTTTAATGTATGAAATGTACTGCTTGTTAGTGCCGTCCCGCCAAGCTGCAGTGATTATGTCCACCGTCCGGTCGGATAATCCGAGCCCCAGGAAAGGTCTTCTTAGATTCTGCAAATGAACAGGTTGATTCTGTCATGTAGCGGATGAGGTTCCCGAGAGACGGGATGAATAAGGAAATATTTATGTTTATGAACAACCATAGGTGGTTCCGTTAGCACTCCTAACAGTAAAGGGAACCATGGTTGTGTAGGCCAGTTAGGCACTACTAAAATACCCGAAGCAAAGTCTTGCATGATTTTTTGCAAGCATCGACCAATGAGGCAAAATGGAGGGAAAGCATAGAAGAACATTCCCCCCCAGTCTAAAGAGAATGCATTGAAAGCCTCCGCCCCTGGGTCTGGCTCCCATGCTACATATCTTGGTAATTGGTGATTAAGCCTGGAGGCAAACAAATCAATATCAGGTGTTCCATAACGAGCAATAATGTCGTTAAATACTTTTTGATTTAACATCCACTCAGTGTGATCATTGAATTTACGAGATCTAGTATCTGCCACCGTATTAAATCCATCCGGCAAGTAAGCAGCTGAGATCCAAATCCTCCTGGCTATAGACCAATTCCAAATGAGATTAGCTAAAGTATCACAGGATACTGATTTGTTTCCACCCATGGGATTAATATATGCCACCGCCATAGTGTTATCGATTTGGTCTAAAATGCACATCATGTAGCTTCCCACAGTAAGCCTTCAAACCATAAAATGCCCCCAGCATTTCCAGGTAATTGATACCATATTGACGGCTAAATGGTAACTCGTACATGTTCCATCTGCCGTCGCAACTAGAGATGGTGTTAGTAGCTCCCCATCCCAGTACACTTGCATCACTCTGCAGTGTAATTAAAGGTTTACTAGACAAAACCCCGCCGGAGCAATGTTGAATATTGGTCGTCCACCATTGTAACTCCGCTTTAGATTTAGGCGACAACTGCATAGGTCTGTCGAAATGACCTAAGTGGAATTTAAGTGCCTGATCCTTTGCACGCTCCAGAAAGCCCAAACCGAGCGGCTGGAAAGACAGCCACTATTTTGCCAACTACTCTAGCCACCTGGCGAATAGATGGCTCTTCTGCAATCAGAAGGTTATCACAGGCTTCCATCAAACATAGTCTTTCCCCCCTGGGCAGGGTCACAGACATTTCCGCTGAGTTAATAGTAAACCCTAAATAATCAATAGACCTCGTTGGTATCAACCTGGATTTGGCTGGATGGATGATAAACCCCAATTTCTCAAAAATGAGCTTGGCAGCTGAAACAGCTAGTTTTGCCAAATGCAGTGTTCTCCCGATGATCAGAATAACATCTATATAGCCCATAATAATATGCCCTTTAGCTCTGAGGAGGCCGAGCACTGACCTCAGCAGTTTGGTTTAGCTGCCCCATCCAGCTAAACTTCAGATATCTCCGGTGATCCTTGTGAATCGGAACCGAATAATATGCATCCTTGAGATCAATGCATGCCATAAAGCAGCCCTCAGAAATCAGTTGCTTAACAATAAAGAAATTCTCCATTTTAAAATGTCTATACTGCACGTATGAGTTAAATTTCGCCAAATCAAGGATGTTACGGCATCCACCATCTTTCTTCTCCCTTGGGAATATATTAGAGATGTATTGATCCTTTTCATAAATTGATCTCTCAATCACTCCTTTTTTGTGCAATGTGTGTATTTCCACTTGCATATCCAAAGTCTCTTGTTTGGAGCAAGTATACGACTGACTCGGCGTATCTTGTGTGGGTGGAAATGAGTTAGGCAAAAATTCAATTTTGAAACCCTTTATACTGTGCAATATAAACGGATCTGAAGTTATCTGACGCCATTCATGCAAGAACAAACTTAACCTACCACCAACTTGAAATTCCTCCGCACACCCCGTGTGACTGATAGAACCAGACCCACCTACCTCAAAGGTTACAGGTGGTTCGATACCAGGCCCAGAATTTTGGTTCTGTTTTTTCCCCTTCGCTCTGAAAGGTTGAGCTGCTGGGACGTGAGGCTGCCTCATCTTCCATGATGGGCGGGACGGGCCTAGGCCTAAAAAAAACCTGTGACTGGGTAGGACAAATCCCACTGGCTTCAGAAAACTGCTTCTTGCTGATAGAGGCGTAGGGGTGCTGACGCCGGAAGAGCGGAGACTTGCCCATAGGAGATGCTTTGATCATGCCCGCAGCTTTAGACTCCTCATGCAAGTCCTTGACCTGTTTGCTCAGGCCTTCTCCGAAGAGGAGTTTTGGAGGCTGAATATTGCTGGCCTTGCACAGATGTGTGAACTTTGGGTTCAGTTCTGGCCTGATGGCGTCTTTCCGGAAACAGTTCATTTCAAAATGGGCATTGCACAGCAGTGCCATAGCATCCTGCTGAACTTCGGATAATTTAACGCCATCAATTGACCTGGCAAAGGCCGTGATGCCTGCAGACAATAACCTCAGGATCCGTTGAAGCTTTATTTCTTTGGATTTGGTATTGGACCCGATATAACCCCAAATAGAGGTGTTAACTAACGGCACATTTAAAGTTGCATGATTTTCCAGACTGGGATATTTTGCAGTCGTTTCCACCATAGTTTCCTCCTTCCGTTGGTGGGAAGTGAGGTAGCTGATGCTTGTGGCCAACTCCCCTTGAAGTGGCTTGCCTGTCCATGAAGGAAAAGCAAATTTGGAGGCAAGAGCGGGCAACTCTTCTTTATGCGAATCACGCATATCATGCATTACAGCATGAGCCTCCGGCACACATTCATATTTGGAGTCAGCTGTATACTGATCTCCGAAACTCCCTGCATCCGAGTGGGAGGAAATAAGTAACCCTGTACCAGGAGCTGCAGCAGGCGTTTGAATAGAACTGCCTGAGTATGCATCCGTAGCATGGAGCATATTGTGTGCCAGCATCTTCTCCATAAGATGCTCCATCTATGACAAATGGCCTAACACATCAGACATTGATGTGGGAGCAGTATCCTCCTGGCCCAAATCTTCTGACAGGACTTGCCTCACTGTTTTCGCTTTGGCTTTACCCCCCTTCGGGGTTGCCAAGCTGCTTCTTATAGGAACTAATTCCGAGGTGGCGGCCAGCGACTCTGAGGAAGAAATAGACGGCCGCCCGGCTTCCCGCACTCCCGCGGTCTTATGCAGCCGGTTTTACCGCAGCACATCTAGGTTTGGTCCTAGGTTTCTCCATAATCAACCTAGAGACTCTCTTGAAAAATATCGTACACCAAAACACCCCAGAGCAAGTTTACACTCTCCTGAGTGGTTTTTAAACTTACCGCTGGAGGAACCGACGTTCCTCCCAGCCTGTCCGTGCGCCATGCGTTAGACGTATTGACGCGCATGCGGGCTGGCGGGCTCTTCACGTAGTCACTCACGTGTCTTAGATTATAAAACTTACCAGTGTAAACTGTGTGTTGTACCTGGGCTGCAAAGTTGTTGCAACTTGGTAATTAATGCAATCCATTCCTAAAAGTTAGTCTGAAATGAATGATTGCATCTTTCCATCCCCTGGTGAGAAAGTGACATGGCAACTTAAGTCAACTAACCAAAGACAAACGTACAGCATGGAAGAGCACTCTTGGTAATGTGACATGGATCTTGGTGTACACAATGGCTTCTTCCATATGGAATATTCTCTTTATACTTAAATGTCCATTGCAATACTGAAAAGATCCTGACGGTTCTATCAATTCCCTGGTAGAAACATTACTTAATCACACGCATGACCAATTGCTTATTGGGATGGTCCCTGTGGGTTTCAACAGTTTAAATTCAGGTTTAGTTCTGCAAGGTTAAAAAGAAAAATGAAAGGTTTTTGTCTTTGCAACAGGTTATTAGACTATGTAATGCATTACCACAAGTGGCTATTGAAGCGGAATCAATAACAACTTTCAAGAGGGAATTAGATAAACTCGAAAAATAACCTATTAAAGATTCAGGGAATAAGCAAGGGAAGAATCTTGATGTGGAGTTAGTCTGGCTCTGGAGAAATAGCTACACAGCCTTTCTGACATATTTTAGTGTTCCCATAGTATAGTTTGTGCTTTCTACACATAACATGTTTACTTTCCGACTAAAGGTCATCAAGCCAAAACATTCACTCTAACTCTTTTCTTTTGTATAAAAATTAATTTATTTAATTACGATCACGATACAACAAAAAACCTGTTGCAACACAGCCACCGCCATATAACACCACACACCACACAGCCACCACCATATAACACCACACACCACACAGCCACCGCCATATAACAAAATCACCAAATTATCTAGACACTAAATTTCCAAACAACTATGTTACAAATATACTAAATACCTACTGTACAACTATGTCCCTCTCTAACACCACCGGGCGTGGACGTAATCCCCGTAAAGGGGCAAGCATCTGGCTCAGGCAAAACACTCTTCTGCTTCACGGATGGCCAGCTTGGCCAGTCCTAGGAGCAACCCAACCAGGACATCTTTGGCCCTACCCTCTCCCTAGATCCCGTCAACGGTCCTCCGGTCGCAGACAGCAGAGCTGCTCCTTCCCCTACGGACCTGAGGTGGGTGGCGGTGCGCCTTCCCCTCCGGACCCTGGCTGCAAGGAACGCTTTACTGGTCCTTCACTCTAACTCCTTAGGGGATACAGAGTAAGTCTAGGGTGGACAACCAGAACCTGTTCCCAAGGTGGAAATGTCAAAGACTAGAGGGCATAGCTTTAAGGTAAGAGGGGCTACATTTAAAGGAGATGTATGGGGTATGTTTTTTAGACAGAGAGTAGTAGGTTCCTGGAAAGTGCTGGCTGGGGTAGTGGTGGAGCCAGAAATGGTGGTGGAGCCAGCCACGCCCCTTCTGGTGGGAGGGGGAGGGTCTATAAAATCCAGAAGTGTGGGCGTGGCTCAGTCTGTCTGCAAGATGGCGAGGGAGAGGTCACGACTCTCTGTCTGAGCTGGGAAACTACAGAACACTGTGAGTATACTTGAATAAATGATTTGTTAGCCCTTAATGAAAATGAAATGAATTGTTTGGCCTGCCCTGTGCTTGAAACTGCAATGGCAATGGAAATGAAGTGAAAATGCAATCAGCTGTTTGGCTTGAGCCTGCTCTGTGCTTGAAACTGCAATGGCAATGAAAATGAAGTGAAAATGCAATCAGCTGTTTGGCTTGAGCCTGCCCTGTGCTTGAAAGTGCAATGGCAATGGAAATGAAGTGAACATGCAATCAGCTGTTTGGCTTGAGCCTGCCCTGTGCTTGAAAGTGCAATGGCAATGGAAGTGAAGTGAAAATGCAATGAGCTGTTTGGCTTGGCCTGCCCTGTGCTTGAAACTGCAATGGCAATGGAAGTGAAATGAAAATGCAATGAACTGTTCGGCCTGCCCTGTGCTTGAAACTGCATTGCAATTGTAAATGAAATGAGTTCTTTGGCCTGCCTGAAACCACTAATTTCGGCCCACAAGGCCCCTATTAGCTGAGAAACCAGTCCCTTTTGCCCAAAATGCTCGTATTAGCCCAGGAGGAGCATGTTGGCCCAAAAGGCCCGCGCCTGGCCAGGAAAAGTCCAGAAAAAGTGCTTTTCACTGAGATTTCACACAGATCTTTTTTAAAAGAGCCCCCTCAGCCTATCAGGCCTGTACTAGCCCAGGAGACCCTTCGGCCCATCAGTAAGTATTCCCCCTGCAAGTATTAAACCTCACCCCAGTATTTTTCTTCCTCCCTTCATTTGCTCCCTGTGAGATCCAGGCCAGGATGGACTTCCTTCCTTCATTGCTGTGATCTGCAGAAAAAGATGAAAAATGTCTAAAATTGATTCTCCACCCTCTCCCCCTTCTCTCTCACAGAATCTCTCACCTGTTTTGGGCAGAATTTCTGGCAGTTTCTGAGCTGCCAGCCCACCAGGCCTGAGTGACTGACCTGCCAGCCCACCAGGCCTGAGTGACTCAGCTGCCAGCCCAAGAATCCATTCAGCCCACAATGTCCATACTAGCCAACGGGTCCCACTTAGTCTAGTATAAAATAAAAGTAAGGAACTTTTACATTTCATCCAGGTTAAAAAAAATTATCTCCCTCAATCCAATCAAATCCTTTCATTATGTTAAAATCTTTAGTATGGCCGCCTGTTCAATCCTTGCTGCAAAGTATATCCTCTCTACATTCTTAACCATATGTCTGAATGTTCATTGTGAGTTTACTAACATCTCTTTACATGAAGCTGAATTTTACTCCTTTCGTGAAGTTGATATGGTAACATTGTGAGCTCCTGCACACCAACCTCCTTAAAATGTCCAAAAGAAAATGCATTATTTCACTGTACTATCAGTCGGCAATCTGCTGCAATGAATTATCATTCATCTTAACAAAAATAAGTCACCTACCACTTTGCTTCTGTGAGTGGACTAAAGATGTAGTTTTCTGTAAAATAATTTGCGTCTCTCTATCAGAAGATAGATCTTTTGTTTGCAAGGCCTGGCTTTCTTCCCAGATCTTCTTGAAATGAACTGGATCTTGTATTTTCTTGTTCTTTTGATCTCTACCAAATAGATAGGCGAGAGAAGCATAGTAATTATCTTAGCTGCCGTGCCGTAGGTATAAACCGCTTGAAACCAACACCCACTGAACACCTACTGAACTCAAATGGATGGAGCATTTCAAATGTTACTGCTTGAATGATTATAGAGGGGGTTTTATAACACAATGTTCCAGCAACATGGATAAACACATTGTTTGAATTCTAATCTACACTGTGTTTGAGAGCAAATTTTAACTCTGGTAGCACTTTAAGATAAATAGCAGCTGGATTCCTTCTTGGCAATATGTATGCCAGTTTGAAAAAAGCCTGGCTAATAATTGACAAAGGTATATGATACTTTCTCTCCTGCTCATACTCTATTTATCAAATGCTGAAGAAGCTCCTCTCATTTTTTTAATTACATCTGATTACTGGTATGTCAATTTGGGGAATCCAAAAGACATAAACATCCATAACTGTAACATTTAAAATAATTATGAACTCTGATTAATTTTGGCTTTTTATGTACTATCCTGAACATTGAGTATATAAACACACATTCTTAGCAATATGCTCAATGGGAATTTGCTTGTGTTTTGAAATCAATTTCTCCTAATGAGTGAGTGTCCCCAATAGGAATTTTGTATTTGTAATATTGGCCCTTTGATTTCTGTAACATTTTGTACATCTTCCTTTACAACGACCAATAATTTAATTCTGAAAGCTGCTACATGGAAATTCATTCTTCATTTCTATTCCATCTGCATAATGTTTCACAATATAAATCGACAAATTAAACATGACCAAATCGCAGATTAAAAGATTATGATGTTTTATTAATTTAGTGACAACATAAAATGCATAATCGCTTTTGCTATAGAAAAAAAAAATTGCAATCAATTGCAGTCACTCCCCAAAATAAAGCTCTTCAGAAATATACCTTTTAATTTGGAAGAAGTCAGTGAGTGCCGCTGAAGCCTGGAATGCAGCATTTTCCGATTGCCACACATGCTTATTTTCTTTAGAGCATAAGCATATGTTTAATAGTTTCAAGGTGATGCAACATTTGTTGCAGTACAATTGTAAAGATAGTAGAGAAACAAAACACCAGCAGCAGAGAACAACTATTTTATATTAACCAGTTGTTTTAAATGTTCATGAAGGCAACTGATGCAGTGACCTTCCTTGATCACCGTCTTCTTTGATCTGTCCTTTTCACACCTTGCATGCTCTTTCTACCCTTCCATATCTCTAGTTTCCCTCTTCCTTGACTGAGTCTGAAGAAAGGTCTCGACCTGAAACGTCACCCTCTCCATCTAGCCAGAGATGCTGCCTGTGCTGCTGAGCTACTCCAGCATTTTGTGACTATCTTTGATGCAGTGACTGTTGTGTCGATATTTTATTAAAACTAACAAGATATGGAATTTTAAGACGTTTCATAACCACATCCCCCTCACCTCCTCCTCCAGATGTGGCTTTATGATTGGCTGTCACAGTGTTGACTCAACAAAGAAAGATCACGTCAAATTCACTTTGAAGTGTTTCCTGCTTATTACTCATGATACACACTAACGTTTGTTACACGCCGTTACAAAGTAATGAGCTGGGATTCACCAAAGTCCTTGACTTGCAATACAGATATCATCAAGAGATATTTGATACAAAAATAAAATAAAAAATGGTGATTGTATTTGTCAGAAGAATTACCAATAAGAGAACATTTTAATGTATGTACACACCAGGCATATTTGTCCTCGGAAACATGTTTTCAAAAAATCACAGGTGTACTGTCGGTGATTTCCTGCCTGATACTTTCAAGGATTTCCATTATTCATAGGGGGTAAAATACTGTTAGCACTTATTTGGAAAACTAGCTCCATATGTATTTTCACTCAGTCTGATTATTTCAGCACTGGTGTAATATTATGCGCCACAGAACCTGCTTTCCATTTTATGTGTCAGGTGCAAAGAAATTAAAAAGTAATACATGCCAGCTGTTTGAAATTGAGGCAGTCCAGTGGTCACAATGCTTTAAAATGTATTCTTTCCAGTGAACATGAAATGGCAGGTACTCTAACAAAAAAACTGCTGCAGCTTCAGAAGAATATGGGACACCTTGAGGGTCACATCCTGTTTTTAAAAGCAAACAGAAGATGTGAGTTGCACTGATTTTCAGTATTTGCAGAAATGTTGGTGCTTAGTTTAATTTAGTTTAGTTTAGTTTAGTTTGAGAGATACAGTGTGGAAACAGGCTCTTTGGCCCATCGAGTTTGTGCTGACCAGCAATCACCCTGTACACTAGCACTATTCTATACTAGGGACAATCTACAATCTTTACCAAAGCCAATTTTACCTACAAACCTGTACATCTTTGGAATGTGGAGGATACTGGAGCACCCGGGGAAAACCCACGCAGGTCACGGGGAGAACGTTCAAACTCTGTACAGACAGCACTCATAGTCAGGATTGAACCTGGGTCACTGGTGCTGTAAGGCACCAACTCTACTGCTGCGCCACCGTGCTGCCCGATGCGCCATTTGTTCATGGTTTCCAGAGTGAGATGCTTAAATCAACGCAGAACAGAACAGAACAGCACAAAAACAGGCCCTTCAGCCCACAATGTCAGTGCCGAATATTAAAATATTATTAAAGTATTAAACATAAAAAAATTCTGCCATTATAAAGAAACAAGGAATTGCAGATGTTGTTTTGCACACAAGGACATAAATGCTGGAGTAACCCAAAGGGGTCATGCAGCATCTCTGGAGGACATGGATAGGTGGCATTTTCAGTCGGAACCATTCTACAGACTGACATGTTTGCCGTGTTTTGATCATTAAGGATTTTGTTACATCCCTGCTAAAAGCTATTGCTATTTCGGTCATATCTTACAATGACTATGGAAGTTACTCTAAAAAGCGAACACAGAAATTGGGCTGTGTATGATATGCTGGGGGTTCATTTCATGGAAGCTCCTCTGAGAATAGGGCCATTTCCAGAAGATATAGGTTTAAGGTGAGGGGGGGAGAAATATTTATTGGGAACCTGAGAGGTGACTCTTTTACACAAAGGGTGGTGGGTGTTTGTAAAAAGCTGCCAGAGTAACTCAACGGGTCAGGCAGCATATTTGGAGAAAAAAGATGGGTGATATTTCGGGTCGGGACCCTTCTTCAGACTGAAAGTATGGGGATGGTGTGGTGGGGGGGGGGGGAGGTGAAGAGGTGGAGGCGAGAAAAGACCAGGCCCAATCAGGGCCGGTCACAAATTCCTGGCCACCCCTAACTTTCAGTCTTATGATGAGTCCCAACCTGAAACACCACCATCATTTTCTCCACAGATGCTGCAGCACTTTGTGTCTATCTTAAGTAACTCACATGCTGCTTTGTTACTTGCCCACCAGTGTCATTCTTTGCCATTTGGTTCCCTCTTTTGACTTTGTATATTAATTATTAGTCCTGGGCTTTTAAGAAGATCGAGAACCTTTAACCATTTTTGAGGCTTGACCAAAGTTTTTTTCTTTTCTAACCTTTAATATTCATGTTCAGGAAATGAGCGGCCCTGCCAAGGCTAATGTTTTGTTACTAATCTCTGAGTGGTGACAGTGCTCCCACAATGGTGTTAGGTCGGGTGCTTCAGGATTTTGAGCACAATTGAAAGGACATTGATTTTATGTCCAGGCCCAGCTAGTTTGTGAATTAGAGCAGAACGTGAAGGCAATGATGTGAGAGGTCTGCCAGGGTCCAAGATTAACACCATGACTGAACCCAACCTGACACAGTCAATCTGAACTCAGCCTGAATTGGGCAATTGGGCCGAGACAATCTAACCTGGGCATCAGTGTAAATGTAACAAACTTAAACATGCTCATCATGGGATAAGCAGCACAGAAACTGTCCATTGACCCAACTGGGACACATTTGCATTCATACTCTATTTGTGCTTCCTCCAGTCTTTGTCTATGTACAACTATCAACATGTCCTGATCCTTCATCTCCTCGTCTAGTCCCTTAGGTGTTAGTACTATTTATTTCAACCAAACTGATACCACAAAAGAAGGGTCCAGATCCAAAACGTCACCTATCCTTTTTCTCCAGAAAAACTGTCTGACACGCTGAGTTACTCCAGCACTTTGTGTTTACGTAATTACACAGACTCTACACTTTTCACATGTGATCCATTCATCCCTTCTTAATAGGTTGGATAGCGCTGATCCTGGTTATCTCCCTACAATACCAGGCCTGCATTCGCAATCAATCTTTGTTGTTGTGTAACTATCAATGACCCCTGCCCCTAAGTGCCAGTATATGAGCCTTTAAACAAGTCTAGAAGCTTATCAAGAGGTGGATGTGAAGTGCTCACTCTAAAAGCATTCTTCAAATCTACCTTCAGTTCTCTGAGCCAATCTTTTCCTAGTTGATACATACACACAAAATGCTGAAGTAACTCAGTGGGTTAGCTGAAGAAGAGGTGGGGGTGGGACAAAGCCAGCAAATTATAGTTGGAGACAGGTAAAATGGTTGACACAAAATGCTGGAGTAACTCAATGGGACAGGCAGCATCTCTGGATAGAAGGAATGGATGAAATTTCGAGTCGAGACCCTTCTTCCGACTGTGACAGGGGAGAGGGAGATACAGAGGTAAGGAAGTGTAAGGTGTGAAAATGAGACAAATGGGATGGCAATCAAGGAAAATGTAGAATAGAACATTGTTAGCTAGGAGAAGGTAACAACAAAGCAAATAGAGATTAAATATAAACGAGGACAGTCAGACTGGTCAGAGAACTGGGAAGTGGGGAGGGATGGAGAGAGAGGGAAAGCAAAGGTTACTTGAAGTTAGAGAAGTCAATGTTCATACCGCTGGGGCGTAAGCTGCCCAAGCAAAATATGAGGTGCGGTTCCTCCAATTTGTGCTGGACCTCACTCTGACAATGGAGGAGGCCAAGGACAGAAAGGTCAGTATGGGAATGGGAGGGGCAGTTAATGTGTTTAGCAACCGGGAGATCAGGTAGGTTTAGGCTGACAGAGCGAACGTGTTCAGCGAAATGATCGCCGAGCCTGTGCTTGGTCACGACGATATATAGGAGTCAAAGGTTTCAAAGGTTTCAAAGGTCTTTTATTGTCACATGTACCAATTAAGGTGCAGTGATATGTGAATTACCATACAGCTATCCGAAAAAAAAGCAAAGACACGCAACTACATAAAAGTTAACATAAAAATCCACCACAGCGTATTCCCCACATTCCTCACTGTGATGGAAGGCAAAAAGGTCCAATCTTCTTCCTCTTTCTTCTCCTGTGGTCAGCACAGTCGAACCATCCATGTAGCTCCTGCAGCCAGCAGTCGAAGCTCCCGCATTGGGGCGGTCAAAGCTCCTGCGGCTTGGAGTTCCTGAAGTCGGTCTCTGACCAGAGACTGCGAGCTCCGTGCTGTTAAGTCCACAAGCACCCACGGTTGGAGCTCCGAGGTCGATCCCTGGCAAAGGGGTCGCGGGCTCCACGATGTTAAAGTCCCGTAGGGTCTCCGCGGTGGAGCTCTCAAAAGTTGGTCTCCCGCAAAGGCCACCAACTCCTCGATGTTAGGCCACAATGCAGACGGAGATATGATACAGACATTTTTTTCATCTCAGTCGAGGTAAGAGATTAGAAAAAGTTTCCCACCAACCACCTAAAGAACACAAAAAACATACATTTAACACATACTATTAAAAGACAAAGGAAGGGACAGGCAGACTGTTGGTGAACAGTGGATACAGTCGATGAGATTGGAGGAGTGAACCTCTGCCTCACCTGAAAAGACTGTCAGGGACCTTGGAGGGTGTCGAGCGGGGAGGCATAGGGTTTTTTGATTAACCAAAGGTTCGAAATGAAAAGGAGATAAAAGAGTATTGACAAGGAGGGAAGAAGTGTGAGAGAGCAGTGAAATATAAAGGAAGAGGTGGAGATATGGGCAGAAAGGGAGAAATGGGTGGGGAGGAATTTGGAATCTGAAGAACGGTTCAGTCACGAAATGTCACCCATCGTTTTTCTCCAGAGATGCTGCCTGACCCGTTGAGTTACTCCAGCACTTTGTGTCAAATGCACCAATACACATCAAAGAGTGATTATAGAAAGATAGCACAAGCAAGTTGGGTATTATTCTCGCAGCATTCTTGTAGATGTATTTAGACGTGGTCTTTAATCCTTCACTAAGTCTTTATTAAGACACTACATCCACACGTCCCAGCACTGACCACAACTGGTCTACACACGTACTGGAACCAAGAGCGGGAGGGTGCATGCAGATACTGCAGTTATACTACCTAAGGTGGGAGTGTCAAATGGTAATGAGGCAGCTACATATTTGGTTGCATGCATAACCACCTACATCCTTTCCCGTAGAATAAACAGCAGCAGGGTAATTATACAAGCCTGCAACATAGTAACAGCATCATTTAATCAAACAGCACAATATTAAGCAAAGTCGCCATACCGATCAGGGTGCCGGACAACTCTACCTGAGCGGGTCCGTACAGCGCCCTCACCCTCACTCCCCTCCCCCAAAGAGAAAGGCAGAGGCGGAGAACTACGTGGGGACTGCGGATCAGACAGAAAAACAGGAGACTGGCCAGAAACCGGTGGACTGCTAGATGGCGACTGCCGAGGCGGATAAGAAGAAGAAGAAGAAGAATCAGTAGGAGAAAGACGTGGAGGAGACGTGCCAGCCGGGGAGGCAAAACTCGGAGGCACCGTTAGAGGCACGGTAGGGGCACGAACAACAACAGGACTAGGCGGCACAATCCGAGGAGGAGAGTCGAGCCACGGAGAGGGAGGCTCCGGGAATGGAAGCGGGGGCGCAGGCTCCCGGACAGCTAACAGATGTTGGCGACTGCGACGATACACAGTGCCCTCGTAGTCTACTAAATAGGAACGGGGTGAGTCCGCCACTCCTACTACAGTGGCAAGCTTGGAAAACCCGGTAGGTGACTGCAAACGGACAACCTGACCCGTCGTGAGGGGGGGAAGGGGGCGGCAAGACTTGTCGTGAGACCGGCGCTGGATTTCGTGGCGTTGAGAAATACGGCGGTGGACCGTATCAGGTTGGCGTACCACCGGCACAAGCGACTGCTGAGCGATCGGCATTGGCGGCCGGAGGACAGGGACATGAGCCGCTGAGCAGGTGAACCCAAAACACCGTCTCTACACACATTTCGCAAATTTAACAGTCCCTGATAAAAATCGCAGTTTGACAAGCGAGACTGCTCCAGCAACGTCTTCGCGCTGCGCACAGCACGTTCAGCCAGTCCGTTACTCTGAGGGAATTCAGGGCTGCTAGTAAAGTGAGTAAAGTTCCATTTCGTAGCGAAGGCAGCAAATTCGGCGCTAGTAAATTGACGGCCGTTGTCAGTCTGGAGCTTGACCGGGGAACCAAAGACAGCAAAATGACGTCGCAGCTTGCCGATGACCATCTCCGATGTGATGGTGGGAAGAAGGTCCACTTCAAACCAGGATGAATACGAGTCCACCAACACCAGGTAGTGCTTCCCACGCCACTCAAAAATATCTGCAGCCAGTGACGACCAGGGCATGTCGGGGGCCGGCTGCTGCAACAGGGGCTGCCGCTGCTGGTGAGGGGCCATGGAGTTGCACTCCTAGCACGCCGCCACTCGAGCCTTGATATACTTGGCCATGGCAGGCCAATAGTACTGCCCTTGAGCATGAGCAACGGTAGCGTCAGCGCCCGGATGCCCCAAATGAGCAGCAGAGTAGTAAGCATCATAGAGTGAGGCAGGGATCACCACCTTGTGACCTTTCATGACGATACCCTCCCGAACCACAAGCTCATCCCGAACCAGGAAGAAGGGCTGCACGCCAGCAGGCAGAGAGGCAGGCTTGCGGGGCCACCCGCGCAGAATGACAGCAGACAGCTGTTGCAAGTCAGGGTCGGCAGCAGTGTGCTCGAGCAGGCACCGCAGCTGCTCTGAAGGAACAAAATTCACATTCAGCACGTGCAGGTCCTCCTGCTCGTATGGATGCTGGGCACAGGAGGACCGAGGTGCCCTCGACAGAGCATCGGCAACATGCATCTCGGTACCCCTCCTATACACAATGTTGAAATCGAACCGCTGTAGCTGTAGCATCATCCGCTGCAGACGGGCCGGGGCAGCATGAATGGGTTTGTTTAATATCGTAACCAGCGGCTGGTGGTCTGTTTCCACCGTGAACCGAACCCCAAAGAGAAAGTCCCGGAACTTAGAGCACGCAAACTCCACAGCAAGGAGCTCCTTCTCAATTTGGGCATACCTTTGCTCAGTGTCCATCATGGTACGAGAGGCAAACGAGACAGGCTGCAGAGAATCTCCATCATATAGTTGCGTGCAGGCTGCACCGAGACCAAAACGGGAGGCATCGCAGGTCACTACAATTGGTAGTCGGAGATCGAAAAACCGGAGAACTGGAGTGCTGACCAGCATTTTTTTCAAAGTGTCAAACGACTGTTGGTGCTGCGGACTCCACGACCAGGCAACATCTTTCTTTGTCAGGAGGCGCAGCGGCGCACTGAGCTCACTTAGACACGGAACAAATCGTTTTCGATCTCCGACTACCAATTGTAGTGACCTGCGATGCCTCCCGTTTTGGTCTCGGTGCAGCCTGCACGCAACTATATGATGGAGATTCTCTGCAGCCTGTCTCGTTTGCCTCTCGTACCCAGATAAATTACCATACCGAGAAACCGCTGCAGGCCAGCAACATCAGCAGGTGCAGGGAACTCGGAGATGGCAGCAGTTTTTGTTGGGTCAGGCTTCAGGCCGCGAGAGGTAAAGATGTGGCTGACATACGATACTTCAGACAACCGGAACCTACACTTGGACAGGTTCAGCTTGAGGTTTATCTGGCGAGCCCGGTCGAGGACCCGTCGGAGATTTCGGTCGTGTTCCGTGACATCCCGACCATAAACGAGGATATCATCGACAATGATGGAACATGGCAGCCCAGCAAACAATTGCTCCATGGAGCGCTGGAAGACTTCGCTCGCCGAGCTTATCCCAAAAGGCATTCTTAAAAACTTGTACCTCCCAAATGGCGTTGCAAAAGCTGTCAAGTCAGTTGACTCCCTGTGCAGTGGAACCTGCCAAAAGGAACTCCTAGCATCGAGAACTGAGAATACGGTGGCTTGACCAACCGGGGCGGCAACATCCTCGACAGTCCGCATAGGGTAGTGGGGCCGCTTAATGGCAGTGTTCAAGTCCTTCGGGTTGATGCGGACCCGTATCTCATTCTTCCCTTTTTTTATAGTGGCAACCATCGTAGACACCCAGCTTGTGGGCTTACTGATAGCTTCTAGCACCCCCAAGTTTACCATGTTGTCCAGCATTGCTTTAACTTTGTCTTTCATCGCGAAAGAGACCCTATGAGGCGGACGGCACACAGGAGTTATGGAGGAGTCAGTAGTAATTTTATATACAAGCGGCAGCTTACCGAGCTGATCATCGAAGAGGTCAGGGTATTCAGAGACAGGGTCCAGCACCACCCTCACCTCATGGACTGTATTGTCGAAAGCAACCAGACCCAGATCCTGGCATGCTTGATTGCTCAGCAGAGGCACACAATCACAATCCAACACAAAAAAAGACAGGTCACAAGATGTTTTCTGTAGCTTGCAGTGGAAAGTTACCCTCCCCACAGGTGTCAGCACCTCCCCTCCGTACGCTCGGAGCACAGAATGGTCTGCAGTCAAACTTTCATTAGACCTTATCTGGTGGAAGAGTGATGTTGATATTACGCTGACCTTGGCACCAGTGTCCAACTTCGCAGTGAAGGTCTTGTCATTAACAGTAACAAGCACCGATGGGTCGGGGAGTCGAGTCTAGTTGTACAGCAGAGTGTAAACACTGGCATCCCCCATAGAGATGCTGGAGTCTGACTCGGGGGCTGACTCCTCGATGTACTGAGAATCAAGGACACTTTCAATCCTCTGGAGATTGTTGAACACCTGGCGAGGAGGCTGAGCAACGTTCCCACGGGAACGACAGACCGCTGCAAAGTGGTTCTGTTTTCTGCAATAGTTACAGGCTTTTCCATAAGCAGGGCACAGAGACTGTGGCAAATGTCCATACCCACAATTGGGGCACTTCCTGGCACTCTGAGGGCGAGGGGCAGGAGCTGGGCGAGGCTGTGGTTTAAAACTGTTCGGTGGCCGCCGTGGCACAGACAGAGCAGCCACGCTAACGGCACGGTTCCCAGATCCTCTCTCCCCACGAAACGGAGTAACAACCTCAGCAATGCGACAAGCATGCACAGCTTCGTTCAATGTGAGGTCAGGCCTCTGTAATAAATCAGCCCGCAACTTCTGGTCTAACATGCCAGTAACTAACATGTCCCGCGTGAGCTGGTCACACAACTCACCAAAACGACAGCGCTGAGCTAGATAGCGGAGGTCGGCAATGAAACATTCCACAGGTTCCTCAGGCTGTTGCTTGCGAGAAAAAAACCGAGCCCGCTCCAAAATGCGGTTCGAGGGAAGGTCACAAATTTCAGTGAACTTCCTCAACAGGCACACCGGGTCGTCAGGAAACTCGGCTGGCTCAGCAATCTGGTCATCTTCGCCCAGGACCGCTGGACTGTACACAAACGACTTAGCCCGCTACATGGCATCCCACTTCTGACACCATGTAGATGTTTTTAGACGTGGTCTTTAATCCTTCACTAAGTCTTTATTAAGACACTACATCCACACGTCCCAGCACTGACCACAACTGGTCTACACACGTACTGGAACCAAGAGCGGGAGGGTGCATGCAGATACTACAGTTATACTACCTAAGGTGGGAGTGTCAAATGGTAATGAGGCAGCTACATATTTGGTTGCATGCATAACCACCTACAATTCTCTTTCCAGTTGTACTACCATTTTTTGTATTACGTCAATTATTAACACAAAAAAAACAAAGCCCAAAGTTATTGGACTCTTCTCCATAAAACACCAATAGTTCTATTTGTGTTCTTATTCCTGTTGCAACCTATAGCAAGGAATTTATTTTGTCAATTACTTTTGCAGTTTGAGTAGATGAATAATTAACATGTTTGCAACTATGTGACACCGGAGATAGTTCTTTAATTAATTGCACTTGAGGAGAGAAGGTGATATCTTTATTGATTGTTGTCGAGCAACAGAATTTATCGTTGGCACCATATGATTGTATCATTTGAGACAAGAGCTTGGTAAAATGATATGTACCCACATTTTAATTAATCGGTAGCTAAATTCCCAAGAGTACTTGACACTTGATTGTCCGTGGTAAAGTGCTGAAAAGATGAGTGGTTTCAAAAATATGGAATAAAGTACTTCCATCAATTTTATGGAAATTGGAACAGCTACAAGTTTAGGGGCTGCTTTAGACTTCTCCTTGATATGATGGTGCTAATATCTGTGCTATTATGTCGAAAAAGAAAAATATAATTGAATAATCAAAAAGCGCAGCAAATGTAGCTTTACTTTATATGTTAGAGATACTGCGTGGAAATACGCCCTTCACCCCACAGTGAATGTCAACCATCGATCACCACCTTTCACTAACACTATCCTACACACTAGGGACAGTATTTACAATATTTTTACTGAAGCCAATTAACTTACAAACCTGTACATCTTTGCAGTATGGGAGGAAACCAGAGCACCCTGAGAAAATCCACGCGATCACTGGGAGAACATGAAAACTCCGTACAGTCAGCACCTGTAGTCAGGATCAAACCCTGGTCTCTGGTGCTGTAAAGCAGCAACTCTATCGCTGCACCACTGTGCTGGCTCTCGAGAGATCTAAGCCAAATATTCCATTCCTCCCACACTCCAAAGACGTACAGGTTTGCAGGTTAATTGGTTTGGTATAAATGTAAAATTGTCGCTAATGTGTGTAGGATAGTGTTAGTGTGCGGGGATCACTGGTCGGTGCGGAGTTGGTGGATTGAAGGGTTGTTTCCGCGCTGTATATCTAAACTAATCTAAACTAAACTAAACTAAACTATACTATGTCAAAGAATGAAAATATCAATCCTTTTCTTAAGAATTGGGTGGTCAAGTTTCAAACTTAAATATGAAGAAATCAGATAAACCATGTAAATGAAATAAAATTAGCAATGATCCATTGGGGCAAATTATCTGTGAGTTGGATACACTGAAGAAATTTATCAAAGGCTCTGGAAGGGTGAAGTTCCCAGATCAACATCCATACTCATGCATTGTTCAGGACATTCCTCATTCTGTTTCAAAACAGTATAAAGTCAATCCCATATTTTTATTCTCATTAAGAAGCGATGAAACAGAAAATCATAAAACAGAAGGAATATAAAACAACAGTTAATTCTGATTTTCTAGAGGCCACATGAGGGCACATGGCGCACACACAGCAGCTCAAGGCAGCACAATGGCGCGTCGGTAGAGTTGCTGCCTTACAGCATCAGAGACCTGGGTTCAATCCTGACTAAAAAAACACTCCACTGCGGCAAGCCTCAACGACTTCCGCCCAGTTGCACTTACCCCCATCATCACTAAGTGCTTTGAGAGGCTGGTCCTGGCACACCTCAAAAGCTGCCTACCCCCCACATTGGATCCCTATCAGTTTGCCTACCGCAAGAATAGGAGTATGGAGGATGCCATCTCAACGGCACTTCACTCCGCTCTCTCCCACCTCGACAACAGAGACACTTACGTAAGAATGCTGTTCATCGATTACAGCTCAGCATTCAACACCATTATACCCTCTAAACTGATCACCAAACTCGGTAACCTGGGCATCGACCCCTCCCTCTGCAACTGGATACTGGACTTTCTAACCAACAGACCCCAGTCTGTTAGGTTAGACAAGCACACCTCTTCAACCCTCACCCTGAACACCGACCGGCGTTCCACAGGGCTGTGTGCTGAGCCCCCACCTCTACTCCCTCTTCACCTACGACTGCACACCTGTACATGGTACTAACACCATCATCAAGTATGCAGATGATACAACGGTGATTGGCCTCATCAGCAACAAAGATGAGTCGGCCTATAGGGAGGAGGTCCAGCTCCTAGCAGCATGGTGCGCTGACAACAACCTGGCCCTTAACTCCAAGAAGACCAAGGAGCTCATTGTAGACTTCAGGAAGTCTAGGGGCGGCACGCACACCCCCATCCACATCAACGGGACGGAGGTGGAACGTGTTTCCAGCTTCAGGTTCCTGGGGGTCAACATCTCCGATGACCTCTCTTGGACCCACAATACCTCAACTCTGATCAAGAAGGCTCACCAGCGTCTCTTCTTCCTGAGGAGACTGAAGAAGGTCCATCTGTCTCCTCAGATCCTGGTGAACTTCTACCGCTGCACCATCGAGAGCATCCTTACCAACTGTATCACAGTATGGTATGGTAACTGCTCTGTCTCCGACCGGAAAGCACTGCAGAGGGTGGTGAAAATTGCCCAACGCATCACCGGTTCCTCGCTCCCCTCCATTGAGTCTGTCCAAAGCAAGCGTTGTCTGCGGAGGGCGCTCAGCATCGCCAAGGACTGCTCTCACCCCAACCATAGACTGTTTACCCTCCTACCATCTGGGAGGCGCTACAGGTCTCTCCATTGCCGGACCAGCAGGTCCAGGAACAGCTTCTTCCCTGCGGCTGTCACACTACTCAACAATGTACCTCGGTGACTGCCAATCACCCCCCCCCCGGACACTCCTCCCACAGGAAAAACACTATGACTGTATACATGTAAATAGATTTATTTATTGAAATCATATTCTATGTCGCTCTTCCAGGGAGATGCTAACTGCATTTCGTTGTCTCTGTACTGTACACTGACAATGACAATTAAAGTTGAATCTGAATTGAATCTGAATCTGAATCTGAATCTGACTACAGGTGTTGCCTGTGTGGAGTTTGTATGTTCTTCCCGTGACCGCATGGCATGGGTTTCTTCCGTAACTCCGGTTTCCTCCCACATTCCAAAGACCTACAGGTCTGTAGGTTAATTGGCTTCTGTAAATTGTAAATTGTCCCTAGTGTGCAGGATAGTGCTAGTGTATGGGATGATCACTGGTTGGTGTGCATTCGCTAGGCCGAAAGGCCTGACTCCACACTGTATCTCTAAATTAAACTAAACATGAAACAGAATTGTTTCATTTGGCTGTGCAACTGTTGGCATTCAGGTCGCGAAATACTGCATAGTCAATCAGCAGATAGCATCCATGTTGTTCACTTATTAATAGATCATTTGGATGATGACTGTAATAAATGGCCCTTTGTAGTCCAGAAAACACAAAACTGGCTGAGTGATCACTACTTTTTTTTTCTAGCAGACTACATGCAAGTTCTGAAGAAGATGAGATAAATTTTCTACATGTCAGGAAATTTTGTGTTGAGTATTAGCATAATCTGTGACTTCATGCATTTATTACTAATTAAATGGAACCTTTATAATTCTCTCATTGTCAGGTGGTAATCAGACACTTAAGCATTAGCACAGATTAATTACATGGAAGCCCATGGAAGCCAAAATAATTACAATCAAAATCAGCAAGCCATGTTTTAAAATACAAAAGGATTTGTCTGCGCTAAGGTTATCTATTGACATTAAATTTTCTTTGACTGTTGTGGAACTAAACATAACCAAAAAGTTAGAATGTATTAATGCATTCTCCACATTCTCTACATTAATGTTGCCAGTCGGATACAGTAAAATCACGTTGAAATAATATATTGGATTCAGCTGTAATATTTGGAAGAAATGTTTCAGAAAAATAATTGATTTGACATGCGGTATTCAGATAAACATCATAATCAAACTCCATATGGCAGTGAAACAATATCTAAAACCTGACAGCAGCAATTCATTGGAAACTTGAAAGCTAGCAGTTCTACAGTAATTATCTGATCCGACATTTTGATCCTGAATAATGTCCACTTTTTAGCATGATTAATAGATTTTTTAAAAGTTATTACCAAAATTCTTTAACTAGGAATTATGAATTAGAATATCACCATACAAGCCCTTAAAACGTACGTTTGTATGAGAAGCATTTTATTGTTATGTAATTGGAGGCCGGTACCTGTTGAAAATAATTCTTGGAGGAATGTCACTTGCTTAAGCCCCTGTCCCACTGCACGTGGTAATTCAAGAGTTCTCCCGAGTATTCCCCTGATTTGAATTCAGAGAATGTCCGTAGGAGTTCGTGGATGTCTCGTAGCGGCTCGTACGAGTAAAAAGTAAACATTTTTTTCATCACAAGTATTTTTTTACTCGTGGACATTTTTTGCAGGGATGAAAAAACGTCACGAGTTTACCAGATGTCCCGAGTACCTACCGTTAGCATTACGAGCCGCTACGAGACATCCATGAACTCCTACGGACCCGCTACGGACATTCTCCAAGTTCCGATCAGGGGAAAACTCAGGAGAACTCTTGAATTACCTCGTACAGTGGGACAGGGGTTTACCATCACTAACGTTTGGAGATCCTGGCTCTGAAACTGGCTGGCTTAAAATAATCTGGCAATAGTTCCCTGAAATTATTTTGTATAAGTCGAATATTCCAGGTATACATAACCGAAAAGTAGAAATAAAGAATCGCAGATGCTGGTTTGCACAAATTATTTTGTGCAAGTCGAATGCCCCAGGTATACATAACCGATAAGTAGAAATAAAAAACTGCAGATGTTGGTTAATACGCAAAAGGATAAAACGCGTTGGTCACTCAACAGGTCAGGCAGTATCTCTGGAGAACATGGATAGGTGACGCTTCTTAATAGGAAACGTCACCTGTCCATAATCAAGAAGTGTTTTCTCATTACGTGGTATCAATTTATCACAGCTACAATCATTCTGAAGCTTGTGATTTCTTTTTTTTAAACCAAGGCATCACTGGCAAGACCAAGCCCTTCCCTGGATGCGTTTGAGAATGTGGCAGTGAGCTGTCTTCTTCAACCCTTATAAGCCTTTGAGTGAAGGTGAATTGCCAAGAAGACAGAGGAAACGATTTAAAGGTATGTTGAAAACCTCCTTAAAGAAATGTAATATTCCCACTGAATCTCTGTGAATCTCTGGTCCCCCCACCTTGACCTCATTAGCCACCTGTGAACCCATAAAATCTAAATGGAAATAAGTCATCCGTAATTCCAATATACTTCAATGATGAAGAACAAGAACAAGAACAAGAACAAGAACAAGAATGGGATCTGCAACTGGATCTAGAACTAAGACAAGAATATAACATTACTGTTGAGGAGGGCGTTCTAGGATTTAGGCCCAGTGATGATGTTGGACTGGCAATTTACATTGGAAGGGAACTAGAGACGGTGGCATTCTCTTGTGCTTGCTACCCTTGTCCATATTGGTAAGAGGAGTTATCAGTTAGGGAGGTACGGTCAGGGTAGCTTTGGTGTGTAAATGCTTTGTATTTTGAAGATGCTACACTCGCAGCAGCCACGATGTGCCTAAATGGAACGTTTGAATGTTTACAATGGTTAATAGAGTCTTAATTAATGCCTGATTTGTTCATAGTGGTTTCAGAGCAGTTGGACATCACTCATCCATGCAAGGACAGGGAATTCCATCAGCTTCAGACTTGTGCCTTGTAGATAGTGGAAAATCTGTGAGGAATCAGGAGTCACTCACTGCGGAATACCTTCCCTCTGAACGGCCGTGTGGCCTTATAATTATATGGCTGGTTCAAATGAATTTCAGTTTAATGGTGCCTCGCGGTATATGGACAACTTAGCAATCTTAGTAGAAACAAGGAACTGCAGATGCAGGTTTACAAAAAAAACGCAAAGTGCTGGAGCAACTCAGTAGGTCAGGCGGCATCTCTGAAGAACATGGATAGGTGACGTTTTGGGACATGACCCTTCTTTGAGATTATGTTTAATACGGCCACACTTGGAGGGGAGAGCAGTAAGGCCAAGATGTCCCATCTACACTAGTCCCACCTGTGCGCATTGGGCCCACATCCCTCCAAACCTTTCCTGTCCATGTACCTGTCCAAATGTTTTTAAAATGTTATTATAGTACCTGCCTCAACTACCCCCTCTGGCAGCTCGTTCCATATACCCATCAACCAAGAGGTTCTCCACCTTTCTCTGATGGGATTTCTGTGAGACCCTCTCTCATTGCTCCCCTACTGTGATTCCGACTGCTCTTCAGTCGTGTTCTGACCTGGACTCACAACTACAACCAGGTGTGCTTTCTCAGCACTAGCCTGAGCCGTCATTTTGCGCTAGATGGCTTCCAGCTCAATTTCCAGGCCTCCTGGTTTGTGCCCAACCAGGATCAGAGTCGGAGGAAGGGTCCTGGTCTAAAACAGTGCCTATCCATATGCTCCACACATGCTGCCTGACCTGCTGAGTTACTCCAGCACTTCTACGCAAATTTCCACGCCAAGGAGTTCTATTGAAGTCGATAGAAATGTTGCCCGTTAACAATATAATGCAGACATTTGATTTGTTTTATAACTTTACTACATAAAGGCAAGATCTACCCCAGACAATGGTCAACGTGTAACGTAGTGCTCCTGATAGGGTAGAAAATAAAAGCTTTGACATCATTTAGGGCTGTTCAGCATTCAAGGCACAGATTGAAAGTTAAGCTTCCTTTATCCCTCAACACATTTCTGGAGCAGATTAATGATTTCAAAGTCAAATTTAAAATAAGTGCAGAAGAACACACGAGACAACCATCTGATTTTAAGATGCTATTAAGGAGTCATCAAGCCTCAACTAATTCAGATGCAGACATGGTTAACCGAGTTTCTCTCAGGATAGCTGTTAGACTGAAATTCTCTTAAGACCACAACATGATGCATTGCTGGAGCTTTGTGGCATTGCCCTCAAAGGGCAACTTGATAAGTAATGATAGGCTGTGATTTACGATGATTGTGCAGGAGACTGTTTCATCTGGAAAAAGTGTTCTTCCAGATTACTCTCTGAAGAGAGTATAAGCTTTTGGCTTTGACAGTAAGTGTATTGGTTTTCTATTTAACATGCAGACGCACATTGTGACATTTATTAATCCTAAAATATTGTTGTTTCAAGGTATGTAGAGTATTTAGTATTTTAAAGGCTCCATACATATGTATGCAATATATATTATACTGTTTGTGTATTTAAATCTGTTTTTAATATTAAATTTGTGACAGGAGTAATGCTTAAATATTTAACCAATATATTCTAATCTAATTATTATTAAATCTGCTCAGTAAATTCTGATATAAAATTTGGGATGAATATTTTTCATAAATATGTATAAACTGGTTGGCACTCTCAGTTTAGGGATGACAACCAGTGTCAACAATTTTAATGATGTTCCCTGTCCCATGAGTGAATAAAAAATACAGTACTTGCGAGATGCATTTAACGATAAAATTATAAAAATAATATTAATTAAAATAAGCATTTTTGTCATTCTGCTTTCCATGAAACATTTCTAATATGATAGTAATTCAGAACAAAACAAACCAGTCTAAGCACCATTCTCCGTTAAATGCATAAAGTGTTCATCCCTTTCTAATAAGCAGTCAAATCCCCAAATAATATGTAGAAACAAAGAACTGCAGATGCTGGTTTAAACCTAAGATAGACTCAAAGTGCTGGAGTAACTCAACGGCTCAGGCAGCATCGCTGGAGAAGAAGGATGGGTGCAGTTCGGGTCGGGACCCTTCTTCAGACTGACTTTTCGGGAGGAGGTAGAATTAGGCCACACGAGACTGGGGAACGATGAGGTTGGAGGCTGTGGAGGGCAGGTCGCTAGAGGTGATGAAATCAGAGATAGTCCTGGAGATAATGGCCTGGTGCTCATCTGTGGGGTCATGGTCAAGGTGTAGGTACAGGAGACGTCCAAGTGCTGACGTCTGGTCTCAGCACGGTAGTGGTCCCCGTACAAAGTGGCTTCAAAATCAGGATAATTGAATCACTTTTTAAGGAATGAGAAACACACAAGTGCTGGAGTAACTCAGCGGGTCAGGCAGCATCTCTGGAGAAAATGGATGGGTGACGTTAAGGGTTAGAACGCTTGTTCAGACTCATTCTCAGTAATGAGAAATCAGGGTGAATTAAGATTACTAGTATGTCCACAAAAGCTATTTCTATTGGTTTGCAAATTCCTTCCATTTGATCAATACTGGTGTATTGTTCTATTGAGTGCAGAAGATTACAGAGACTCTAGACATCATTCAGTACATTTTAGGCACAACATGCTAGCGATTTGTACACAATTGGCCACTTTCCTTAAATAATATTTTGTGCATATGATTTAATAGGAATCTGAGGGGTAATTTTTTCACACAAAGGGTAGTGGAACAACAAGTATGGAACAAGCTGCTAGAGGAGGTAGTTGAGGCAGGGACTATCCCAACATCTAAGAAAGAGTTAGGTACATGGATAGGACAAGTTTGGAGGGATATGGATCAAATCCTGGCAGGCGGGACCAGTGTAGCTGGGACATGTTGGCTGGTGTGGCCAAGTTGGGCCGAAGGGCCTGTTTCCACACTGTATCACTCTATGACTATATAATAAATAATTATTTTCAATCAGAATTTGTTGTGTTTCCTTTAGATTAAAACATTGTATTGATATGCTTATAAAATGAAATTGTGCTCTGTGAATAAATAAATCCCCAATTTTCAATCTTCAAACAATATTGATTGAGCCCAACTAATTGGTCGGAAATGCTGAAGGAGCCATCAATAGCTTGTGATTTTGCCTTATTTGACTAGTTGTGGCACTGCCTTTAATTAACTAGTAAATTCCATTTATATGTTTTTACATTTTTTTATATCGTTATCACACTGCTGTTTTGATGGATGAATTGCCATTTTAAATCTGTGTAAACAGAGCTCCAAGCCCAACAAATTGTAATGATATATAATTTAAAAATATTTCATTGTATTGACGAGTATCTACAATGTGATCATTCTTGTGCAAAATAAAGCAATGTGTAACTGACTTTGATGTGTTTGATGGCCTACTGTAAACTGTCCAAATTGACGATTATCCCCCTGCATTTTACTGCAGACGTAAGGAACCAGGATAGTTTCAAGCCAAGAATCTACTGTTGGATTTTTTCCCCGGAGAAGTAGCACAAAGTGCTGGACTAACTCAGCAGGCAGCATCTCTGGTGAAAAAGGAAGGGTGATGTTTCGGGTCAGTACCCTTCTTCAGACTGAAAGTAGAGGGGCGGGAACTGGAGGTAAGAAAAGGCCAGAACAAAGCAGGGCCAGCAACAGATAACCAAGGAAAGGTGGAGCCCATAATGGCCCATTGTTGGCTAGGAAAGGGGTGATAACGAAGGGATACAAGGATATGAACAGAGCAACTAGTAGGCCGACTAGGGTGGGGGAAGGGGGGCGAGAGAGGGAAGGGAGGGGTTACTTGAAATTAGAGGAATCAATGTTCATAACGCTGGGTTGTAAGCTGCCCAAGCAAAATATGAGGTGCTGTTCCTTCAATTTGTGCATGGCCTCAATCTGACAGTGGAGGGCAAGGTCTGTCTGGGAAAGGGAAGGCGAGTTAAGATGTTTGGAAAACTCGAGGTCGCGTAGGCCAAGGTAGACTGAGCATAAATGTTCAGCTTGGTCTCGCCAATAGATAGGAGCCCACACCGAGAACAACGGATACAGTACACAAGGTTGGAGGAGGTGCAAGTGAACCATTGTTTCGCCTGAAAGGAATGTTGGGGTCGAGGGAGAAGGTAAAAGGAGTTGGCAAGGAGGGAAAACTGGTTTAGTGGCAATTGTCAAAGGGCCATTGCAGCTTAAAACCTGAAAGCAACCAATGACCAAGATGATAGGGACTGATCACAATCCCTGTGCAAAGAGAAAGGAAACCATTCCTATTAAGGATAGTTCTCGAAAATACTGTATACCAATTTTTATTCTTTATTATAATTCACAATTATCTGCACATATTACATGTTCATTAACGGTGATGACAAGATTGCCAAGCACATCTCCTGACTGGCAGCCAAACACAACCCCATGGGATTTCTTTTTTGACACTTAAGTTGCTCAACACATTTAATTACAGTACTTGCGGACAGCATAAAAGCATATGGTGAATGCTTTTTATTTGCTACTTATCTATAATAATTAGCTCACAAACAGGTGAAATGGCTGCACCGACAAAGATAGCAGGTGGATATTTTGTGGTGTATTCAATAATTAACAGAGTAAAAGAAGTGACCGTGCTCATAATCGATTATCGTTGGGAAAACGATTTAGCCTCTATAACAGTCAGAATTACATATACAATAACCTACAGGACAGGATGGTCTGCACCTGGGGTGGAATGGAACTAATGTTCTTGGGGGAGTGTTTGCTAGTGCTGTCGGGGAGGATTTAAACCAATGTGGCAGGGGGATGGGAGCATGAGCAGAGAGACAGAGGGGTATAGAATGAGGGGAGAAGCAATAGGTAGCAAGGTGAAAAGTAAAAGTGGCAGGCAGACAAATCCCGGGCAAAAATCAAAAAGGGCCACTTTTCAACATAATTGTATAAGGGGTAAGAGTGTTGTAAAAACAAGCCCGAAGGCTTTGTGTCTCAATGCAAGGAGCATTCGTAATAAGGTGGATGAGTTGAATGTGCAGATAGTTATTAATGAATATGATATAGTTGGGATCACAGAGACATGGCTCCAGGGTGACCAAGGCTGGGAGCTGAACATCCAGGGATATTCAATATTCAGGAGGGATAGACAGAAAGGTAAAGGAGGTGGGGTAGCGTTGCTGGTTAGAGAGGAGATTAACGCAATAGAAAGGAAGGACATTAGCTTGGTGGATGTGGAATCAATATGGGTAGAGCTGCGAAACACTAATTGGCAGAAAACGCCAACTGTACAGTGTGTACAGGCCACCTAACAGTAGTAGTAGAGTTGGGGATGGCATCAAACAGTAAATTAGAAATGCATGCAACAAAGGTAAAACAGTTATAATGGGTGACCTCAATCTACATATAGATTGGGTGAATCAAATTGGCAGGGGTGCTGAGGAAGAGGATTTCTTGGAATGTATGCGGGATAGTTTTCTAAACCAACATGGAGAGGAACCAACGAGAGAGCAGGCTATTCTAGACAGGGTATTGAGTAAAGAGGAAGGGTTAGTTAGCAGTCTTGTTGTGAGTGGCCCCTTGGGCAAGAGTGACCATAATATGGTTGAGTTCTTCATTAGGATGGAGAGTGACATAGTTAATTCAGAAACAAGGGTTCTGAACTTAAAGAAAGGTAACTTTGAGGGTATGAGACGTGAATTGGCCAAGATAGACTGGCAATTGATTATTAAAGGGTTGACGGTGGATATGCAATGGAAGGCATTTAAAGACTGCATGGATGAACTACAACAATTGTTCATCCCAGTTAGGCAAAATAATTAATCAGGAACGGTAGTGCATCCGTGGATAACAAGGGAAATCAGGGATAGTATAAAAACAAAAGATGAAGCATACAAATTAGCCAGAAAAAGCAGCATACCAGAGGACTGGGAGAAATTCAGAGTCCAGCAGAGGAGGACAAAGGGCTTAATTAGGAAAGGGAAAATAGATTATGAAAGAAAACTGGCAGGGACCATAAAAACTGATTGCAAAAGTTTTTATAGATATGTGAAGAGGAAAAGATTATTTAAAACAAATGTAGGTCCCTGCAGTCAGAAACAGGCGAATTGATCATGGGGGACAAGGACATGGCAGACCAATTGAATAACTACTTTGGTTCTGTCTTCACTAAGGAAGACATAAATAATCTGCCGGAAACAGCAAGGGACCAGGGGTCAAATGAGATGGAGGAACTGAGTGAAATCCAGGTTAGCCGAGAAGTGGTGTTAGGTAAATTGAATGGATTAAAGGCCGATAAATCCGCAAGGACAGATAAGTTGCATCCCAGAGTACTTAAGGAAGTAGCCGCAGAAATAGTGGATGCATTAGTGATAATTTTTCAAAACTCTTTAGATTCTGGAGTAGTTCCTGAGGATTGGAGGGTAGCTAATGTAACCCCACTTTTTAAAAAGGGAGGGAGAGAGAAAACGGGGAATTACAGACTAGTTAGTCTAACATCGGTAGTGGGGAAAATGCTAGAGTCAGTTATTAAAGATGGGATAGTAGCACATTTGGATAGTGGTAAAATCATTGGACAAAGTCAGCATGGATTTATGAAAGGTAAATCATATCTGACGAATCTTATAGAATTTTTTGAGGATGTAACTATTAGAGTGGATAAGGGAGAACCAGTGGATGTGTTATATCTGGACTTTCAGAAGGCTGTCGACAAGGTCCCACATAGGACATTAGTATGCAAACTTAAAGCACACGGTATTGGGGGTTCGGTATTGATGCGGATAGAGAACTGGCTGGCAGACAGGAAGCAAAGTGTGGGAGCAAACGGGTCCTTTTCCGAATGGCAGGCAGTGACTAGTGGGGTACCGTAAGGCTCAGTGCTGGGACCCCAGCTATTTACAATATATATTAATGATTTGGACGAGGGAATTGAATGCAACATTTCCAAGTTTGCGGATGACATGAAGCTGGGGGGCAGTGTTAGCTGTGAGGAGGATGCCAGGAGGCTGCAAGGTGACTAGGATAGGGTGGGTGAGTGGGCAAATGCATGGCAGATACAGTCTAATGTGGATAAATGTGAGGTTATCCACTTTGGTGGCAAAAACAGGAAAGTAGATTATTATCTGAATGGTGGCAAATTAGGAAAAGGGGAGATGCAGCCAGACCTGGGTGTCATGGTACACCAGTCATTGAAAGTAGGCATGTAGGTGCAGCAGGCAGTGAAGAAAGCGAATGGTATGTTAGCATACATAGCAAAAGGATTTGAGTATAGGAGCAGGGAGGTTCTACTGCAGTTGTACAGGGCCTTGGTGAGACCACACCTGGAGTATTGTGTACAGTTTTGGTCTCCTAATCTGTGGAAAGACATTCTTGCCATAGAGGGAGTACAGAGAAGGTTCACCAGACTGTTTCCTGGGATGGCAGGACTTTCATATGAAGAAAGACTGGATAGACTCGGCTTGTACTCGCTAGAATTTAGAAGTTTGAGGGGGGATCTTATAGAAACTCACAAAATTCTTAAGGGGTTGGACAGGCTAGATGCAGGAAGATTGCTCCCAATGTTGGGGAAGTCCAGAACAAGGTGTCACAGTTTAGGATAAGGGGGAAGTCTTTTAGGACTGAGATGAGTAAAACATTTTTCACACAGAGTGGTAAATCTGTGGAATTCTCTGCCACAGAAGGTAGTTGAGGCCAGTTCATTGGCTATATTTAAGAGGGAGTTAGATGGGGCCCTTGTGGCTAAAGAGAACAGGGGGTATGGAGAGAAGGCAGGTACGGGATACTGAGTTGGATGATCAGCCATGATCATATTGAATGGCGGTGCAAGCCGAAGGGCCGAATGGCCTACTCCTGCACCTATTTTCTATGTTTCCATGTAACATGTAATAAACAAAAAACAATAAATGAATAACCCCAATTCTAGTGCAAAAAAGCCCAAAGTCCTTCATGCCACCAAAGACAGTCCATAGTTCATAATTGAGTTTAGTGTTGTATAGTTTTCAAAAGCCTGATAGTTACTAGGAAGTAGGTATTCTTGAAACATGGGGTCATGGTTTTACAGACTCCTATACTTTTCTCACTGTGGTTGTTCCAGTTCATTCTATATACAGTGGAGTGCAATAAATATGGATGGGAGTGTATTTTTAAGGATTATATGTGCCATATGGTATAAGTCTTGATACAATATTAGACCAGCCACTGTTGTTAGCAAAGGATTTGTGAGCAATGAATTGAATCAAAGGACCTGCACATTACAATTCGAGCTGAGAAGACTAAAGATATGAGTTAATTCATGTTTGATTAAATCTAGCGTATATGAATGTTCCTGTAAATAATTAGTTAATCGTATAATTTTATAGGTGCAATTAGTTAACTGCTGACATAATTAAATGTGTGTGGGTAGTTGGCGATGAGGGTTTATTTTTATAAGGTTAGATGAATGTGAGTTCACTGTTGGAACCGTGTCCCGTGAGTATACTGTTGCAAATGCATAAATGAGGCCAAATAAAGGCCAATATCATTGCTGCAGGACGAGAGTCATATGTCACGTGTAGTCAAAGCTGAGGTGGCCAAGAGATTTATTTCCTCAAAGGACATTATTAGACCAAAATCCAAAAAACTGCAGATGGCATGGTGGCGCAGTGCTAGAGTTGCTGCCACAGTGCCAGAGACCCAGGTTTGATCTTGACCGTGTACGGAGTTTGTATGTTCTTCCCTTGACTGCATGGGTTTCCCCCGGGTGCTCCGGTTTCCTCCAAGACATACAGGTTTGTAGGTTAATTGGCTTTGGTAAAGATTGTAAATTGTCCCTAGAGTGTAGGATAGTGCTAGTGTATGGGGTGATTGCTGGTCGGTGCAGACCCAGTGGGTCGAAGGGCCTGTTTACACACTGTTTTTCTAAACTAAACTAAATTAAAATGTTGGATGTAGAAACAAAGAATTGCAGATGCTTGTTAATACACAAAGGAACACAAAGGAGGAGGGCAGGGGGGAAGAATTATGGAAAGGGGAGAGTGGGCAGGTAATAGGTCGATGCAGGCGAGGGGAATTTTTGACAGGCAGATTGGAACAAAGGCCAGGGGTAAGAAAAATAGGTGTGAGACAGGTTTGAAGAGTTTGGGTTTGAGAAGCCAGTGGGAGTACAGTAGTGGCTGTGGGGGTGGGAAGGGTTGGGGTGTTCAGCCCTCAGTCCACCGAGGCCTACTCAGTCTCCCAGTCGCTGACCATTTTAACTCCCTTTCCCATTCCCACACTGACTTTTGTGTCCGAGGCCTCATATTCCACTTGGCTAGCTTTCAACCCAACGGTATGAACATTGAATTCCCCAATGTTAGGTGACTTCTCATTAACCCCTTCTATATTTTCCCCATACCTCCTTTTGTAACCTACCTCCCCCCCCCCCCCCCCTCCCGTTCCCTCCTCTGGGTCCCACCTGGATTGCCACCCATTTCTCTCCTGCACCTCCGCCCCTCCTGCTACATTCCTCCCCCTGGCTTCAGTGTTTACTAATGGAAACCATATTAATGCACTTAATTTGTCTGCCAAATTGGTCATCTTATTTGAGAATCTCTGTCGGACCAGAAACTCCACTGTAGACTATGGTACGGTGAAGATTTCCCATCCTTGTTCTCCAGAGATGCTGCTTGACCTGCTGAGTTAACCCAGCACTTTGTGTCCTTTTTGTGCAGATGTCAGATATCGAAAATAAAAACAGAAATGCTGGAACTGTGTAGCTGTTCAGACAGCACCTGTGGAAAGAGAAACAGAATTACTTTTCAGTTCAAAGACCTTTTGTCCACAAATTTGAGAACAATCTGGGTGATTTGTGGTGACCAGTGCTTTCTCTGTACACAAAAAGGTATTGGTATGCACGATTAACAAATATATGCGTCACATAGCTAGAAAACAAAATAATGATGTTTCACTTCTTGGAGATGCTGGTAATCTACACTGGCACGTACTATCACAAATAAAGCACTGGTGGTTACCGATATTAATATTAACTGATTAGAGTTTTATTTAATTAACCTATCCTATCCCAGATAGGATTTAAACTCAAATTTACTCCACTAATCCAGTAACACTGACATGCAAAATACTCTGAAATGCTGGCAACATTAACTCTAATCACGACTCTCTTGCATTAAATGTTATTTGTGAAAACCCATAATAGCATAGAAAGAGCAAATGTTACTGGGGTTCAGCACTGTACATCCTCTTATACTTCTGATGGCCAACACAGTAATGTTTAGTTTAGTTTGGTTTAGTTTAGCTTAGAGAAAGAGTGCAGAAACAGGCCCTTCGGCCCATTGAGTCCACTCTGAACTACGATCCCCATACACTAGATCTATCCTGCACACTAGGGAGAATTTTACAATTTTACTGAAGCCTATTAACCTACAAACTTGAATGTTTTTGGAATGTGTGAGGAAACTGGAGCACCTGGAGAAAACCCAAGCGGTCACAGGGAGAACGTACAAACCCCGTACAGGCAGCACCCATAGTCAAGATTGAATTAGAGACTCTGCCGTATGAATCTGTGGTGAAGGCATGGTATCTGCAAAATATACAAGTGCCTATGTCCATGAATGACTTGGAAGTGAAAAGGTAGGTAAAATGAAGGCTAGCTTACTGACAGTGTATGACTTTAGTTCATTGGTTTACAGGAATCAAACACACTGTTTGAGAGGTCATTTCTTCCAAATGGCTAAAGTACTTTAGCTGGAGGAACTGGTGCCTGTCCTTTGGTTATTTGTTTTGTGCAGAAACCAACAAGTAAATTGTTGGAAGTTTAATGAAAAATAAACTAGTAGACATTGTCTCTCAAATTAAGGATGACTCCAAGTGTAAATAGTTACCAGTGGAAGCTACATTAATTAACTTAATTTTTCTGCTACATTAGTCTGCTTATTTGAGATTTTCTGCAGGGCCAGAAGCTCCAATGTTGATCACGAGATGGTGAAGATTTCCCATCCAGGTGCCCTTGTTTGAGGGGTTCCAGGCATGACATTCTTGAAGTCCTGTTATATTATCTCATCATAAGACATAGGACCAGAATAAGGCCATTCGACCCATCAAGTCTGCCATTCGATCATGGATGATCTATTTTTTCCGCTCAACCCTATTCCCCTGCCTTCTCCTCATAACCTATGACATCTTTAATAATCAAGAACCTATCAACCTCAGCTTTAAAAATACCCAGTGACGGCCTGTTTGCATGTTCTCTCCGTGACCGCGTGGGTTTTCTCCAAGATCTTCGATTTACTCCCACACTCCAAAGATGTATAGGTTTGTAGGTTAATTGGCTTGGTATAAATGTCAATTATCCCTAGTGTTAATGTGCGGGGATCGCTAGTCAGTGCAGACCCGGTGGGCTGAAGGGTCTGTTTCCGCACTGTATCTCTAAACTAAACTAAACGGTCTGACCCGATACATCACCCATCCTTTTACACCATAGATGCTGCCCGTCCCGCTGAGTTACTCCAGCACTTTGAGCCTATTTTCAAAATTAGTAAGCTTCACCAGCCTGAAGAAGGGTCTCAACCTGAAACAATCAGTCTGAAGAAGGGTCTCCACCAGAAACGTCTCCCGTTCCTCCTCTCCAGAGATGCTGCCTGTCCCACTGAGTTATTCCAACATTTTGTGTCTATCTTCAGTTTTAACCAGCATCTGCAGTTCCTTCCGACACAAGCTTTGTGTATGTTGCTCTACAGCTAAGTGGCGTTGTTTTAAAAATCCTGCTTGTGTAGAAAAGGGCTAAATATTATCCTTTTCACCTGACAAGCTCCCTGCAGGGCGCTCAAAGTATACACATAAAACAAAATCAATTTCTCAATGCAAGGCATTCACAAATTCACGCAGAGTTGGCTAAATACTATTGGGACCAGAGTTACACTTATATCTCTCTGGTTCCAGCGCCTTTGTGCTGGGAATGGGAATTAACCTACATTATTCTATCAGCATGTAAATAGTAGGCGATCCCCACCAGCAAATAACGCAGATGCATGTGTGTTCCTCGAGATTACCAACAATGCTTTCTTTGTGAGGCAGTCATTCGTAACATTTCTTTGGAGAAAAAGCCCAATTGTGTGGCTGGCTCCTTCAAGATATGGATTAGACAATGCAACGATGGATGACAAGCACACTGCACAAACTCTCTCCTGCCCTGGAGACCAGATACAATGGGTAGATGGGTGTATCAAGGTCTTCAAAGCACAGACCTTTTAGGCAATAATCTGTCAACTTACTTCACTAATGGGAGGCCTATCAAAACACCCCTAGAAATTTAGATAGACTGCTGAATAAAATATTGCCTGTGTTGCAAAATATTGCTTTGTGCACAATGGATTTTAATAAGGAGTATTTTTAAGTCAGGCAGTAATTTGAGGATAGAAAATTGTTTGCTTGCACTGAAGCTGTTTTGTCCATGGAGATTTTTCAACTGACTGTTCATTTTTAATAGTAAAGTAATGGATATGACTCTTCAAAAAATATAGAAAATTCAGTTTGCTCCATTTTCGAATAAATTACAATTTCATTTTTCACAACAAAAGAATGAAAGATACATTGAATACAGGTAGATTGAAATTTAAGGGTGACACAGTGGTGCAGAAGTAGAGCTGTTGCCTCGTGGCACCAGAGTCCTAGGCTTGATCCTGGCCTCAGGTAATGCTTGTGTGGAGTTTGCACGTTCTCCCTGTGACCACATGGGTTTCCAACAGGTGTCTCTAAAGACGTGCGGGTTTGTAGGTTTAGTTTAGTTTAGTTTAGAGATACAGGTCCGCATCGACCAGTGTTCCCCGCACATTAACACCATCCTACACACATTAAGGACAATTAACCTACAAACCTGAACGTCTTTGGAGTGCGGGAGGAAACCAAAGATCTTGGAGAAAACCCACGTGGTCACGGGGAGAACGTACAAACTCCATACAAACAGCCCCCATAGTCGAGATCGAACCCGGGTCTCTGGTGCTGCAAACGCTGTAAGGCAGCAACTCTACCGCTGTGCCACCGGAACGCTTAATTGGACTCTGTAAATTGCCCCTCGTGTGTAGTGGGATAACTAGTCTGAACGGGTGATCAATGATCAGCATGGACTCGGTGGGCTGAAGGGCCAGTTTCCATGCTGTATCTCTAAAACTAAAATTTTTCCAAGCTCTCAAGGGAAACTGATATTTATAAAAACGTCATAAAAAATGTCAAAATTTTATTCAGGAACAGAAAATTGATCTAATGCTTCTCTTCCACATTCTGCCTAATTTGAACATTGATTGCGAACAGAGCATAGAAAATTCAGACTGTATTCTAACCACACCCATCTTTTATTGTGAAGGAGTGAAAGAGGAAGAGAGAAGATAAAGAATATTCCAAATTCTACATCGGCGAGACCAAGCGCAGGCTCGGCGATCGTTTCGCTGAACACCTCTGCTCAGTCTTCACCTACCTGATCTGCCGGTGACTCAGCACTTCAACTCCCCCTCCCATTCCCAATCTGACCTTTCTGTCCTGGGCCTTCATTGTCAAAGTGAGGCCCAGCGCAAGTTGGAGAAACAGCACCTATTTCGCTTGGGTAGTTTACACCCCAGCGGTATGAACATTGACTTCTCTAACTTCAGATACCCCTTGCTTTCTCTCTTCTTCTTCCTCTTCCCAGTTATCCCACTAGTCTTACTGTCTCTGACTGCATTCTATCTTTGTCTCGCCCCCTCCCCTGACATCAGTCTGAAGACGGGTCTCGAACCGAAACGTCGCCCATTCCTTCTCTCCAGAGATGCTGCCTCACGCGTTGAGTTACTCCAGCACTTTGTGTCGACATACTATTTAGCTGGCTGGGTACAGACCATAATTGTTTTGGGCTCTTGGACATATATCGTCAACTCTTGGTCTGCATAATAGCAATTTGGACGAAGGTTTGTGCTCTGAATACACATTCGATGGAAGCATGGAGATTACAAAAATACAGTAAAAAACTGTCCAAGTAAATCACTCCTCTCAGCATGCTGGAAAGCTGTAATTATGCTCTGCAATATTAAAGGAAATGTGATGACCTTTTTTTTAAACAATTCGTCTACTAGTTATTTACTTTCCACAGACGCACCATAACCACAGTAGATCCAGTAATGCATTAAATTGCTTTTGTCGTTGTGAGCAAATATGTGTATGAAATTTCTAGCTGCCATTTTAACAAATCTGCTTTTGTTTTTCAAATATCACACCTCGTGGTTTCAGTCCAGATTCCGGAGATAGACCTGTGCGCCTGTGATAGAACCGACCATAACATCATGGGTTGATTTGTTTGGTTTATATATTCCTTGATGCAAGTATGCACAAGAGAAAAAAAAAATCCACGTAGATTTTAGTTTGGTTTAGTTTAGAGATACAGCATGGAAACTGACCTTCGACCCACCACACTCACGCCAACTATTGATCACACATTCATGCTAGTTCTATGTTATCCCACTTTGGCATCCACTCCCCACACACCAGGGGCAATTTACAGAGGACAATTAACCTACAAACCTGCACGTCATTGGAATATGGGAGGAAGCTGGAGCACCTGGATAAAACCCACACAGTCACAGGGAGAACATACTGCTCAGGTGTAAATTCCACACAGGCAGCACCTGAGGTCAGGATCAAACACGAGTCTCTGGTGCTGTGAGGCAGCGGTTCTACCTACAGTGCCACTTTATTATTTTAAAACTTTTAAATTGCCTGCAATTTTTCCCCTTCATTTTACATGGTGTTTTATCTAATTAATATTATCACCAGCAGCAGTCCACAATGACTCACTTTCAAATGTTGTCAACCTTTTTGCTTTAATGAGCACCAGAAAAGTCTCACATTTTCCCTCTTCTTTTTGAAGAAGTCACTTGCATTATGTTAATGTATAAAAACTTCCAGAGACATGCTGAAAAAAAATTAAAACATTGTACAATTTCAGTACACAAAGTGTTACCACAAATAATTTCAGGTCTTTCATTTTTAATTGCAAATCATTTTTCCTCAAGCCTCACATGCATCATTTCAAATCGGAGAGAGATGCAATTTTCCCCCCTTCTCCCGAAGACCTGCGAGGTCACTTCAAGCTGATGATACACTGAATGCCGTAATCCAACTCAAATGTAAATCATAAGTTCTTGAAAGCAAATTACAAATAAAGATAATAGGATACTGCACTCCAACTAAAGCATCAGCCAATACATTTCAGGCGGTTTCTTTTCAACCAAAATTACAGCAATTTTGTTATCGTCAGTAATATGGTTGCTTGATTACAAGGTTATAGTAAACAATCCTTGTACATGGCATCAGTGAATAGAACAGTGCAAACAAGTCACATACACTGAAGTCAAACAAAAACACAAAGCAGGATATTTGGCCTTATCAATTTCTTTAATGATTGGTCTATCGTTTATTTCTTTTTCTTTTTGTAGATACATTATATTCATCACCAGCTCTGGTAAAGCCTTAAATTACCTTTGTTATTATGAGCAAATGGCCCTTTGTACATGATTGCAAGTTTGAGTTGTTATTGATAACTACAACACAGATTGGAACCGTACAATGCTTAGACAGAACAAATTCCTACTTTGTACCATGAAAGCAGACATAACCACAACAATATTCTTTATCATCTCTCCCTCGCTGTCACTTCTTCACAACAAACAATGGGTGTGATTAGAATAAAGTCTAAATTATCTATGCTCTGTTCTCAATTAATGCACAAATTGGGCAGAATGTGGAAGAGAAACGATAGATCAATTTTCTGTTCCTGAACAAAAATTGGACATTTTTTTATGATGTTTGCATTTTTTCAGTACAGTACCACTGAAACAGGTCATAGTCATGTCGTCAGAGTCATAGAGTCATAGGGTCATACAATGTGGAAACAACTTGCCCACGCTGACCAACATGTCCCATCTACAGTAGTCCCACCTGCCTGCGTTTGCCCCATATCTTTCTATACCTATACTATCCATGTACCTGTGTAGGAAAGAACTGCAGATGCTGGTTTAAATCAAAGTTATACACAAAATGCTGGAGTAACTCAACGGGACAGGCAGCATGACACAAAATGCTGGAGTAACTCAGCGGGACACAAAATGCTGGAGTAACTGGGTCTCGACCCAAAACATCACCATTCCTTCTCTCCAGAGATGCTGCCTGTCCCACTGAGTTACTCCAGCATTTTGTGTCTTCTATCCATGTACCTGTTTAAATGTTTTTTAAATGTGTGATAGTACCTCAATTACCTTCTCTGGCAGCTCGTTCCATCCATCCATCACTCTATGTGTGAGAAAGTTACGCCTCAGGTTCTTATTAAATCCTTCCCCCCCTCAACTTAAACCTATGTCCTCTGGTTCTCGATTCCCCACCTACCTCATTGAGGCCCTCCACTTTTTTAATCTGTTTTCTCGTGTAGCTTTATCACTTCTTTTCATTTGCACTACCTTGATATATACATGTATTTAAGTATGGAACAATCTGTCTTGTTGGAACACAAAACAAAGTTTTTTCACTCTAACTTGGTACAAGTGATAATAGTAATAAACCTAAACACTTGAACTTACCAGGAATGGGTTTTGTCATGTGCAGAAAGCTTGTGCCATAAAAGAATAAGAAAAATGGGGCGGCACGGAGATGTAGCAGTATAGGTGCTGCCTTATGCCCCTGTCCCACTTAGGAAACCTGAACGGAAACCTCAGGAGACTTTGCGCCCCACCCAAGGTTTCCGTGCGGTTTCTGGAGGTTGCAGGTGGTTGCCAGAGGTTGCAGGTAGTGGAAGCAGGTAGGGAGACGGACAAAAACCTCCGGGAACCTCCGAGAACCGCACGGAAACCTTGGGTGGGGCGCACAGTCTCCAGAGGTTTCCGTTCAGGTTTCCTAAGTGGGACAGGAGCATAACAGCGCTAGGGACACAGGTTCGATCCTGACCACGGGTGCTGTCTGTATGAGTTTGTACGTTCTCCCCGTGTCTTGTGTGTGCTCTCTCCGGGTGCTCTGTTTTCCTACCATACTCAAAAAATTTACAGGTTTATAGGTTAATAGGCTTTGGTGAAATTGTAAATTGTCCCTAGTATGTGTAGCATAGATTGGGTGGATACTTGCTCGAAAATAAGAAGGGAAGCAAAAATCGATGAAGACGACTAAGGTTAGAAATGAAAACCTACGAGAAAGGAGAGCAGACATCCTCATTTTCTTTATCTTCTAGGTGAGTAGCAGTGAGGCAAGGTGGCGCAGCGGTAGAGTGTGTTCGATCCCGACTATGGGTGCTGTCTGTACGGAGTTTGTACGTTCTCTCTGTGACCACGTGGGTTTTCTCCGAAATCTTCGGTTTCCTCCCACACTCCAAAGACGTAGAGGTGTGTAGGTTAATAGGCTTGGTATAAGTGTAAATTGTCCCTAGTGTGCGTAGGATAGTGTTAATGTGCGGCGATCGTTGGTTGGTGGGGACTCGGTGGGCCGAAGGCTGTATCGCTAAACTAAACTAAACTGTGAAATGAGCAATAATGAGCAGGGCAGGCAGCATCTGCGGTGAGGAAGGTGAGAGCTAAGACTTCAGGTCAATGATCTTTCATCAGAATTGCCTGACTCCGCTGGGAATTACCTGCCATTTCTGTTTGATTTCCCATTTCTAACTTAGCTGGCGACAATAAGCAGAATCCCAAACAATGAATCCTTGCAGCATTTCACTGCTCCAGATGTCTTACTGAAGCAAACAAAAGCATGTCCAAGAGCACTTCAAGTGCCAAAAGTAGGGATTGTTAACATAAAACAGTCACTTGTAAATACGATAAAGAATTTAGAATAACATTATCTTCTTAGGCTCTGATTAGAACATTGAAACATGAGTGGTCGGATATTACAAAGATACAGCCAAGGAATGCTGAATGTGCATGGAATACAGAAATGGATAAAGGCTAAGACTATGATAAAGACTACATAGATGAAGAAGGGTTTCGACCCGAAACGTTGCCTATTTCGTTCCCTCCATAGATGCTGCCCCACCCGCTGAGTTTTTCCAGCATTTTTGTCTACCTACATTAGATGAAGTTCAGTTAAAGGAGGCTTGAGTGAAACATAAATGCAGGTTTACATAACTTGTACTTCCGGTGGCGCTGGTGCCAGCAGCCTCCACCTTCAGCCCGGTATCTTTTTGTTTTTTTGTTTTTTTAGTTATGTTAAAGTGTGTTTTTTATGTTTTTTTAAATGTCTTTATGTGGGGGAAGAGGTCACGGTAAGGGGGATACCGTCCTTCGGTCGCTTCCTGGAGAGGACGCGACTATTATTCGAGTCGCGTCCTCACCTCCCCAGCGGCCTACCTACTGGATTGGCACGGCCTTTCCTGCCGGGATCGACCAGAGCTCCAGCAGCGGCGGGACAGCGCTGTAACATCGCGGGGCTGGCGATGCCTTACCGGGGATCGCCGTCTGGAGCCCGGAGTGCTGGACCTGCTGCACCGACATCATGGAGCTGCGGTTTGCGGAGCTCCCAACACGGGCGGAGCTGATCAACAACGCGGGGTCCTGCGACTCCGCCCGCTCGGCCTGCGGACTCGGGAGCTGCGGACTCCGGCTGCGGGAGGCGGCTGATCAGGAGGTCCGGGCCGCTGAGGAGGAGGATGTTCACCGTCAGGGATCGGCGTTCCACCAGCCCGGCGTGAGGGCCTGAACATCGGGCCGCCCGGTGCGGCGACTGCGGGTGCTCGGAAGGCCCAGACCACGGATGAACATCTGGGAAGATCGGAGGGGAGGCTGGCTGGACTATGGTGCCTTCCTCACCTTGGTGCCACTGTGTTATGTTGTGGACTTTCTGTGTTTGTGCTTTTCTTTTTTAAATTCAATTTTATGTTTAATATGTTTTATTATTTATTATTTATTTATTTTTATGATTCTGCCTGTAAGGAAAATTCATTTCGTTGTCTCTAATTGAGACAATGACAATAAATTTGAATACAATACAATACAATACAATACAATACATTGGCTGGGTCAATTAACCATAATCTAGCTGCAAATTCTATGTATCTTTAACAGATCACAGAGGCACAGTTGCTATCTTACAGGCCCAGAGACTCGGGTTTGATCCTGACTACGGGTAGTTCAAGTTCAAGTTCACATTTATTGCCACATGCACCAATTAAGGTACAGTGACATTTGATTTACCATGCAGCCATACAGTCAAAAAGAACACAATACACAATAGAATATAACATGAACATCCCCCACAGTGGAATCACCATTCTTCACTGTGATGGAAGGCAATAATGTTCAGTCAGTAGGAATGTTCCAAAATTTGAGATTTTAAAAATCAAGCCTGTAATTTATCCCATCAGATAAAGCATAAAAATAACGTTAATTTGATATCTAATTCACTTTCATATCTTCAGTATTAAAAAAGTTATGGTCATTTCCATAGTCGGAAATTAGCATCTTGTTCCCTATTCCTTTTCCATTGACTTAACACAACTGTTTCAGCCTCAAACTATGTTTAAGAAAATTAAGGTGATACCAACTAGACTTGTTCGTCATTGGGATTTATCTTTAACTATTAATTAGCCTGTGACTCCGCCCTGGGGTAATAGGCGCCTGTAACAATCTTGTTGTGATAAAGCAGCCTTCTATTCATCAAGTGTAATTGTCAATATGGTAGCTGTGATTCAGCTGTGCAAGTAGGGGAGCTTACATCGAAAGTAGTAATCTCTCAAGTGCCATGTAGGGCTTTGTGACAGACATTATGCTATTACCAGCTGAAGCTACCAAAGTCATAATGGTGGACGAACAGTATTCAGCATTGCCCCAGTGGTCTGGTCAGTAAAATTTAAGTTATATTATTAACTGATGGGGCGCTAAGGTGGAAAATTATGAATGCCATCTCTAGTTCGGAGACGGAGGAGAGTTGCATGAGTTAACAATTATTCAGTTATTGGTATCAACTACCTATAGACACTAGGTGCATTCTATAGGTTAAAGGGTTATTGAGCGAATATGTATAATCTGCATGCTCAACGTTGAGTTGATACACTATGGTGGTGGCATATGTTAGTCACATGGGTGCAATCAAGTCAGAATATCCTGTAATAATTTACCTAATCTCATTTTGCGTTAGAGTATCATCACGTACAATCAATGACAACACAAAATGGGTATTGGATCATTAAGTATTTAATGAAATGATGGCTTGATGGAACACCGAATATCGATGTTTTTTTCCAGGCTCATTTACCGGTTGCAAAATATGTGGCATAACAGTGACGAAAGATACATTCTCACTTCAAGGAGAAGGAAGTTATTTTTGTCTCCCTCCATTTTGCCTCATTAGTCGGGTCTTGCAATAAAGTCAGCAAGATCCCGTTTTAGGTTGTCGTTCTGTCTGACTGGCCTATGCAGCCATGCTTCCCGCTTTCATTGGGAATAATAATACAACCTTTTACGGTTATTCCAAACATAAAACTTTGCTGGTTCAGCCTGTGGCTCGGGAAACCCGCCTCTGCGTGATAAAATCAATTTATTGACTTATAGATTCTGAGTAGACTGCTCTTGCGGCTCGGATAGGCAGACCAATCCATATTCGTGCTCACTGCAGAGTACAGGGATAGCACCAAAAAAGATAAGCATTACATTTCCTCTTCAGGAGATGGGAAGCGTTTTGTTTGAATGCTAATGTTTCATCTAATACGGTACAGATAACTGACATCTTGGAGTTCGTTTCAAATGGGTCTTTGACAATAAATTAAGTTATAAGACCATTAACTGTGCCCAACGTGTCTTCCCATCATTTTTGCTGCAGCAAACGGGACTCACTCTGTTGGGTTTCACCCTCTGATCCAGAGTTTATTAAGGATACCTTTCACACAAGTTCTCCCAGGACAAGCACAGGGCAGTACGGGATATTGACATGGCATTAACACTATTTCACCAGGGGGCTCCAGCTACATCCTTAGCTTTGGCTCGGCTCTCATAAGGTAGTTATCCTCATGGCGCTGTTCTCAGCACAACGGGTTCAGTCACTACATATTGTGACTGGACAGGATGGTTACATCTGCAAATAATATTATATTTTAATGTTTAGTTAAGCAGAGCAGACGTGAGGTCTCAAATTAGTTTCATAGCATACCCCATGGTCCTTCGGTTGTGTACGGTCACACATATACAACAATACGTCAAGGTCACAAAGAGCCTTAGAGGCTCTGAACTAGCAATGTTTGTTAATTACAAAAACTTTATAAAAATGTATTGGTTTAGACCATCTCCAGGTGGTTAAAACGGGGGTTGGCTCATGCAGGAGTAGATACTGATATTTTTCGAGTCTCACTCCACCAGTCAAGTCACATGTCAAGTCACATTTATTTATATAGCATATTTAAAAAAACAACTCTCATTGGCCAAAGTGCTTTACATTTGTTATAAGAATAGTATAAACAAACAAACTACATACATATATACATATAACCCTCGCTCAGTGGACGTCAGGAAAGGCTTGGGAGTATAGATAAGTTTTTAGTCTTGACGTAAAGGAGTCGATGGAGGGGGCAGTTCTGATGGGAAGGGGGATGCTGGTCCACAGCCGCAAAGGCGCGGTCGCCCCTAAGCTTATGCCTAGACCGGGGGATATTCAGCAGCCCCAAGTCGGCCGATCTGAGGGCCCTGGAGGTGGAGTGGTGGGTGAGAAGACTTTTAATGTGGGGGGCAAACCCATTGAGGGCATTGTAGACATAGAGGAGGGTCTTGGTGGGAGAAGTTATAGGCAGGCTATGTTATTATCATAGAGACACAGGAACTGTAGATGCTGGAATCTGGAGCAAAGCGCTGGAGTAGCTCAGCAGGTCAGGCAGTATAATGGAGGGAATAGACATATGGCATATAGACAAATTTTGAGCATGGATCCTTCTTCAGTTTGTCCCACTGAGATACTCCAGCACTTTGTGTTTGACCATGTTATTACCATCTTCATTTACTGCCTCTGCATCTCTACCTCTGCTTCTTATTCCTTTCTTCAACAGAATGAGTACTTTATTGTCACATGTGCCGAGTGGAATGCTTTGTTTTGCATACAACCAAGGCAGTACATAGAAACATAGAAACATAGAAATTAGGTGCAGGAGTAGGCCATTCGGCCCTTCGAGCCAGCACCGCCATTCAATATGATCATGGCTGATCATCCAACTCAGTATCCCGTACCTGCCTTCTCTCCATACCCTCTGATCCACAAGGGCCACATCTAACTCCCTCTTAAATATAGCCAATGAACTGGCCTCGATTACCCTCTGTGGCAGAGAGTTCCAGAGATTCACCACTCTCTGTGTGAAAAAAGTTCTTCTCATCTCGGTTTTAAAGGATTTCCCCCTTATCCTTAAGCTGTGACCCCTTGTCCAGGACTTCCCCAACATCGGGAGCAATCTTCCTGCATCTAGCCTGTCCAACCCCTTAAGAATTTTATAAGTTTCTATAAGATCCCCTCTCAATCTCCTAAATTCTAGAGAGTATAAACCAAGTCTATCCAGTCTTTCTTCATAAGACAGTCCTGACATCCCAGGAATCAGTCTGGTGAACCTTCTCTGCACTCCCTCTATGGCAATAATGTCCTTCCTCAGATTTGGAGACCAAAACTGTACGCAATACTCCAGGTGTGGTCTCACCAAGACCCTGTACAACTGCAGTAGAACCTCCCTGCTCCTATACTCAAATCCTTTTGCTATGAAAGCTAACATACCATTCGCTTTCTTCACTGCCTGCTGCACCTGCATGCCTACTTTCAATGACTGGTGTACCATGATACCCAAGTCTCGCTGCTTCTCCCCTTTTCCTAGTCGGCCACCATTTAGATAATAGTCTGCTTTCCTGTTTTTGCCACCAAAATGGATAACCTCACATTTATCCACATTATACTGCATCTGCCAAACATTTGCCCACTCACCCAGCCTATCCAAGTCACCTTGCAGTCTCCTAGCATCCTCCTCACAGCTAACACTGCCCCCCAGCTTAGTGTCATCCGCAAACTTGGAGATATTGCCTTCAATTCCCTCATCCAGATCATTAATATATATTGTAAATAGCTGGGGTCCCAGCACTGAGCCTTGCGGTACCCCACTAGTCACTGCCTGCCATTGTGAAAAGGACCCGTTTACTCCTACTCTTTGCTTCCTGTTTGCCAGCCAGTTCTCTATCCACATCAATACTGAACCCCCAATGCCGTGTGCTTTAAGTTTGTACACTAATGTGGGACCTTGTCGAAAGCCTTCTGGAAGTCCAGATACACCACATCCACTGGTTCTCCCCTATCCACGCTACTAGTTACATCCTCGAAAAATTCTATAAGATTCGTCAGACATGATTTACCTTTCGTAAATCCATGCTGACTTTGTCCAATGATTTCATCACTTTCCAAATGTGCTGCTATCCCATCTTTAATAACTGACTCTAGCAGTTTCCCCACTACCGATGTTAGACTAACTGGTCTGTAATTCCCCGTTTTCTCTCTCCCTCCCTTCTTAAAAAGTGGGGTTACGTTTGCTACCCGCCAATCCTCAGGAACTACTCCAGAATCTAAAGAGTTTTGAAAGATTATTACTAATGCATCCACTATTTCTGGAGCTACTTCCTTAAGTACTCTGGGATGCAGCCTATCTGGCCCTGGGGATTTATCGGCCTTTAATCCATTCAATTTACCCAACACCACTTCCCGGCTAACCTGGATTTCACTCAATTCCTCCAACTCCTTTGACCCGCGGTCCCCTGCTATTTCCGGCAGATTATTTATGTCTTCCTTAGTGAAGACGGAACCAAAGTAGTTATTCAATTGGTCCGCCATATCCTTGTTCCCCATGATCAACTCACCTGTTTCTGACTGCAAGGGACCTACATTTGTTTTAACTAATCTCTTTCTTTTCACATATCTATAAAAACTTTTGCAGTCAGTTTTTATGTTCCCTGCCAGTTTTCTTTCATAATCTATTTTTCCTTTCCTAATTAAGCCCTTTGTCCTCCGCTGCTGGTCTCTGAATTTCTCCCAGTCCTCCGGTATGCTGCTTTTTCTGGCTAATTTGTACGCATCATCCTTCGCTTTGATACTATCCCTGATTTCCCTTGTTATCCACGGATGTACTACCTTCCCTGATTTATTATTTTGCCAAACTGGGATGAACAATTTTTGTAGTTCATCCATGCAGTCTTTAAATGTCTTCCATTGCATATCCACCGTCAACCCTTTTAGAATTAATTGCCAGTCAATCTTGGCCAATTCACGTCTCATACCCTCAAAGTTACCTTTCTTTAAGTTCAGAACCATTGTTTCTGAATTAACAATGTCACTCTCCATCCTAATGAAGAACTCAACCATATTATGGTCACTCTTGCCCAAGGGGGCACGTACAACAAGACTGCTAACTAACCCTTCCTCATTACTCAATACCCAGTCTAAAATAGCCTGCTCTCTCGTTGGTTCCTCTACATGTTGATTTAGATAACTATCCCGCATACATTCCAAGAAATCCTCTTCCTCAGCACCCCTGCCAATTTGATTCACCCAATCTATATGTAGATTGAAGTCACCCATTATAACGGTTTTGCCTTTGTCGCACGCATTTCTAATTTCCTGTTTGATGCCATCTCCAACTTCACTACTACTGTTAGGTGGCCTGTACACAACACCCACCAGCGTTTTCTGCCCCTTAGTGTTTTGCAGCTCTACCCATACCGATTCCACATCCTCCAAACTAATGTCCTTCCTTTCCATTGCGTTAATCTCCTCTCTAATCAGCAACGCTACCCCACCTCCTTTTCCTTTCTCTCTATCCCTCCTGAATATTGAATAACAGTACACAAGTGTCGCCACGTTTTGATGCAGACAAAGTTACGAAAGTACAGAACAGCCCTATCTACTGCCTGGTGCTGCACGTAGCAGCAGCCCCTCCACCCCGCCAGGTCATCCATTGTTCTCGGTGGTCGTCCTCACTCTCGATGTCTCCCTTGCTCACGGTCCCTCCTCACTCTCAGCGTCACAGTTCCCGTCGTTGGTCTGCGGCGGTGGGCAAGGCCGGTTTGCTGGGACACTCTTGGCGCGCTGCTGCATCTATATCAATAATCCAAACAAGCATCTGAAGAAGGGTCTTGACTCTAAACATCGCCTATCCATGTTCTCCAGAGATACTGCTGGATCCGCTGTTTGTCCAGCACTTTGTATCCAAATCATTGCACTTTTTTTTAACACCTTACACCACCACGACCCACCTCTCACCCTCATCATATATTTATAGCAATGTTACAAAATGTTGAGATTTTAAAAAGCAAGCCTGCAGTTTATCCCATCAGATAAAGCATAAAAAGAAGTTTAATTTGACACCTAATTCACTTTCATACCTTCAGTATTAAAAAGATTATGGCCATTTTCATACTCTGAAATTAGCATCTTGTTCCCTATTGCTTTTCCATTGACTTAACTCAAAAGCTGTGATTGAGGACAGTCAAAAGCCCATAACTTTCTTAAAAATTAAGAGAACTGAATGAAATTTCCAGTTGTTATAGATTGAAGCATTCTGAAACAAATATGAAACAATCTTACTTGGATGACCTGAAATTAAAGCACATAATTAGTTAGTTACCTAATTGTAGCTAATTACAAAATTCAATTACTAGATCTAAACATCTATCCATTTTTTAAGAAAAGGTTAACATTTTTAAATAGCCTAAGTGTCCAAATAACATTCACACAAGAATTCACAATATAACATGATTTTTAAATCTCATTGTCATGAATTTATAGGCCAAATGGAAGGAATTTAATGTTTAATTCCTGTAAATTAATGGGCATTTTAATCATCTTGCTAGTGGGTTTTTGTGGAACGCGATTGATTGGAAAGTTGCGGTTGCAGTGAATTTGAACCATATTGGCAGGAAAAACACTGCCGGTTCGTATGGGGCCAAAATCACATTATCGCCAAGGAAATTTTGATTAAAGTCATCCTAAGAAGCAAGTTTATATGTAAAATAGACAACTTACATTTTGTTTTGTCCCCCACTTGCGATCCGTCTCATTGTAGGCGTTGATGGCGTTAGAAGTAGCTTTTTATTTTACTCCAGGGAGTAAATTGTCCCGCGATTTAAAAAAACTTCCGAGAACGGAAGTCGGAATGATTTTTCTGCATCAGCTAGCAGCCCGAGAAAATATATCTCGGACAGGCAGGAGAAAACGGCATTTTAATCCCACCCCCCTCAAAGGCACCAACGTCACGCACACGGCCAGTGGCAGAACTGCAGCGCCGCTGAAGGTAGGTATTGTAACATCGCTAATATTCAGGTGATAGAATGTGGGCCTTTCTAGCTTCAGCTTAAAAGTGATGATAAAGACATTTGCATACCAATTGCAATTATTTATTCTACTTCTCAGTTTTCAGTTCATTACCAGTCTTTCCAAATTCTAGAGGTCGGCCGCTGTGATGCTCATCGTGCATAGTTATTCCTGAGTTTACTGGAAGAGCAATTAGATGTTACTGAGACTGGTACGAGTACAATGACATGGCAGAGACTTTCTGCTGCCTTCATGGTCTGTTGAGCTCAAATAATCCTGAGCAGAAAATGGCACAAGAAATCCTTTATGCTCCATGTTGTCTGAAGCCACACACATTACTGTCAATGCAATGTGCTTGCTCTTAAATGTTTCCATGCAGACTTTAATGTGTAAAAGATTTTCGTTCATCTCTGTGTTACCATAAATATTTCTTCATTTTTTTCACACATTTTATAAAAGCATTGAACCATTTTTATATGGTTCATTTTTCAGTTTGCACATGTTATGGATGGCTAAAGTTTTTAAATGTGAATTCTGTGCAATTGTGGGCTCTGTTTATTCTGGTAAATAACGTTGGTCTCTGAAATTTACTTGCAAATGTTTTGTCCAATCTTCGTGAGCCCCCATTATCAGAGCACACTAAAAAACTTAAAATTGTGAGAAAACAACCCAAATACTGCTAAGTACATGTCACAACAATGAACAAAAATCGATGTTATCTGTGTGAACTCTATAGCAAAGGAAAGCCATCTATGTATCAGTTATGTGTAGGAAGGAACTGCAGATGCTGGTTTACACTGAAGATAGTCACAAAATGCTGGAGTAACTCAGTGGGACAGGCAGCATCTCTGGATAGAAGGAATGGGTGACATTTTGGATCAAAACCCGTCTGAAGAAGGGTCTCAACCTAAACCATCACTCATTCCTTTTAACCAGAGATGCTGCATGGACCACTATGTATTAGTTACATGGAGTTCCACATGCTGGAAAATGTCATTTGAAAAGCAAGTCCTTAAATCCCTTTACAAAACTGATGGTTACTCAACAGCAGTGATCAATGTGCTCCTGTATGCTTCTGACACCGGATTCTTTATATCAGGCATCTCAAAGAAAAATATCCCTGGAAAATCTTCCAAATTCAATTGAAGGACAAGCAAGCTAATATCAATGTCCTCTCCCAGGCCAATGTTCCCAGCTGGCTAAGCCATGTTGTTTGCATGCACAACAATAACACTCTGAATGATGTGTTCAAAGCCTCCTTAAGAAAATGTAACGTTCCCAGAGGCTCCTGGTAATGGCTGATCCATGACTGCTAATATAGAGAGTGAGCTTTAAGGACATTTCCTTCCGTCAAATAATCCTCGAGCAAATCTTTGAAACCTTTACTACTTTTAATGCCTTCTCAGGACAAACCTTGGAGGAGAGTGTTTGTTTTGATCTCTTTGCATCATAACCCGCCAACCCCCGGAGTTGGCGCCGACCTGTAGGGGGTATGGCTGCCTAGCCTGCAGCTGTCTGTTTTTTCATATTTTTTCTTATTTTTAGTTAGTTTAGTGTCTTGTTTTTGAGGAGTTCTAGCTTTTTTATGTGTGGGGGAGGGGGGGGGGGGGAAGGGGGAAACTAATTTTCAGGGTCCCTACCTGGTCGGAGATGCAGCTTTTCTCCGGGCTGCACTTTCGACCCGTCCTTGCGGCCTACCAGCGGGCCTGGAGCGGCGTTTCCTGAGGGGATCGCCCGGGGCATCGGCGGCATCGGCGGGTCCGAGGAGAGAGGGGACCGCCCTGAGCCTCGGCATCGGCGGCGGCGGCACCGGCATCGGCGGCGGCAGAGCTGCGGGTGTGAGGACGGCGGTGCAGCGCTGGAGCGCCATTGCGGGGTGGGCGGTGCCTTGCCTGGGTCGCCGCGCTGGAACTCCGGTGAGCTGGGACCGGCGTTAAAAACATCGCGGAGCTGCGGGCGGCGGCGCTGAAACTTTCCATCGGGAGCCTGGGATCTCGCGACGAGATCGCCAGTTGAGCTCCATTCGGCGCGGCCTTGTCGGCTCCGGAAGCCACGGTCTCGAGTACGGAGGCGGCCGTTTCCAGGGTTCCCAAGCCGCTGAGAGGACTCTCCCGATGCCGGAGCACCATCACCCGGCGAGGACGGCCTGGAACATCGGGCCTCCGTGAAGGCAACTGTGGAGGCCTCAATAGGCCCGACTATGGGTGAACATTGGGGATGGGACTGGACTTTGTGCCTTCCCCCATAATGGGAACCATTGTGGGGGGATGTTTTTATGTTTTTATGTTGAAGCTATTTATTATTGCTATGTTTGGATTCTTTTTTATGTGCTGCATTGGCAAAAAGAATTTCACTACACCTAGGTGTATGTGACAATAAATACAACCTTTGAACCTTTGAACCTTTGCTAAGGAGTGTTTTTTGTTAAATCTTGTTAGGTAGAAGCCTGCATAAGATACAGACTAGCTCACAAATTACCCACTTGTCAACAACCACCGACCCCACCTATGGAAGGGAGTGCAATTCTCACATTGACCTAAATCATTGAATGTAGACCTAGAACATATAACAATGCAGCACAGGAATGGTCTTTTGGCCCACAATGTTTGTGCCGAACATGAAGCCAAGTTAAACTGATCTCATCTGCCTGTACATTATCTATATTATCATTTCATAAGTTATCGGAGCAGAAATAGGTAATTCGGCCCATCATGTCTGCTCAATCATGGCTGATCTATCTTTCCCTCTCAACCCCATTCTCCTGCCTTCTCCCCGTAACTCCTGACATCTGTACTAATCATCCCTCCATTCCCTGCACTTCTGTGTGTTTATCTAAAAATCTCTTAGATGCCACTATCGTAACTGCCTACACCACGCCTCCAGACACAATAGACAATAGACAATAGACAATAGACGATAGACAATAGACAAGAGGTGCAAGGGTAGGCCATTCGACCCTTCGCGTCAGCACCACGATTCAATATGATCATGGCTGATCAACCACAATCAGTACCCCATTCTTGCCTTCACTCCATATCCCCTGACTCCGCTATCTTTAAGAGCACTATCTAACTCTCTCTTGAAAGCATCCAAAGAATTGGCCTCCATTGCCTTCTGAGGCAGAATATTCCACAGATTCACAACCGTCTGTGTGAAAAGGTTTTTCTTCATCTCTGTTCTAAATGGCGTACCCCTTATTCTTAAACCGTGGACCCTGGTTCTGGATTCTCCCAACATCGGGATCATGTTTCCTGCCTCTAGCATGTCCAAACCCTTAATAATCTTATATGTTTCAATAAGATTCCCTCTCATCCTTCTAAATTCCAGAGTATGCAAGCCCAGCCGCTCCATTCTATCAATATATGACAATCCCGTCATCCCAGGAATTAACATCGTGAACCCACGCTGCACTCCCTCAATAGCAAGATTTTCCTTCCTCAAATTTGGAGACCACAATTGCACACAATACTTCAGGTGTGGTCTCACTAGGGCCCTGTTCAACTGCAGAAGGACCTCTTTGCTCCTATACTCAACTCCCCTGGTTATGAAGGCCAACATGCCATTTGCTTTCTTCACTGCCTGTTGTACCTGCATGCTTACTTTCAGTGACTGATGAACAAGAACCCCCAGATCTCATTGTACTTCCCCTTTTCCCAACTTGACACCATTCAGACAATAATCTGCCTTCCAATTTTTGCCACCAAAGTGGATAACCTCACATTTATCCATATTAAACCGCATCTGCCATGCACCACTCACTGCCCACTCACCCAACCCGTCCAAGTCACCCTGCATCCTCATATCATTCTCCTCAAAGTTCACACTTCCACCCAGCTTTGTGTCATCTGCAAATTTGCTAATGTTACTTTTAATCCCTTCATCTAAATCATTAATGTATATTGTAAATAGCTGCGGTCCCAGCACCAAGCTTTGCGGTACCCCACTAGTCACTGCCTGCCATTCTGAAAGGGACCCGTTTATCCCTACTCTTTGTTTCCTGTCCGCCAACCAATTTTCTATCCATGTCAGTACCCTACCCCCAATACCATTTGCTCTAATTTTGCCCACTAATCTCCTATATGAGACCTTATCAAATGCTTTCTGAAAGTCCAGGTACACTACATCCACTGGCTTTCCCTTGTCCATTTTCCTAGTTACATCCTCAAAAAATTCCAGAAGATTAGTCAAGCATGATTTCTCCTTTGTAATTCCATGCTGACTCGGACCGGTCCTGTTACTGCTATCCAACTGGCCGCTATTTTATCTTTTATAATTGACTCCAGCATCTTCCCCACCACCGGTCAGGATAACTGGTCTATATTTCCGTTTTCTCTCTCCCGCCTTTCTTAAAAAGTGGAATAACATTAGCTACCCTCCAATCCACAGGAGCTGATCATGAATCTATAGAACATTGGAAAATGATCACCAATGCATCCACGAATGATCACCAATGCGTCCCTCACCGATCTCTGTATAAAAGACTTGCCCTGCACATCTCTGTTCAACTTTCTCCCTCTCGCCTTATAGCTATGCTCTCTAGTGTTGGACAGTTGTGGTTCTGAGAACCCATAGAACTAGAGTTCAACTCAACTGCATTGATCCCAAAGGTCAATTAAGAAGTTGAAGTAAGATTTATATTGTTTCAAATGCCAATTGATAAAATCTACCCAGAAGAATGTATTAGCTTATGGAAGTGATAATAAAATATTAACCTGGTTACAAAAATGGAAAAGCACTTGGAGGCAAAATTAGCAATTAGACAGATAATCCTGCTAGTGATGTTCCAGAAGGATTTGTGAATTCACTGCATTTATTAAAACTAAATCGAACAGTGTAGGAAGGAACAGCAGATGTTGGTTTATACTAAAGATGGACATAAAATGCTGGAGTAACTCAGCAGGACAGGCAGCATCTTTAGAAAAAAGGAATACCTATTCCTTTTCTCACCAGGGCCCTGTACAACTGCAGAAGGACCTCTTTGCTCCTATATTCAACTCCTCTTGTTATGGAGACCAACATGCCATTCACCTTCTTCACTGCCTGCTGTCCCTGCATGTTTACTTTCAGTGACTGATGAACAAGGACCCCCAGATCTCATTGTACTTCCCCTTTTCCCAACTTGACACAATTCAGATAATAATCTGCCTTCCTATTTTTGCCACCAAAGTGGATAACCTCACATTTATCCACATTAAACTGCATTTGCCATCTGCCCACTCACCCATTCCTATTCCTTTTCTCCAGAGATGCTGCCTGACTCGCTGAGTAACTCCAGAATTTTGTGTCTATAAATGGATCCGAAAGCTGCTTAATCATATCTTGTAGTGGTACAAATATAAGCAGCATTGTAAACAGGTAGTTTAATTAAATACCTTTTTTTTTAAATGGGCAACTAATGTGCTGGCTAAAGGCATCTATGCTATGCAATCGGATTTCTTGGTGGGAGAACAGGACTGCAGCATGAATTTCCACACACTTCCTGGTTCTTGGCTGGGGGAATTTGCCTTCAAAACTACAGGAAGATTTCCTTGCTGCAAATACAGTGTACAGACAAGATGGCGGCTGCCAGAGGGAAGGATTTTATTTATTTAAATAAGTAAATTTATTTATTTGTTTTAGTATGTGTGTTTTTTTTTTTTTATTTTAGTTTTTTAATTTTAATTTTGTTAATTATATTTTCGGTTTCGGTTTACTATTGTCACGTGCACCGAGCTTCGTTTTGCATGCTGTCCAATCCAATCAGATTATTCCATACAAGCTCAAGTGACAATAGGTAGAGCAAAGTGGAAGATACAGAGTGTAGAATATAGTTCTCAACATTGTAGGGCACCATTTCCAGTGGCGGGAGGTTTCTTTAGCCAGAGGGTGGTGAATCTGTGGAATTCATTGCCACAGACGGCTGTGGAGGCCACGTCAAGGGATATTTTTAAGGTGGAGATTGATAGATTTTTGATTAGTACAGGTGTCAGGGGCTATGGGGAGAAGGCAGGAGAATGGGGTTGAGGTGGAAAGATATATCAGCCATGATTGAATGGCGGGGTAGACTTGATGGGCCAAATGGTCCAATTCTGCTCCTACAACTTTTGAACTTACGACAAAATCCAATCTCCACAATGCAGTAAAGATAAATCGGACAGGTGCCCTGACTTATGGAAGGACTGTTCAGAAGCCTGATTACAGAGGGGGCGAAGCTGCTCCTGAGTCTGGTGGTGCATGCTTTAAAACATGTTTTTACATGTCCTGAGTAATTGTGAATGCCAAAAGTATTAATATGAATGCAGCAGGTTTGATGACAGTGAACCTGATGGTGGGACAAACCTCTACTGGTATGGGTCACACAGGAGAACTGCAAGCCAGATGCCAAGCAGAATTTTGTGTCCTGACCAAGGTACAAGCAGTTTCAGGGCAGCAGGGTCCACCCAGATAAAGATGAAATGAATAGCAATAAATGTCCCTGCAGGAAAATAGGAGAGAATGTTTATAGACTTAAAAGGAGTAGAATTAAATACTTTAAAACTGATGAAATGCTGGGAGCTGTGGATATGCAAATAAACTTGGCAGTCCATATTTATGGTTCATCAACACAAAACTAGTCCAAATAGACTGATGGAATGCTAGGATTTATTTCTATGATAATTTAGTTTAGTTTAGTTTCGAGATACAATGTGGAATCAGGCCCTTCGGCCCACCGAGTCCATGCCGATCAACAATACCTGTACACTTACACTATCCTGCACACTAGGGACAATTTACAATTTTTACCAAAGTCAATTAACTTACAAACCTGTACGTTATTGGAGTGTGGGAGAAAACCCATGAGGTCATGAATGTATAAACTCCGTAAAGACATCACCGTAGTCAGAATCGAACCCGGTTCTCTGGCGCTGTAAGGCAGCAACTCTAGCACTCTGCTCTTAGAACATAACATAGCTGCACAAAATCCTCATGCTGTGATGATTGTTAGCGGTTCTGGGCACCAGATTTTAAGAAGCATTGTTTGCCAGGACTCTGGGGATAAATGAAAAAAATGAGAACATTGCAGAGTAGTAGATGTAGCCCAGTCCATCACATAGACCAGACTTCCCACTATTGACTCTATCTACACTTCACACTGCATCAGAAAAGCAAATCAAATGGTTGTCCCACACCAGTCTTTCCTTCTTCTCCTTGCTCCTGTCTGGCAGAAAGTACAGAAGCTTGAAGGTTTACACCATCAGACTCAGGAACAGCTTCCTCACCACAGGCTTCTGAAAAGTCCTTCCATAAGCTAGGATACTGTCCCATTCACCTCTACCCCACTGCAGACAGTGGACTTTGTCTATAGAACTGGTGTGCTACAATGCTGACAACAATATTCTGCACTTTGTATCTTTCCCTTTGCAACATCTATATCTGTAATCGAGATTGACTTGATTATATTTATGTATTGTACTGATCTGATTTGATTGCATAGCATGTAAAACAAGGCTTTTCACTGTACCTTGCTACACATGACAATAATAAACCTAAACCTAAATTTGCATTTGTATGAGCCCTGATGCAGGTTCACGACCCAAAACGGCGACCATTTCTTTGCCTCCATGAATGCTGCCTGACCCGTTGAGTTCCTCCAACAGTTTTTTTTACTTCTTGGAAATTTGTACATGTTTCTTTCTTTCCATGCAAGCTCCAAAGCTCCAGTAATTTATAAAATGCATTACAGAAAATATTGTCAATTAAGTTATGAAACGAAAAGAAGTAAAATGTTTATCATATGTCCACCATATAACCAGAAAACTCATTTCGCAGTGTGGAAATGGTTCAATATATGAGAAGCAAATCTGTCACTGATGCTCTTTCTCAGACTAAGCTTCACGATAAGGTTTAGCAGGATGAAAGATGCCAATTCTAAATAAGAGGCAGATGTGAAACCATTGCTGTCAGGATAGATCCTGAGCAAATGCATATTGTAATTCTGTTCACGTTCACAAGACTCTGTTTTTAAACTAATAAGCAAAGGTCAAAGTTCTTTTTACAGAAATCAGAGCACAGCAACTCTCAAAGAATGTTATCCAAAAGGGCAAAGCTTGGGCTCACATCAGGGGAGAGGTTCGCACCTGTTTTTTGGAACTGATTTCTTGGCAAATTTGCGGTTTTATTTTAAGTGCTGTTTGAAGTTTCTAACCAAATCTTTTGACAGCTTTGATTTGGGGTTAACATCTGCGCTTTACATGACAGAGGCACAAAGCAATAGAAGAAACCTATGGACTGTGGTAAACGTAACTCACAATTGTATAAAATTTGGTACAAACCCACGGCCAAAAATATATTACAATGATGATATTAAGCATCTTAAGATGGGAGCAGTTAATCATCAAATAACTGTCCTGATTATGGAAATTACACGATTGCTCTTTAGAATCTATCGTGCACTTTTAAACATTTCTTGTGACTTTACAGCATTAAACATGAAACGGGGACTCAGCAAAAAAGAACAAAAGAATTGAAAGTCTGACCATCAGCAAATTTCAAATGATTGACAAGAGATGTAACCAAAAATGCGCCACTATTGACAATGGCATCTTTTGGAATGGACAGTGATTAAAGTGGACACAAATTCATTCAGTGAGGAGCCAGATTTATAGACAAATTGGCATCAAAAGCCACCGGATTTATGAAAAAAGAAAACCTCGAAAAAAAAAGCTGGTGATTAAATTGGATAAGATCTGAAATGGGTGCAGGGAGTGTGACACGTGATTAACTTGTTCTGTTTCGATGAATTGCACTGACTTTGTGCTGACTGTTCATACTATTGATTACTGTGTCCAGCCACTGCCAGCCACCTTGTTCACTAGCTGTGTGCATCAGCAAGGGGCTACACATCATTATTTATGCACTGCTTAAACCTCATCTGCTCATCTTAAGTAGGAAGACATGTTGACTCCTTGCAGCATAAAAGTAGGGAGGTAATGTTGAAGTTGTATAAGACGTTGATGAAGCTGCATTTAGAGTATTGTGTTCAGTTTTGGGCTCCATGTTATAGGAAAGGTCAAGCTGGAAAGAATGCAGAGAATAGTTATAAGTAGAGCCAGGATGTTCAGGCGCTAAAAATCTCTGAAATAGGTAGGCAAAAATCACAATCAAATTACAAAAAAGTCGCGAAAAAGGCATTTATTGACAAAAAGGGCATAAAAAGGCATTTATTTCCACCACCAAAATATGGTTAAAAATGATAATTATAAATGTGTACTGCATTAAATGACCAAAGTTGCCTGGTTGCACATAATTACTAGCATTTCTTTCAAATAATCTGGTGTTAAAATATGCCGTCTATCAGACAGAATATGCTTCAGATGTGAAAAACATCTTTCTACCCCAGCTAAGGTCACTGGTGCATACCCGAAACAAGCTACAAACTCTATATTCATGTTGATATCTTGTGCATAACAACAACCTTTGAGAACTTTAGCTATGTTTTGTATTTCTTCAAGATCTTTGTTAGCTAAAATCACTCTCACATTTTCCTTGTATGTCTTTACCTACATCGCCAGGAACTTTACGAATATCGTCAGTTACTTTGTTGGAAACCTGCAAGCTATTCACTAATGTTTCGCCGCATTTCTCAAGGGAAGTGATAGCTTGTGGGAAGTTTGCAAAATTGGAAGCAATAAACACAAGATCGCGTTGGAGGGACTTTTTCTACATGATTTCACTGACTTCAGCAGATTCTTCGTCTTCAAAACAGTTGATGATTTCTTTTATCTTTTCAAATTTTTCAGCATAGTAGAGTACAGCAGGGAGCCATGTACCCCACCTAGTCAAAACAGGCTGAGGAGGTAACGGAATCTCAGATCCAATTTCCTTAAACAATTGCACACGTGACGGTGCTTTGAGGAAGATTTTCTTGACATTGGAAACTAGGCGATCGACATTTGGAAACAAGCTATGTATGTGCTCGGCAATTCTATGGAGTCTGTGAGCTAAGCATGTCAAATGCAACATTTTGGGGAATAAAACTTTAAGAGCACAGGCAGCTTTTTTCATGTGCGGAGCTGCATTAGTCACAAACAGAAGAACATTCTTGTGTTTTATACCTTCTGGACAAAGTACAGCAAGTGAAGATGTAAACAACTGAGCAATAGTTGAGCTGTTTGACTTCTCCAATACTTCCGATGTCAACAAATAGCTCTTTGATGGTTGACCTGCCTCCAGTGTACCGATGACCACATTGGCAACATATCTCCCCACAGCATCGGTTGTCTCGTCTACTGAGATCCATATTTTGTTGCATGCAACTTCATCTCCACTTTTCTGCACAACAATGTTGAAGTTGCTGTCAACATAATTTTTCCGTAATGATGACTCGCTCGGTATATGTTCCTCTGTGTATTTCTCTAAAAAACCTCTGAGAGATTTGTTTTCCAATTTCCACAGTAGAATTCCAGCATCAATGAATGCTTTGTACAGATCACTCGAAAACTCAAATATGTGACTGGAGCCAGCAGTAAATGTTGTGAGGAGACAAGCTTGCGTATTTCCTTCCTTCAGTTTCTCTGCCGCCGACTTATGTTTAGCTGTCTGTACATGCTGGGAGACGAAATATTTCTTCTCATGATACACTGCTTTCTCACATGCTTTGCAAATCAGCACACAGTTGTCTGTAGAGAATATATCGTTCCCTTACACTCTGACCAAATCATTCAGTTTTTTACAAGGCGTTGACTTGACTTTAGGCATTTTGACGTTTGCAGAGGTAGATCCCACAGGAGTGGGGATGCAGATCTCTACAGGCAGGCCAAGAACAAGCTGAGAAGAGGAATCAGAGCTGCCAAGGAAAGGTACTCTGAGAAGTTGAGGAGCAAGTTCTCAGCAAATGACTCTTCTTCAGTGCAGAAGGGCTTGCAAGTAATCACAAGCTACAAGAGGAAAGCCCCCCGCTCCTTGGACAATCATCAGCTGACCAACGACCTGAATGAGTTCTACTGCAGTTTCGATAAACAGAAACTTAACCCTGGTACCCCCACACCCCATCCCCAACCAACACTTCACACCTACTCACAGCCTGACTTCAGTTAGAAAAGACTAGATCATTCCCCACCTACACTTCCCCAATTACCACTTCACACCTACATAAAGCATGACTCTAGTCCGCAAAGACTGGACCTTTTCCCACGCACCCCTTTCCAATCGCCAATTAACACCCACTTACAGCCGGGTTTCGCCCCGGTAGTGTAAATGTTCTTGTACTTTACGTTAAAATGGCTAAAAAAGGCTGATTTAGGCACTCAATCGTGAAAAAGGCATTATCTTTATGAAATCATCAAAAAATGCATGAAAAGGCACGTGGCATTCATGGCAAAATCCTGGCTCTAGTTATGAGGATTCTGCCAGGACTCGAGGGCCTGAGCTATCGGGAGAGGTTGAGCAGGCAGGGACTCTATTCCTTGCAGCGCAGGAGAATGAGGGGTGATCTTGTAGAGGTGTACAAATCATGAGAGGAACAGATCAGATAGACGCACAGAGTCTCTTGCCCAGAATAAGGGAACCAAGAGCTAAAGGACATAGGTTTAAGGTGAGGGGTGGGGGAAGGATTTAATAGGAACCTGAGGGGTAACTTTTTCACAAGGGTGTATGGAACGTGCTGCCGGAGGAGGTAGTTGAGGCAGGTACTATCGCAATGTTTAAGAAACATTTTGACGGGTACATGGATAGGATAGGTTTAGAGGGATATGGGCTATTCTCAGGCAGGTGGGACTAGTATAGATGGGGCATGTTGGTTGGCGTGGGCAAGTTAGGCTGAAGGTTTCCACACTGCTAGACTCTATGAGTCTAGGACAGCCACTGGATTTAATTTGCTACTGAAAATCACCTGGGAAAGAGTAAAGAATGGCTGACCATTGGGGTGGTGGGAGGGGGAGGGGGAGGCATCTAGATGCTTACATGTTGCACTGGTTGGCTTGGTGGAGATTACGGAAATACAATAGACAATAGGTGCAGGAGTAGGCCGTTTGGCCCTTCAAGCCAGCACCGCCATTCAATGTGATCATGGCTAATCATCCCCAATCAGTACCCCGTTCCTGCCTTCTCCCCATATCCTCTGACTCGGCTATTTTTAAGAGCCCTATCTAGCTCTCTCTTGAAAGGAAGGGAGATGGCTCGCATTCTCTGAAAGATGGGGTCCTACAGATGCACAATGATGGGGAAATGCAAACAGAAAACTATAGAAGTCAAATCCATCATTTAAGCTCCAAAGTCCTGGATGCTGTGCCAAAGGAGTTTAACGACCTATGATACATTGTCAACGTCTGTGAATACCTGTGAGTGGCTAATGAACTGCATCACTTGTTTCCATTCCCCCACAGTCATCTATTATCAAATTCCATCAGTCTCATTGTACCTAATGTTCAGAAGCTTCACCTCATTCACACATACAACATGGTTACAAGTGTAACACCCTGAGAGCACTCACTTGTAGCTGTTCAACCACGACAGACACAGACACTTCCCAAACAGAACGCAGATACTTTGTGGAGACGTTGGCAAGTTTCCAATTCAAAGCTAAAATTCCCAAATCTTGAGAACTTTAGAAAATAATGCTAAATGCATCTATAGTTTTCAAATATGATTTAAAAATAGTGTGGCAACCACATTAGTGCTGAGCAAAGAACAAAATGATGGAGGAACTCAATGGGTCAGGCAGCATCTGTGGAGGGAAATGGGCAGCAAAATTTGGGTTGCGACCCTTCTTCAGACCGAGAGTGCCTCCAGCATTTTTTTCACAAGATTTGAGCATCAGCAGTCTCTTGTATCTTAGTATGGTAATGTCTTTATCTTATCTACTATCATTTTTATCCATGTTGTGTTTTTATTTTTTTTAATATAACTAGCAGATTAGATTATGTGCTGATTAGGAGGAAGAGTATACTTCCCTTATTTAAATTATCTTGGTTATCAAGATTTATCTTGGCCAAAGTGGTATGTGAGTGTTAGATGATTTTTTTGCGTGTCAGAAGTCATGGTATCATCCAACTGAGAAGGAAACTTATGCCCATTAAGCTATTATGGTCTTTGAAAGATCTTTCTAATTAGTCCTACTTCCCTGCATTTTCCCTATGGCGCTATATTTTTCCTTTTGAAGTACACACCAATTCTTATTGAATCTACTTTCAAGCAGTGAATTTTAGGTCATAATATATCATTGGAAAAAACAACTTTTTCTCACCTCCCTCTGGTAAATTTGTGACTGACCTTAAGTCTGCTTCTCTTGTTATCAAAAGACTCTGCCAGTAGAAACTTCTTCTCCTGATTTACAATAAGAAAACCTTTCTTAATGTGGAGCACTCTATTAAATTTGCCTTTATATTATTTGATCCAGAGATAACAATACCAGATTCTCCATTATTTCTATATAGTGGGATCTCTCAGTTAGTACCACTTCAGTATATCTTCTCTATAACCTCTTTAAATTATTGAATCTTTCTTAAAATGTGTTCAAATTGACTGCAGTGGATAGAGAAATAATCTGGCCCAGATGTTCAGGAATCTGGGAGCAGTATCACACTTGTTGGTGTCAACTAATAATAGAGCAACGTAATGTTATTCTATCCATTATCTTATCAGGGTTATTAACTTGGTGTAATTGAGTTAATGCATGTGTTAAACTCTTAGCTGTATTACCTATTCCACTTCACACCTAAAGTCCAGTTCATACTTAAAAAATAAATCCCAAAGTATGTTTCGCTACTTGTACGTTCCATCCCCAGCTCCACCACTCCACAACCTCTGTATCCATTCCAACAATGGTACATATTGTAGGAACGACTGTTGTCCACATTATAATAGGGCACAGTGGCACAGCAGTAGAAGTGCTGTCTTACAGTGCCAGAGACCCAGGTTCGATCCTAATTACGGGTGCTGTCTGTATGGTACGGCGTTTGTACCTTCTCTTTGTGACCGCATGGGCTTTCTTCAGTTGCATCGGTCTCTGCCCACACTCCAAAGGCGTGCTGGTTTGCAGGTTACTTGGCTTCTGCAACTGTCTCTAATGTGTAGAATGCAAAACTGGGATAATATAGAATTAGCGTATGGGTGATTGTTGGTCGGCTTGGATTCAGTAGGCCGACGGGCCTGTTTCCACATTATATCTCTAAACTAAACTAAACTAAACTAATCTAAACTAAACTAAACTAAACTACACTAAACAGCGACTAAACCCAGAGGTTATTAAATACACTATTTAAATAAAATGAAGAAGTGTCCTGACCCGAAACGTTACCTATCCATTTCCACCACAGATGCTGTTTGACCCTCTGAGTTACTCCAGACTTTGTGATTTGCTCAATATTCCAGCATCTGCAATTTCTTGCATCTCCATAAAGATGCAACATTATTTTGTAACTCTGCTCAATATACACGCTTTGCTTATTCTTCTGTTTAATTATATTCCTGCCATTGGGCATATCAATTGCTTATTGTTCGGAAACAAAGGAGGCTATGTTTACAAATTGATAACAAATTGGATATTAGAAGTATGCTAGATAATAATCACTACAAAAATCTGGATATCATTTGATGGAAATTGAGTTGATAAATGCACTTTTTGTTTTCAATGGATGGTAATGATGATTGGCCTGAGCTGGAGGATAAGACATATTTATTTTTGGTTTGTATTCATTAGGAACAAATTGTCCATTGATGCCATGCCTATGATGAAGTTGCAAATGGGAACATTTCTAAGGGAACAATGACACTGGAATCATTTAATGCAACCCTACACCTTGACAAGTGTCACTGTTTGACAGTTTAATTGATCTAAGCCATACTTATCCCTCTGAATCTAAATGTTATCATCTTAGTCCAAGCAAAAATGAGGCCATAATGTGCCAGTGGTATAAGACAGTTGCAAAAGCACTCAAAGAACTCTATGGGATAGGTTTACTGACTGAATTTGAGTACAATAAATCCTATTGAACTAGTAGCTGGTATTATAGTTCATTATTTTGCCGTGTGACAAGTCAGTTACTTGTCCCCGTATTGCCCTGCCTGACAGCCACAGTTCAGATCATTCGCACAAGCATAGCCCAATATTAAACTGAACAATAGAAGACAGAGTGCTGGAGCAGGTCAGTGGGTTAGGCAGCATCTCAGGAGAACATGGATAGGCGACGTTTCGGGAAAGAGCAATAATGTTTTAAGAGACAATAATGTCTATGAGGCTTTTGACGTTAGATTTTTCATTAATAAATTTCTTTAAAAAATTAATTAATAAAAATAATTGTTTACTAAGTTCTTTACTAATAATAGAGGTCAAGCCAAAAACAGACATCTTCAAGTGCAATCTTTGACAATTAGGATCAGAACTTGAAAATCTGTACCCCTTAATTACAATGACAAAAATTCATTAATGTGTAAGCTGACAGTCATTTCTAGCATCCATACATGCAGTTAATGTAGAAATCCGTAAGTTGTTGGCAGCAATTTTATGCACCCTCAATGGGATGTGTAGCTACGGTGTTTACAAAAGAGATCATTAGAAATCACTGCTATTGCATGAACCTCAGCTACAACTTTCCCTGTTTAAGCTAAACAGTGGAAAGTTCAGTCTTGTTCAATCAGGAGTGACTAATTTCTAATAATGTACTCAGATAAAACTAATACTGAACTTAATTACTGCATAACGATATCCTCATTCGTAGCTAGTTTCAATTTGCCGTCATCTAACAGGGTCTGAATGTCAGGGGAAGTATCAGTCAGTTAGGATGACGAACTCTCAGACCGAAAATAGGAAATGACAATTACGATATGAAGCACATTTAAATCATTACATAGATGGTAAAATCCAGAATCCAGATATAAATAAGTCTGAAGAAGGGTCTTGACTTGAGAAGGACACATTTAGAATTTTTGTAAGAAAATAATAGCAGAATGATTGTTAACAACACCCAGTTGCCAGGAGTTACCAGGCAAGAACAAAAGAAATAGAAGCTGAAGTCGGCTATTTGTGTCTTTGTGCCTCCTCTGCCATTTATACTTTACTTTCGCCTTTGGAGATACAGCGTGCCAACAGGCCCTTCGGCCCACCGAGTCCCCGCCAACCAGCAATCACCCTGAACACTAGCACTGTCCTACACTCTAGAGACAATTTACAATTTTACCAAAGCCAATCCACCTGCAAGCCTGTACGTCTTCGGAGTGTGGGAGGAAACCAGCGTACCTGGAGAAAACCCATCCAGTCACAGGGAAACCGTGCAAACTCCGATCAGACAGCACCCTTAGTCAGGATGGAACCTGGGTCTCTGGTGCTGCAAGGCAGCAACTATACCACTGCACCACTGTACTACCTGTTTAATGTTGCTCTATATTTTACTTAACTGTCATGTTCCTGCAACAATATCATATTCATAAATTCCCTTGATACCATAAAGGTCTTTTTTTTTTCAAAAAGATAATTTTTGAAAACTAAAATCTAAGAATACAGATTGGCCCAAACATTGTTGTTAAAAAATTTATAATTTGTGGATCAAAGTTGTACAAGCTTTATGGGAAATTCAGAAACATTACATTTCTGCTTTAGTTTCTCTTAATAATCTTTTCTTGAATGCCACTTTTGTGTGAATTAATAATATACAGAACATTGGTTGTTTCTATGCTAGTTGTACTGTATGATGCAATTTAAGAAAATGCCTTTTTAGATTCTACTTGCACTGAAATCATAGCATCATCGAAAACAATGGGTATTCATTCCTATCCTGTTCTCTAGAACCCTAGTTCCAGCATCCGTCCATCTGCGAGAAGATGGTGCGGCTTTGATGTTGTCCTGTTTGGGGATGGAAACGTTTCATCTGTGGTTGCATTTTCTGCTGTGGCTGACTAGGCCTATCCTTGATAGGCAGACCCCCCCACAGCTTCCACAGGTGAAGTTGAACCACATGCTGTTGTGGTGCTTCATACCCGCCTGGAGGTCCTTTCTCCACCTCCCCCGGACCACAGCAGCCACTTCATAGTTGTCAGTGTCAACGTTAAAATCTATTTTAATCGTATCCTTGTATCAATTCAGTTAAGCACTTTCAGGGCTGTCTGACATCTGGATGGGAGACAGTCTGTGGATACTAGGACAGTAGGCTCACTATCAGGGGAGAAAATAATGGAACTGGTAGGACTTTATAGATTAATGAATAAAATTAATTAATTAATAATTTATAGATTAATGAATAAAATTAATTAATTAATAATTAATTAATTAATTAAACTTTAGGACTCTAGTTAGGCCGTATCTAGAGTATTGCATGCAGTTTAGTTACAGTTAGAGATACAGTACCCACGAGTCCGCACTGACCAGCGATCCCCATCCACTAGCACTCTCTGATACACACTAGGGCCGACTTACAAACTTTACCAAAGCCAATTAACCTACAAACCTGTACATCTTTAGAGCATGGGAGGAAACTGGAGCACCCTGGGAAAACCCACGCGGTCACGGGAAGAATGCACAATTTCCGTACAGACATCACCCGAAGTCAGGATCGAACCTGGGTCTCTGGTGCTGTAAGGCAGCCACTCTACCATTACGCCACTGTGCCGCACACACTGGTTTCAGGTTACCCCATTACAGGAAGAATGTGGAGGGTTTGTGGAGGTGTGGAGAAGACTTTACTAGACATTGCCTGGATTATAGGATATTGGCTGCAGAGAGAGGTTGGATCCAGAGTAGACACAAAATGCTGGAGTAACTTAGTGGGTCAGGCAGCATCTCTGGAGAGAAGGAATGGGTGACGTTTCGGGTCGAGACCCTTCTTCAGACGGATCCAGACTTGTTTTCCCTGGAATGGTGGAGGTTGAGGAAAGACTTGACAGAACTATATAAAATGATGAGAGGCATAGTTAGGGTAGTCAGCTAAAACCTTATTCCAGGTTGGAAAAATCAAATACCAGTGGGCACAGCTTTAAGGTGAAAAGGGGCAAAGGTTAAAGGAGATGTGAGGGGCTAGTTTTTACACTAATTATGTGAGTGGCCTGGACTGCGCTGCCAGGGGTGGTGGTAGAGGCAGATACCATAGTGGTCTTTAAAATACTTTTAGATAGGCTCATGGATAGGTAAGGAATGGAAGGATATGTATTATGTGCAGGCAGATAAGAGTTTGTCTTGGCATGTTGTTCAGAATAGATATAGTAGGTCGAGGGCCTGTTCCTGTGCTGTTCTATGCTCTATGTTCTTTGGTAAACTAAATCGATGCCCCATAAAGAATATCAGTCTTATTGGATATGCAAAAGTGATAACTTCTAGTCTTTGTAATTATGAATTGCATTCAACTAGTTATATTAAAAAATATTAATGAATGGAAAGACTTACATTTTGGAATTGTACATAAGTTAAGGCAGGATTTTTAGCGCAGCAAGTACCTTTAAAATGTTGTCCCTGTTGTAACAAACTCATGAAAACTCAGAACAGTTTTCAATGAGCCATTCTTGTTGATAGTTCTTGCAGTGTGTGCCATGCGTTGCTAACTAAATAAATCAATGAAGCATATTAAAATATTATTAAATTGTTGATGTAGAATGGCTGGGTCACTCAACACAGGAGAATCCGGTGAGAATGTTTCCATTACATCTGCAGAACTAAAACTAAACTCCAGTTCCCCACAGATATCAGATAGCAATATAGGTATCATATTGAATTGCTTGCTGGCATGAATAATGGCAACATCACAAGATGAGTTTCCTACCAACTTGAGATGAAAAAATCCATAATTTGTTACTTTACTAGCTAACGCAAAAGTGGCAGTGAAGTAAAGCATAAGTGATGTGAAGGTCAGAGTATGAAGAACCACAAAATATTTGAATTTCTTGTAGACTTGCATGACTTAGCTCCCACAAATGTTGAAATATTTATGTCATTTTACATGGCCTATACCTGTGTTTCTGGGCTGTCTTGGGTGCCTGATTTTACTGATCCCAAAAATTGTCAGTGACATTTTTGATTCCAGCAAATTTGGATTCAGGAATAAGCAAAGTAACCAGCTCATTGAACATGGATATAGAATAAAGTGAACCTAATACAGTGTGGAAAGTATGCACTCTTTTTGTGCAGTAGTACAACACTTTTGGAGTAAATAGTCCAAGTTTGTGAGTATAAGTGAAATGAACAGGAAAATGTGTGCTTAGAACCGCTGCCTGTTCTGACAATATGTGTAAAATATATTGAAACTACTAGCACCAGCAAAACAGTAAAAGCACAGTATTTCAACATATTGGTAAAAGACTGCTTTTAAAATAGTGGAGTAAATAACATTCTATTTCAGCCCAACACACATAGGAAATGCAAAAACTTAAAAGATTTCTAGCTTGTCTTTTATAAATGCTTAATTGCCCAAACAGGACCTATTCATTATCAGTTTATGCAATACACGTACGATATTTAGTACTGGTGTTGATACTAAATAGCAATTTAAAAGTGTTAGTTAATGTCTGCTTGGATTTAAATTGAATGACATGTAGAGAGTTGTGGTGTTATATGTGTCATAAACAGCAATGCCCCTAGTGAGCCGATGTCTATCAGTTAGTCCCTCGTGGACTTTAAGAGTTTTATCTTCTCCCTGGCAGATAGATAACAAAAGCCTGCAAGCCTTTGTGAGGCAGAGACAGGTCTTTATACATCTTTGATTTAAGAATATGCAACAGTTGGTTTTGTCTGCACTGCTTCTTCCTGTCCCTCGAACTTGACCTAAAGTACCAAGAGACGAAAAACGAAGAGCAGTCTTTCTTGGTTTGACGCAAAATTAGGTGAAAACGCTTATGTCTATGAATATTTGAGGGGAATTTTTTATAAAACATCATATCTTTAAAGACAAATTCTATTTACTGAACGGGACTGTTTATTTTTGTCCTCTCTATTTGGACTTTGTATCTCATCTCCTTTCGAGAAAGATTCAGGTTCTTCATCATTAGGGTTTATCTAATTAATCTCATTTCTCTTTTCCCTCTCAACCATCCACATTGCCACTCCCTGAAAATTAAAAATAGTAGAAATGAATAATTGAGCCCATTGGCACCAGTATTGGAGCAATTGCACCATGTTTCAACTGTCGACTAGCATCTGCATTGTCCATTCTTTGTCAGCGGTAAAGGAAATGAAATTAGACTAATATGAATGTAATTTTTGCCCTGATTAAAGGACTGTGATCACCCTAGGCATTGCCTGACCAGGTCTTGACTTGCGAGATATTTCTTGCTCTGGGAACATCAGTCACTGGGAATGCGCCTGTCTCCTTAGGTCATCGTTCTTCAGATTCACTAGTTTTACACGGAACATAGGCTAAAAAATCTAGACTTCCTTTGGGGTGTTAATTAAGATGAGCATCAAGAATTAATCAGCAAAGTCATTAGGGCGAAGAGGAACTGTCTGAAGGCCTCAATATAAAACAGGCTGACCGAGAGGAGAAATGAGCCTTCAGCTATTGACAAAGAGAAAACAACCACCCAGACCGCAGAATGACACAAAGATTCATATAAGTATAACATTTTACATTCATTTTACTTGTCAGCTTGTCAAGCTTAATTATAAAGGTTGATTCGCTATTTGGTAGAATGGAAAAATCATGAAAACCTGGTCTTTTGAATCTCACTCTATGGCCATCCTCAGACAAAAGCTTAGGAAAGCGTGTATCTATGAGCAAAATTAACAGGGAATATGGAAAATGTTTTCTGAAAGTGTAAAAAATATTGTAAAAATGTATTATTGATTGCTCATCCTTTTCACAGGATGTGGAGGCAATAAATATGATGTTAGTGATGTGTGGCTGAACTTTATATTTTAGAGGAACACAGAGTTAATCTATTTCAATTCCATTATCCATTTGCCTTCCACAATAAACCACGGTGTATGCTTATTGTTATACTAACTTCCTTTTTGGGAATCATAACTAAGACATTTTTTAACATATGAAGCATAATAGTTGGCAATGACATTACTGCAGGTGTTCACTTCAGATGCATTGCTATTTACTCATCCAAAATTCAGAACAAACATTGGTGCATTTGTTTCCTTGCTTTAACAGCATTAATACCTGCCTTACATGAACATAACATTAGAATGTGTGAATGTAAAATGATACCGTAGCTGTGATAATACTTGGTTTTGGATGTCTTATAATGTGTAGGTACCAAGATCTTCCTTTGTTTCTGAGATGAAGAGTCACTGCACTTACTATCAGTTCAACAGTCCAAAAGTAAACGTGCTTGTTGCCATGCTTCTAAAGACAGATCAATGGCAGGGTTTTCACAAACATGTTGATGTTTAAACACTTGAAGTGACTAAAAATGAACAATTAAAGTTTTCCCTCATGATCATAAAATACAAGTTTGTGTGTCATAGATCATAAGGTCATAAGTGATCGAAGCAGAATTAGGCCATTTGGCCCATCAAGTCTACTCCGCCATTCAATCATGACTGATCTATCTCTCCCTCCAAACCCCATTCTCCTGCCTTCTCCCCATAACCTCGGACACACATACAAATCAAGAATCTATTTATCTCTGCCTTAAATACTGTATATCAATTGACTTGGCCTCCACAGCCATCTGTGGCAAACAATTCCACAAAGACGATTTAGGCAATATAAATGGAAGATGGTGCTCACTATATGTATACAAAGCATCAGAAATTGGTTGTAGCTATCAGTCTTCAATCATTACTATGAAATAATCCAGGCACTCAAGAGTTCCAGACATCACATAAAGCCCCTGAGAAGCTTTAAGGCGCAGATTGACAGATTCTTGATTAGTAAGGGTGTCCGGGGTTATGGATAGAAGATAGGAGAATGGGGTTGAGAGGGAAAGATAGATCAACCATGATTGAATGGCGGAGTAGACAGGATGGGCTGAATGAACTAATTCTGCTTATGAACTTATAAATCCTGCTTACGTTAAACAAAATTGCAAATGCATTTGAGCTCAGTAGTACTAATTGAACATTTCAAGTCATTTAATAATAGGTGTGCAAAAGGGCACAAAGTGCTGACATAAGTCAGCGGGCCAGGCAGCATCTCTGGAGAACGGATAGGTGACATTTCAGGTTGAGACCCTTCTTCAGATGATGGGTCTGAAGAACGATCTCAACACAAAACGTCATCTATCCATATTCTCCAGAGATGCTGCCTGACCTGCTGAGTTACACCAGCTCTTTGCGCCCTTTTGTGTATTAATCAGCATCTGCAGTTCCTTGTTTTTACTCCTTAATAATATTTGTATATTGGTTACAGTGTAATGGCTGATACTAATCAATTAAGAACATTGTGGAACTTGAAATCCGAGCTAAATCATTGATTCTACATGAACTGTGAGAAATCGTATATGTTACATCTTCTTGCATTTGAATACTAGTCTTTTCTTAATTCATTGTTATCTACTTTACTCAAAATTAAATCGCTAAATCTATACAATTATTTTTGTATGGTGTCTACACTGTCCAAATACCATGTGAATCCATTTTTCCCCTTCCTCAGCCGTCCAGCAGTTCAACTGGGTACACCACCCAAAATAGTGGTGTTCTATATCTGCCATGTTGAATTGAGAACTATGTTTTGTGAGTTCCTTCACCCCTGGTCTATTCAAATTGGTTTCCTCTATTAAAATTGGTCTTCAGCGATCAGACCTCTTCGCTCTGAATCTTAGAAGATCATTGACAAGGAAATTGAAAGCACTTGAGCAAAGGACAATGTCCTGAAAAAGTTATCTGATAATTTTCTTTGGACCACTGCCATTTTTCTTCAAGGTACGTCTCAGCCTGTGGGCAATTTTGTCCCCGAACCCTTTTGATTGGTTTTACAAAGAAACCTTTGATCCCATACTCGATAAAATGCCTCCTTGTTGTCAAATTATGTTAATTTCCTCAGAATTTCTGAGTTCACTTCTATGTCTGCACTAAGCTAGCAATGTGGCCTGAAGATAAGTTGTTCTGGCTGAGCCCTAACTCAGCAATAATATACGGTTGTTTTGGTGGGAAAGTACAATTTAATAGCATTGTTGATGGCTCCTTCTATCCTTGGACATTTACATGTAAACATAAGGAACTGCAGATGCTGGTTTCCAAAAAGACACAACGTGCTGGAGTAACTTTGACACAAAGTGTCAAACGAAATACATTTTATTTGACACAATTTAGAATTTTCAACTTTGGTGAATATGGATACGATAGACAATAGACAATAGACTATTGTTGGGGGAGTCCAGAACCAGGGGCCACAGTTTAAGAATAAGGAGTAAGCCATTTCGAACGGAGACGAGGAAACACTTTTTCTCACAGAGAGTGGTGAGTCTGTGGAATTATCTGCCTCAGAGGGTGGTGGAGGCAGGTTCTCTGGATGCTTTCAAGAGAGAGCTAAATAGGGCTCTTAAAAATAGCGGAGTCAGGGGATATGGGGAGAAGGCTGGAACGGGGTACTGATTGGGGATGATCAGCCATGATCACATCGAAGGGCCAAATGGCCTACTCCTGCACCTATTGTCTATTGTCTGTTGTCTATTTACAAAATGATTGAGAAAAGCAGGAATATTATAGGCTGTGCATGGACTCCTAGAGTTCATAATACAGAGTGAAATAAGAAGTAATTGATCGAACAATGAACAGCCAATATAGATTTTAAAAGTGCAGGTCAAACTTGACTAATATAATTGATTTTTTTCCATGAGTTCAGAGTATACAAATAAAGAATATTTGATTGAAATTGTACTTTTGGAATTTTTGATCGGTTGTCAAGTAAGTGATTTAAGCCAAAATAAAAACAACATAGATGGAGGCACAAGTCGGGCTTAGTAACTAAAACGAGTTGCATTTGGATGGTGGTATGGGCTGGAAATCTATGTTTAGATTAATTAAATTATAAATTATTTCTCATGCCATTTTACGGTATATTTGGGCTTGGGGGAAATTTATGCCTCTCCTATAGTTATGATACTGACTTGCTTTAACTCACGGCATCAGAAACAAACACAAATAATGCACAAGTCGTAACCATGATTGGTACAGCTGAATTGTCCTGTTCCGATTGACCACATAAGGGTGAACCAGATAAGCAACCAACAGGATTCAAAGGAATTTTTTTCTTGGCACTTCGACAATTAAATAGGTTGCAATTAAATCTGGAACTTTCTGCAAAGAAACTAACTTTTTAAATCACAACTATCCCCACTTTTGCCAAGAATTGCCACAAGAAAGCATTAAAGGTCGGTGGGGGCGCTGCGAGACGACTGCCCTGCCAGCAGCATGTTCGTAATTTCTACTTTTTGGGGTTTTTTTCAGTATGTCCAAATGTGTGTTTTAATGTCTCTTGGTGTGTCTTGTGTGGAGGATGGTGAGGGGGGGAAAGGGGGGAACCAACTTTTTCCATGTCATCTCCCTTGTGGCCTAATACCATGGATTGGTGCGGCCTTTCCCGGAGTCGGGCCCAGAGCTTCAGCAGCAGGTACTGCGTGGACTTTTTTTCATTGTGGAGCGGGGCAAACCCATGCCAGGGTCACCAGAAGGTAGTGCTCCGATCACTGGCCCACGGACTGTTCAGCCTGAGTCTGTGGAGCTTCTAGCCACGGGCGCGGCATCCGGAGCCTGGGATCCCTCGTTGGGGATCCCCGGAGGAGAAGAGCTCCGACCGCCGGTCCGCGGCCTACAACATCTTGAAGATGCGGTCTGCGGAGCTTCTAGCCATGGCGTGGAGTTACCATCTGGAGAGGGATCACTCGCCAGGGATCCCAGGAGAAGAGATCCGACCGCCGACCTGCGGCCTACAACATCTTGAAGCCGCGGTCTCCGGTAGGGAAGCGCCGATTCGGGACTTACTTCAGACGAGAGAGCCTGTATATCTGGCCGCCCGCAGCGGCGACTGCGGAGGTTTATGGCCCCGACCACGGGGGAACAATGGAGGAGGGCTGACTGTACTTTGTGCCTTCCACCTCAGTGAAGAATGCTCTGGTGGATGTTTGTGTTAAATTTTTATTGTGTTTTGTGTGTTCTTTTTGATTGTACCGCTGCTGGCAAGTTCATTTCACTGCACTTTATTGTGTATGTGATGAATAAATCTGATTGATTGATTGATTGATTGAAGTAGATGGCAGACAGAGGAAACAAAAGCTTGCAGCATTTTGAAAATAAATTAATTGATGGGATCTGGACTTTTCTGGCATGGTCAGCATTTATTGCCCATGATGTTTAGCGCTGGAGAAACTGCGACAGCACAGTGGTGCAGCAGGTTGACACAGTGGCACAACGGTGGAGATGCTGCCTTACAGAGCAAGAGACCCAGGATTGATCCTGACTATGGATGCTATCTGTATGGAGTTTGTACATTCTCCCTATAACCACGTTAGTTTTCTCCGGGTGCTCCAGTTTCCTCCCACATTCCAAAGACGTACAGATATAGGTAAAAATTGTATATTGACCCGAGTGTGTATGATTAAGGCTAGTGTACGGTGTGACCGCTGCAGAATCAGTGGACTAAACAGAGCTGTATTTTTAAAGTGTAAAGTAAACATAGCAGTGAGCTGCCTTCTTGAACAGCTGCTCTCCGCATGGTGAGAGTGGCCCACAGTGGTCTTGGGTGTGGTGATGCAGGGTATGAAACCAATGACAATGAACAACCAATGGCATATTGCATTTTGCAAATCTTAGTGCTGGTGCTATTTCCATGCAGGTGCTGCCCTTGATTAGGAAATAGTGTCAAGGTAGCCTGGTCAAGCAATTGATGCTAGAAATTTGTATTTAGGATGATTTCAGAATTGGAGAACAGACAACAAAGGGATGTTTCCACTAATGGGAGAGTCTAAGACCAGAGGCTACGGACTCAGAAAAAAAGGACGTACCTTTAGATAGGAAATAAGAAGGAATTTCTTTAGTCAAAGGGTGGTGAATCTTCCAAGAATTCATTGTCACGGATGGCTCTGGAGGCCAATATATAGTGTATTTTTAAAGTGGAGAGTGAGGGCGTCAAAGGTTCAGGGAGAAGGCAGGAGAATAGGGTTGAGAGGGAAAGATAGATCGGCCATGATGGAATGGCTGAGTAAACTTGATGGGTCAAACAGCCTAATTCTACTCATATGACTTATGAACATGAAATAGAAACACATGCATAGTGATATTCAGAACATGGGAGATTTTTCAAGTTTGGTCCATTCTAACAATTGAATCCAATTAAGTCAAGAGATGGCAAGGCCTGAAAGTCAATGGCCTGCCTCTCAGTTTCAGAAGGCAGAGCTCATCCAATGCTGTGCCAACTTCGACATTCAAATGTTTCCAGTCACCAAAGTACTATGGCAATTTGGAGGGAGTTTATGATGAAAGTATTGCAGTTTGAGGTCACCCTTGATGATCAGTGAGAACACCATTCTGTGTGGATATTGTCTTTGAAACTTGAGCCTGTGGGAGCAATGCTCTTCAGTTATTTCTAACTCACTGCATTAGCCTGTAATTGCAGCAGGAGGCAAACTGACAGGTACTTCGATGCCACCTGACAGCTTCTGGCAGCATCACTGGGCTTCTATTCACCTTCTCCATTTAGTCCTGCTAAATCCCATCTGCGCACACACAGCAGTCTTTTCTCTTTCCATAGACAAGCGTGCGTGATTAAAACAAAAAAAGAAAATTGCATTTCATGGTTTTTCAGAACCATATTTGAAAAAGAAAACTTAACACATAATTCAGATAACAGTAGTTTAGAGATACAGCATGGAAACATCCTCTTCGGCCCACCGAGTCCACACCAACCAGCGATCCCCTCAAACTAACACTATCCTACACACACTAGGGACAATTTCTGATTTTCAGGGACAAATTCAAATGTACAATTTTACGAAGCCAATTAGCCTATAAACCTGTATATCTTTGGAGTGTGGGAGGAAACCGGAGCTCCTGGAGAAAACCTACTTGAGGGAGAATGTACAAACTCTGTACAGATAGCATCCGTAGTCAGGAGGGAACCTGGGTCTCTGGTGCCGTAAAGCAGCAACTGTACCGCTGCACTACTGTGCCGGTCAGATAGATTTTTTCTAAATCTAATAATAATAATACACAAGGTTAGTGAATAATTGGATAACTTTCTGTAAAAAAATAGATCTTCCTAATCTTTCCTGTTAATACAGCCATGTAATCTTTGCTAAACATACAAAGATGCTTGATTTTTATTCTGAGTTTCTTTGCATTTTATGACAATTAAGGAATATTGTCACCACTTCAGTAATCAGCACTGGAGAACACAAATAGGGTGGCACAGTGGCCCAGAGAGACCCAGTGGCTGGGAGAGCTGCTGACCCAAAGTGCCAGATACCCGGGTTCGATCCTGACGTCGTGTGCAGTCTGTGTGGAATTTGCACGTTCTCCCTGTGACTGCGTGGTTTTCCCCAGGTGCCCCGGTTTCCTCCGACATGCCAAAGATATACTGGTTTGTAGGTTAATTAGTCTCTGTAAATTGCCCCTGGTGTGTAGGGAGTAAATGTGAAAATGTGATAACATAGAACTAGTGTGAACGGGTGATTGATGGTCATTGTGGATTTGGTGAGGCAAAGGACCTGTTTCCATTCTGTATCTTTCAATCAAACATACAAAGCGGTGAACCTGGGAAGAACTAGAAAGTGAGAATAGCATGTTTACTGAATAAACTACAGAAAAGGTAGAGTTGGTATGTGGAGGAAGTACTTCAAAAACGATTAATTGAAGCTGGAGCAGAACTGGACTGTAGAAACCTAACTACAATATATTCTTTCTCTTTCTCTATTATAGACTGGCATCTTTTAGAATGACTGAGTAAGAAATTTGCTCCTTACTGAGGTGGAAAGTTTATGGCCCTAATTTGTATTCTTAAATGCTTTAGTTTAGTTTAGTTTATAGATACAATGCAGAAGCCACCGAGTCCAAGCCGATCAGCGATCACCCTGTATACTAACCTATGCACACTAGGGACAATTTTACAATTCACTGAAGCCAGTTAACTTACAAACCTGTACGTCTTTGGAGTGCTGGAGGAAACTGGAGCACCCGGAGAAAATCCACATGGTCACAGGGAGAACGTACAAACTCCATACAGAGAGCACCCATAGTCAGGATCGAACCCGGATCTCTGGCATTGTAAAGTGGCAACTCTACCGTTGTGCCACTGTGCCACCCAGAGTTTTCACTTTGTGTTCTCAGTTTCTTACTGTGATAACATCTTCTAATATCTGGCAAAAGCACCATGCTATGTTATATTCAGAGCAGATCTGCTGGCTCAGAATGAGCTGTTCATGAGGTGCCATAGGCCATCAGCAGCTGAAGACTACATTATACCACGTGGTCCAGAAATATTAGCAACTTTGGTGTTATCAGCAAACCAAGCAATTAACCATGTTTCAATGGGGAATGCCAAGGACAGCGATAGCCTTGCCTGAAGATGCAGTGCTAATACTAATCTGATAAGACATTGTCATACAGTCATACACCATGGAAACAGGCCCTTCGGCCCATTTTGTCTATCCCAACATAGATGCTCTATCTAGGTTAGTCCCATTTATCTGCATTTGGTCCATTCACCTCTAAACCTTTCCTGCCCATGCACCTGTCCAAATGTATTTTAAATGTTGTTATTGTATCACGTCCCTCTGTGTGAAAAAGTTGCCCTTCAGGTTCACATTAACTCTATCCCTTCTCATCTCAAACCTTTGCCCTCCAGTTCTTGATTACCCTCCCTGGGAAAAAGATTCTGTGCATTCACCCAATCTATTCCCCTCATGATTTTATACACCTTTATAAGATCACCCCTTGGCTTCCTGCTCTCCTGCACTAAAGTCCGAGTTTGACCAAACTCTCCTGCAACAAGCACTGGAGTTCTGACAACATCCTTGTACATTTTATCTGTACCCTGATGGACAAGGGTCCTACCTCTAGTTGCCCCCCTTTACTTTCAGTCTGAAGGGATCCGACCCGAAATGTCACCTAATCCTTTTCTCCAGAGATGCTGCCTGACCCGCTGAGTTGCTTCAGCGCTTTGTGTCTATCCTAGGTATAAACCAGCACCAGCAGTTCTTTCCTACACACTTCGCTGTACCCTGTCCAACTTCATGAGATCTTTCCTATGGCAGGGTGACCAAAACTGAACACATTTCTTGGTCTCACTAACGTCTTGCAAAACATGGCCATTTAAATGTTCAACAGCAGGAGTAATATGCTAAAGCAAAGTGATCACATAATCAATGTAATAGATCGAAGCACTTAACTAATGTTATGTTCACCCGCGAATGTTGATGTTAAATTAAAACAAAACATTGTTAGGAGGAGGATCGTGAACATTAATGGAAGTGAAAAAGAGAAGGCCAAGTTATTTATAAATAACTTCAGCGAACAGTTCTGCTTGGATACTTGATCTCACCATCCCCTCATGCCTTCACAAACGCCTGCTTGGTGTGATTTGAATCAGCCGAGAGCACTGGCTAGCAGAGCTCAGCAACAAAGGTACACAAAAATGCTGGAGAAACTCAGCGGGCGCAGCAGCATCTATGGAGCGAAGGAAATAGGTGACGTTTCGGGCCGAAACCCTTCTTCAGACTGATAGGGGGTGGGGGGGGGGGGGGGAGAAGGAAGGAAAAAGGGAGGAGGAGGAGCCCGAGGGCGGGGGGATGGGAGGAGACAGCTCGAGGGTTAAGGAAGGGGAGGAGACAGCAAGGGCTAGCAAAATTGGGAGAATTCAATGTTCAAATGCTCAGCAACATCCTGCTGAAGATTGTGCTCCAGGATTAGTTGCTTCTTCAGCCAAGTCATTCAGTATAGCTACAATATTGATGTCCACCTGGGAATGTGTGAAACTGCCCAGTACTGGCCTTTCCTATAGAACAGAACAAATTCAATTTGCGCAATTACTGCATCATCAGTCTACTCTCGATCATCAGCAAGACCATCAGGCTATGAAACACTACAACCTCCAAATGAGCTCTGAACTAAATAGACTTGGGGGCATTGGTTTTGTATTTTTTTTGTTTGATTTTTTGTTTTTATGTGCCTGTAGAGAGCAGTCCTGAACTACTATCTACCTCATTGGAGACCCTCGGTCTATCTTTGACTTTACTGGACTTTATCTTGCACTAAACGTTATTCATGTTATTCTATTTATCATGTATCTGTACACTGTGGATGGCTTGATCGTAATCATGTACTGTCTTTCTGCTGGCTGGTTAGCACGCAACAAAAGCTTTTTACTGTATCTTGGTACATGTGACAATAAACTAAACAGAAAAATATATGTTAAAAAAACCAAACCTTTTTTTGTTTATTATATTGTTTACATGTATAGTATTATCTGATTTGATTGGATAGCATGCGACCAAAGCTTTCACTGTACCTCAATATATGTGATAATAACAAACCTAACCTAGTAGAAATAAAGAACTGCAGGTGTTGGTTTAAATCAAATCGACACAAAGTGCTGGAGTAACTCAGTGGGTCAGGCAGCATCACTGGAGGAAAAGGAATAGGTGGCATTTTGGGTCGGGACCCTTCTTCAGACAATCTGAATACACAATGGCAGCGTGCTCAGTCTGAAGAAGGGTCTCATCCTGACATGTCACCTATCCATATTCTCCTGAGATGCTGCCTGACCCACTGAGTTACTCCAGTCCTTTAGGTATCCTTTTTTGTATTAACCAGCATATGTAGTTCTTTGTTTCTACAGTATCTGTTTGGAAAGCATGCAATACAAAGAGTTTCACTGTACCTCGGTACACATGACAATAATAAACCTAAACCTAAAAGCATAATTATGTATCTCTCCTTGTTATTCAACAGCATTTCCATTCCTGAATCCACCATGATCAACACCTATTTTATTATCTATTCTTTTACTATCTATTCATAACTCAACTGGAATAACTGCTAAGATATTATGACTGCAAAAGTAAGTCAGATCCTTGTATTCTACTTTGAATGACTAAACCCACTATCTACATGACACTAATTAAGACCATGACAGAAGACTTTCCACTTGTTTAGTTTAGAGATTCAGCGTGGAAACAGGCCCTTTGGACCACCGAGTCGGCGCCAACCAGTGATTCATTAATGCTGTCCTACACACTAGGGACAATTTTTACATTTATACCAATCCAATTAACCTACAAACTGTACTTCTTTGGAGTGTAGGAGGAAACCAAAGAACTCGGAGAAAACGCACACGGTCAGGGGGGAGAACGTACTAACTCCGTACAGACAAGCACCCGTAGCCGGGATCGAACCCCAGTCTCTGGCGCTGTAAGGCAGCAACTCAACCACTGAGCCACCATGCCGCCCTGTGGATGAGTGTAGAACATTGAGAACTGAGCTTCCTACTTGATTGCCATCTTACCGCCACCTTGAGCCTTCATCACCTTTGCCACAAATACACAGTGGCAGGGCGCTCACCTGAGCTATTCTTTGCAAACACATAATATTTAGCCTCAAGAAGGATGATGACAAGCAGGCACGTGGGAACACGAAAGCCAGAGAGTTCCTCTTCAAATTAAACAACATTCTGACTTGGAGATATCGTGTTGATCCTTCATTATTGCAAGTACACTTGCAGGAACACTCTTCCTGACAGTAACATAGGATTTCTTATCACACATTAACTTGAGCAGCTCACCACTATCTTCTCAGTAGCAATAAGAGTTGAGCAAACAAAATCCCAGTTTTGACAATAACACCCACACACCACATGAAAAAAAAGTGACATCAGAATTTTCAATTTTTTTGTAGGTGGGTGTTATTGTCAAAACTGACAATAGAGAAGCAAGTTTGACTGTGTGACTGAGATTGACAATATTGAAGGTTCATTGATCACAATACCAACTTTATAATTCCGTCACAGAAAATACTCAGACAAATATATGATATTAAAATTTTAAATGTTTTAAATAATAATAAATATACAGGATTGAGACATTTTTCTGTTTTTCACACAGAGAGTTGTGATTCTGTGGAATTCTCTGCCTCAGAGGGCGGTGGAGGCCGGTTCTCTGGAAACTTTCAAGAGAGAGCTAGATAAGGCTCTTGAAGATAGCGGAGTCAGGGGATATGGGGAGAAGGCAGGAACGGGGTACTGATTGTGGATGACCAGCCATGATCACATTGAATGGCAGTGCTGGCTCGAGGAACCGAATGGCCTACTCCTGCACCTATTGTCTATTGTCTATTGTTTGCAGTCTCATCAGGGTGATTTTGTATTATTCTACCTGCCCACAGTAAGCTTACACAGACCACATTTTAGCCCATCTGATTGCAATATGCTAGCATTTATTTCGATTGCTAGTCAGGCAATGCATTGCGCAATGACAAACTGCAATCATATTTCTTAGCATGAAACCAATATCTGGGTTCTTTAAAGTTAGAAATGAACCATGTCTAACTTCAAGATGACTGTATTAATTTTGAAGGATGCATTTTTTTTTGCACTATTAGTAAAGATTGTATAAACAAAACATTTCAGTCACTTTAGTATTAATGATACTAAGAAACAGAAAACAAAAGGAATGGCATAGAAATATATTATGCCGAATAATATTACTAGTCAATTTATCATCAGTTTTGACTGGTGCCTTGCACAAATTAACACATGCAACCAAGACTAAAGCAAGGAGCTTAATTTGACATGAAATATTTCACTCACTGGATGTGATGATTGCAAGTTTGCAATCATCTGAAAGTGTTAATTAATATCAACCAAATCTTTGCAAATGAATGTCTATTTGACACTCCTCAATTTTTATTTTCCATAATGCTGTTTGCTGGAGCATTATGAACATATAAGACTTTTATCACCATCCATGAATTCACATGAATTGGGATTGATATAATTTATTTAATTTGGAGGCTTTCTCTCCACAGCAGGTGGAGGCTGTGAGCTGTGACTGTCAGATCCTGCCACGGGTGCAGGGCACGACCTGGGAGACTGAGCTAAGGAATTGACCTTGTCACAGTTGAACACACACAGCTGCTAACCCACTGTTTGGTCACATTATCTGGTGCAGCACAATGTAGTCTTCTAATTAACTTAAGATAAGAACTATATTGAACCCTAATTGGTAATAATGAATTGTGAATGTTTAGTCTTTGTGGCTATGGCTGCATTTAAAAAAAAACATTTTTTATTCAAATTCAATGTGAACAAAAGTACACACTAGGAAAAACAAAAAAAAACAAGAAAAGTTTTAAATATTAATAGGTATTTTGTCACTGTTAAAATGCAAACATTGATTTAGATATAAATTGCTATGTAAACAATGAGGATGTTAAAGATATTGAATTATGATGTAAAACTGCACTTTTCCCTTGTCTCTTAATTGTACGTTCTTTTCTGTAAATGATCAATTCCAGCCAGCAATCTGTTCAGTTCTGTCATATTTGAAAAAGTCATGCTTGATCCTCAAACAGGAAAATTATTTGTTTAACATTTTTTCACATCAAATTGGACAGGAAGGTGGATATATAGTTGTAAGCACCATTTCAAGCTCAACAAGATGCACATTGTATAACAGTGTCAAAGAATATATGTGCAATTGTTTAATCAGTCGAATAACTAATTTTCACATCATAAAGTAATATATATTCAAATAAATAAAACCACAACCACAGTGCCTGAGTGATGAATGAATAAATGATCATCTTGATTAGTATATTATCACATTGGTGTTGGACTGTTGTAAGGTTTTGTTGTGTTGCTCAATCGTCTAGTATTTCTAGTACAAGTGCCAACATTCACTCAGCAATTTTAAATAAATATTTTATTGTTATGTATATATGTATGAAGGCTAAGCTCAATTTTAAAACAATGGTCATAAGTATTAAACCCACAGGCTTGGATTGTCATTAGTGGTCCACATGGCCCCTTACCCTACTCAGATCTTGGCTGATCTGATTGTAACCTCAATTCTGCATTACCAAGCATGAGTGATGATCTTTCACATAATATTTTCCCTTAAAAATATTCAATGAATCTGCTTTCAACAGCCTTTGAGGAAGAGGGTTCCAAACGATATCAATCCTCTGAGAGACAAAGTTTCACCTCATAAGATCATGCGATAGGAACAGTATTAGGCCATTCGGCCCATCAAGTCTAATCATAATCATAATCATACTTTATTAGCCAAATATGTTTTGCAACATACGAGGAATTTGATTTGCCATACAATCATACTAATACAAAGCAATAGAACACACAAAATACATTTTAACATAAACATCCACCACAGTGACTCCTCCACATTCCTCACTGTGATGGAAGGCGATAGAAAGTTCAAATCTCTCCCTTCTTTTCCTCCAGCGGTCGGGGGCCTCTAACCTTCCGTTGACGGGATGATCTTACTCCCTTAGTCGGCAGCGGGCCTCCTCGTCGGGGCGATCAAGCTCCTGCATCAGGGGGCAATCTCATCTACCCCGGGTCGGGGCCAGTCGAACGTCGTGCGGTTTTGGAGCTTCCCAACGTTGGTCTCTTATTGGGGGGGGGGGTCGGAGTATCATCCGACCACCCCCCCCCGTCCACCCCACACTTAAAACAAACCAGAGAACATTAACACATCATTTTTAAACACACTAAAAATAACAAAAAAAAAACAAAAAGGACAGACTGTAGGCGAGACTGCCATCGAAGGGCCACCATGTGGTATAAGCACCACCTGGTGGTAGGTTAATAGACCCGGTAGTCTACTTCGCAATTCAATCATGGCGGATCTACCTCTCCCTCTTAACCCCATTCTCCTGCCTTGTCCCCATAACCTCTGACATCCGTAACCCCATTTCTATTTTAAATGGGCCACCCGTTATTTTTAACCTATTTATTTTAATTCTAGATTCTCCCGAAGAATTAAATATTCTTTCCACCCTGTTAAGACATTGGGATCCCTCTACACCTCAGCAATTTACCACTCAGATAATATGCTTCTTTTATTATTTTTCCTGCCAAAATGGACATTTACATTTTCATACTTTGTAATCTATTTGCCGACTCTGCCCACTAACTTAGCTTATCCATCTTCCTACCATAGCCAAATTTAGAAACCATACCTTTGATGCCTTCAACCAAGTCTTATCTACAAATTGAATGGTGATGCAGCCCCAGCACTGATTTCTCTAGCAGACTATTTGATAGTACATGGAAACCCAAGAAAGACCCATTTATGCTTGCTCATCGTTTCTTGCCAGCCAGTCAATCTTCTATGCAGAGCAATGTATATGTTACACCATGAGCTTTTATTTTCCATTATCTTCTTTGATGTGATGCCTGAAAACACGTCTCCTGAACATCTAAGTGCAGTGAAGCCATTGGTTCCTCTTCATCCACAGCACATATTGCATCTTCCAAGAACTCCATTAAAGGCTCCATGGAAATGCAGGGAATAGAGGGACGTGGGTCATGCAGAGGAGGATGAGATCAGTTTGACTGGGTATCATATATGGCATAAACATTGTGGGCTGAAGGGGCCATTCCTGTGCTGTACTGTTCTATGTTCTATATTTGTCGAACTACCTTGATTTTTTTTCTGAGTGCCCTAATAGAAAATCTTCAATAATAATTTTCCAACATTTTTTCCAATAACAGATGTTAAGTTAACTGAGTGGTAGTTTCCCACTTTCTGCTTCTTTTATTTTTTTGGATGTGAGTTACATTTGCTATTTTAGCATCTGTCTCTCCATTCCATGCATATACATGTGCCCATCGAAAAGCCTCTTAAATGTCACTATCGTATCTGCCTCCTCCACCACCCTGGCAGTGCGTCCAAGCACCCACCACCTTCTGTACAATATGATTGCCCCGCACATCTCCATTAAACTTTGCTCCTCTCACCTTAAAGCTATGCCCTCCAGTATTTGATATTTTCACCCTGGCAAAAAGGTTCTGACTGTCTACCTTATACCTCTCATAATTTTATATACTCTTTATGTAAAAAAACTTGCTCCTCACATTTAAACATTACCTCTTTCACCTTAAAGCTGTGCCCTCTGATATTTGATATTTCCATCCTAGTATAAAGGTTCTGGCTGTCTACCTTATCTCCGCCTCTCATCATTTTATATAGTTCTATCAGGTCTCCCCTCAACCTCCAGAGAAAACCATCCAAGTCTCTCCAACCTCTCCTTGTAGCTAACATCCTTAATCAGACACAGGTAATCCTCCTCTGGACACTTTCCAAAGTCTCCATATCCTTCCTATATCGGAGTAGCTGGAACTGCATGCAATATAGGGGAGTTCACAAAAATAAAACCAATGAGTAATTACCTCACCAGCCATTTCTTGATAAGACTCTCAGATGAAGTGTGTCAACACCAAGAGCCTTGTGAGCCCACAGCTCCAGAAATGTGCTCATTACAGTGTACTCCCACAAAATGGCAGTTCAGCTAATGAAAATTCACCCTTACGGAATTCACAAAACACCGCCAAAAGATTTAGGGCAGCACAGAGGTGCAGCGGTAGGATGCTCCAGTTTCCTCCCATATTCCAAAGCCATGCAGGTTTGTAGGTTAATTGGCTTCTGTAAACTGTCCCTTGTGTAAAGGATTGAACTAGTGAACGGGGATCACTGGTCGGCGTGGACTCGGTGGACGGAAGAGCCTGTTTTTGCATTGTAAGTCTAAAACTAAAAACTAAACTAAAACATTTGAGACTTTCAGTATCCATGAAAAACAACTCAATTTTGTGCAAAATGTAATGGAAGCAAGCATTTTTGTCCATTTTTATCAAGCGTTTGTCAAGGCCATTAGGAACACAACTCCTCCATAAAGCGTGGGAATACTGAACCACTTTCCTGGTGTTGCTCACTGCCAATTCCTGGTTTGTGGCTGTTTCTGGATGTTATCTACAGTACATACACAAGAGAAGCCTATTGCAAAAGATATGTTTCCTTCACCAGGGAAATATGGAGAACACCCTCTGGATTCTCTCAGCTAAATCCCCCAATTCCTTAGATAGACACAAAATGCTGGAGTAACTCAGCGGGAAAGGCAGCATCTCTGGAGAGAAGGAATGGGTGATGTTTCGGGTCAAGACCCTTCTTCAGATTGAGAGTTGAATTAGTGGACCAATCTGTTCCCAGGTCATTCCCCATGTGGGTTACACCAGAAACCGGAAGCAAGCTCTCTGCTCCGAGCTTGTACAAAGCAAGAGATTTCTAGGACGGAGAAAATGCTTTGAGGATGTTCTCAAACCCCCTTGAAAATAAAAATAATATCCTCACTGACAGGGTAACCTGGTCTGTGAATACTCAAAACACTCAAAAGATGGAACATCCAACAAGCACTGAGCAGTTTGTGTTTCCACACAAGAAGAACAAAAGATGTGACTTTGTCTGCGCCAGAAATGTGGCAACTCTTTGTGTACTGCCTTGGTGAGGTCTGCTGTATGGTTTTACCAGGTTCTATGCAAAACAAAAAATGCTGCTGTACCTAGGTACTTGTAACAATAAAGTATCATTGAATCACGTATAGGCTCAGAAGAAACGGTGGAAAGAGAGGGATGGAAACTCCAATGTAATCCACTATTTTTCCCATCAAACACTGCCTCTCCCACCTGTGGATTCTTGGCATCAATCATCATACAACCCCTGAGACTGAGTAGAAGCAAATCAATCATAGCTTTTGTCGACCATCTACCTATCAACTCACCCTCCCCCCTCTCACCTATATCATCCTATTACCCTCCAGGCTTTGTCCTGCTACTCCTCTCTCCATCTTTTCTTCCTCCCCCCAACCCACTACAATCAGTCTGAAGAAGGGTCCCAAACCAAAATGTCACCTTTCATGTTCTCCAGATCCACTGAGTTACTCCAGCATTTGGTGTCTTCTTTTGTAAACTACTCTCTGAAGTGGCGCAGCAGTAGAGTTGCTGCTTTACAGCACCAGAGAAACAGGTTCGATCCTGACTATGGGTGCTGTTTGTATGGAGTTTGTACATTGTCCCTGTCAATGCGTGAGATTTCTCCGGATGCACAGGTTTCCACCCACGCTCCAAAGACGTGCAGATTAGTAGGTTAATTGGCTTCTGTAAAAAAAAAATTAAATTAGAAGCAGGGTACAAAAGTATAAACCGCGGCATATGTCATAATACATTTATTGTACAGCTTCATTTTAATTTTTAGCTAAGATGAAATAGAAAAAGAGAGAAAAAGCAAGAAAGAGAGAAAATGAAAGAGAAAGTGAATGTGTAAGAATAGAACCCCAAGAATACCAAATAAGTGTAGTCGAAGAGTGAGTAAGGAACAAAAATTAGAAAAACGTAAAGAAATAAAAAGACAAAAACAGAAAGAAAAACAAAAAGTGATGATATACCTGCTTCATATCTCTCCCAACCCATCACCCAACCCGTAATCGGTTTAATTCCGAAGTTGTGTTGCACCATACTATCCTTGTAATAAATCAATGAATAGAATCCATGTCTTCGAAAATTGCTCTGGTTTTTCTGCTAAGACAAGTCTCATATTTTCAAGATGTAGCATCTCAGACATGTTTGTAATCCACATTTTAAGAGTAGGGGCAGATGTATTTTTCAAAAACTTAAGTATAATATTTTTTGCCGTTATCAAGCCATAATTAAGGAAACGTCTTTGAAATATTGATAGCTCAGGGCAGGCTTCTGATGTTCCGAAAATAATCAGTTCCGTATGGGGGTCCAGTTTTGTATTTAATGTTTTTGAGAACATTTCAAAAATTCCTTTCCAAAAGTTATGTAGTTTTATGCAAGAGGCAAAGGAATGTGTTATAGTTGCTTCTTGAAGGAGACAATTGTCACAAATAGGAGAAACATTTGAAAACAACTTATTCAGTTTAGTCTTTGAGTAGTAGAGTCTGTGCAGTGTTTTAAATTGGATTAAAATGTGTCTAACATTAGTTGACCAATTATGTATATATAAAAGATTTTTTTCCCATCTGTCTTTGGAAATTTTTAGGCCTAGTTCCTCTTCCCAGTCTGACAATGGAATTTCTATACTTAGAAGGATATTATACATGTATGATGTTAGATTGTTTGACTCTGAGTTTCTATTCATACTTTCGTCAAATATATCTGGCAGCAGAGTTTGATAGTCATGGGTATATGTCTTCAAATAATCTTGAATTTGAAGATATCTAAAATATTGATTACCTTTCAGATTGTATTTCGACTGTAATTTCTGAAATGACAGGAGATTTCCCATCTCGTAGAGATCTCCAAGTTTTTAATTCCTACTTTCCCAATAAGTAAATGATTTATCCATAATAGATGGCTTAAAAGAAGGGTTATTAGCTATTGGTGAAAGAAGAGATACATTTCTTAGTTTAAAAGTTGATTTTGGGTTTGCATAGATGTCGTTTATGAATTCTATGTGTTTTATAATCCCAGATAAAGTTTGTAATCCGAGAATCAAGATGTTAAAAAAACTTTTAGGTAGGTATATGTTTTTGAGAAAATTTCAAAAATTCCTTTCCAAATGTTATGTAGTTTTATGCAAGAGGCAAAGGAATGTGTTATAGTTGCTTCTTGAAGGAGACAATTGTCACAAATAGGAGAAACATTTGTAGAGAATTTGTGGGAGGAAGTTCATTTTTATAGCATTCATTCTGCCTATTAGAGACATCGGAAGTGTTTTCCAGAATTGAATAAGAGCGTTTAATTTAGTAACTAAAGGCGGGAAGTTTGCGTTGAATAAAGAAGTATATTTTCTGGTTACCTGAACACCCAGATATTTAAATTTCTCTGTAGCAATTCTGAAAGGGAATTTTAAAAGGTGTGTCGGCTCTTGAGGTTTTATTGCCATAATTTCTCTTTTGTTTCAGTTTTTTCTATATCCTGAAAAGGAATCGAATTCCTCTATAAATTTTAATATATTTGGAATGCTAACTTGTGAATTGGTGATATATAATAATACATCATCTGCATATCATGATATTTTATTATTGGAGTGTTTAGTATTATAGCCATGATTGTTCGGATGTACTCTTATACTTTCTGCTAAGGGTTCAATCACAAGGGCAAATAACAGGGGTGATAATGCACATCCTTGTCTATTGCCCCATGATAGCTGACATTTCGGAGAAAGTATGTGGTTGGTCAGTATTCTGGCTGTAGGCCTATCATATAATAATTTTATCCATGAAATAAAATTCTCTCCCATCTGAAATTCTTGCAGTACTGTGAAAAGCTATTTCTATTCTACTTGATCAAATGCTTTTTCTGCATCTAATGAAATAATTGATAAGTCTTCTTTAGTTCTGTGTGAGTACATTATGTTAAAAAGGCATCTCAAATTATTAAACAAATGTCTCTTGGGTATAAACCTCGTTTGATCCGAGTGTATTAATTTATTAACGTATTTACTTAATCTTCTTGCCAAAGTTTTCGCTAGTATTTTCTGATCTGTAACAGGATGATTGCTCTGTATGATCCCGGGTCTTCTAGATCTTTATCTTTTTTGGGTGTAAGTGTGAGAGTTGATCCAGCTAGTGTTTGTGGTAATGTCTGTTCATTAAATGCGTATGTATAAAGATTGTGTAAACGTGGGAAAATTACCTCGTAAAATCTTTTATAAAATTCGTTACTGAACCCGTCCGGTCCTGGTGTTTTACCGTTCTTCAGTGAATTGATTGTCTCTTCTAGTTCTTTAATTGAAATCTGTGCTCCTAATTCCTCTTGTTCCAGCGGATTAAGTGTTGGAAGTTTACAGTTGTCCAGAAAGTTTGTAATTTTTCTGCTTTCTGTTGATGTTTTGGATGTGTATAAGTTTTGATAAAATTGGGCAAATCTTTCATTAATGTCTTTTGGAAGCGTTAACAGTTCACCTTTATCTGATTTAATTTTTAGAATAGTCTGGTTCTTTTCAACTTTTCTCAGCTGGCGTGCTGAAAGTTTGTGTGGTTTGCCGCCGAATTCGAAATTTTCCTGTTTTGTAATTTAAAATAATCTAATAACTCTTGCAAATAAAATTTGGTTTAGTTTAAATTTCAATATTGCTATCTTGTTGTGTTTATCTATAGTTGGATCTATCGCGTTTTCTAAATCAAGTTGTCTGATCTGTTCTTCTAGTCGCAATTATTCCGTCCTATTCTTATTATTTTGATAAGCTTGGTATGAAATGATAGAACCTCTAATAAAAGCCTTAAAAGATTCCCATAATAGGGAGGGTGAGATGTCTGGGGTATCATTGGTCTCAAAAAAGAGTTCCATCTGTTGTTTTAATTATTTACAACAGTCCGGATTATTTAGTATTTGAGGATTAAACCTCCAGAATGATTTTTTATTAAACATTCCTTCTAGTTTTAAGGAGAAGGTTAGCGGAGAATGATCGGAAATGATACTATTATGGTGTTTAGGATTAGTTGTGAAGGGTATTAATTTAGTGTCCACTAGGAACTAGTCAATACGTGTATAGGTTTTATGTACTGATGAGTAGTAGGAGTATTCTCTTCCAGCAGGGTTTGCAATCCTCCATACGTCTGTTATATTTGTATTTTTTAAATACGTATATAAAAGTTCACTGGATTTTGATTTTATATTATGTCTCTTTTGTTGGGCAGATTTATCGAGGTATTGATCCAAAACACAATTGAAATCTCCCCCGATTATCACATTTTGCTGAGTGGACTCAGAAATTATATTCAAGATTTTGTTACAAATTTGTGGGTTATCAAAGTTAGGAGCATAAATATTTGCCATGGTAAGTGGGGTAGAATGTATCTCCCCAGAGACTATGACATACCTCCCCTCTTTGTCTGTAATGGTGTTTTTATGTTTAAATGGTATGCCCTTACGGATTATAATTGTAGTACCTCTGGATTTAGAGAGATAGGTGGTGATATGTTTGACCGATCCAATTGGCCTTCAGCCTGGTCTGAGCTTGGACTTTAAGATGTGTTTCTTGTAAAAATATGATGTCGGCATTGAGTGATTTTAATTGGGCAAGAATTTTACCCCTTTTGATTGGCTCATTAGCACCCCTAATAGAAACATAGAAACATAGAAACATAGAAAATAGGTGCAGGAGTAGGCCATTCGGCCCTTCGAGCCTTCACTGCCATTCAATATGATCATGGCTGATCATCCAACTCAGTATCCTGTACCTGCCTTCTCTCCATACCCTCTGATCCCTTTAACCACAAGGGCCACATCTAACTCCCTCTTAAATATAGCCAATGAACTGGCCTCAACTACCTTCTGTGGCAGAGAGTTCCAGAGATTTACCACTCTCTGTGTGAAAAATGTTTTTCTCATCTCTGTGAAAAATGTTTTTCTCATCTCTGTGAAAAATGTTTTTCTCATCTCTGTGAAAAATGTTTTTCTCATCTCTGTGAAAAATGTTTTTCTCATCTAATATTCCAGCTACAAAACATAATTCCTCCAGTTTTCTTTAGAGGGTCATCTTGCATTGTAACCTACATTGTTTCCTTTATTTCAGATGGTGCAACACAATAACTCAACCTTCTGGGTGTTGGGTGGGTGCTCCCAGTTTTTGAACTCTGTAGGTATATCCCAAAGAAAGGTGCCGTATAGAGAAAAAGCAAAAAAGGTACTAAATAACATAAAAAATATGAAAAAAACAGTATTTAGAAATACTGTGTGAAACCACCGAATGGTGGAAGAATTTGGGTTACCTTCCATAGATGTAGATTACATTTAGCTCCGTTCCTTACAAACTAGTATTATGGAAGAGAAAGAACAGGCCAGAACCGGATAATATATTCGCAGAAAAAACAGCCAAGCATGTACTATAAGTAGTTCATCTAATAGGTTAAACTAAATAGATATTTACTATTTAAATGCTGTATTTAACTTAAAAGAAAAAACTTTTTTTTTAACTTATTAATAATCGTCATATTTAAGTAAGAATCATCTGGCTGGAAGGTGTTTACTGAGAACTAAGTCTGCCTGCCTGCCTGCCAGGTTCATCTCAGTCTGTCTTTAACTGGCTCCTTACCAGCTTGGATGATTCTCTGTCAGTTTGGCCTGACCATTTCTGGAAATTTGCCCACACAAATCGATTAACCATATTTTTGATATATACCGATACAATGAACCTTAACTAGAGGTCATAAATCTTGAGATTATTCAGTGTTAGCTTTAAAGAGGAATGAATCATTATTCGGTTATGATATTACATTTTAGGTTAAAATAAATGATTTAGTACAATTATTTATGTGTTAGTGATATAATTGATCATATAATTTGTTAGTAGATTATTACATTCCGCTCCTTTTAATTTGTTTTCTATACTGCATAATTCCAGTTTCTTGAATCTTTCTTTAGTAAACACGACGGCCTTGAACATTCCATCCGCTTACGTTCCAATCCATCCCTGTTAAGGTATCTAGACGTTAGCACGTGCGTGTTAGTCGGCCATCTTATCTGCAACTTTTGTTTATCTTTTTATGTAAAGAAGCATAATCTCTCAATCTACCACATAAATATATATATAAAAGGTATACATTAAACATGTGGTTTAATCCACGAAATCAGCAAAGCCGTAGCATTTTACTTATCCTTTAGTGTCCTTTTTTTAAAGTCATGTGCATATGTGAATGCTGCTTCTGGATCAGTAAAGAAATGCTCCGAGTCATTATATGTGACCCTCAGTTTGGCAGGATATATTATTCCATATCTCAAGTTTGGGATTCCTTTAAGAATCAGCCGGGTCTTTGTAAAAAGGGCACGTTTCTTCACCACCTCTGCCAGGTAATCTCTGAAGAATCTTACACTTTCTCCTTCGAACATCAGGTTTTTTCCGATTGGCACTTTCTTCATAATGTCTTCAAGAACTGCTATGTCTTTAAGTTTCAGGATAATCTGTCTTGGTGGAGCTCCGACCCCTGAGTGTGCTCTCTGAACTCAATGTGCAGCATCTACTTTGGGTCTTTCAGACAGACTGAATACTTGTTGAAGTAAGTTGGCAGTGAAAACCCGAGGGTCTATTCCAGTTTCCTTCCCTTCTTTCACTCCAACAATTCTTAAGTTTTGCCGTCTGGACCGGGCTTCGAGATCGAGGCATTTGTCGGTCATTCTGGCCAGTTGCCCAGAAACTCGGTCTAGATCTTCTTTCATTCTTTGCATCGCTTCAGACATGTCCATAGTTGTAGTTTCCAGATCTATTAATAGCTTTGTTTTTGTTCTGTTGAAGTAAGGAGAACGGGCTCCAGCTTTTTACTGAAATCTTCTTCAACCCGTTTAATTTCTTCTCTTAAATCGGTATCTACTTCTTCAATACGATCCTGTAGAATGCTAATTCTATCACAAATATCATTGTTCCTGGCATCCATTCTTGTTTCTAACTTTCCCAGCTGAGTAGACAGCTTGGAAAGCTCCTTATTCAGAATCTCATCAAAGTCCTTTGCCACAGCTTCTCTTCAAGATTGTTCTTGTTCTTTTACTTTTCCTTCCATAGCAGCAATAAATCTTTGTCCTTCAGTTTCCTCCTCAGATTCTTCAGGTGTTGTTTGATGTGTTATTTTCTCCAACTCTTGAGCGACCCGCAGTCTGGTTAGTGCTCTTGTCTGGGGCAACGTCGGTAAATTCCGTTTGTTCATTTAAAAATACCAGTGTTCCCGTCTCTTTGCGGCGATTTCTGATGACGTCACTTACGTGACGTCAGGTATCTCCCGGTGAGTGTTGTTAAATCGGTCCCATTTCTCTTTCAGGGTTTTTAGCGCTTTTTAGTGCTTCAGGAGCGGAGCTAAAGCATGGCGCCACCGGATCATCTGCCTAGCAACCCGCCCTCCCCCCTCTCACCTATATCATCCTATTACCCACCAGGCTTTGTCCTGCTACTCCTCTCTCCGTCTTTTCTTCCTCCCCCCCCCCCACTACAATCAGTCTGAAGAAGGGTCCCAAACCAAATTGTCACCTTTCCATGTTTTTCAGACCCACTGAGTTACTCCTGCATTTGGTGTCTTCTTTTGTAAACTACTCTCTGAAGTGGCGCAGCAGTAGAGTTGCTGCTTTACAGCACCAGAGACACGGGTTCGATCCTGACTATGGGTGCTGTCTGTATGGAGTTTGTACATTGTCCCTGTCACTGCGTGGGATTTCTCTGGATGCACAGGTTTCCTCCCACGCTCCAAAGACGTGCAGATTAGTAGGTTAATTGGCTTCTGTAAATTTTTCCTTAGTGTGTAGGATAAAGCTAATGCATGGGTGACCGTTGGTCGGCATGGACTTGGTGGGCCGAAGGACCTGTTTCCGCGGTGTATCACTAAAGCCTAAAGTATAAGTAAAGTTTAGAACAAAGGAGAAATGTTTAGATTTTAGTCTCCCTGGACTAGGGGCAGATTGGTTGGAAGATGAGCCTCCTGCAACGCAGTAAAAAGTCCAGACATAGGAATGGGGAACATGGGTTCTGGAATAACTAATAATGCTATTCATTAATCCTCATAAAGATCATTTCCATAATTCGCAAAATCAAATATTTTGTAGCGCATCAAATTGACATGAAATTTCAAATCCAAATTTCAAATTAAAAGTAGACAAAAATGCTGGAGAAACTCAGCGGGTGAGGCAGCATCTATTCCTATTGCCTATTTCCTTCGCTCCATAGATGCTGCCTCACCCGCTGAGTTTCTCCAGCATTTTTGTCTACCTTCGATTTTCCAGCATCTGCAGTTCCTTCTTGTTCAAGTTAAAAGTCAAGTTTTGAGACATAACGGATGCTCTTGTTAATATTTAATTTGCTCTTGTTTTGATCTTTCTTGACTAATTGCAGGTGTAAAATTTAAATCACTGTGTAATTTTTATGTTTATCGATGATTGAGTAAGAACAGTTAAATTTCTCTTGTTGTATTTCAGCTCTTTGGAAGTTAAGGAAGTGAAAACGTAGTTTAGTTTAGTTTAGTTCCTATTGTCACTCGTACTGAGGTACGGTGAAAAGCTTTTGTTTGCATGCTTTCCAGTAAAAGAAAAGATTATACATGAATACAATTCAAGCTGTCCACAGTGCACAGATAAAAGATGAAGGGGACAACATTCAGTGTAAGATATAACATTATAATAAATTTCGGAAGGGGTTTTGTTTCTCATCACCCATTCATGAGGAAAGGTAAGAGGGGTTTGAGATTAATTAGATTTTATTTTTGTGCCACAGCTTAATTAACATTTTCAGTACATGGAGGCCTGCTGTTTGGTCAGTCATAGTCAGTCATTGTCGCACTTTGCTTCATTAGGAAGTTCCAAAGCCAAAGAGCCTTCACTGATTTCAGCTTCTATTTTGTGACTTGAAAACCAGGAGATTGGACACAAAGCTCGATGCTGGCAAAATGTGGCACTCTTATATTGTTTCAATTGTTTTGGGCGGCACAGTGGCACAGTGGTATAGTTGCTGTCTTGCAGCGCCAGAGACCCGGGTTCGAGCCTGATTACAGGTGCTGTCAGTACGGAGTTTGTACGTTCTCCCTGTGACCGAGTGGGTTTTCTCCAGCTGCTCCAGTCTCCTCCCGCACTTCAAAGACGTACAGGTTTGTTGGTTAATCAGCTTTTGTAAATTGTCCTTAGAACACGGGGTGATCGCTGGTGGGTGTGGACTCGATTGGTCAAGGAGCCTGTTTCCACGCTAGATATCTAAAGTAAAGTGGTCTAAAGTCTAAATCTTTTATTTCTTGGTTATTTGGACAGAATCAGGATGATGCCTTATCCCTGACAGCGATTGACAAAAATGTACACATATTTCCACATTGTAAATAATAAACGAGGAGACCGATAACAGGCAACAAAGGATGTCAGAATGGGCATAAAAATGGCTGATGAAATTTAATGCGGAGAACTGTGAAGCGGTACACTTTGGCTGAAAGATATGGAGAGATAACAAAGACTAAGCAGCATTGTTGTAAAGGACATGGAGAAACAGAGAGGGAAAAATATGTAGATAAAAATAACGTAGATAAAGCTTTGAAAGAGGCAGGGCATGTTGAAAAAGTAGTTAGTAGGGCATATGGGATCCTGGGGTATATATTAATAGAGCCATAAAGTGCAAATGCAGAGAGGTTATGTCAAACTTTGTGAACAATTAGAGTACTGCATCCAATTCTGGTCACCTATTTTTACGATGATTCTGGAACGAATTCAAAACGATTATTGCAATGTTTTCAGGAACGATGAAATTCAGCTACAAGTTTATATAATAGAACCTGGGATTGTCATTTTGATTGATTGAAAGCTGTAGCGTGAAAACAGGCCCTTAGCCCAATGAATCCGCGCTGACCATGGTTCACCCGTTCACACTAGTTCTATGTTATCCCACTTCCTCACCCACTCCCTAGTAGGGGCAATCATCCTACAAACCTGCATGTCCTTAGGATAGGGGAGGAAACCGGAGCACCCGGATAAAACCCACGTGGTCACAGGGAGAACGCTCAAACTTCACACAGCCAGCACCTGAGGTCATGATCGAACTTGGGTCTCTGGCTCTGTGAGATTGGAGCTCTACTAGCTGCACCTCTGTGCTGCCCATTCTAGAGATGTGCAAAATCATAACCAATTTAGGTCATGAAGGGAGAAGCTGTTCAGATTTTTCAATTAATAGAACTGGGAACATAGATAAAAAATGTTGGCTACGAGATACAAGGGAAGTATTAAGGAAAGTTTTTTGTTAATGTATGGGATGTAGTTATGAATTGAAACTCATTGCTTGCAGTGCTGGTGGAATGTGGGTGATGGTGGGAGTGCGATTGATGGAGGTATTCCCCAGGAGTCAACATGGAATTAGTGGGCTGAATGGCCTTTAGTGTCAAAACAATTGATCATATAATTCTACTTATGAAGTAGATAAACCATTGCAGATTACGGGGAATGTCAGTGCAATCTGTGGAGATTTCATTAAATGTATCAACGCTAAATTAAGCTTTATTCAGAAAAGTCCCTTGAACTAAATTCATTTACTTGATTGATGTCTGTACATGAGTTCATAAGTTACATGAGCAGAATTAGGCCATTCAGTCCATCAAGTCGACTCTGCCATTCAATCATGGCTGATCTATGTTTCCTTCTCAACCCCATTCTCCCGCCTTCTCCCCATAACCCCTGACACCTATACTAATCAAGAATGTATTCATATTTAAAATAAATATGGAATTTAAAAATATCCACTGACATGGCCTCCAGAGCTACTTTCTGAAGCCTTCCATATAAAAGGGAGCCTTTGGAAAAATACAAGATCAAATAGGTATAACCATCCTCCTGTCAAGGGCAGCACAGTGGCACAGCTGGTAGAGCTGCTGCCTCACAGCGCTGGAGACTCGGGTTCGATCTTGACCTCGGGTGCTGTGTGTGTGGAGTTTGCAAGTTCTCCCTGTGTCTGCATGGGCTTCCTCCTGCTGTTCCGGTTTTCTCCCACAGCCCAAAGACGTGTGGGTTTGTAGATTATTTGGCCACTGTAAATTGCTCTTAATGTGCCAGAAGTGGATGAGAACATGGATAACATAGTACTAGTGTGAATGAGTGATTGATGGTTAGCATGGACTTGTTGGGCAGAAGGTCCTGTCTCCATGTTGTATCTCTAACTTAAAGACAAAAATGTTGGTGTGTGTTTTGGCATTGTTTCTTGGAAGATTTTTTTTAATCATTAATAAAATCAATAGAAATTTCCTTCCAAAATGTCTTGCTCAATCAATAACCATGAAATAAGTCAAAGCAACTGATCATTCACTTCAGTGGCATATTACAGGTCAAGATTGATGTCTTTGCTTGACTACATAACAATGGTCACTGGATTTCAAAATAATTGTTTCTAAGAAGTGTTTTAGGCCGTTTAACAATATGATAATTCCATACATAAATCCAAATATTATTGTTGCCATTTTATAAACACAGGCTGCTCATGTATAAATAATTTATATATAATGAAACTGATAACTGAAAAGTCCCATTAAATTCATCATAAATATGTGTTGGCTTATATTTCAAATTCATGCGATCATGTTGAGTATAAAGATAAAATTTGATTACTTGTCCATCATGCTTCCTCATAGGAAACCAATGAATTCCCACTAACCAATTTTGAGATTCCATTTCTTACTTTAATAAGAAATTGTCTTAAAAGAGAAAATGATCATCAAAATGTAATGTTACTGCTGTTAATTTAAAACATAGCCAATAAAATAAAAAGGGCTGAAAAGCTGTTTAAAACATTGAACAAGTTATCCTACAGTTAAAAAGACTCAAGCACGCATTTTAATATAAATGATAAAGATTTATATGGAGGTTATTCTACCATCGCCTGGAAATCAATTGCTTTTACAAATTCAATGATCCATTTGATGCCAACAATGTTACATGTAAAATTTCAACAGATGTCGCTGAGACTCTGTTGGGTGTGGATTTATGCTGCGTGGGGCTGCATTACAATGCACAGAATGAGTAATTTCCAAGATAATTTTCTGGAATCTTCACAGTGGCATGCATTTCCAAAGCCACAGTGTATCCATTACAGTCAGCAATTGTGCTGTCCGCAAGTTAGACAATGCAACTGATAGGCCACCTCATCTGTTCAGGATTCTCTTCTGCTCCACTGATAAAATAGACAGGCTTACACTTAATGCTTCTGTAAAAAATATCATTTCTCTGCCTCTGTTTTTTTTATTCTTTGGCTAATGGTGGGCTTACACTAAGGCTGTGGACTAAGGAATAGATTAAAAATAAATTACTTAATTCTCAACTTTACCACAACACACAGAAAGTTACTCCTGCCTAGTTGATCATAAAATGTATGTAATCCTTCATGTTTTTCCATGTGTGGTTGTTCTTAGAAAAAGGAGAAATACTGAGATCATGGTTATAGCAAATATCAAAAAGTAAAATATACAGATTAACAATACTTAACTAATCTTTACACTACATAATTTCTCTAAATAATAAGAATGCAACATCTGATCGTTTTAAATTGATTCATAACTCATAGTAAGAAAATTAAACAAACTTGGTTTGGTAATTTTGGCGTTTTCAAGTTTTATCATCTTTTCAGTTTTCTGGAAGAGTTGATTTTATATCAGAGATGAAATTTATGTTAATCATAGATAAATACTGAAGAAAAACAAAAATTGGTGACATTAAATCATTTTAGATTAAGGTCATCCATCTTCTTAAAAAAGACAGTTAAAAACTTCAAATAACGTTTTGCATTCAAATAATTGCACTAACATTGATAAGTATACGACCGTAAAATAGTGCTATTAAAATTATTTGTTTTAACATACAATATTCTGCAGCAATGTCTCTCTATAATCAAGCAAGACGTACCACAGGAAAACCATTAGATAAAAGTACTGAGAAAATTAACAAGCTAAATAAAGACAGTTATCAATTAATGAAGTTGGTATCTGTAATATTCTTCATTTTCTTTTTTTCATTATCTTATTAACAAGGCTTTAATTTGAGAGATGAAAGATAGGACGGTTTGCAAAATAATGAATTGTGTGCCTGTGGTATTATTCAGCAGCATTCAATACTTGGCTTCAATAAAGATAACAATCCTCTGTATTGTTAAAACCTGTCTGACTTCCAACTACTAGACACTTCCTACTGCTCTGCTTACATACAAGCACTCCAAATTAGCAATTCAACTCCTTATTTTGGTTGTTGATTTGCCTCTGGCTACTAATTAAAGCTTAATCAAAACCATTGAACTGATGTTGTAAAGAATTCATTAATATTAAAATTAGCCCCAACAATATTTTTTGGCAGGGTGGGTGGGAGGAGGAGAATTTTGTAAATTGCTACTTTCTGATGCATAAGTGAACTCATAAGTTCATTGGTATTTGAAACTATTGTGTCAAAATATATTTTTGCTATTAATATTGGTTCCCTTAGTTGCTGTAAAATGATAATGTTGAAAATATACTTAATGACTGTATAAAAGGATGAAATCATAGGTTTTCTTGAAAACTATTTGCTTTTTAAATATTTGATTAAATTTAAACCATTAATAATACTATTTTCTGGAAAATAAAATAATAATTATTACTTTAAAATATTTTAAACTTAGTAGCAAGCAAATAGATAGGAATGAGATACTATTAAGAAATATAATTTTGATACATAATATACTGGAATAAAATTATGATCATAATTTTTTATATGTAAAATAGCTATATGTTTTTACTTAATCAAATTCTAATTCTGAATCAAATTAAAACAAAAGACCTTGTGTACCTTTATTAATTAGTTTCAATTTTATTTAGAAAAATATTTTTCTGCCGTATTAATTTCTAGTAATCAGGGTCGATTCAATTAATCTTCACAAATTTATATTGGACAAGCTGCTCCTGTAACTATAAAAGCAGATCATGCCGGAAAGAATATTTCCTGTTTCTAATTTTTCATCAAAACCTGTTCTTCAAACTTATTTGAAAATTTTAGATAGCCAAGATTACTTATTGTGAAAATAATCAGAAAGTTAATATCCAGGTTATTTGATTACCAGATCCAGAAAAAAATAACAATTTATTGATCATGGGTTGTAAAATTATTTTCTGACTGGATTATTTTGTTTGAAAATTAGAGCTGGAATAAAGCAAGAATTATTTTGCTCAATGCAGCCTCTTCAGTCCTTCTAAATCATAATGTCTAAGTCTTAAAAAGGGAGGGAATTAGTTGTCAATTCCAGCTATATTAGTTTCTTCCATACATTAGCATTTCCTTTCAATGTAAATACAGAGTTGTGTGATTCTTATATTGAGTTCCTATTGCCTTTCAAACAATTGAAACACTTGATAACAATTTATTTTCCTTAAATAGATTTATATTCTTCTCTTCACCTACCATTTTGTTTCAAATGAGCCCCATAAAATGTGTTTGAACACCATTTTATCTTAACTGAAATTCCCTCTTGATTTTTGAACAAAAGTAATTTTTCCTGGAACAAATTGAATTTTTCACATCGCAGGCAAAGTAAGTCTGTCAGATGGATGTTATTAAAACCTTTGTTTAAATGCCGTGGAAACTGCAAAAAGAAAATAAGCATCAAGAGATAATTGAAGTAAGATATGCATCTAGGGCAGATGTAAATAGATTTAGTACCACAGCAATCTTGCGTGCATGTGCAAAGAAAAACAACATATGTCTATTTTTTTCCCTCATTGACCAAATCAACAATGGCATGCATTGCACACAATTCTAAAATCTTGGTGACAATTTCTCTGGTGTTATTCAAATACAATTTGACTTATGACAAGAGGATATAATTTACAAAACAGAACATGCCTATCAGTGGAACTTGAATTTGCATAATGAGGATAGTTTCATTTCTGCGAGCACTTTTCGTTTCTGACATACCAACTTGAAGCCAGGCAAGAACTCAGTGAAAAGAATTGTCAATATACATGGGTCGACGAAATGATGAATAAGGCAGCCGCCTGTTTCCAAGCACCAGCGTTTATCAGAACCTGAGCAAAGAGAACAAGTTTTGCTTTCAGAAAACAATTATAGCCCAGCCAGGACCTGCTGTTAGAAAGTATTGTAGCAAATTAGAAAACTCCAACAATGCCTTAAGCAGTAGTCATCACAGGATGGGGAAAAGATAAAAAAAAGTATTTTAAGGTTACGATGAGATGCCAAAGAACAACATTCTGACACTAATTTAATTCAGTTGTTAATTTGATTACCATTCTGATCTAATTATTTCTGAAATGTCTATGGAAAATGTACTTTTACATTAGCTGTACACTGTATTAAAGGTTTCCACTTACTAATCATGGGTTTTCCGTCATTGGAACCTGCTTTTCCAGAGGATAAAAGCTGATGGGTGTTAGTTAGCAGCACTGATTAAAGAAAAAAATAGATACTGACATTTTATAGCACCCTTTGCAACTACAATATATCCCAAAACACTTGCTGGCAGAGGTGCACTTCTTAAGAGTAGTCAATATCACAGAGAACAACTGCTGAATTTTACACAGCAAGATCCCAAAAAAACACCAATGTCGGTGGCCAGACAGTGTTCTTCTCAGTGAAGGGTCTCGACCCGAAACGTAACCCATTCCTTCTCTCCAGAGATGCTGCTTGACCCGCTGAGTTACTCCAGCATTTTGTGTCTACCTCCTTCCCTGTGATTTTGATTGAGGGATAGAAGGTGATCTAGAGGGAAGTGTCCTTGTCTGAACCGTCACCTATCCATGTTCTTCAGAGATGCTGCCTGACACGCTGAGTTACTCCAATACCTTGTGTCTTTTTACAGACAATTTCTTGGTCATAAGGTCATGTGATAGAAGCAGAATTAGGCCATTCGGCCCATCAAGTCTACTCCGCTATTCAATCATGGCTGATCTCTCTCTCCCTCCTAACTCGATTCTCCTGCCTTCTCCCCACAGCCCCTGACATCTGTACTAATCAAGAATCTATCTATCTCTGTCTGGTCTTCTGTAAGTAGTGTCACAGGAAGCATTGTATCCATGTAAAAGGATGGAAAGTGTCCCAGTTTAATGTCCAAGATTTCTGTGGAAAATGATGGTAGTCCAGTGCGTAACTTACCAGCCAGCAATCGCACAGATAATTAGAAGGGAGTTCAGAACTTCCTTGTTAATGCAGGTTCCTACATTGGTGAAGTGCTAACCTGATGCACATTCTATTCAATTAATTGAGCGGAACGGCTGTGAGGGAGAAGAAGTAAATGTAAGGTAATTTATATAATTTGCATTAATTTTGATAAATGTGCTCTAATGATTTTTTTCTAGTGTTTTTTGTTTTAGTAAATTGTATATTTTAATTTTAATCCAATGATTTAAAAGTAAAAATACTTATTTTTTAGTAATTTCTGAATGTTTTTAAACATTTGCAAACATTCATGCCGTTCAATAGCTCTGGCAGCTGATTCAGCTTGAGGTCATGTCTTAACCAATTAGTTTAGTTGAGTGCTGCAGCATGGAAATAGGCCATTCGGCCCACCAAGTCCGTGCCAACCTACAATCACCCATGCACTAGTTCTATCCTACCTACTAGGGACAATTTACAGAAGCCAATTAGTCTACAAATCTGCATGTCTTCGGGGTGTGGGAGCAAAACCGCAACACCCAGAGAAAACCCATGCAGGGAGAATGTGCAAACTCCATACAGTCAGCACCCATAGTTAGGATCGAACTCGGGTCTCTGGCACTGTAAGGCAGCAACTCTACCACTGTGCCATTGTGCCACCCATCAAAATCATCTGACCAAAGTGCATGGACACTTTCAACCTTTGAAAAAAATTTTGGACCATATTTTGTTTCTGAAAATAAGATGCAGCTAGTTGAATATTCCTTGACAATGCACAGTGATTAGAATTAACCATTCATTAATCATGATACAGACAGTACCTTAATGCTAATTGCTCAATTGAATTATCCCTTTGTCAACCAGTATCCCTCCCTCTGGTTCTTTGTTACACTCCTCCTCTCCTTACCTGATACCCTTTTGTTTCCTTTTCATCTGTAGCTTTTGTCACTTTCTCCATCTATCTACTAATCAAATCCCCGCTCACCTGTATCCACCATGCAAAACTTTGTCCTTCCCCAAACTGTTTTTTCCCCCAACTACAATCAGTCTGAGGAAGAGACTCGATCTGAAACGCCCCCTGTCCATTCCCTTCACAGATGCTGCCTGCCTATCTTTGCTCAGATTTTACTGGCTTTACCTTGCACTAAAGGTTATACCCTCATCATGTATCTATATTCTAAATGGCTCGATTGTAATCATGTATTATCTTTCCACTGGCTGATCAGCACGCAAGAAAAGCTTTTCACTACTCGGTAAACGTGACAATAAACTAAACTGAAAACTTTCAAACCTGCTGAATTACTCCAGCACTTTGTGTTTTGCACATTCATTTAGAGCTACTGCCTCCAAGTTCTTGCCCAGATTAGGAATTACTCTCACAGTATTAAAAGGACATTCCAATATATGATTAAGAAAGAACTGCAGATGCTGGAAAAATCAAAGGTAGACAAAAATGCTGGAGAAACTCAGTCTGAAGAAGGGTCTCGACCCGAAAGATCACCGATTCCTTCTCTCCATAGATGCTGCCTCACCTACTGGGTTTCTCCAACATTTTTGTCTACCTTCCAATTTATGATAATGCCCTTCGATATTGGACTTGTAACTTTGTTACTTGGCAGCTAGAATACTGGCTGAGTTAAGGGTGAAAATAAAGCTGAAGAGTTCAGATCTGTTGGATTTCTTCAGTAACTGTTATTGAAGTCTTTCAAGAGAAGTAAAATTTCAGAAGCTCCTGATCAGTTGAAACCTTGCAAATAATAATAATAAATTTATTTGTATAGCACGTTTAAAAACAACTCATGTTGACCAAAGTGCTTCACATCAGTGCAGGTACTAATTTGATACATACAACGGCAGACAGACCTAACAATACTCTGTTTACGTCGCCCCATCAGAGGTGCTCAAAAACGCTTGGGAGTAGAAATAGGTTTTGAGTTGTGACAAAGGAGTCGATGGTGAGGGCAGTTCTGATGAGGAGCGGGATGCTAATCCACAGTTTAGGTGCGGTCACCCCTGAGCTTAAACCTAGACCGCGGATAGTCAGTAGCCCCAAGTCGGGCGACCTGAGGGACCTGGAGGTAGAATGGTTGGTTAGAAGATTTTTGATATGGGGGGGCAAGCCCGTTAAGGGCTTTGTAAACGAATAAGAGGAGCTTGAAGTTGATTCTATACCGTACTGGGAGCCAGTGGAGAGAGGCCAGGATCGGGGTGATGTGGTCCCTTTTACGGGTACCCGTCAGAAGTCTTGCTGTGGCGTTTTGGACCAATTGCAGACGGGACAGGGATAATTGGCTGATGCCAGTGTATAGGGAGTTGCAGTAGTCAAGGCGGGAAAAGATGAATGCGTGGATGATTTTTTTCAAGGTCGTCGAATTTGAGGAATGATTTGATTTTAGCTATTCTACGAAGCTGGAAGAAACCAGCTTTTACCACGGCATTGACTTGCTTGTCAAACTTCAATGCGGAGTCAAATATCACGCCAAGGTTTTTGACGTGCGGTTTGACTAAGGAGGTTAGGCTTCCAAGGCTGCCTGTTATCGTTTTGATGGGGTCGGAGGGGCTGAGTAGGATGACCTCAGACTTGCTCTCGTTAAGTTGGAGGAAGTTCTGAGCCATCCAACATTATAAATCATCAAGGCAATGCATGAGGCTGTTTAAATTAGACCGGTTGTTGGGTTTCAGGGTGAGTTAGAGCTGTGTATCATCTGCATAGCAGTGTAAAGAAATGCCGTGCCTTTGAATGACTTGGCTGAGGGGGAGCATGTAGAGAGAGAAGAGAATGGGGCCTAGGATGGAGCCTTGTGGAACCCCGCAGAAAAGGCTAGCTTGGCAAGAGAAAGAATTGCCTATGTTGGTAGAGAAACTCGTGTTTTTTAGGTGGGAAACGAACCAGCTTAGGACAATGCCATCAACACCAACCCCGTATCGGAGATGATCAATTAGGATGGTATGGTCCACTGTATCAAACGCTGCACTGAGGTCGAGAAGGAGCAGGATAGCACAGTCGCTGGAGTCGATGGCGAGAAGGAGGTCGTTGTGTACCTTCAACAAGGCAGACTCTGTGCTGTGGTGGGCCCTGAAACCTGATTGGAAACTTTCCAGGATGGTATTTTGGTGTAGATAAGGCTAGATTGGTCTCGAATTACCTTTTCAAGGACTTTTGAGAGGAAAGGCAGTTTGGAAATAGGTCAGTAGTTACTAGGCAAGGTGGGGTCTAGGTTAGGTTTTTTCAGGACTGGCTGGACCATCGTGTGTTTCAAACCAGTTGGAACAGTGCCAGTGGCCAGAGAACTGTTGATGATAGAGAGGATATTGGGACCGACTGTTGCAAAGACATCCTTCAGAAGGGCAGTGGGAACAACGTCAAAGGGGCAGGTTGCAGGTTTCATAGTGGAGCTTTACAAGGGAAGATAGAGAAGCTTTACAAGGGAAGATAGAGTAACGGGTTGGAAGCAGTCTAATTTAGAAGAACAGACCTACGAGTCAGCTAGGTCACGGTTGGGACTATTTCATTTTTAACCCACAGTGAAAGGTTGACTTTACTACAAACGGATTAGCCGAAAAATGATTTGAAAACACAAAAAACTGCAGATGCTGGAATCTTCAGCAAAACACACAGTTCTGGAGGAACTCAGCAGGTCAGGCAGGGAAGGGAATGGACAGACGATGTTCCAGGTCGGGGGACCATTTTCTGACTTCAGAAAAATTATTTGATGTAGGAAATGAATTAATTAATGTTATATCTTACAACTAAAATTAATCAATATGAATGTTATTTTGTACATTGTGGCGTATTTATTACACAAATAATGTGAAATTGCAATAGCGAACATAAGAAAAAAAAAGAAAAAAAACATGATAAAACAGCACATTTTCACAAAGCAGTGATATTATGTAACTAAGGAAGGATTAATTTTAAAATATTTGCCACACAAATATAGATGTCTTATTTATTTTTCCTGTAGAGGGCGGCATGGTGGCACAGTGGTAGAGTTGCTGTCCTACAGCGCCAGACACCGGGGTTCAATCCTGACTATGGATGCTGTCTGTACGGAGTGTGTACGTTCTCCCTGTGACCTGGTAAATTTGCAAATTGTCCCTAGTGTGTGTAGGATAGTGTTAGTGTGCGGGGAACGCTGGTCGGCAGGGACTCGGTGGACCAAAGGACATGTTTCTGTGCTGTATCTCGAAACTAATCTAAACTAAACTAAGCTGAACTAAACTAAACTAAGCTAAACTGAACTAAACTAAATTTTAGTAACACAAGATAGACACAAAACACTGGAGTAACTCAGTGGACAGGAAGCATCTCTGGAGAGAAGGAATGGGTGATGTTTCGGGTCGAGACCCTTCTTCAGACTGATTTAAACCAGCATCTGACATTGTATCCTACACATAAATATTTAGTAAGATCATTGGTGTTTTATATTTAGTTACAGTAACCTTTGTCCCTACCTGATAATGGCTGAGTGCATGCATGTATAATATTTTTTTAACCTATTGACATTATATGTGCAGCAGTGTGTTATTTTAATCCTACATTCAAATTAATTATTAGATATTATTTAAAAATTGTCTCCACTTTGAATTCAATTTTACTTCCATTTGAAGTAAAAATGCAATATAGCCTCATGCCAATTAACATGCCATGGGAAAATAATTCCTTGGGTTGTTATTGCCAGTGATGCTGTAAATATATCTAAGAAGATGCATCCTCAGTAAAGTTATCATTCATGCAAAAAATGCATTTATCATTTTTTCCTGAAATTCTGAGGTCGCAAGAGAAAGCATCACGAGTACAATTAAAATGTTGCGACACATAGTAACCAAAAGAATTCTTAGCCTATATCATTAATTTTATTACACTTGAGATCTGAACAACAATTAATTGAGAAGTAATAATTAGCTGTGTTCAATTAATCGCAGAGTAGATGGCACTCCTACTGAGGATAGTGCAGCTTGTTATTAGGCTTTAGGTTTTGTTGTCAGTTTGTAGAAAACACACTTTAAAATAATTAACTACGCAAAGCTTTTTTTAAAAGAAACCTGGCTACAATGGAAGGATCTTACGTTGATAATTTGCAAGCCAGTGTCTTTGTTGTCATGGTTAACAATGTGAATCAAAAGACATACGTTCTACACACTGTTCCATGCGAGGCATTCCCATCATTCATCTAACAGAAATCTCTACTAATCAGCATTCTCACTCCAAGCCTCACACCCATATTCCACAGCTTCCCTGCTCTCTCAATTATTTAGCGATAACAGTAACTTACCTGGACACATTGTTAGTTGTCCTCAAACAGAATCATTGGTCTGAAGAAAGGTCTCGACCCGAAACGTCACCTATTCCTTTTCTCCAGTCATGCCGCTTGACCCGCTGAGTTACTCCAGCATTTTGTGTCTATCTTCGTTATAAACCAGTATCTGCAGTTCCTTCCTACACAATAATTGCTTTGTTGCACAAGAACATCATGCAGTGCCAGCAGTAAAAGACAAGTGGGTAACAAACCTATGTCTTTGATCCCACCAACCAGATGAAGTGGATGCTGGGTTGTCATTGAGACTGTAGTCAGTGCGGAGATCATTGAAGATGGTAGACATAAAATGCTGGAGTAGCTCAGCGGGACAGGCAGCTTCTCTGGATAGAAGGAATGAGTGATGTTTCGGGTCGAGACCCTTCTTCAGACTGAAGATGGTTTTCTCATTGAAGATGGTGGGCTGCTCATATCTAGTCTTTCTACTTGAACCCCAGTTTCTTCTGATTTTGGAGGAGTAGATGATGATCCTCTTAAGGTGGTACCACTTATTTGGACACTCTTGGATTGTTTTCTTTCTAGCACTGGAGGTTGATGAGAGACCAGATAGAAGTATATTAAATCATGAGAGGCATGTATTAGAGAGTCAGAACCTTTTTCCAAGGAAGAAAATATCAAATACTAGAGAGTGTAGCTTTAAGGTGAGAGGAGCAAAGTTTAAAAGAGTTGCGCAGGACAAGCTTTTTACACAGAGGGTGGTGAGTGCTTGCAACAGGCTGCTGTGGGTGGTTATGGAGGCAGATACGATAGTGGCATTTAAGGCTGGTTCTCACGTTGCGAGTTGAGACAAGAGGTACCCCGAGTGAAAGACTCGTGGTTGTGTACGAGATTGCAAGTGTATGATCAAGAGTTTAACCGAGTTCCCACGGGTATGACAAGTTTGCCGTTTACTTGTCATTTCTGCGATGTTCCAAGTTCGTCTCCCGAGTTACTCTTATGCCAATCCTGATTGAAGGTTTGTTTTAATAAGCAACAGTGTTATGTTTTAATAAGCAACAGTGTTAAAGAAGACCTCTCCATCCTGTGGCTTTGTTTTAAAAATATAATTCAGAGCGGCCGCATCTATTGATGTGACCTACAAAGGGAAAATGCGCACCATCCAGTGCCAGAGCAGTTATACTTATGATTTGTTTGAAACACACAGGTTTGATATGTTTTAATTGAATTTACTGCCATGTCTACACACTGCGGGGAGACGGGAGATTAAATCTTTGAATGTGGACGGATGTGCACATCAGATTGTTGTGAGACGGAGCTCAGGGTTCGCCTCCTGAGTTGCTTCGGTGCCCAGGCGTGAGTTGAGATGGAGAGAGGTTGGGGGGGGCGTCATTAATCTGTCTGGGGTGACATGGCTCTTGGGTTAGGCTGGGATCATCCTCTGCGGGGTGATCTTAGTGCGGGAGACAAGTGTAGGATAGGTGTACTGACTGTGTGGGCAGAACTTTGGAAGTGATTGCCCACCAGTCTCAAAAGCTGCTGTGTCTCCCTGTCCCTGGGATAGTAGGGGGCAATCAAGCAGCACAATACCCCCCTCCCCCTCCACGCCAACACGAAGGGCAACGATCCCAAGGCTTTAGCGTCAGAAACAGCGGGCAGGCGACAATCACCTGCCATTACGCGAGAGAGATCATGCACTGTTGTAGGTCTCCTTTGCACGTCGGTGTTTCTGTCTTTCTCCACTCATTGTTGGCCCTATCTATCACCATCCCCACCTACACCCCTCTGCTTCTCGGCCATGTGTGTGACCCCTTCCCTCCCCTCTCCAGCTCCCCGCCCATTGCACCAGCGCGGGGGCTTTGCACTGTCTTCACGTCGGCGATGCCAACAGGTCGATGCCAGTCGCCCCGGGGAAGTCGCTCCCTTCAGTTTCCCAGGGGGTCGGGACGGGGCTGGAGTTGGGAGGGAAAGGTGGTGGTGGTGGGGAGGGGGGGGGGGGGAAGGGTGGGTTAGGTGAGCAGGAGAGTGGGGTTGTTTGCAGTTGCAGAGGGAGGGGGCAAGGGCGGTACAGTTCCCAGTCTCAGCTCCTGTCCAGGGGGGTGGCCGGAGACGTCAGGACCAACGGGACACCGACCCCCAGGCCCACCAGGCCCACTGCAAGCACGGAGAACCCAGAGGCCAGCAGCCAACAGCAACTCCAGCCCAGCCCCGCTCCAACTCCAGAGGAATCCGCTCCCCGATGGGCCGCTACGGCGACAAGTGGCAGTTCGCCCACAGCCCGAGCTGCGCCCCCTCATCCGCCATCCCAAGTACAAGACTACCTTGCACACCATCAGCTTCTGCCCTTACGGGGAGCGTGTTCCTCTGGAGTTGGAGCGGGCTGGGCTGGAGTTGCTGCTGGCTGAGGGTCTCTGGGATCTCCGTGCTTGCAGTGGGCCTGGTGGGCCTGGGGGTCGGTGTCCCGTTGGTCCTGACGTCTCCGGCCATGCCCCTGGACAGGAGCTGAGACTGGGAACTGTACCGCCCTTGCCCCCTCCCTCTGCAACTGCAAACAACCCCACTCTCCTGCTCACCTAACCCACCCACCCCCCCCCTCCCCACCACCACCACCTTTCCCTCCCAACTCCAGCCCCGTCCCGACCCCCTGGGAAACTGAAGGGAGCGACTTCCCCGGGGCGACTGGCATCGACCTGTTGGCATCGCCGACGTGAAGACAGTGCAAAGCCCCCGCGCTGGTGCAATGGGCGGGGAGCTGGAGAGGGGAGGGAAGGGGTCACACATATGGCCGGGAAGCAGAGGGGTGTAGGTGGGGGTGGTGACAGATAGGGCCAACAATGAGTGGAGAAAGACAGAAACACCGACGTGCAAGGGAGACCTACAACAGTGCATGAACTCTCTCGCGTTATGGCAGGTGATTGTCACTGGGAAACTGAAGGGAGCGACAATCTGCTGCTGCCTGCCCGCTGAGTTAAAGAGTTCCCACAGTAGACTCACGATACACTAAGGTAAACGCACGGGCCACTACGTTCTTACAACGAGTTAAAATGTTTCAATTCTTAACCACTAGAGTAAAATTGACTCGTGGAAAATTTCAAACATGTTTGATTTTTTGCAAGAGTCGACAAGTTACACGAGTACCTGCCGTTAGCGCCATGAATCTCTAAGTTGCGTCCACGAGTTCCGTACGTTAATCGTACGTTATTACCACGAGTTTTAACTCGGGTTACCTCTTGTGTCAACTCGCAACGTGAGAATCATCTATTACATGGCTTCTGGATAGGCATATGGATGAGTAAGGAGTGGAAGGATATGGATTATGTGCTGGCAGATATGAGTTGGTTGGCACTAATTTTGATCCTTGAATTTATGAACATATGAACTTATGGAGCAAAACTGTATTTATTAATATGGTAACTTAAATAAACTTATTTTATTTGTTTACACAGGAAATTATCAAGAATAAAATGCTCCTCTCCAACACATATTATCCCATCATTGTGGAGACAGGCAACCTGAGACAAATCCCAAATTATATATAAATACACAAGATGTTAGTAAAGGTGTTTTAGAACAGAGAATATAAAACGATACAGCACAGGAGCTTGTCCTTTGACCCACAATATCTGTGCCAAGAATGATTCTGATCTGCCTGCAATTAATCCATATCCCTCCACTCATCCATATGCCTATCCAGAAGCTTCATAAATGCCACTATCATGTCTGCCTCCACCACAGCAGCGCGTTCCAGGCACTCATCATCCACTATGTATAAAGCTTGCCCCACACTTTTAAAGCTGTTTCTCCAAAACTATTCTCAGTTAAACTGATCTCATCTGCCTGTACATGATCCGTATCATAAGTTCATATGATATAAGAGCAGAATTACGCCATTCGGCCTATCAAGTCTACTCCACCATTCAATCATGGTTGATCTATCTTTCCCTCTCAACACCATTCTCTTGCCTTTGCCCCATATCTCCTGACACCTGGACTAATCAAGAATCTGTCAATCTTCACCTTAAAAGTATCCACTAGCGTGACGAAAGCCGACAATACATACATCATTGCTCTTTAAATACCAGACACTGCCTGATACAGTTTAAAGTACTGCACAGGCTATATTACCCAAAGACCAAATTGAGCAAGGTTTTCCCCAGTGTTACCCCCTTGGTGACAAATGTCATTCTCATGAAGCCACCTTTGTACAAAATATAAATTTTTTGGACGGAAGTCTTTAACGTTACCTCTAAAACACTGAAAATTCCACTTGAACCAGACCCAAAACTGATAATACTGGGAATATCAGAGGCATGTGTCAAACTAATGGTATTTCAAAGATGCTGTCTTGATTACGGTTTAATATCAGCAAAAAAAACTTATACTTAAATTTTGGAAAAAGACAACAGTGCCCACAGTGAAGATGTGGATTACGGAAATGACAGAGACACTACATCTAGAAAAAATTAGGTTTGACATGACTGACAAACCAGATCAATTCTTAAAAATATGGTCTCCTTTTATTGAATTTCTTGATCAATACAATGGTTGAACACAAACTCAAAACTGATTGTAAGGCTGGGTGAACGGGCGCATGGGTGGGTCAACAGATATATCTCCTCTTCTTTCTCCTTCTTTTCATCTTTCTCTTTCCTTTCTTCTCTCTTTTTTCTTATTTCAATTTAATATTCTGTTTGTAAAAGGTTAAAATTGAAGCTGTGCTAGAGTTGTAGAACTGTTATTCTTTTTTGTACAATTGCTTCCAATAAAAATAAAAAATATATAATTTTTTTTAAAAAAGTATCCACAATCCACTTCTAAGTTGATAATTTGTCAATCGCCTAAAACAGGATTATTTTTGGAGTTTATAAGTTTAACAATAAATAAAATATCCCATTCTTTCTGCGTTGACTGTATATTGTCTTCTACTGTATTGCCAAAGTGCTACAGTTCTCCAGTGCCATCCACCTTCCTGCTGCGTTATTGTGTGCAGGTTGTACGTAATTTATTGCATTTTATGCAACGTATGCAGGACGTAATCTTCTGACATTTCAAGAGAACCTGCCTCCGAGCATTGCGTGTCACACACACAATACCTATGATTCCCCATTCATACATTTCAATGTATTGCTAAGTAACGGAGCTGTGCTGTGACTCATAGGGTGACAAATCCCAATCAAAGCTATTTAAATCTTTCATGTGGGTGGATTTTTCTGGGAAAAAAAGTTAAAAGAGATGAGGATGAACAAGCGTAGGAGAATCCTGTTCCCCTGCGGGTAAGGAGCACCGTGACATTCAAACATCAACCCCATTGTCAGTGGAAAGAGGTTGCTGGGAGCGTGCTTGACCTGAACAATGTACGTGCAATGCTAAAACAGTTCAAAGGGCTGAGGAGGGATGTCAAGGTGCAAATCCTATCCTCAAACTATTCTTTTCTCACCCCTGCATTCATTTTACTCAAAGTAATTTACTACTTCCCTTTATTCCCTTGTAGTCATTCTTTACGAATACATCACACTGAAAACCATATCTTTTCAGTCAACTATTTCAATTTTTTTTTAGTTTAGTTTAGTTTAGAGATAAAGCACGGAAACAGGCTCTTCAGCCCACCGAGTCCACGCCGACCAGCGATCCCCACATATTAACACTACCCTACACACACTAGGGACAATTTTTACATTTACCAAGCCAATTTACCTACATACCTGTACATCTTTGGAGTGTGGGAGGAAACCGAAGATCTCGGAGAAAACCCACGCAGGTCACGGAGAGAACGTACAAACTCCGTACAGACAGCATCTGTAGTCAGGATCGAACCTGGGTCTGTGCCGCAGCAAGTTCTATGAGGCAGCAACTATACCGGTGCGACACCATGCCGCCCAATGTTCTTCCAACTGGTTAGGCATCCTCCAACTGGTTAGGCATCCTCCAACTGGTTAGGCATCCTCCAACTGGTTAGGCATCCTCCAATTTCCATAAATTTGATCTAAATTAAGACACTTGTTGTCAATGTTCGATCGCTTGTGACACTCTATCATTAAGCAGCACTTCCTGATTCATTTCCCAATGCGTCTGACTTAAAATCTTCATCCATGTTTCCATGGTTTGTGACTGACTCCATCTTCAAGGCACCTCATCTATTCAAATAATGGACAGTTACTTACCGAAGAGTGAAAGGCCTGGATAGAGTGGATGTGGAGAGGATGTTTCCACTAGTAGGGGAGTCTAGGACCAAAGGCCATAGCCTCAGAATAAAAGGATGTACCATTAGAAAGGGGATGAGGAGGAGTTTGGTGAGAGTGGTGAATCTGTGGAATTCATTCCCAAAGACAGTTGTGTAGACCAATTAAATTGATTTTTTTAAGGTGGAGATTGACAGATTCTTGATGAGTACAAGTGTCATGGTTTATGGGGAGAAGGCAGGAGATTGGGGTTGAGAGGGAAAGATAGATCAACCATGATTGAATGGTGGAGTAGCTTTGATGGGCTGAATGGCCTAATTCTGCTCCTATTACTTATGAACGTATAAATTTGGGCAAAGTGAAAGATCCCCTATCTTCATCACACCAATGATACCTTCATTGATTTATTATGTTCAGGATTTCTTCCAGTTCTGCAATGCAAAAGATGACTGTGCTTGATGTAAGAAAGCTGCATGCTTTGTTATTGTTCATTTTGTGCTACTGTCTGAGATCAATAACAATTTCTCATACTTTCGGGAAGACTTCCACCGGAATCAACAAACACACAAAATCTCCTTCATATTCATTATTTACCCAGATGCTAAAGCCTGATAACAATTAAAATAAATCCTCTCTGTAACATGTTGTGCTACTCTGATATTTGAAATTCTTTATTCTTCATATTCATTCTAAATATATTTCTATCATTTCAGTCAATTTTGTTTTTGCAAAATAAACATTGTTAAATTGACATGTTTTAAATTAAGACTTTGTAACTTCTTAAAATGGTTACAATCAGGACAGTATCACGACTAGTAATTGTATAATCTTTAGGAAGAAAATACATTGTAGAAAGCCTAGCAATGCACAAAATCTTTCCATTGAGGATGATATCTGAATATGTCAGAAAAGGAACATACTTTGGTTCTCTCAAATCTGTAATTACCTTACCAACTGAGCAAAATAGAATCACGATTAAGAAACAGTGTCCCAGTCCTGTCCAGTCTGAAGAAGAGTCCAGTCCAGTGCTCCACTCCATTCAGTCTGAAGAAGGGTCCCAATCTATAATGTCACCTATCAATATTCTCCAGAATGTAACCTGACCCACTGAGTTACTCCAGCACTTTGTGTCCATCAGTGTTTCAGTCGCTGGTTAGGCTCCAGGATATATGTTAGTCCAGCAATTAGTTGACCTTGCAAGTTGCATCACTTCAAGTAAGCATAAAATGGTGAATTCGATGGGATGCAAATTATGCTTCCAGTAATCATGACCCAGGAGTGTAAACCTTCTACTTGATACTTCCTAGAGGCAGTTTGAAAAAAATTCTATGAGACTTTGTTTTACTGAATGAGTTTACTGACTGACTAACTTTCCACATGAGTAGCTTTGTGAATTTATGTTTTGTATTACCTTCACGCATTAGCTTAGTTGTCTCCTTTACCTATTCCATTTGGTATATAATCCATCATTCACTATGTGAAAAAACACATGAATAGCTTATATGAATTAACATGATCTTTCCATGATCTTCCAGAAAGATAGAGGCCAATGCTTGGGTTTGGGCAGCTGATGTTATAGAGACATGTATCACTGAAGCAGACCCGTCAGCCCACTGAGTCCACACTGACCATCAGCCACCCATTCCATCCACATTAGTTCAATTTTAGTCTCACCGCATTCTTATCAACTCCCCCCAAATTCATCACCTTACCTGCAGACCAGGGACAACTTACTAACTGGCCCTCATGTATTCGGGATGTGGGAGAACATCAAAGAAACTGGAGGAAATCCATACAGTCGCAGGGAGAATGTATATATTCAGCACAGACAGCACCCGAGGTCATGGTTGAACCAGGGTTTATGGTGCTGTGAGGCAGCCAGCTGTGCACTGTCCCACATTCTTGTGGTAGACCCCTGTTATAGAAATTGTGTGAAATAAATGGTCACATGTACAAAAGATACAGCCTTGAACTCCCAGCAAACCCATAGTCCAGGCATCAACGTAAAAGAGGCACAGACAAATATGATAGTTTGTTTGGCACAGGAAAAGTGGAAATCACCGGGTAAATTCTGTAATATTCTGTGCTAGTTTTATGAAAACTTTTTTTTTTTTTTTACCAACTTTAACAACTTTAAATGAAATTCAAATGCAATAAGGTTAATGTTTTCAGGGTAGGTCATCGCCCAGAGGCTCCTTGGGAAGCTATCTCAGCTTGGCACTGACCTAGGTGATGTGTGAATTAATGTTTTGTGGATTAATCAATCGCAACCTCCTTCAAAACGCTGTCCTGGTCATCAACAGTGAGCCCCAGGGATTTGAAAGGCCGTTGCAGGGTAGCTGCCCTTGTGGTGAGGTTAAAACAAGCCCTACTCATCAATCAGTTAAGAAATTGCTTTTTAACAACTATTTAATCATTCAATTTCTCCCAATCAGCTGCAATAGCTTAGCCAACTATCAAATCTATCAATCGCCTTGAGTGTTTCTGATGTTCAGAAGTTTGGGATTGTTGGGCAGATTCTGCTCTGCTGCATGGATGTTCGAAAGAGTCAAACATCAAACCTTAATCAAGAAACGACAGATAGATAAACGACAGATAAACGCGATAGATCCAACTATAGATAAACACAACAAGATAGCAATATTGAAATTTAAACTAAACCAAATTTTATCTGCAATAGTTATTAGAATATTTCAAATTACAAAACAGGAAAATTTTGAATTCGACAAACCACACAAACTTTCAGCACGCCAGCTGAGAAAAGTTGGAAAAGACCAGACTATTCTAAAAATTAAATCAGATAAAGGTGAACTGTTAACGCTTCCAAAAGACATTAATGAAAGATTTGCCCAATTTTATCAAAACTTATACACATCCAAAACATCGACAGAAAGCAGAAAAATTACAAACTTTCTGGACAACTGTAAACTTCCAACACTTAACCCGCTGGAACAAGAGGAATTAGGAGCACAGATTTCAATTAAAGGAATGGAAGAGACAATCAATTTACTGAAGAACGGTAAAACACCAGGACCAGACGGGTTTAGTAACGAATTTTATAAAACATTTTACGAGGTAATTTCCCCACGTTTACACAATCTTTATACATACACATTTAATGAACAGACATTACCACAAACATTAGCTGAATCGACTATCACACTTATACCCAAAAAAGATAAAGATCTAGAAGACCCGGGATCATACAGAGCAATCGCCCTGCTAAATACAGATCAGAAAATACTAGCGATAACTTTGGCAAGAAGATTAAGTAAATACGTTAATAAATTAATACACTCGGATCAAATGTGGTTTATACCCAAGAGACATTCGTTTAATAATTTGAGACGCCTTTTTAACATAATGTACTGATACAGAACTAAAGAAGAAGACTTATCAATTATTTCATTAGATGCAGAAAAAGCATTTGACCAAGTAGAATGGAAATTGCTTTTCACAGTACTGCAAAAATTTCAGATGGGAGAGAATTTTATTTCATGGATAAAATTATTATATGATAGGCCGACTGCCAGAATACTGACCAACCACATACTTTCTCCGACATTTCAGCTATCATGGGGCAATAGACAGGGATGTGCATTATCACCCCTGTTGTTTGCCCTTGTGATTGAACCCTTAGCGGAAAGTATAAGTGTACATCCGAACATTCATGGCTATAATACTAAACACTCCAATAATAAAATATCATTATATGCAGATGATGTATTATTATATATCACCAATTCCCAAGTTAGTATTCCAAATATATTAAATCTTATAGAGGAATTTGATTCCTTTTCAGGATATAGACTAAACTGGAACAAAAGTGAAATTATGGCAATAAAACCTCAAGAGCTGACACACCTTTTAAAATTCCCTTTCAGAATTGCTACGTAAAAATTTAAATATCTGGGTGTTCAGGTAACCAGAAAATATACTTCTTTATTCAACGCAAACTTCCCGTCTTTAGTTACTATATTAAACGCTCTTATTCAATTCTGGAAAACACTTCCGATGTCTCTAATAGGCAGAATAAATGCTACAAAAATGATCTTCCTCCCACAAATTCCCTATTTATTTCAATCAATATACCTACCTAATAATTTTTTTAAAAATCTTGATTCTCGGATTACAAACTTTATCTGGGATTATAAAACACATAGAATTCATAAACGACATCTATGCAAACGCATAGATACGGGCGGATTGGCTCTCCCCAATTTCATACACTATTATTGGGCAACGAATATTAAAAATGTAATTTATTGGCTGGATAACGCATGCCAACAGGTAGACTGGTTAATAATGGAGAGAGAGGATTGCTCACCTTTTAATATAGGCGCGATTCTTCTCTCCCCAACAAAGTTGAAGAACACACTATATGATAAAAATCTGATTATTCACAGCACTTTACGAATCTGGAGACAAGTAAAATCAACTTTTAAACTAAGAAATTTATCTCTTTTTTCACCAATTGCTAATAACCATTCGTTTAAGCCATCTATTATAGATAAAACGTTTACTTATTGGGAAAGACTAGGAATTTAAAAAACTTGGAGATCTCTACGAGATGGGAAATCTCCTGTCATTTCAGAAATGACAGTCGAAATACAATCTAAAGGTAATCAATATTTTAGATATCTTCAAATTCGAGATTATTTGAAAACATATACCCATGATTATCAAACTCTGCTGCCAGATATATTAGACGAAGGTATGAATAGAAACTCAGTCAAACAATCTAACATCATACTTGTATAATACCCTTCTAAATATAGAAATGCCATCATCAGACGCAATTAGAAGAGACTGGGAAGAGGAACTAGGCCTAAAAATTTCCAAAGACAGATGGGAAAAAAAATCTTTTATATATACGCAATTGTTCGATTAATGTTAGACACATTTTAATCCAATTTAAAACACTGCACAGACTCTACTACTCAATGACTAAACTGAATAAGATTTTTTCAAATGTATCTCCTATTTGTGACAAATGTCTCCTTCAAGAAGCAACTATAACACATTCCTTTGCCTCTTGCATAAAACGACATAACTTTTGGAAAGGAATTTTTGAAATTTTCTCAAAAACATTAAAAACAAAACTGGACCCTCATACGGAACTGATTATTTTTGGAACATCAGAAGCCTGCCCTGAGCTATCAATATTTCAAAGACGTTTCCTTAATTATGGCCTGATAATGGTGAAAAAACAAATACATACATTTTGGAAAAACATATCTGCCCCTACTCTTAAAATGTGGATTACAAACATGTCTGAGATGCTACATCTTGAAAATATGAGACTTGTCTTAGCAGGAAAACCAGAGCAATTTTCGAAGACATGGATTCCATTCATTGATTCATTACAAGGATAGTATGGTGCAACACAACTTCAGAATTAAACCGCCTTACGGGTTGGGTGATGGGTAGGGAGAGATATGGAGCTGGTATATCATCACTTTTTTGTTTTTCTTTCTGTTTTTGTCTTTTTATTTCGTTACGTTTTTCTCATTTCTTTGACTACACTTATTTGGTATTCTTGGGGTTCTATTCTTACACATTCACTTTCTCTTTCATTTACTCTCTTTCTTGCTTTTTCTCTCTTTTTCTATTTCATCTTAGCTAAAAATTAAAATTGAAGCTGTACAATAAATGTATTATGTCAGATGCTGCGGTTTATACTTCTGTACACTGCTTCTAAGAAAAAAATAAATAAAAATAAAATAAACGACAGATAAAAAGACAGGAAGCTAATTTAGGATTTCCAAATGACAAACTTTGTTGCAGCTATGTAAGCAAGTGCAAAACTGCTGCCATTTACCCCAAAAACTGCAGACTTATCATGCGGCACAGTGGCGTAGCAGTAGATTTGCTGCACTTACATTGCCAGAGACCAGGGTTCGATCCGGACAACGGGTGCTGTCCGTACAGAATTTGTACATTCTCCCCGTTACCACATGGGTTTTTGTCAGGTTCTCCAGTTTCCTTCCACACTCTAAAGATGTACAAGCTTGTTGGTTAATTTGCTTCTCTAAAATTGTAAATTGTTCCTAGTGTGCAAAGTAGTGCTAGTGTACGGGTAATCGCTAGTCGGCGCAGATTTGGTGTGCCGAAGGGCCAGTTACCGTGCTGTATCCAAACTGAACTAAACTAAACTAAAGCCATGTGATTTTGTGACAAATTACAATCAAGTTCAAGTTCAAGTGAGTTTATTGTCATGTGTCCCTGTATAGGACAATGAAATTCTTGCTTTGCTTAAGCACACAGAAAATAGTAGGCATTTACTACAAAACAGATAAATGTGTCCATATACCATGATATAAATATATACACACATGAATAAATAAACTGGTAAAGTGCAAATAACAGAAAGTGGTTGTTAATAATCAGAGTTTTGTCCGAGCCAGGTTTAATAGCCTGATGGCTGAGGGGAAGTAGATATTCCTGAACCTGGTTGTTGCAGTCTTCAGGCTCCTGTACCTTCTACCTGAAGGTAGCAGGGAGATGAGTGTGTGGCCAGGATGGTGATGATACTGCCAGCCTTTTTGAGGCAGCGACTGCGATAAATCCCCTCGATGGAAGGAAGGTCAGAGCCGATGATGGACTGGGTAGTGTTTACTACTTTTTGTAGTCTTTTCCTCTCCAGGGCGCTCAAATTGCCGAACCAAGCCACGATGCAACCGGTCAGCATGCTCTCGACTGTGCACCTGTAGAAGTTAGAGAGTCTTCCTTGACAATCCGGCTCTCCGTAATCTTCTCAGGAAGTAGAGGCGCTGATGAGCTTTTTTGATAATTGCGTTAGTGTTCTCGGACCAGGAAAGATCATCAGAGATGTGCACGCCCAGGAATTTGAAGTTCTTGACCCTTTCAACCATCGACCCGTTGATATAAATGGGGCTGTGGGTCCCCCTCCTACTCCTTCCAAAGTCCACAATCAGTTCCTTGGTTTTGCTGGTGTTGAGGGCCAGGTTATTGCGCTGGCACCATATGGACAGTTGCTCGATCTCTCTTCTGTACTCTGACTCATCCCCATCAGTGATACGCCCCACAATAGTGGTGTCGTCAGCGAACTTGTGATGATGGAGTTCGCACTGTGGTTCGCTACGCAGTCATGGGTATAGAGTGAGTACAGCAGGGGGCTGAGCACGCAGCCTTGAGATGCTCCCATGCTGATTGTTATTGAGGCCGACACATTTCCACCAATACGAACAGACTGTGGTCTGTGGACGAGGAAGTCGAGGATCCAGTTGCAGAGGGATGCGCAGAGACCCAGTTCTGCGAGTTTGGTAACCAGTTTGGAGGGGATGATTGTGTTAAATGCCGAGCTGTAATCAATGAATAACAGCCTGACATATGAGTTTTTGTTGTCCAAGTGGTCCAGTGCGGAGTGGAGGGCCAGCGAGATTGCATCCACCGTTGATCTGTTGTGGCGGTACGCGAACTGCAGTGGGTCCAGGTTTTTGTCGAGGTAGGAGTTGATTTGCTCCATGATCAACCTCTCAAAGCACTTCATCACCACCGGCGTTAGTGCCACTGGTCGATAGTCATTGAGGCACGTCACCTTACTCTTCTTGGGCACCGGTATAATTGATGCCCTTTTAAAGCAGGTGGGGACCTCAGACCTCAGAAGTGATAGGTTGAAAATGTCCGTAAAAACTCCCGCACAAGTGAATACATTTTCATTTTTCTCTTATTGTACTCTCACCTGCAGAGGGCTGAAATTCACAATCATGTATTTATTACACTTCTAAAAAATATATGATTCTAATTACCACAAAATATTTTACCTTATATTCTGTTGTCACACCAAAAAACACTAAAACATTGTTATTTATTCATAAATTAGAGAAATTGCTGTAAATATGATATCTTTGGTGAATTTCAGCCCTCTGCAGGTGAGAGTACAATAAGAGAAAAATGAAAATGTATTCACTTGTGTTAAATTGCTAAAGAATCCAACTCCAATACCATTCTAAAATTCAGGAAAAATGTAGTAATTTAAAAAAATATATCCTGGCCCCTAAAATTAGGCAGGTTTTGTATAAACCAAACCACAGATGTTTTTCAACAAAGGCATCTATTCATAAAGTTTCATGAATCTGAAAAATTATGTTTTTTACAAATTTTCAGCAATAATGGAGAGAAATTTGGAAAGCAATAATTTTTAGGCAATGCTTAAATATTTTATTCCAAAAGATGAATATTTTGAGATATACTGCACTTGAGATGGTGAAAGTTAATTGTTGATATACTATCTTTCCCATGGAACTTATAGAAGCATTTTCAGGGTAAGGATTTTTAAAAGGTTGCAATGTGTTACATAAACAAAAATATGAATTGATCAGTATAAAATACATTGTCTAATTCAAGGATTCGAATCAAAAGAAAACAACCTGTGCTGTGTTTTGACTCTTAATTATCCCTGGCAAAATTCCCATATTCATAAACTGATTATACAGGATGTCAAGCTAATTTATTAATATTTAAATACAAAGTGAAACCATATGTTCAGTCCATCAAGTTTCGTGAAAATTAAACCATTAAAAATAAACCCAAGCCTTACTGAAACATATATAATGGTGATGACTACCTACATATGTTTGGGTATTTCTACTCTATTCCATGCAAGCTTCGCTCTTTTGTTTCTTCATGTTTTACTTATAATGTGTGAGGATTCAACACTAAGTTTAAAGATCATATCCTCATGGAAAAATAGATTGCCTGTTACCATGAGACTGTGAATGACAACATGCCTGCCATACACAGTGCAAACCATTAGGGGGAGCTGCAGGTTTAAAAAGCAATTCAGAAATTTGGCTCTGATGGCGAATGACACCAGTCCTATTTCAATTTTCTGCATAGTTTTTGCAAGATAAAATTATTTTCATTTCTTAAACAGTAAGCCAACACCATCAAGTTTGAATCTGCAACTAAACATAATCTATCCATGTGCTTATTTTAATGACTTTATTCTGCGATTTTAGACTCAAATCTTCAATCTTAGCTAAATTAAATATCATGAACAATTTACAACTTGCATTTTGAGGTAGACACGCGTGGGGGACTTTATTAAAGAATTGATAATGATGCCAGACCTGTGCCTTAGTTTGTTGAACGGTTTGTGAGCCTCTCATGCCTGAAGGTGAATCATTTATTCGTTGGAACAGTGAGACACTTAAACAATGCCACCTACAAGCACAGTTTTCTTACATAACTGTGCATATAAAGTCATGATTCATGGAAAACAACTGAAAACAAACTTCCCCATTTTATGCAACACCAGTCTTAATTGCACCCATCCTCCTCATTTTACACATTAACAATGTTGGTTAAACTAAATGCAATATAATGTAGCATGTAGATTTTCGTTGTACTGGAATTGTCTCCTGATCTGTGTTCTTAGAAGGCAGTAAATGATCTGATTCACAGAGTCTGCTGCGTTCCGTTCCTTCCTGTATCGTGGGAGCTGTCCACAGTGAAATCTTGCATCATGTTGCATTAATTTAATAAAGCCATCAAATGGCCTGACTAATAGCAATATCATTTATTAAAAATGTCTAAATTAAATTGAATAGTCATCAGTGAATGAGATTGTGCTCCACAGTAATTGGCAAGCAAGCATTTGGGATTAGTCTAAGTGGCTTGTGTGGACAAAGCATAGTTGCAGACTTGATTTGCCGAATGGGATGTTTCTGTGCTGTGATCATCTATAACCCACTTCTGCTTCTGTGATCAACAAATCACCTGATCTTGTGTAGGAAGGAACTACAGACGCTGGCTTATACCAAAGAAAGTCTCAAAATGCTGGACTATGCTATCAGAATGGTATCGGAATTTCATTCTGTACTAATTTAACACTAGTGAATATTTTTTTCTTATTGTATGCTCCTTGCAGAGGGCAAAAAATTACCAAAGATATTATATTTATTGAAATGTCTTTAATTATGAATAGATAACAATGTTATAGTGACTTTTGCTGTGAGAACAGAATATAAGGTAAAATTATTTGTGGTGATTGGAATTATATATTTCTTACAGAAGTGTAATTCAGCCCATCTCTGGAGAAAAAAGAATAGGTAATGTTTCGGGTTGGGACCCTTCTTCAGAGTCGTAGATTTCACACCATTTGGGTTGGAAAATCTGCCCTGAGCTGAGTTAAGACATAGTCTGATGAAGGGTCTCGGCTTGAAACGTCATCTATTCTTTTTCTCCAGAGATGCTGTCCGAGATGCTGAGTTACTCCAGCATTTTGTGCCCAACTGATTTTGTTCTCCTTAATTTTGTTTTGGGGAAAAGTGAGTAAACATTCATTCCCTCAATTGCTAAAACATAAGTTATCGTGCATGCCTTTGTTTAATAAAGGACTAATTAAAAACTGATGAGGGAATTTCTTGTCCACCATTCCCGTCTCAATGTGATCTTGTTTTGGAGTCAATGGCTCTTTACTTGCATTTGGTTCACAAGTTCTGGATGCACCAGACTAATCTGCCCAACTGCCCGGTATTTCATTGATAAGTGATCCTTGGTGTCAGTGCTAAATCAGCCCCCTTCCCATCTCAAAGTCCCCAGAGTTCTAGCAGTGGATAGTGATGAAAGCAGGAATCCTGGCCAGCTTTCCCTCCCTAATCCATGATAGCTCAAGTTAATTCCAGTGTCCCTATCACTATGCTGACTGATGCCACTTGGCTCTGCACAAAGTGGGGATTAAATGTGGGCCTTTTACTAATCCACTAGCCTGAGAATCACCACATTCCTTTATGAATTGTCTTTCATCTCCCACTTTTTTGTGTAAATATTCTGCAATTAACCAGCAAACCAATAAACTGGGGCATCAACAAATGTTTCTTTAAAGATTCTGGGATCACATTATAACCTTGAACTGAAGATCCAGCCCAGTTTTTTTTTAACAAAATACACTTGTCGAGAAATTCTTTAAGATGGTGCTGCCTGTTCACCCTCATGTGGATGAAAATCAATGTAGCCGCTATTCTGTTGATTTGCTAGCTATCAGAATTAGCTGGGTCCTGAAATAGAATGACCTAAATTAATCCCACTTAGTGTAAAAACATAAGAAATAGGAGCAGGGGTAGGTCATAGTCATACATCATGGAAACAGGCCCTTCAGCCCAACTAGCCAATGTCGATCAAGATGCCCCATTTCCACTAGTCCCACCTACCCACATTTGGCCCATATCCCTCTAAACCTTTCAATAGACAATAGACAATAGACAATAGGTGCAGGAGTAGGCCATTCGGCCCTTCGAGACAGCACCGCCATTCAATGTGATCATGGCTGATCATCCCCAATCAGTACCCCGTTCCTGCCTTCTCCCCATATCCCCTGACTCCGCTATCTTTAAGAGCTCTATCTAGCTCTCTCTTGAAAGTATCCAGAGAACCGGCCTCCACCGCCCTCTGAGGCAGAGAATTCCATGCACTCACAACTCTCTGTGAGAAAAAGTGTTTCCTCATCTCCGTTCTAAATAGCTTACCCCTTATTCTTAAACTATGGCCCCTGGTTCTGGACTCCCCCAACATCGGGAACATGTTTCCTGCCTCTAGCGTGTCCAAACCCTTAATAATCTTATATGTTTCAATAAGAACCCTCTCATCCTTCTAAACTACAGACCAGCCGTTCCATTCTCTCAGCATATGACAGTCCCGCCATCCCACGAATTAACCTTGTAAACCTACGCTGCACTTCCTCAATAGCAAGAATGCCCTTCCTCAAATTATGGGACCAAAACTGCACTCAATACTCCAGGTGTGGTCTCACTAGAGCCCAAACAACTGCAGAAGGACCTTTTTGCTCCTATACTCAACTCCTCTTGTTATAAAGGCCAACATTCCATTCGCTTTCTTCACTGCCTGCTGTACCTGCATGCTTACTTTCATTGACTGATGAACAAGGACCCCCAGACCCGGTTGTACTTCCCCTTTTCCCAACTTGACACCATTTAGGTAGTAAACTGCTTTCCTGTTTTTGCTACCAAAGTGGATAACCTCACATTTATCCACATTAAACTGCATCTGCCATGCATCTGCCCACTCACCCAATCTGTCCAAGTCACCCTGCATTCTCATAGCATCTTCCTCACAGTTCACACTGCCACCCAGCTTTGTGTCATCTGCAAATTTGCTAATGTTACTTTTAATCTCTTCATCCAAATCATTTATATTGTAAATAGCTGCGGTCCCAGCACCGAGCCTTGCGGTAACCCCACTAGTCACTGCCTGCCATTCTGAAAGGGACTCGTTAATTCCTATTTGTTTCCTGTCTGCCAACCAATTTTCTATCCATGTCAACACCCTACCCCCATTACCATGTGCTCTAATTTTGCCCATCAATCTCCTATGTGGGACCTTATCAAATGCTTTCTGAAAGTCCAGATACATCACATCCACTGGCTTTCCCTTATCCATTATCCTGGTTACATTCTCAAAAAATTCCAGAAGATTAGTCAAGCATGATTTCCCCTTCGTAAATCCATGCTGACTCGGACCGATCCTGCTACTGCTATCCACATCCTGCTACTGCTATCCAATATCCAGAAACCGATCAGTGTTTGTTCCAAGTCCAATCAGAGACTGAGCATATGCAGCCCTTTTGGTAAGAGAATTCCAAAGACAAGGCCAATCTCTGAATGAAGGAAGCTCTATGTATTTCAGTCCTAAATATACCCTTTATTTTGAGACTGTGATCCTGACTGCTGGACTCTTAACTCTCCCTGCATCTGTCCTGTAAACTCTCTAAGTATTTAGTACACTTTGTAATAGACCAAAATATCTGTACCAGACCAACGCTTTTGCAACAGATGTGTATAAATTGTATGGTACACAAAAATGCTGGAGGAACTCAGCGGGTGCAGCAGCATCTATGGAGCGAAGGAAATAGGTAACGTTTCGGGCCGAAACCCTTCTTCAGTCTGATTCTCAATGTCTATACATTCAATAGTGTCATACTCATAAGTGTTCGCACCTGTCTTTACACAAAACACCCTTTCCACTCATTTTCCTTTGTTTAGACTCAGGCAGCGTTCAATCTCACGCAGCGAAAGGACCATAGACTGTGCTCCTCCCCCACAGAGCCTTGTCGTTGGCTGCACTAATGTTCGGTGCATCCCTCAGCACATACTCCTGCAGTCTGGAGCAGGCCAGTGGACTGCGACATCCCCTGCGACATCTCACTGTTATGGAGTCATAGAGTCATAGAGTTATACAGCGCAGAAACAGGCTTTTCGGCCCAACTTGCCCACACCGGCCAACATGTTCCATCTACACTAGTTCCACCTGCCTGCCTTTGGCCCATATCCCTCTAAACCTGTCCAATCCATGCACCTATCTAAATGTTTCTTAAATGTTGCAATACTACCTGCCTCAACTACCTCCTCCGGCAGCTCGTTCCATATACCCACCACCCTTTGTGTGGAAAAACTATCCCTCAGGTTACTAGTAAATCTTTCCCCCCTCACCTAAACCTATGTCCATCGTTCTCGATTCCCCTACTCTTGGCAAGAGACTGTGCGTCTCCCCAATCTATTCCTCTCATGATTTTGTACACATCTATAAAATCACCCCTCATCCTCCTGCTCTCCAAGCAATAGAGTCATAACCTGCTCAACCTCTCCCTATAAATCAGGCCATCGAGTCCTGGCAACATCCTCTTAAATCTTTTCTGTACCCTTTCCAGCTTGACAACATTTTTCCTATAACATGGTGCCCAAAACTGAACACAATACTCTAAATGCGGCCTCACCAATCTTATGCAACTGCAACATGACCTCCCAACTCCTATTCTCAATACTCTGACTGAAAGAATGCCGATGTGACTACTAAAGATAGTAGTTTTTTTTACTACACTATCTACCTGTGATGCCACTTTCAATGAACCATGTACCTGTACTGCTTGATCCCTTTGCTTTACAACACTCCGCAGAGCCCTACTGTTCACTGTGTAAGTTGGTTTCTGGATAACCAACAATTCTTTCACTGTATTGATGGTCTTCCAGCCACACTTGTTGTTCGTCTCCGTGTTTCGTCCGTGGGAACATCCTGTAAATAAGAGCGTCCCCCGTTATGTAGCCCATCAGCCTGGAACTAGGCTGTAATCCACCTAAACTTCTTTCATCTGTTGTCCTCTCTGCTTCCTCTTCCCACACAACATTTATAACAAAGCAATGCCATCACGCATTAAAAATAAATACTGTAAAGAGCAATTGTGAGTTAAACAGTGATCTGCAAATTTTGCTTCTTACCAATTATTGATACATTATTATATGGAAATTATAGAATTAAAAATTAATATAATTGAACTGTCGCAAGAGATGCCTTTTATGTCTCATATATAATTTTGGATCCACCAAGGGTCCTTTAAATGGGTTCTTTTTTGTGCGTTTAACTGGTTTTCTTGAAAGCCTTCTGAAACCTTGAAATTCTGAAAGATTTACAGATTTCTATTAAAACAGTTTAATGGAAAAAGGATGGAGCCATGGGTCGGGGCAGTTGGAGCTGTTGCTTTATTCACCAGAGCGCATCTTGTCCGTTCCAACACCGTGGCACAAATACAACTTCAGCTCCAGCTGCAAGTATATTGTGTAATCTCACATGGTCATGGCAGGTCACAGATATCACAGCTGAGAGCAAACAGAATCTTAGTCATCCTTGTAGATCCGTGCAATGTGTGAGAAAGGCTTGACTCTGAGGGGAACGGTGCCTGGTGACTGAGTGCAGCTGGGGCCGGAGTGAGGGGAGGCAGGATAGGGGAGGGAAGGCTGTTTGGGGGAGGGGAGGCTGTGTGAGGGAGAGAGAGGGGAGGCAAGATGGGGACAGAGGGGAGGTAGGATGGGGGAGAGAGGGGCGTCTGTGTGGGGGAGAGAGAGGGGAGGCAAGATGGGGGAGGGGAGGCAGGGTGGGGGAGGGGAGGCTGTGTGGGGAAGAGGGGAGAGGATGGGGAGGGAAGACGCGGTGGGGGAGGGGAGGCTGTGTGAGGGAGAGAGAGGGGAGGCAAGATGGGGACAGAGGGGAGGCAGGATGGGGGAGAGAGGGGAGTCTGTGTGGGGGAGAGAGAGGGGAGGCAAGATGGGGGAGGCTGTGTGGGGAAGAGGGGAGAGGATGGGGAGGGAAGACGCGGTGGGGGAGGGGAGGCAGGATGGGGGAGGGGAGGCTGTGGGGGAGAGAGAGCAGAGGCAGGATGCGGAAGGGGAGGTGTGGTTGGAGGGGGGAGGCTATGTGGGCGAAGGGCAGTGCCTGACTTGGGAGGGGTGGAGTGGAGTTGAGTTGAGTTTATTGTCACGTGTACCGAGCTACAGCGAAAAGCTTTTGAGTAGGAAGGAACTGCAGATGCTGGTTTAAACCAAAGATAGACAATAAATGCTGGAGTAACCCAGCGGGACAGACACTATCTCTGGAGAGAAGGAATGGATGACGTGACGTTTCAGACATCTGAAGAAGGGTCTCGACCTGAAAAGTCACCCATTCCTTCTCTCCAGTGAAAATCTTTTGTTGCATGCTAACCAACCAGTGGAAATACATAACAATCTGGCTGTTGTTTGTGGATTGTAACGTTATCTGAATTGCTTTTCAATGTTCTCTGTTGGGGTGGTAGGGGTAGGTGGGTGAGACAAAATGTGTAGGAAGGGACTCGCATGCTAGTTTATAACAAAGATAGACACAAAGTGCTGGTGTAACTCAGCGGGACAGGCAGCATCTCTGGAGAAAATGAACAGGTGATGTTTCGTGTAGGAACCCTTCTTCAGACTGAGGGTGGGTGAGAGACCACTCCATATTAATTGCTTTAAACATTTAGAGAGCAAATGATTAAAGTATTTAACTTCAATGCTTTGAAGACAAATCGAATTTGAATAAGATATGAGGGACAAGTTATTCTTGTTTTCATCTAAGTCCTTCAGGATCAAGGATGACTTGCCTCCACCCTGATTTTTCAGACAGATATGATAGTGGCAGTTAAGAGGCTTTTAGATGGACACATAGATAAACGGGGAATGGAGGAATATGAATTATGTGCAATATCTTCAGTATAAACTAGCATCTGCAGTTCCTACCTTTATCTTGATATCATGTTTAGCAGAGATGTTGTGGGCCAAAGGGTCTGTTCATGCGCCATGCTGTTCTATGGAACATAGAACATATAATAGAGAATGGTACAGCACAGGAACAGGCCCTTCGGCCCATAATGTCTGTGCTGAACATGATGCCAAAACCATCTCTTAATCTGCCTGCAAATTCTATGTTCTATGTTCTTGAGGTGGCTGATGTTGGATTTACAAACCGTTCCATAGAAGGGCCAGAGGATAACTGATGGAGTGCGTGGATAAGTTGTGGGGTGGTCTGCTCCTTCTGCCACCTATTCTGGCTACTGTGGGCTCCAAATTCATGGACTAAATACCATCTGGGATGTTTCTCCTCTGTTTGAAGATCGCAGTGATGCAGCTGGTAGAGCTGCTGCCTCACAGTATCAGAGACCCCGGTTCGATTCCGATCTGGTGTCTGTGTGGAGTTTGCATGTTTTCCCTGTGACCGTGTAAGTTTCCATCAGCTGCTCCAGTTCCTCCCTTATCCCAAAGATGGGTGGCACAGGGGTAGTTACTGCCTTACAGCGCCAGAGACCTGGGTTCGATCCTGGCCACAGGTTCCGACCCAAAATGCCACCTATTCCTTTTCTCCAGAGATGCTGCCTGACCCAGGATTACTCCAGCATTTTATGTTTATACCCGTTGACATTACTTCTATGCTCCCACACTCCAGACATACAGGTTTGTAGATTAATTGGCTTTGGTAAAGATTGTAAGTTGTTCCTAGTGTGTAGGATAGTGTTAGTGTATGGGCATTGCTGGCGGTGCGTACTCGGTGGGCTGAATGGCCTGTTTCTTCACCGTATCTCTACACTAAACTAATCTAAACATGTGGATTTGTAGGCTAATTGGCCTCTGTAAATTGCCCCTCGTGTGTATGGAGTGGTTGCAAAAGTGAAATAACATAGAACTAAGGTGAACCGGAGATCGATGGACTGGGTGGCCAAAGGGCCTGTTTCCATGCTGTATCTTTCAATCAAAAGAGTCAGCGTGGATGGTGCATTTATTTAAGGAAGCTTTGAGCATATCCCTAAATCTATTCCTCTGACTGCCTGGTAATCTCTTCCTTTGGCAAAACTTGGAATAGAGTGTCCGTTTTGGGGAATTTGGTGTTGGGCACATAAACGATGATTGAGAGTATGGAGGACCTGAGTCCAGGGACCATTGCCCTGGGAGAGGACACTGACCTTGCTATGTGCATGAAGGAGCTGCAGATGCTGGTTCAAAAATACTGGAGTAACTCAGCAGGTCACACAAAATGCTGTAGTAAATCAGTGGGTCACAGAATGCTGGAGCAAGTCAACAGTTATGCTGAGATGCAGCATATTGTGTCTGATCTTGCTATAGTTGTTCTTCTTGTGAATTGGTGGTTAACTTTTCCATTGGCTTGAGTTGTCTGCTGTAGATAGTCCAGGTCTCAGAAACTCACTAAAGGACATGGTTCATCGCCGCCTGGTTTAACATGGTTTAGTGCCAGGACTGACGTCAGCAAACTGAGGCTAATCCCCCCCCCCCCCCCCCCTCTCGTAAATCTCTGTCTGAAGAAGGGTTCTGACCTGAATTGCCACCTATTCCCTTTCTCCAGAGATGCAGACTGACCTGTTGAGTTGCTCCAGCACTTTGTGTCTTTGGTATAGGCCAGTTCATTCCTACACACCGAGGTCTTGAAATCCTTTCACCGCAATTGACCAGAGGCTGCGTGGGTGCAGCGAAGGCTGTGGTGAGGTGAGGCCTGTCATTGATGTCGGCCTTCGCTGAGAGATGACTTCCAAGATATGAGATGGGTCACTTGTTCCCAGGGTCTCATTGTGAACCTTTATTGTAAATGGCTTACTCTCACCTAAAGCTTATACTGTTGCTGTTCAGAGTAACTCTGTCAGCCTGAGGAAGACCCACTTTGCAGATTTGATTAGGAAAAATGATGTGATAGTGGGGTGGGGGGGGGAAGGTGATATCATTTTGATGAGATGTTTAGTTTACTTTAGAGATACAGCATGGAAACAGGCCCCTCAGTCTACTAAGTCCACGCCAGCCACCCGTTTTTACTGAAGAAGGGTTCCGATCCGAAATGCCACCTATTCTTTTTCTCCAGAGATGCTGCCTGACCCAGGATTACTCAGTCTGAAGAAGGGTTTCGGCCCGAAACGTCGCCTATTTCCTTCGCTCCATAGATGCTGCTGCACCCGCTGAGTTTCCTCAGCAATTTTGTGTACCCAGGATTACTCCAGCATTTTATGTTTATACCCGTTGACATTACTTCTATGTTACCACACTTTCTCATCCACTCCCTACACACTAGGGGCAATTTTCAGAGGGCCAATTAACCTTCAAACCCACACGTCTTTGGGATGTGCAAAGAAACAGGAACACCCAGAGGAAACCCTCCCGGTAGCAGGGAGACCGTGCAAAATGCACACAGGCAGCACCTGAGTTCAGGATCACACCCGGGTCTCTGGCGCTGTGAGGCAGCACGTTTGCCAGCTGAGACACTGGGCCACCAAAGGTGGCAAAGTTTAAAGAAGCGTTGCCTTCTTTCTCAAAGCGTCCAAATGACATGACTCTGAATGCACATGGGGGATTATATGCTCAGCGAACTGGCCAAAGCCATTCATCATTCTGCATTACAATAGGAGATTAGCTGGTCATTATCTCATTGCTGGCTGTGGGATCTTGCTGTGTACACATTGACTGCACCAACAGTGCCGATGTTTCAGGGGCATTTCTTTGGTCGTAAAGTGCTTTGAATGTCCCGAGGTTGGAATCGGGAAGGAATCAGGACACTCTTTATTTTCCCTGACACCATGTTTAAGTAATAATCTGTAATATTATCTCGGAGTGTTTCATCTCATTTTATTTCATCACGCCTTTGACAAATCGGACAAGGATACCAGTGCAATTGAAAAAAAAAAATGCAGGAAATATCTGCAAGTACACCAAAGGTTCTGCAAAGAAATCTAACTCCTAACACTGCAATATTCCACAACCTTCAATCTGCCTATGTTGATAACTTTGGATTTCATATGGCACCAGTTCAAAATGATCACTTTGAAACTTGTTTCTGATAAGAACATGTTTATAAAATCATTTAACATCACTTCAATCAGAATCTGATCAGTTTGACAAAGTGTTAACCACATCACTAAACTTTCCCCTGATACCCTTTTGGGAAAAATATAGCTGAAGAGGGTTAAATTCTCTGCAGAAATTAGTACTTTGAATTTCTCTCATTGGCAGTCGCAGCTTTCCCTGCCACTGCATGACATTAAATTCTTCCTGGTTTATTTTAGTCTTCCGTATTACTGAGACAGGATTAGGAAGGTTTAAATCGAGAAACATATCCTTCATGAAATTTCAAACTGGCATCTCATGCATTTTAATTTTCCTTAAGGGCAGGTCGTTAGGTTCATTTTGAGTTGAGTTTGACCTCTCTAAAGCTCATCAGCTCAACTCATACCTCTAATTTCCCTCCCCCCGACTCTCAGTCTTAAGATGGATTTCAAAACCTCACCTATTCCTTTTCTCCAGAGATGCTGCCTGACCTGTTGAGTTACTCCAGCATTTTGTGTCTATCTTCTGGTTTTCTTATTGTCTGGCATTACTGAGAACAGCAAACTAAGATAAATATATGGTTGCTTCCAATTACTAGTTTTTGTAGTTTGGAGATACAGCGCGGAAACAGGCCCTTCGGCCCACCGAGTCCATGCCGACCAGCGTACCTTAGCACATACTACACACTAGGGACAATTTACAATATTTGCCAAAGCCAATTAACTTACAAACCTGTACATGTTTGGAATGATGGAGGACACCAGGAGAAAATCCATGCGGTCACGGGGAGAATGTACAAACTCTGTACAGACAGCACCTGTAGTCAGGATTGAACCCGGATTTCTGGTGCTGTAAGACAGCAACTGTACTCCTGCGCCAATATGCCGCCCATTAAAAAAATACCATTTAATACTTCATTTAAAAAATAGCAGCAGAAGTTGTCATAATGAAGCCCCAAAAGGAACAGCCCCCCCATCCCATAGTGTTCTGTGTTGCCCAGCTGTTTCAGCTAGTTAGAATTTTTGGGGGTGGTTGGGGGAAGGGAATGCAGTGCAGTAGGGGTAAGGGAAGGGTAGGGGTTGGAAGGGGAATATATGCTACATGAGAAATAAATCTTCATGTGCTCACCTGTACTATGGCTTCTTGCATTCTATCTGAGTGAGATGGATGTGCATCTTATGAGTGTTAGACCAATGCTGGGCTGTATTAGGCATCATTAGCACCCCGGTATGGATCCAATTCACTAATTACTTATGCTGCCCTGGTTCACTGAGATTTAAGCACCAAGTCAATCCCATTTTCTGCAGTCTCCCAAGCTTGCCGGAGCCATCAGTCTTTTGTGGAAAAGAAGCACAAGGTTTATCAATAGCCCCAAAATCTCCGGATTTTCCTCCTTCTAAAGAAAGTGAGTTTATCCCTGGCCAATAGTGGCAGCTATTGTAAACGGCCGTTGTGGATGTGATAAAGGAGAACGGTGACAAATTTCCATGAAGCCGCAGAGAAGATTAAACGCCGTGTTTCATGCAGCTGTTGCAGACGGCGTTGTTTGTGGGTTTTTTTGCAATCTCCTCAGAACTGCGAATTACAATTCATCTGTTAGTAACACAAGATAACACAGGCAGAAGTCAGAATTAAATATTCCTAAGGTCCGAGGCTTCCTTGCGGAGGATAAACTGAATCTTTCAGCTGCCAGTGTTGTTTCTGCCCTCCCTCCACATCCCACACATTTGGCGTGTGCGGTGTTTTGGGCTCTGTCTGCTCGGGATGCTGGATTGACATCGGCTCTGCCAAGAGGAGAACCTTGGATAGACACAAAAAGCTGGAGTAACTCAGCGGCCTTGGCAGCCCCGTCACATTTACACAACCGCTGCATGTCGCCGGCGCACAGTTAAGGCTGGAAAGACATTTTGTCTAAACAGCGTGGAATGGAGAATACAGATGCCAACATTCACAGTTTGGTTGTTCACAACGCACCGCCTCAGTTGGTCGACTTTGTCTCTTCAAGTAAGGGCGGTCTTGGGAGGGATAATGGAGTTTTGCTCTACTCGATGTAATAATTAATTTTGGAATCGTTCATAGAGTTGCATGAACTAAGTCACAGCAATAATAAAAACAGGAAATCCTGGCAAATTACTGAATAGATGGAAGTGTATTAATTATAATCTGAAATTGGCCGTTTTGAAATCAATCTGTAATTAAGACGCAGTTATTACTGAAATGATAATAAATAACTGAGAATTATTACTTAGTACTCTGAATCAAAGCACTAATTCATTATCCAAATCCTCATCTTACAACTTCACAAAAGAGAGCATCTACTAGCTCGCTACATTATGTGAGAATAATGTTACAGCCATGAATATTTTGAGCTGTTGCTAAATATCCCTAATGTATTTGCTGTAGTATCTGTGAAATACCCTGCAATCTCACGCAGTATTTGCACAAAAAAAGAGACTGGCTCTGGGAATCCAATTCTCTAAATCATCCACATGCTCGGCACTTGACAAATGCATTGATGCAAGAAAGGTTTCCATTGGGTGGCCGTTGCCCTGAAGACGGCGCTGTTGTCAGCATCTTCCCTGCCTGGTGCCAGAAACATTAAAAGTGGATCAGAGCCTGGAGTGAAATTTAATTGTTGAAATATTAACAAACCATCTTACTAATAGCCTACAGCAAGGAATGTGGACACATGGGGATATATCAAGGGAGCACAGCAGACCTTGACAAATAGTTTAGTTTATTGTCACGTGTACCGAGGTACAGTGAAAAGCTTCTGTCCAGTTCTAACCAGTCAGCGGAAAGACAATACGTGAATACAATCGGCCCATCCACAGTGTACAGATTGCATTGTCAAAGTAAGAAATGCTGCTGTTGGAGTTGAGGTTTAAAAGGGTGGAGCGATTATAATGCTTAATTGCAGATTCACTTCTGTGACCAGCACGCAGAGTTGCCTGGCTTGGACGTCATCTTGGAAATACAACAAGTTGTGCTGCAAATAAATGTGAAGGATTTGAAAAGACTAAATCTGAGGCAACAAAGAGTCATAGAGTCATACATCACAGAAACAGGATCTTCGTCTCAACTTGACTATGCCGAACATGATGCCCCATCTACAATAGTCCCATCTGCCCATGTATGGCCATATCAGTCTAAACCTTTCCTATCCATATACCTGTCCAAATGTATTTTAAATGTTGTTATTGTACCTGCCTCAACTACCTCCTCTGGCAGTTCATTCCATATATCATAACACCCTCTGTGTGAAAATGTTGCCTGCTCGGGTTGCTATTAAATCGCACTATTGGCAATAAATCATTGTGAGTGACTGGGGCATCCATTCCCACCTGAGGTACAAGCTTCATGAGAATTTCTTGCCTGACCGGGTCAACAACCTATCAAAGAAAACCAGAAGAGATCAGGAGAAAAATGTAAGAGAATAACCCAATTCCAGTGGCCAGGGTGACAGGGTGGCACAGCGGTGGAGTTGCTGCCCCACTGTGCCGGAGCCCCGGGTTTGATCCTGACTACGGGTGATGTCTGTATGGAGCTTGTACGTTCTCCCCGTGACCGTCTGGGCTTTCTCTGGCTGCTCTGGTTTCCACCAACACTCCAAAGACGTATAGGTTTGTCAGCTAATTGGCTTGGTAAAATTGTTATTATCCCTAGTGTGTGTAGGATAGTGTTAGTTTGCAGTGATCGCTAATCGGCGCCAGTCGAAGGGCCTGTTTCTGCTCTGTATCTCTAAACTAAACTAAACTAAACTAATCAGTGACAGATATATCAAAACATCAATTTTCAACTCAGTGGGTTAGGCAGCATCGCTGGAGAACACAGATAGGCGTTGTTTAGAGTCAGGATCCTTCTTCAGACCCGACGTGAAAGGCCACCTATCCATGTTCTCCAGAAATGCTGTCTGACCCGTTGAGTTACACCTTCTTCTTAGGCCCCCTTCAGTCATGGCTGACCATGGATGTCTCTAAGGTGCTATTCCCTATATAGAGGATGCCTGTGCGTGACTTTGTTTAACGTGGGGAGACTGGTGCACAGACAACTCCCCATGGTCCTTGACAGATCCGGGTCAGGATCCAGTGGCATGGAGTCCAAGACGACTGGAGACCCTTTTCTGCTGCAACCTTCATCCGCCTTCCCAGCTGTTTTGATGCTCCACTAAGGTCAGCCATCGTCCTCCGCCTGTTCCACCGCTGAGGTCTTTGTTGGATTGCCCTTTGTCAGAGACCTTCCCCTCGACCTTACCGCCATGGGTGGCCCTACCAGGAGCATCGCTCCAGATGGCATCGCTCTCAGGATCTCAGGTCCACACAAGCTTCTCCACCACGACAAGGTGACAATCCACGGAGAAGTGTTACGCCAGTAGATTATGTTTTTTGCTCAAGATTCCAGCATGTGCAGTTCCATGTGTTCAATTGTCTGACCCCGAAATGTCACCTATTCAAGTTCTCTGGGGATGCCGCCTGGCCTACTGAGTTACTCCAGCACTTTGTGTTATTTTGTGTATTAACCAGCATCTGCAGTTTTTTGTTTTTACATTTCTCAATTTTCAATTGTCAGATTGCATGATAAAAATATTAAACAGCAACTTTTAAAACCTGATTATTTTCTCTTTCAAATTAAATTCTATTTTTAATATGCATTGAAGAACAGTGGCGATGTAGCATGTGATCCAGGGCCAGAGACAGAATATTTTTCATTTTTCTTTGCAGTTTTTCTTTTCCTTTCTGAAGTAATACATGAAAGGGAGCAGCATTGAATTAAAACCTGCATCAGAAGTGGAGAACTCACTTTCTTATACTGTCATCCTACCCCGAATCTCTCATTACACCAAGGGAGATACAGGCATGATTATGAGATAATTGTATGTGTGCACAAAATGCGGAGCATCATCGTGCATTATTTTGTTGAGGCCAGTCATAAACTTGACTCAATTATCAGGTTGTAAATTGATTTTGAGAAATCTGACGGATGAATGAAAATTAGCAGCTGAACCCTGACCCTCCCATCAGTGCGGCTCAGTCACTACGTGCTCATGATAGACAGGCCTGGCAATGAGCGGTGACGTTGGCCCTGGACCAATGTTACCTGCAAAGACAAGCAGTGGCACCTTCGCCTCCACGCCACAATTAGAGCAGCGTCTTAGCAAAGAGGATACAAAAGTCGAAAGGTCACAGCATCGGTGTTGTACATTTTGCCAAGCATGTTTATTTTAAAGGAAGAATTTGAACTATTTTGCAACATTGCATTTAATGGACACTAAACTTGTGTAGAATCTTTCTTATCTTCTGGATAACCCATGTCGCTTCTCAAGAAATTATTATTTCTTAAATAACTCCAACGTGACTGACAATTTGTACACAGAAAGATCCAGGGACAGGGAGTACTGTCAACGTTAAAGACAATTTGGTTTAAATGTTTTGAGAAAATCAAGGCATGTTAGATGTTTAAAGTGCAACTAACATTAAAATAAAACTTCCTTTATCATCTTGCAATATGAAATGTTCAATCTGGGTTTGATTTATTTGGATGGAAATTCAGCTAAAGCAACAAATTATTATCTTTACAAATCACTTTGTAAGTATGAAGAGCCTTTCTGCCTTATACTAATTCATAAGAGGGAAAGAAGGTAAATTATATATGTTCAAGAAGGAACTGCAGATGCTGTAAAATCGAAGGTAGACAAAAATGCTAGAGAAACTCAGTGGGTGCGGCAGCATCTATGGAGCAAAGGAAATAGGCAAAGTTTTGGGCCGAAAGTCTGAAGAAGGTTTCGGCCCAAAACGTTGCCTATTTCCTTCGCTCCATAGATGCTGCCGCACCCGCTGAGTTTCTCCAGCATTTTTGTCTACCATAAATTATATATGTTGTCCAATGAAGGATCGTGTAAACGTTATTCCTTTTTTTAAATTTAGGGGGCTGTAGATTTTCAACAGTTGCTTTCTTAATTCAGATTTCTGCAACTTTATTATTTATTTTTTTTGTCCTGAATTTTACAGTGTTTATGGGTAGTTTCAAGGTTCTTCAATAAGCAAAAGTGTGGATAATGTGGAATTTGTAATGTCAAAATTAAAATGCTGTCGTTGTGGGTTTGGAATAATCATAAATGAATTCAGTGGTGGGATTATGTTCTCTTTAGTTTCCCCCTCCCTTGACCGAATTGGAGTGGAGACTTTTGAGAGAGTCTGTAAAGATCTGAAGCCCGGAGCTGTGAATGAAGAAATACTCAGCAAACAAAACAGCCTACCACACAAGAAACTTCATCTGTTCTTACAAAACCCTCCTTTCTTTCCCTTCTTTTCTTCTCTAATAACAGCTGCCCTCTCGTTCACTGTTACTCAACAGAGAAGAACAAAACCTCCCTCTGACTATCTGTTTTTCTTTTCTTCCCTAGAGTAGGTCTCATTACTGGTGATTAGCAGATGATTAAAAACAATTCAGCTTTCCCCAGTAGATATTTTCTCCCAGTTTGTGACTAAAGCGTCCTTCTTCAATGAACGTGCTCCTAAGCTTATTACTAGGCTCAGCGGATTAAGTGCCAGAGAGCGGTATGCCTCTGATATGGTGATGTATTGAGTGACACAGTGCTGTTCAGAGGTGTGGACTAGTGGAAATAGCGGCATAAACATAACAAGGAATAGGTGGATGCATTTTCATTCTGTATTCTCAGCAGACAGGCCAAAGTTCCTTCATTCCATGACAATTATCACCCATCCAGCTTCTGGGGTTGAGATCTCTCTCTGCCTGGTTCCTCAATGATTAGAAATATTTTTTCCCTCTTTTGCATGTACAGTACATGAAGGTTCATTCAGCACAGTGCAAGCAGGATTGTCAATTGCAAAAGAATATGAACCTATAATAAAAAACTAAAGAACGCAGAATGCAGATGATTATGAGTTAAGCTAATAAAACCCCTGCAGAACAACTATCTGTTTAATTTAAAGGTATAATAAGCAACGTGTGACAAAAGTGCACCTTTTTACTACTTATATTTAAACACAAGCACTGATTTTTAGCAATATCTGTTCTTGTTATTTTTGTTTCAACCTTCGTCCACTACAATCAGTCTGAAGAAGGATTCCATTCCAAAAAAAGATACAAAGTGCTGGAGTAACTCAGCGGGTCAGGCAGCATCTCTGGAAAATGTGGACAGGTGATATTTCCGATTGTCACCCTTCTTCAAACTCCATGTTCTCCAGAGATGCTGCCTGACCCATTGAGTTACTCCAGTACTTTGTTCCTTTTTGTGTGAACCAGTACGTGTGGTTCCCCGTATCCCAACTCAAAATGTGTAGGAAAGAACTGCAGATGCTGATTTAAATCGAACGTAGACACAAAATGCTGGAGTAACTCAGCGGGACAGACAGCATTTCTCTTCTTCAGCCCATTCCTTCTCTCCAGGATACTGCCTGACCCGCTGAGTTACTCCGGCATTTGTCTCTACCTCCTAACCCAAAATGGTACCTATCAATTCCCTCCACAGATGCTAATCCATTGAGTTACTTTGTGTTCAAGTTATCAAGTAGTGGAATTCAATATTGAGTCCTTTAGGCTGCAACCTGACCAAAGAGGATGAGGCATTCTCTAATTAGTTTAGTGTAGAGTTTAGTATAGAGATACAGCATGGAAACAGGCCCTTCAACCCACTTAGTCCACGCCGACCATTGATCACTTATTCAAACAAATTCTACATTATCGCACTTTCTCATCTAATTGTTATGGGGCTGTCCCACTTAGGCGATTTTTTCGGCGACTGTCATAGTCACAGCAGGTGGTCGAAAAACCGGTGACTGGACACCCCTACGGCAATGTCCACGACAATGTCTACAACAACCTACCACCTAATCGACGTCAAGCTAACAACAACCGGCGACCCATTAGGACGTTCACCTACGACCACCCCTATGACAACCTACGTCCACCCGCGACAAGTTATGACAAGATAAGACAATTCAGTCGCCGGTGCCTTTCACCGGATGACGTAGATTGATGTAGGTAGTCACCAATGGAATTCACCGAAGTCAGCACCGGCGACAGCCTACGTCACCCTGGCGACAACCTACATCATATTGGCGACAACCTATGACAGCACCTACGTCAGGATAAGTTAAGCTACACTCATTAGCATCAAGCCAATTGTCGCCGATTGTCGCCAAAACGTTTTAAACATTTCAAAATCCAGCGGTGACCAGAAAAATGCTACAATACTCACGACCATACAGGCGACACCCCGGCGACCATGTGGCGACAGCCTATTTGCCTGTAGTCGTCTAAAAAAATCACCTAAGTGGACAGGGGCATTACTCACTACGGACAATTTACAGAGGCCTATTAATCTACGTACCCACATGTCTTTGGGATGTGGGAGGAAACTGGAGCACCTGGAGGAATGTGCAAACTCCACACAGGCAGCACCCAAGGTCGGGATCAAACCTGAATCTCTGGTGCTGTGAGGCAGCAGATCTACCAGCTGATCCACTGTGCTGCTACTTATGGTATGCTAATTGGGCACTACATCAAATGTTAACACCACTTGCAACCTATCTTCATGAAGGACGAATACCAGAGAGGTGGAAGGAAGCAATCATTGTGCCTATTAGAAAACCAGGGAAAGATGCAAGTAATCCAGTAAATTATAGACCTATAGCTTTAACAGCACACATGTGTAAACTGATGGAAAGACTGGTAAATGAAAGATTAATGCATCTAATGGAAGAAAAAGGTATAGTGGCTAATTATCAGAGTGGCTTTAGAAAAGGGAGAGGTACTAATGATCCAGTTCTGTGCTTGGAAGATGATATAAGGAAAGCACAAGTCAAAAAATAATCTGTAGTTACCATATTTTTTGATGTAGAGAAGGCTTACGATATGTTGTGGAGAGAAGGTCTTCTAATAAAGCTGCATTTAATGGGAGTAGGAGGAAATATTTTTAACTGGATAATGGATTTTCTCAACGGTAGAAGTATCCAAGTTAAAATAGGGTCAGACATCTCTAGTAAATGTGTAGTCGAGAATGGAACTCCCCAGGGAAGTGCGATAAGCCCGATCCTATTCTCAGTCATGATCAATGATATATTTGCAAACATTCAACCAGAGATGGGGCGATCGCTCTTTGCAGATGATGTCAGCCTATGGAGAAGGGGGAGGAATATAGATTTTATCGTGGAAAAAGTACAACAATGGATAGCCCAGGTGGTAGAGTGGGGAGGGAAATGGGGCTTTAAATTCTCTATAGAGAAGACAAAGACAATGGTTTTCACAAGGAAGAAAATTAAAGAGGATGTCCAGTTAAAACTATACGGCAACAATTTGGAAAGAGTAAAAGATTTCCGTTTCCTGGGGGTTCATTTTGACTCCAGATTAACATGGAGGGTCCACATTACAAAAATAATTGAAAAATGCAAAAAAGCCATCAATGTAATGAGATGCTTGGCAGGTTTAGAGTGGGGAGCAGATGTATTATCTCTTAAACGTATTTATGTATCACTGATCAGATCCAGACTAGAGTATGGCAGTATAGCTTATGGGTCAGCATGTAAGTCAGTGTTGTCCGAGTTGGACAAAGTCCAAGCGGAAGCTCTAAGAGTCTGTATAGGAGGTGTGCGGACGTCACCTGTATGTGCACTACAGGTGGAAACTGGGGAGATGCCGTTGAGACTGCGCCGCAGACAACTAATGGCTAATTACTGGCTAAGCCTTAAGGGTCATGGAGAGAACCACCCAACAAAACAGGTAGTACAGGAGTGCTGGGAGAGAGGGGTGGCTCAGTCTGGAAGCTTCGGCTGGGTTGGAGGAGTTGTGGCAAGGGACATGGGAGTAGAGGACAAAGAGTTCTGCCCTGCAGTATTGTGGCCACCTGTGCCAATATGGTTACTGAACATCCCAAAAGTTGATCTGGAGATATGGGAGGCAAAAAGGAGGAACAAAAATTCAGACCTAAAGACAGAATACCATAGCCATATAGATAATAGATACAGGGAACACCTCTTAATTTTCACAGATGGATCAAAGGACCCAGTAGCTGAAACAACAGGGGCGGCTGTGGTAGTCCAAGGGATGAATGTTGAGCTTTACAAAAGAACAAACAACTATTTGACAGTATATACAGTGGAACTGTACGCTATTTTGATGGCAGTTCGGTGGATGGAAGAGGTGCAACCATGTAAAGTAGTAATATGTAGCGACTCATTATCTGCAATCCAGAGTATTGGGTCTGGTGCATCCCATAGGCGGCCTGACTTAGTTTATGAAATCCTGCTACTATTAAGCCAAGTGACAAGGAGGGGCAGTGACGTGACTTTGTTGTGGGTCCCAGCACACATTGGTGTTCTAGGGAATGAAAAGGTGGATCAATTAGCAAAGGAGGCTGTAAAAAAAAGAAACATAGAGGTAAACTTACAACTATCCAAATCTGAAGGAAAACACATTGTGTGGAAGAAAATAAATCAGGAATGGCAACAATACTGGGAACAGGAGACAAAGGGGAGACACCTCTATTCGCTACAAAACAGAGTGGGCATTACAGCAAGAAGAGGGGGGAACAGGAGGGAACAGGTAGTATTAACAAGATTGAGGATAGGACACACTCACCTGAACAGCACATTAAAAATATTGGGAAAACACCCTACTGGGCTGTGTGAGGAATGCCATCAACCAGAAACAGTTCAGCATGCCCTAGTTGCATGTAGGAGATATGAGACAGAAAGAGGATTTATGATCATTGAAATGAGGAAAATTGGATTGACAGAAATATCAGTAAAGAACATTCTAGAGTGTGGAGGGAAAGGAAAAGGAATAAAGTTGTTGTTTGATTTCTTGAGGGCCTCCGGGCTTATTAAAAGGATCTAATATAAAGACATGAGTACTGTGGAATGAAGCCAGAAGGTGGCAGCAATGCAACATTGCGGATACCGGCTGCCGTAAAGCTCCAAAGAAGAAGAAGAAGAAGCAGAACCTATCTTCATTGATTGTGGCCTATGGATCAGAGAGTCAAGGATCCAATGATAGAGAAGGGTACTGACTCCCTCGCCCAGGAGTTTGGAGATGAGTTTGGATGGGAAAGCAGCCAACATAATCAAAGAGACATGAGGATCTGCAGGTGCTGGTTTACGAAAAAAGACACAATGTGCTTGGAGTCAGGTCAGCAAGACAGGCAGCATCTTGTCCTATTCATGCTCTACAGAAATGCTGCGTGACCAGTTGTGTTACCAGTATAAACCTATTGATTTGGATAGCATGCAAACAAAAGCTTTTCACTGTACCTTAGAACAGTGCTTCTTAAACTATTTCAGTGTCATTCACCCTTGTCTTTATCACAAAATTCCATTCACCCTTGACTAAATTTGGAAGGTGAGGACAAGGGGGACTCTGCCCTTGTTACGAGTGGGGGGATGGGGAGTGAGAGCAGAGTTACGGGTATAGAAGAGACTCTGATGAGAGCCTCATCTATAGTCGAAGAGAGGAACCCCCGTTCCCTAAAGAATGAGGACATCTCTGATGCCCTGGTGTGGAACACCTCATCCTGGGTGCAGATGCGGCATGGACCTAGGAATTGGGAATAGGGGATAGAGTCCTTACAGGAAGCATGGTGGGAAGAAGTGTAGTCCAGATAGCCATGGGAGTCAGTGGGTTTATAGTAGATGTTGGTTAGTAGTCTGTTACCTGTGGTGAAGTCATTTAGGGGTTTCACCATTTCACCACTAACTTCCAGCCGGCACTCAAATTCACCTGGACCATTTCCGACAACTCCCTACCGTTTCTGGACCTCACTATCTCCATCGCAGGTAACGGACTACTGACTGACATCTACTATAAACCCTCCTCACTCTTACCAACCATTAATGTTCTAACACACCACTACATAGCCCAGGCTTCCTAAAATACGAAAACAAAAATTGCACTCAATTGTTTTTACTATCCAAAGGGCGACACAGCAGCATTGCTGTAGTGTCATTGCCTTACAATGCCAGAGATCAGGGTTTGATCTGGGTGCGGTCTGCATGTGCAGTTTCTACGTTCTCCCTGTAACCACGTGGATTTTTTCCGAGTTCTGGGGTTTTCTCCCACATTCCAAAGACGTGCGGGTTTGTAGGTTAATTGGCTTCTGTAAATTTCCCCTAGCGTGTAGGATGCAAAAGTGGTTCTAATTTAGAACTACTGTATAGATGATTTATGGTCGGCGTGGACTCGATGGGCCAAAGGTAGCGATGTTACAAAACTTACGTTCTGCCACTGGCTGTGTGCGCGACTTTGGCGCTTTTGAGGGGGGGGGGGAGGGATTAAAATACCGTTTTCTCCTGCCTGTCAGAGGCGGACTTCCTCAGGCTGCTAGCTGTGGAAGAATAATCAATCCGACTTCCGTTCCAACTTTTTTTTTTTTTAATCGCGACTTCTAACGCCCTCAAAGCCTACAATGTGACGGGTCGCAAGAACGGGACAAAACAAACGGTAAGTCGTCTTGTTTACATATAAACTTGCTTCTTGGGATGGCTTTAATCTAGTTTTACGTTGCGAAAATGTGATTTGGGCCCCATACGAACCGGCAGTGTTTTTCCTGCCGATATGGAGTTCAAATTCACCGCAAATGCAACGTTCCAATCGATCGCATTCCAGAAAAACCCACTCGCAAGATGATTTATATGCTCCTTTTTGAACAATCATGAAAATTAAATTCCTTCCACCTGGCATGTAAATTCATGACAATGAGATTTAAAAATCATGTTATATTGTGAATTCTTGTGTGAATGGGATTAGTTTGTTATTTGGATACTTAGGCTATTTAAAAAATATATCCTTTTCTTAAGAAATGGAATCTACAGGACATTCTTAATGGGAAAGTAGTGGGCAGAAAGGCATGTCATGCGTGGTTTGAAGAGCAAAAACTTGTAGTTTACAATGCCAAAATTGAAAAGTTGAGGAAAAGCAAGGTGTACAGAGTTGTGTATTGGTTACAATCTGAGGAGTATGATGATGCTACTGATTATGATATGCCAATGTACCAGCTAGCAACTGATCTTCTCCATAAAGACTTGATCTATTGCTAGAAATTGTAATTTATTTACCTATCTGTTACAGACTTACAGCATATAATACAATGATATTAAAGTTCTGATCTTGAGAATATCACATTGTTGAATTTTCAAGGCAGTCTGGGTGTTTTTACTATTTCCGTCAACGGTCAATTTTGTAATTAGCTACAATTAGGTAATTAACTAATTATATGCTTTAATTTCAGGTCATCCAAGTAAGGTGTTTTATATTTCTTTCAGAATGCTTCAATCTATAATAACTGAACATTTTATTCAGTTCTCTTAATTTTTAAGAAAGTTATGGGCTTTTGACTGTCCTCGATCACAGCTTTTGTGTTAAGTCAATGCAAAAGCAAAAGGGAACAAGATGCTAATTTCCGAGTATGAAAATGGCCATCACTTTTTTAATACTGAAGATATGAAAGTGAATTTGGTGTCAAATTAAACTTATTTTTATGCTTTATCTAATGGAATAGATTGGAGACGATTTTTAAAATCTCAAAATTTTGCAACATTGCTACCAAAGGGCCTGTCTTTACTCTGCACTTAGAAACTAAACTAAACTAAACTGAATTGAACTAAGAGGCGAGCCTCCTGTCTTCAGTGCCTTCTTCTTCTTATCGAGCACACACAAGATTAGAAGTTGTTCAGCCAGAGCTGAACACACTCCTCAGCATCTGCATACAATGGTGTCTGTCTTGCGCTTCTTGTGCGTGATGGTGGAAAGATTGATAGAAACAGGGCCGCAACTTGAACACTCTTTCCTTGACCCCTCTTCAGCGCCTGAGTACAATGGAGAGGAAAGTGTTGGGGTTGAGCAGAGGGATGCTACTCTTCAGCAGAGAGATAGCACAGTGGGCAGATTATTGACCTGCAGAAGAACATTGTCTCTTCATAGTGAGTGTGCAGAGAGCTGACTCCATGGAGCAGAGTGAAAACATTGAGGCCACTCAGCCTCATCAGCTCCACGTCCAGAGGTTGATTCAGCGATTGAGGGACGCGTTCTGAGGGACAGCAGATCCCGTCCTCAGGAAGGTCCGGCTGGGATGTGGAGTCTCTGAGGATTATGTGGGAGTAGAAACTTTGCTGATGTGCATGTCTTTGAATTCAGCCCAAGCCTACCTCTCTGGCCAGCCTTTATTGTACACACACATCCACTGTGAGATGGCTGCCCATGGTGTCTTTGTGGAGGCTTCAATTGTGCATGGATAAGGTGCTTGAAGCAGCACTTCTGGTAAGTTGCAGCTTATCCTGAAGAATTGGGAAGGTATCAAGAGCCCCTATAAAAAGTTCTAAAGATGCCCAATTATCCATCAGTGGCATCTTTAAAATGACAAATAAAAGGGAGTCAGAGAGTCATACAGCATGAAAACAGGCCTTTCAGCCCAAATTTCCCACGTCAGCCAACATGCGTCGTCTACACTAGTCCTACCTGCCTGCTTTTAACCCATAATTCTATAAACATATCCAATCATTGCACCTTTCCAAATGTTTTTTAAAAGTTGTGATAGTACCTGCCTCACCTACTGCCTCTGACAGCTAATTCATATACCTTTCACCCTTTGACAGGTTCCCCCCTCACCTTAAACCTAATGTGTAGGATAGTGTTAGTATATGAGGTGATCATTAGTCGGCGCGGACTCGGTGGGTCTGTTTCCACACTGTATCTCTAAAGCCTAAAGTCTGTGTCCTCGGGTTCTTGATTCCACTACTCTGGGTAAAAGACGCTGTGCATTTATTCCTATTCTATTCCAAGGGAACAATGGGACATTGGCTGTATCACCATTAATCAATAATGCTATTGGCTGCTGCACAAGTTAGTGACATTATCTGGGGCCATTTTCTCAATGCTTGCTAATCAACTCAGAAATTATCTCTGCAGCATTCTCGAACATCTGTAACGAAGCTTTATGTGCAATTAGAGCATTATAATGGGTCCCATTTCTTGTGTTTGCGTGGGCAAAAAGGAGGCTTTTTCAAGACCCAGGAGTAACATTTTCTTGCTCTGTCTAACAAAGCTGGTAAAGTATTTTAAAACCTGAATCTCTGATATGCAGAAACTGTTAAAAACTATTAACATAGAAATGAACAATTAAACAACTTTTTTGAAAATAGAAATGAAAATAAAACCAAAGCTTAAACGAAACACAAATAACTATAATGAAGTAATTCATCCATATCATTCTACCCAAAGGTCCTATGATGCTCATGTAGATGAATGAGCATTTGATTGGAACTGGATAGGAACTCTGGTCTGCTCATAGCTCAACTCAAAGCAAGGGAAAGAAAGTGGTAGATGTAAGACTGCTCATTATTTCTCTTCATTACCTAAGTTTTGGCTGAAATGAACTACCTGCGCTATAGTAGCTGGAAAATGGGGACGAGAGAGAGGGTCTAAAATAGAACATAGAACAGTAAGGGTGGCATAGTGGCGCAGCGGTAGAATTGATGCCTCATAGCAGCAGAGACTGAGTTTGATTCTGACCTCGGGTCCTGCCTATGTGGAGTTTGCACGTTTTCCCTGTGACTACGTGAGTTTCCTCTGGGTGTTCAGTTTTCCTCCCATGTCTCAAAGACATGTGGGTTTGTAGGTTAATTGGCTTCGGTAGAAATTTTGAAAATTGTCCCTAACGTGTAGGATAGGGAATAGGTTTGATAGGGAGAACACTGATATGCCTTCCCGAGCCCCTATTCGCCCTGACGGTGTTACAGTCATTGTCACAGAGGCTGACGTCAGAAGATCCTTCAGTGGGGTGAACCCTCGGAAAGCGCCTGGACCTGATGGTATACCCAGCCATGTTCTAAATACCTGTGTGGACCAACTGGCTGGAATATTTACGGACATTTTCAACCCCTCACTTCTGAGGTCTGAGGTTCCCACCTGCTTTAAGAGGGCATCAATAATACCGGTGCCCAAGAAGCATAAGGTGACGTGCCTCAATGACTATCAACCAGTGGCACTAACGTCTGTGGTGGTGAAGTGCTTTGAGAAGCTGGTTATGGTGCACATCAACTCCTACCTCGACAAGAACCTCGACCAACTACAGTTCGCATACCGCCACAACAGGTCAACGGTAGATGCAATTTCACTGGCTCTCCACTCCGCACTGAACCACTTGAACAATAAAACACCTACGTCAGGCTGTTGTTTATAGACAACAGCTCGGCGTTTAATACCATCATCCCTTCCAAGCAGGTTACCAAGCTCACGGAACTGGGCCTCTGCGCACCCCTCTGCAATTGGATCATCCACAGACCAGAGTCTGTTCGAATTTGAGAAACCACTTCATCCTCAGTAACCATTAGTATGGGAGCACCTCAAGGTTGCGTGCTCAGCCCCCTGCTTTACTCACTCTATACCCATGACTGCGTAGCCGGTCATAGTGCAAACTCCATCATCATTTTCGCCGATGACACCACTGTGGTTGGACGAATCACAGATGGGGACGAGTCAGAATATAGAAGTGAGATCGACCGATTGACCAAATGGTGCCAGCACAATAACCTGGCTCTCAACATCAGTAAGACCAAGGAACTGATTGTGGACTTTAGTTGGGGAAGGATGAGGACCCACAATCCTGTTTACATCAATGGGACGATGGTGGAGAGTGTCAATAACTTCAATATCCTGGGCGTGCATATATCAGAAGATCTTTCCTGGACCCAGCACACCGATGCAATTGTAAAGAAGACACATCAGCGACTCTACTTCCTGAGAAGATTACGGAGATTCGGCACGTCGAAGAGGATTCTCCTAAACTTCTACAGGTGCACGGTAGAGAGCATTCTGACTGGTTGCATCGTGGCCTGGTTCGGCAACTTGAACGTCCAGGAGCAAAAAATATTACAAAAAGTTGTGGTCACTGCCCAGTCCATCATCAGCTTTGACATCCCCACTGTCGAAGGGATCTATCGTAGTCGCTGCCACAAAAAGGCAGCCAAAATAATCAAGGACCCACACCTGGCCACACACTTATCTCACCACTGCCATCAGGAAGAAGGTACAGGAGCCTGAAGACTGTAACGTCCAGGTTCAGGAACAGCTGCTTCCCCACAGCCATCAGGCTACTAAACACAACGAATAAGCTATGAGCTCTGAACTGCAAAAGACTATATTATTATTTGTTATTTGCACTATATTTGTTATTTATTAAACTTTCTCTTTTTTTTCCAGTTATATACAATGTTTACATATTCACATATTCTGTTGTGCTGCAGCAAGTAAGAATTTCATTGTCCCGTCCGAGACATATGGCAATAAAACACTCTTGTCTTGATAGTGTTAGTGTATGGGACGATTGCTGGTCAGTGCGGACTTGGTGGGCTGATGGGCCTTTTTATGCGTTGTATCCTAATTTCTAACGTACAACACAGGAACAGGCCCCATCTGTGTCAAACATGATGGCAATCTAACCAGCCCTATCTGTTTACACATTGTTTATAAGCCTCTATTCCCTGCCTGGTCATGTATTTGTCTGAACGTTACTATTGCCATTTTTACCAAGTCTCCTGGCATCAAGTTCCAGGCACCCGCCACTTTCTAAAAAAAACTTGCTTGCAAATCTCCATTACATTTTCCGTCTCTCGCATTAAACATATACATAATTACCATCAAGCCATCCACAGTGCAGATAAAGAATAAAGGGTACACAATTTAGTGCAAGGTAAAGTCTGATTGAAGATAATTCAAATGTCTCCAATGAGGTAGATGGGAAGTCAATATTTTAGGGCAATAAGTGTATAAACCATGTAAGATTATCCTTTTCTCAAATTCCATTTTATATGTACTTATTAATGCAACTGGCAATATGAGCAAGCAAGTATTAATATGCTCCTTGGACATTTGTTTCACCACTGAAATGTATCCAAATGTGGCTGTGATTGCAAATTCATTGATTCTGCTACTGTAATTTGAGACTGTAATATCTAGGTAGCAAACAAAATAAAGATTATAAAATAACACCAGAAATAAAATTTGGAAATATTTGAATATTCAAGTGACTTCTAAATTGTACTTGGAACTTGGTGATGATTGAGCATGAAGACTAATTTATTATTTACAGTTTCATTATAATGATATTATAGGCAGGAATATCTGTGCTCTCTAATCCTTCATTCAGCACCACATGGTAATGAATTTAAAGATAACGTTTCAAATAAAATCGGCTTTGTGTGGTTTTAATGATTGCATTTGCATTTATTATGTGAATGGAAGAACATTTTTCGGTGTGGTCTTGAGCAATATGCGACAGTGAGAAAAGAAAGCTTTTGTGCAAATTGCAGAGTGCATCATTTTTCTTTGGGTCTGTTCTAAATTTATGTGGAACATCATGTAGATTGGAGCATTTAGCAGGCAGCACCACATCAATGCATTCACCAAGTAAGAAAACACTTGAATATAGGGCTTGGCAAGATTGGATGAAGTGTCATGAGAAAGACCTACTTATTCTTCACATTGATGTTGTGCTATTCAGTTTAGCTTAGTTGAGAGATATAACGTGGAAACAGGCCCTTCGTCGCACCGAGACCACACCAACCAGCGATCACCCATACACTAGTTCTATCCCACATACTAGGGAACAATTCACAGCTTTACATTTACAGTAAGTGTTGGAGGAAACCGGAGCACCCAGAGGAAACCCACGAAGTCACATGAAGAATGTATAAACTCCGTACAGACAGCGCCCATAGTCAGGATCAAACCCAGGTCTCAGGCGCTGTCAGGCAGCAACCCTACCACTGCACCACTGTGCCACCCATTTCTCCCATCAGGACAATTCTCCCATTGGCGTTCTCCATTTGGATAAGATAACATTTCCCACTTATAGATCCAATGAAGTCTTGTGCAGCAATACAAGCGTAAAACATGCAGTTAGTTGAGTTATCATGGCTCCTACTTAGAAGTAGGATGAATCTCAATTCCAAAAGCGTCTGTCTGTGTAAATTTTATGCAGTGTGGGGATGACTTGAACTCTGAGTTCTTCAGATGGACTCTTCAGATGCTTACAAAGAGCCGTCGATAATTTCAACAAATCTAAGAGAACAGGATGTAACCAGCAACTGCCATCTGTTTGCCAACTTAACATTCAAAGCAGCCAGTAATAGTGTTAGATTTCTGTTTTGGAATCACATTGTCAGTGTTTAGACTGAAGCCTCTACGTAGCAGGTAAGGCAGCGATTCGAAGGCTTCCTTTCTTCTGAAATGGGAGATAATGGTGATCTAAACACAGAAACAGTCTTGCACTCATTTTAAGAGGAGATTATTTCATTTTATTGCAGTAAGGTACCAGAGCAGATCAATGTGCCCACTTAGTCATTTATATGATAAGCAACATGTCTCTATTGGATTGACTGGAGGGAAAATGCAGTAACATCATTTATCAGACGTATAAAGTGTAATGCAATCTCCAGTGTGACTACAAAGGCTTGCTACTCACCAATTTCTTAAATGGTTTATTTGTAATATGTACTGTGACTTTCAATTATTCCCTTTTATCTTCCAGATGGAAGATAAACAGAGGTTTGACGACAGCGGTGGATTTCAGACGATGAGTGAAATCCTGACGCAGCATGGATCACAAAATTGTCTTCTCAATTCCCATTAAATGATTTTTTTTAAAATTGATTTTATTTCAGGTTATTTTGATTTCATTTTGCAGAAGATTAATTTTCAGGAGAATGACTGGGAATATGTGTGAGGAGTTCCAATTAGATCAAGTGCAGCGTAGGTATCCCTTTAGGTCATGGGATCAAACCACACCAGGACCAGGCAAGCACTTTAATGCAATATCGAGCAGCTCTTGCACAGTCAGCGGTAGTGTCTTTCAGAGAGAAGGCACAGTGGCGCAGCGGTAGAGTTGCTGCCTTACAGCATTAGATATCCAATTTTGATCCTGACTATGGGTGCTGAATGTATGGTGTTTGTACATTCTCTGCATCGGTTTTCTATGCGTGCTCCGGTTTCCACCCATATTGCAAAGAAGTACAGGTTTGTAGATTAATTGGCTTTGGTAAAAAAAAATGTCCCTAGTGTGTAGGATAGTGCTAGTGTACGGGGTGATCACTGGTCAGCACAGACTCAGTGGACCAAATGACCTCTTTCCATGCTGTATCTCTAAAGACTGAAGTCTAAAAAGGTTGTTAAACTAAAGGCTGTACAGTTTGCTTCCTTGAGTTCACTCAAAATAAAAATATCTGTTTGAAGATGAACAGAGATCTTTGCCAATTTTTCTTCCTCAACTAATGTCAAATTGAGTCTAGGGTTGTTTGGATCCAGTTGAATGAAATAATGTGTAGAAAGGAACTGCAGATGCTGATGTACAGTATGCTGAAGATAAACACAAAGTGCTGGAATAACTAAACTGGTCAGGCAGCTTCACTAGAGAAAAAGGATGGGTGACTTTTCTGGTCAGGACCCTTCTTCAGATACAATAGTGTTGAAGTGGTGAATGGACTTCATAAATAATTCACCGTATCTAGAACAATTTGAGATGTGATGATATGGTCGCAAAGATGTTTTCTTTCCAGAAACCATCTACTATGACTCTAATCAATGGATATATTCATTGATAAGAAGCAGTGAATGCATCAAACAAATTGGCATAAGCATTGTTAGTTCAAATCATATTATTTGAATGAATATAACAGATAATGTTAACACAGAGTAGCATCGCATTTGGCACATCAGTTCTCTGCCGATGTGTTTTCATATGTGCCTCTTGATCTTAATCTTCTCTCCAGCCACCTCCAAATATGTTGGGCATTTCTTTTCAATGCCTTATTACATTTTCTAAATTTAATGCCTGTTCCATCATATAATTTTCTGCAGAGAATTATATATTTTCAAAAATAGCAATTGTGTTCTTCCAACTTCCTCAAAAATATGTTTTGCTGTTTTGTCATATTTGTAGTTTTGGATAATCTTGCCATGGACTATGGAAACAGTGTCATTTTGGATCTGGTGCAAAAGCTTCAATTTCTCTAACATCTATCTGTACTATTACTAAAAGTCTTATCTTGACCACTTCCACCTATGTTGTAAATACATTTTAGAAAAAACGTTAACGCTATGATTTTTTCGCCATCTTACTCACCGTCCTCCTCTCCTCAAAGCGCCCCAAGGTTTTTTCCGATCGGTGAAATAATAATTTTTTTTATGAATGTTTAGAAAATCGTGAGATCAGCAGATTGGTCTTCTCGCATGTCAGCCACCATGACGTAGGTAACGCCCCTTCCGAGGGGCCAGGAAAATAAAGCCCCGGAGGCTGGACGTGAGTCAGTCACCCCAGAAGACCGTGAGTGAGAGTTGAGTCCAGAACTGTGAGTCTATGCCGTGAGTGAACTGAACTGTGAGTCTGCACGGTGAGTAAACTGAATTGTTAGTCTGCACTGTGAGTAAACTGAATTGTTAGTCTGCACCATAAGTGTACTGAATTGTTAGTCTGCACTATGAGTGAACTGAATTGTTAGTCTGCACTATGAGTGAACTGAATTGTTAGTCTGCACTGTGAGTGAACTGAATTGTTAGTCTGCACTGTGAGTGAACTGAATTGTTAGTCTGCACCGTGCTAAGTCAAAAGGTCACGCTCATTCCAGAAGCCCGCTCACTCCGGATGTCTCACTCAGTGGAGAGGTCGGCTAATTCCGGAAGTTCCGCTCACCGCGGAAGTCCTGCTCAGTTCAGAGGTCGCGCTCAGCCACATGAGTAGATTCAAGAGAGTTTTACTGTCATATATATGTTGTGTGCGAGTGTGTGCATGATTTGAGCGTGAGTGGGTGTGTGTGAGTGTGTGTGTTATTGTGTATGTGAGTGTGTGTGTGTGTGTGTGTGTGTGTGTGTGTGTGTGTGTGTGTGTGTGTGTGTGTGTGTGTGTGTGTGTGTGTGTGTGTGTGTGTGTGTGTGTGTGTGTGTGTGTGTGTGTGATGGAGGATGTGTGTGTGAGCCCACCAGGCATGGGTGAGTGAGTGAACTGCCAGCCCACCAGCCGTGAGTGAGTGCGTGAGTGAGTGCGTGAGTGAGATGCCAGCCCACCAGCCGTGGGTGAGTGAACTGCCAGTCCACCAGCCGTGAGTGAGTGAGCTGCCAGCCCACCAGCCGTGAGTGAGTGAGTTGCTAGCCCACCAGCCGTGAGTGAGTGAGCTGCCAGCCCACCAGCCGTGAGTGAGTGAGTGAGTGAGCTGCCAACCCACCAGCCCTGAGTGACTGAGCTGCCAGCCCACCAGCCCTGAGTGAATGAGCTGCCAGCCCACCAGCCCTGAGTGACTGAGCTGCCAGCCCACCAGGCCTGAGTGACTGAGATGCCAGCCCAAGAATCCATTCGGTCCACAATGTCCATATTAGCCCTCTGGAAACCAGTCCCTTCGGCCCACAACACCCATACTAGCGCTCCAAAAAGCCCCCCCTCCCCCCCCTCACTGTCCACCAATATTGGAATTGGTGGAGAGGTGGAATATTGCGTTGGGGACCAGCTCTCCCGTGTGAACATGGGACCCAACGGGTCGCACTTGGTCTAGTATCCCAAAATGTATGTGTTCATAGGTTAGTTGGACTCTGTAAATTGCCTCCAATGTTTAGGGAGTGGGTGAGAAAGTGGGATAACATCAAACTGGAACGAAAGGGTGATCGATTTTATCGATGTCGGCGTAGAGTCGGGGAGACAAAGGGCCTGTTTCAGTGCAATGGCTTTGAACTAAACCTGTAACTGTTTATCTCTGATAATATCCTGATTAATCTAATCAGAGTGAACTGGAGGCGAAACATTCATGTGGCAGGAAAGTTACATAGTGATTTCGGACAGCGATCCTCTCTCGAAGAATACAATGGTAACTTGGAGAGAAATAAAAATACACCTAAAGCTGATGATGAGTATTTGACGAAGTATTGAAGCTGTGTTTTACGTATCAAAGTGTAACATGCATCTCTGGAAAATTTGGGCGTTATAGTATGGTCGGACACTTCAGTTTCATACAATGCACATCCTATCCTGGCTGGAACGAAAGCCAAATGCTGCTTGCAGAACACAGGTGTGTGCAGCAAAATAGCATCAGCTGCAAGCACTTGTGCAACAGCTGGCTTCATTGCAGTGCCTCCAGGGGGCTGAGATCTGCATGGATAGCACCATGCAGCTCAGGAACGTGCATGCACAGAGGGAATGGGTGACTGCTGGACAGCAAAGAAGGTCCAGGCAAATGGTGCGTGATTGCATGTGCCAACTTCAAATCATTTTGTGAAATGTAAAGCTAGAGCGAGTGATGAAGGTGGAAAGGGACAAGGGGTGTGTGGGGAAAAGAGGGGCGGGATGGTGGGAGAAATGGGTGCGTACTATGGTGAGAGGGGTACAGGTAAGAGAGAAGAAGGACAGGGAGATGGGACTTAGAATTGGCGAATTCAATGTTCATACCATTGGGTTGTAAGCTACCCAAGCAGAAAATGAGGTGTGCAGAAAGGAACTACAGATGCTGGTTAACACTGAAGATAGAAATAGAATGCTGGAGTAACTCAGTGGGACAGGCAGCATCTCTGGATAGAAGGAATGGGGGGCGTTTCGGGTCGAGACCCTTCTTCGGACAAATGAGCTGCTGTTCCTCCAGTTTGCATGTGACCTCACTCTGGCAATGGAGGAGGCCCAGGACAGAATCTTTTCTTTAGCAACTGACTATGCCTGAGCTTTCTCCTGAGATCCTCACCTTCACAAGAAAACTAATTGATTTGTCCTGTTTCTTTATCATTTAATCAAACAGCATAACCTTACGATGACATCTTCGATTATTTAATCATATGTGTTATGCTTAGAACTACTTAAAATAGGCTTCTCAATATGAAATTCCATTTGCCGCAGCTGTATGCGCCTGCAAGATCCGTACATTTCTTTCAATATTCTTTGCCTTGGAACACAGACGTCCCTGTGGAGCAAAAGTACTGCAAATATCGTGTTCACCTGTAATGAGAACAGTCAACCCTACCAATTCTACTGGGATCCGCCCTGATTAATTAAGCATTGTGATAAGGGGCAGATTGGAATATTCAGAGCAGCGTTGAGATTTTTTTTTTAACAGCAAGAATGCATTGCAAAATGATTAGGCAAAAACCTCCAGAGAACTCGGGTTGTGGAGATGCTCTTTCACAAAGTCAGATAGTGGAGCATTGCACTGTTTAGCAATTAATTGAGCTCTCCCCACTGCACAGCCATCTGAAGGGAGGTGCAAGGTCTAACAGCGAGACTGCCTGCTGGTAGGGGCAGGGCAGATGGTAGGAGGATTGCAGTACCCCCTGGAGATCTCGGCCCGGCTTTCTCCCCCCCCCCCCCTCCCCCCCTCTCTGTTACTATTCAATCTATGAAGCAAAATGCTGCAGATCCTGGAAATTGGAAATAAAAGGGAAAATGCTCAAACTAATTAACAAGTCAGGCTGCATTTGTGGAGACAAAAATCATTGTAAGACTTTCCAGTCTCTCCTATAACTCAAAGCGTTTCAGACTTGGTAACATCCCTGTAAATATTTAGTTTACTTTACTTCAGAGACACAGCCATGTACACAGGCCCTTGTACCCATTGAGTCTACGCCATCCAGCGATCATCCCGTACACTAGCACTTTTCTAAACACTATGGACAATTTTATAATTTTTACAAAAGCCAATTAACCTACGAACCTGTACGTCTTTGGAGTGTGGGAGGAAACCAGAGCACCTGAAGAAAACACACACGGTCACAGGAAAAATGTAAAAACTCCGTACAGATAGCACCCGTAGTCGGGATAGAACTCAGGTCTCTGGTGCTGTAATGGGCCTGTCCCACCCAATTAGATGACTTTTTAGGCGACTGCAGGAGACTATGCAGTCACCACATGGTCGCCACATGTTCGCGGGTGGTTGCCGGGGAGTCGTCTTCATGGTCGTGAGGAGTTCCCGCATTCTGGGAACTAGTCGCGGCCTCATTATGGTCACCGTGAATTTTTCAACATGTTGAAAGATTAGCGGCGACCAGAATGAAGCCGCCATGGAGAGTAGCGAGAATTCTTGAGCCGTAGGTGGGTCACCAGGAGGGCCTAATGGGTTGCCAGGAGGTCGAAGGTTCTCAGAGGTTCTCGTAGGTTGTAGCCGGTGCTGACCAGTGAATTTCATTGGCTCATTGGGGAAAAAAAGGTAAGCAGTAATTTTTCAGAATCAAGGATAACCGACCAGTAATGTTAAATGTCCGCCGAGCTTCACAGCCGTGTATCTCTGGCTTCTTAAAAGTTGTCTCCACTACTTCTCCCACCCTTCTCCCCCCTCTCCCCCCCCACCCCCTCTTTGAAAGAACTTCCCGTACACTGTGCTTTAACCATCTTTTTACAGTGCCAACCTTCCTGTTCATCGCGATGTGCGTCTGTTTCACCTTGGCTTTGCACCGTGTGAAGTTTTTAGACAACTTGACAGTTGCCGTCAGTCCGCTGAAAAATTGCTTGTGGGACAGGTCCATAAGGCAGAAACTCTACCGCTGCACCACTCTGCTGCCCATTGTTGCACCCTTTCCAGTTGAACGGCATCCTTCCTATAACAGGGCAAATGAACCTGCACACAATACTCCAACTGTGATATTGGTCAAAATTGTGAAATTGTAAATGAAGATAAAACATGGGTTAAGTCATCAAGAAAGGAAGTAGGACCAAACACAGAACATTATGAGAGATATAGATATGGTGGACAGCCAGAACATAATTCTCAGGGTGCAAATGTCAAGGACTAGGGGGCATTACTTTAGTGTGAGAGGGGCAAAATTTAAAGGAGATGTTCAGGGCAATTTTTGTTTTGTGCAGAGAATGGTGAGTGCCTGGAATGCGCTGAATTTGAAATAATGCACACTATTCTGGTTGCCCTGCTACGGAAAGGATGTCATTAAACTGGAAAGGGTGCAAACAAATATTTTGGATGTTACCAAGTCTGGTTTGAGTTATAAGAGAGGCTGGACAGATCTGTTTTATTTTCTCTGAAGCATAGGCGATTAAAGGTTGACATTGTCCAGGTTTATAATATCATGTGGGGTATAAATAAGGTGAATAACCTCAGACTTTCCCCTAGGATAGGGTAGTCTAAAACCCAAGGGCATAGGCTTAATTTGCGAGGGGAAATATTAAATAGGACCTGAGAGGTAACTTTTTTCACACAGAGAGTGGTACATATAAAGAGCCTGTCGCACTGTATGAGGTAATTCAAGAGTTTTCCCCTGAATCGAACTCGGAGAATGTCCGTAGCGGGTCCGCAGGAGTTCGTGAATGTCTCGTAGCGGCTCGTACGAATAAAAAGTAACAAGTTTTTTACTCATGGACATTTTTCACAGTGTTGAAAAAACGTCACGAGTTTACCGGATTTCCCCGAGTACCTACCGTTACTTGTACAACCTGCTACGAGACATCCACGAACTCTTACGGACCCGCTACAGACATTCTTTGAGTTCGAATCAGGGGAAAACTCGGGAGAACTCTTGAATTATCTCGTACAGTGGGACAGGCCCTTTAGGAACAAGGTGCCAGAGGAAGTGGTAGACGTGGATACAATTGAAAAATTTAAATGACATATGGACAGGTTCGTAGATATAGGAAAGGTTCGGAGAAATATGGGCCAAGCACAGGCAAATAATGTTGGCACAATAGCACAGCGGTAGAGTTGCTGCCTTACATGACCAGAGGCCTGGGTTCAAAGGTTCAAAGGTTCAAAGGTTGATTTATTGTCACATACACCTAGATGTAGTGAAATTCCTTTTGCCAATGCAGCACATAAGAAAGAATACAAACATAACAATAATAAATAGCTTTAACATAAAAACATCCCCCCACAATGGTTCCCATTATGGGGGAAGGCACAAAGTCCAGTCCCATCCCCAATGTCCACCCATAGTCGGGCCTATTGAGGCCTCCCCAGTTGCCTCTACGGAGGCCCGATGTTCCAGGCCGTCCTCGCCGGGTGATGATGTTCCGGCGTCGGGAGAGTCCTCTCAGCGGCATGGGAACCCTGGAACGGCCGCCTCCCTATTCGAGACCGTGGCTTCCGGAGCCGACAAGGCCGCGCCGAATGGAGCTCAACTGGCGATCTCGTCGCGAGATCCCAGGCTCCCGATGTAAAGTTCAGCGCCGCCGCCCGCAGCTCCGCGATGTTTTTAACACCGGTCCCAGCTCACCGGAGTTCCAGCGCGGCGACCCAGGCAAGGCACCGCCCGCCCCGCAATGGCGCTCCAGCGCTGCACTGCCATCCTCAGACCCGCAGCTCTGCCGCCGCCGATGCCGGTGCCGCCGCCGCCGATGCCGGTGCCGCCGATGCCAGGGCTCCAGGCGGTCCCCTCGCTCCTCGGACCCGCAGTTCCGCAGCCGCCGCCGATGCCGATGCCGAGGCTCCGGGCGATCCCCTCAGGAAACGCCGCTCCAGGCCCGCTGGTAGGCCGCGAGGACGGGTCGAAAGTGCAGCCTGGAGAAAAGCTGCATCTCCGACCAGGTAGGGACCCTGAAAATTAGTTTCCCCCTTCCCCCCCCCCTCCCCCACACATAAAAAAGCTAGAACTCCTTAAAAACAAAACACTAAACTAACTAAAAATAAGAAAAAAGAAATGAAAAACAGTTCGATTCTGATTACAATATGGGTGCTCTCTGTATGGAGTTTGAATGATTTCCCTGTGACCACATTGGTTTTCCCCGGATCCTGCGGTTTCCTCCCACACTCCAAAGACGTACAGGTTTGTAGGTTAATTGGCTTTGGTAAAATTGTAAATTGTCCCTAGTGTATAGGATAGTCCTAGAGCACAGGATGTAAATTGTCCCTAGTGTATAGGATAGTCCTAGAGCACAGGATGAACGATGGTCGGTGTGCCAAAGGGCCTGTTTCTGCGCTGTATCTCTAAAGTCTAAAGTATATAGCTCGTTTAGGCAACTTGGTTGGCATGTGCAGGTTTGTCCTAAAAACCTTGTTCTGTGCTGTGGGACTCTATGACTGTGCAAGTCTGTCTAGAGTTCCTGTATGTTCAGGACAGAACGTTGTCCAATGATGTCTCCGATTAAAATAACGTGGTCTATATTTTTGCTGCAGGAGTTGAGTGTTTTATTGGCTTTCACAAATTATCTTCAAAAAAACCTGCAGACACTTCAAATCACATATCAGAGCATAGGTTTACACGTCTAAATTCATTACAGTGCTGTGTTTATGATGCACAGTCAATGAAATTGAGCACATGGAATTCTAAGTATAGATTAAATATTTCTTTATCTATGCTGAGAGAGAAGAAATGATCCTGGTTTTACTTATCTGAAAAACAGCATCTCCACAATGTTACCTCCACACCGCCACAACGTTAATTCCCGGGATGGCTGGACTGTCAAATGGTGAGAGATAGGAGCGGCTGGGCTTATATACTCTGGAATTGAGGATGAGAGGAGATCTTATTGAAACATATCTATATATAACTAAAAGTCTCATCCTGACCACTTCCTGTCTGCGCTGTATATTGATTTTAGAAAAAAATGCTACCCTATATCGCTATGATTTTTGGCCATCTTACTCACAGTCCTCCTCCGCTGAGGCAGCCCCGAGAATTTTTCCGATCGATGAAAAATAAAAAAGTTATGAGTGTTAAAAAAACTTGAGATCAGCTGATTCCGGGGTGGAGGGAGGTGGGGGGGGGCAGGACTATAAAACACTGGATGCCTGGACGTGAGTCAGTCACTCTGGAAGATCGCGAGGGAGAGGCCATAACTGTGATTCTAAGCTGTGAATCAACTGAAGTATGAGTTTGCAATGTACTTGCAATAAATTATTTGTTAGCCCTTAATGAAAAGGAAACGAGTTGTTTGGCCTGCCCTGCCCTTGAAACTGCAATGGAAATGGAAATGAAATGAAAATGCAATGAGCATTTGGCCTGCCTTGTGCTTGAAACTGCAATGGAAATGGAAATGAAATGAAAATGCAATGAGCTGTTTGGCCTGCCCTGTGCTTGAAACTGCAATGGAAATGGAAATGAAATGAAAATGTAATGAGCTGTTTTGCCTGCCCTGTGCTTGAAACTGCAATGAAAAATGGAAATGAAATGAAAATGCAATGAGCTGTTTGGCCTGCCCTGTGCTTGAAACTGCAATGGAAATGGAAATGAAATGAAAATGCAATTAGCTGTTTGGCCTGCCCTGTGCTTGAAACTGCAATGGAAAAGGAAACGAAATGAAAATGCAATGAGCTCTTTGACCTGCCCTGTGCTTGAAACTGCAATGGAAATGGAAATGAAATGAAATGAAAATGCAATGAGTTGCTTGGTCTGCCCTGGGCTAGAAACTGCAATGGAAATGGAAATGGAAATGGAAATGAAATGAAATGAGTTGTTTGGCCTGCCCTGTGCTTGAAATTGAACTGGAAATTGAAATGGAAATGAAATTAGTTGTTTTGCCTGCCCTGTGCTTGAAATGGAAATGGAAATGGAAATGAAATGAAATGAGTTGTTTGGCCTGCCTGAAACCACTAATTTCAGCCCACAAGGCCCCTATTTGCCGAGAAACTAGTCCCCTTTGCCCAAAATGCCCGTATTAGCCCAGGAGCAGCATTTTGGCCCATAAGGCTCATGCCAGGCCAGGAAAAGTCCATAAAAAAGTGCCTTTCACTGAGATTTCACTTTTTTTTAAAGAGCCCTTTCGGCCCTTCAGGCCTGTACTAGGCCAAGAGGAGTCCCTTCGGCCCATCAGTAAGTATTCCCCCTGCAAGTATTTAACCTCACCCCAGTATTTTTCTCCCTCCCTTCATTGGCTCCCTGTGAGATCCAGGCCAGGATAGACTTTCCTCCTTCATTGCTGTGATCTGCAGAAAAATATGAAACATGTCTAAAATAGTTTCTCCACCCTCTCCCCCTTCTCTCTCATAGGGTCTCTCACCTGTTTTGGGCAGCATTTCTTGCAGTTTCTGAGCTGGCAGCCCACCAGTCCTGAGTGCCCGAGCTGCCAGCCCACCAGGCCTGAGTGATGTGCTGCCAGCCCACCAGGCCTGAGTGACTGAGCTGTCAGCCGACCAGGCCTGAGAGACTGAGCTGCCAGCCCACAAGGCCTGAGTGACTGAGCTGCCAGCCCACCAGGCCTGAGTGACTGAGCTGCCAGCCCACCAGGCCTGAGTGACTGTGCTGCCAGCCCACCAGGCCTGACTGACTGAGCTGTCAGCCGACCAGGCCTGAGAGACTGAGCTGCCAGCCCACAAGGCCTGAGAGACTGAGCTGCCAGCCCACAAGGCCTGAGTGACTGAGCTGCCAGCCCACCAGGCCTGTGACTGAGCTGCCAGCCCAAGAATCCATTTGGCCCACACTGTCCATACAAGCCCTCTGGAAACCAGTCCCTTCGGCCCACAACACCCATACTAGCGCTCCAGAAAGCCCCGCCCCACTGGCCACCAATATTGGAATTAGTGGAAAGGTGGGGGACCAGCCCTCCCATGTGAACATGGGACTCAACGGGTCCCACTTAGTCTAGTAAGATTATTAAGGGTTTGGACATGCTAGAGGCAGGAAACATGCCCCCGATGTTGGGGGGAGTCCAGAACCAGGGGCCACAGTTTAAAAATAAGGGGTAAGCCATTTAGAATGGAGATGAGGAAACACTTTTTCACACAGTTGTGAGTCTGTGAAATTTTCTCTGGATGCCTTCAAGAGAGAGCTAGTTAGGGCTAGATAGCGGAGTCAGGGGATATGGGGAGAAGGCAGGATTGGGTTACTGATTGTGGATGATCAGCCATGATCACATTGAATGGTGGTGCTAGCATGAAGGGCCAAACGGCCTACTCTTGCACCTATTGTCTATTGTCTATATTGTCTGGAATGCCATTTGAACCCACACCTTTCTGATGACGGGTAACATTGTAAAGCGAGGTGCATTTACCTTTACAGCAGTGAAGCAGTGGGACACAAGTTTACTAGGTAAAGCTTCCAGTAGAATATTCTCTTTGGGAGGTACATGCTCCTTACTCCTCAAGTTCAACCTCTCTTAATTTTTATAAAAATGGAAAATCTATTTATCTTTTGAAAGAGAACCCACTCATCTATCAATCCATTCATTGCCCATTTCCCCATCTATCTATCCATCCACATGTCCTTTCATTCTTCCATCCATCAATTCATACACTCATCCACCCATTTTACATCTATCTACCCATCGTGTGAAAACGCACTCCTCCAGATTCAGGAATGGTTTCTTCCCAGCTGTTATCTGGCAACTTCGGGTCCAGTGATCACAATACCATTAGTTTCAATATAATTATGGAGAGGGTCAGAACTGGACCTAGGGTTGAGCTTTTTGATTGGAGATAGGCTAACTTTGAGGAGATGTGAAAGGATTTAAAAGGAGTGAATTGGGACATTTTGTTTTATGGGAAGGAAGTGGAGGAGAAATGGAGGACATTTAAAGGTGAAATTTTAAGAGTACAGAATCTTTATGTCCCTGTTCGGTTGAAAGGAAATAGTAAAAATTGGAAAGAGCCATGGTTTTCAAGGGTAATTGGACATTTGGTTCGGAAAAAGAGAGAGATCTACAATAATTATAGGCAGCATGGAGTAAATGAGGTGCTTGAGGAGTATAAAGAATGTAAAAAGAATCTTAAGAAATAAATTAGAAAAGCTAAAAGAAGATATGAGGTTGCTTTGGCAAGTAAGGTGAAAGTAAATCCAAAGGGTTTCTACAGCTATATTAATAGCAAAAGGATAATGAGCGATAAAATTGGTCCATTAGAGAGTCAGAGTGGACAGCTATCTGCAGAGCCAAAAGAGATGGGGGAGATATTGAACAATTTATTTTCTTCGGTATTCACCAAGGAGAAGGATATTGAATTATGTGAGGTAAGGGAAACAAGTAGAATAGCTATGGAAACTATGAGATTCAAAGAAGAGGAAGTACTGACACTTTTGAAAAATATAAAAGTGGATAAGTCTCCAGGTCCGGACAGGATATTCCCTAGGACATTGAGGGAAGTTAGTGTAGAAATAGCAGGGGCTATGACAGAAATATTTCAAATGTCATTAGAAACGGGAATAGTGCCGGAGAATTGGCGTACTGCGCATGTTGTTCCATTGTTTAAAAAGGGTTATAAGAGCAAACCTAGCAATTATAGACCTGTTAGTTTGACGTCAGTGGTGGGCAAATTAATGGAAAGGATACTTAGAGATAATATATATAAGCATCTGGATAAACAGGGTCTGATTAGGAACAGTCAACATGGATTTGTGCCTGGAAGGTCATGTTTGACTAATCTTCTTGAATTTTTTGAAGAGGTTACTCGGGAAATTGATGAGGGTAAAGCAGTGGATGTTGTATATATGGACTTCAGTAAGGCCTTTGACAAGGTTCCTCATGGAAGGTTGGTTAAGAAGGTTCAATTGTTGGGTATTAATGGTGGAGTAGCAACATGGATTCAACAGTGGCTGAATGGGAGATGCCAGAGAGTAATGGTGGATGGCTGTTTGTCAGGTTGGAGGCCAGTGACTAGTGGGGTGCCACAGGGATCTGTGTTGAGTCCACTGTTGTTTGTCATGTACATCAATGATCTGGATGATGGTGTGGTAAATTGGATTAGTAAGTATGCAGATGATACTAAGATAGGTGGTGTTGTGGATAATGAAGTCGATTTTCAAAGTCTACAGAGAGATTTAGGACATTTGGAAGAGTGGGCTGAAAGATGGCAGATGGAGTTTAATGCTGATAAGTGTGAGGTGCTACATCTTGGCAGGACAAATCGAAATAGGACGTACATGGTAAATGGTAGCAAATTGAGGAATGCAGTTGAACAGAGGGATCTAGGAATAACTGTGCACAGTTCCCTGAAGGTGGAATCTCATGTAGATAGGGTGGTAAAGAAAGCTTTTGGTGTGCTGGCCTTTATAAATCAGAGCATTGAGTATAGAAGTTGGGATGTAATGTTAAAATTGTACAGGGCATTGGTGAGGCCAATTCTGGAGTATGGTGTACAGTTTTGGTCGCCTAATTATAGGAAGGATGTCAACAAAATAGAGAGAGTACAGAGGAGATTTACTAGAATGTTGCCTGGGTTTCAGCAACTAAGTTACAGAGAAAGGTTGAACAACGTAGGTCTTTATTCTTTGGAGCATCGAAGGTTAAGGGGGGACTTGATAGAGGTCTTTAAAATGATGAGAGGGATAGACAGAGTTGACGTGTATAAGCTTTTCCCATTGAGAGTAGGGAAGATTCAAACAAGAGGACATGACTTGAGAATTAAGGGACAGAAGTTTAGGGGTAACATGAGGGGGAACTTTACTCAGAGAGTGGTAGCTGTGTGGAATGAGCTTCCAGTGGAAGTGGTGGAGGCAGGTTCGATTTTATCATTTAAAAATAAATTGGATAAGTATATGGACGGGAAAGGAATGGAGGGTTATGGTCTGAGTGCAGGTAGATGGGACTAGGGGAGAATAAGTGTTCGGCACGGACTAGAAGGGCCGAGATGGCCTGTTTCCGTGCTGTAATTGTTATATGGTTATATGGTTATATGGTTAACTGTATTATCCTATCAACAACTAGAGCGCGGTCCTAAGACAATTAAGCACTCTTGACACTTGACATAAATCAGTCCATGAATATTAAATTATCTTGCACAGTAAGAAGAAATTTAATAATTTTTTAAGTTGAAAGGACTCCAGTATAAATATTTGGAAAATTATTATCCTCAATTGTATCAGCTGCACTTAAAATAAAAAACCTGGACAATAATGGTACGGGTAATATTGACATTATATAAGACCTGTTATAAACAAAGGCATCGAGATTCTTCTGAGAAGTGTATGAGTATTTTTTCATGATTCTTGAGTGTTAAGGTAGAATTATGAATAAGAAGCTCAGGGAATATGCTGTGTTGCAATAGGAATTGAATAAGAATATCTTGGACTTCTGAGTTGGACATGAAGTGAACAGGTGTGTGTGAGCGTGGCTCCCAATTTCTGCTCAAAGTCCACCTAAATGAATATCCTACCTAAACTACTATATTTATTCCAATCTCTCCCAATTAATGTCCCCCGAGATAAATTCATAACCTGGGATAAAATGATCTCTAGATTCATTTGGAATAGCAAAAAACCAAGAATAAAAATAACCACACTTCAACTGCTGAAAAGCAAGAGTGGAACGGCTTTACCAAATCTGTGCAAATACTTTTATGCAGCTCAACTCAGACCTCTGGCTGGTTGGTGTAGACCTGATTATGAACCTTGATAGAAAGAAATGGAAAGGGAGATACAGGGTTACCAGACCCAGATTTTGGTGGGAGACAAATATCTGAGAGGGGTTTTGAGACATGCTATGGATCCAATAGTAGCATTTACGTTAGAAATATGGAATGTTATAGTGGAAAAATACAAATTAAAAAGAGGGGTTCACGCATTGAAGTGGTTCGCATATGACTTAAAGTTTAAGCCAGGGGTGTATGATTCAAAATTCAAAGAATGAGCACAAAAAGGCATAATGGCAATGTATACAGTTTCAGAAAATGGCGAGTTTATGAGCTTCCAAGATTTAAAGTCAAAGTATGTCTCGAAAACAAAGATTCTTTTAGATACTTACAATTAAGAGACTACTTTATAAAGGAGATAAGGCCAGAACTAGATGAAACTTCAAATAATGTGATCAAGGTGATTGTGGATGCATACAAACAGAAGGGGTCTTGGGTCATCTCTGCTTTCTACGAAGCTCTGGTGGAAAGCGGGGGAGAATCAACGCTCTACATAAAAACAAAATGGGAAGCAGAATTAAAGATTCAAATAACAGAAGAAGAATGGTATCAAATATGTGAAACACAATGTTCATCCACAAGCTCACTAGTATGGAGAGAATTTTGCTAGAAGAATCTAACTCGCATTTTTTTAACACCCAAAATAAAAAGCAGACAACTTGCTGTCTAACAACACTGTTGGAGGCTGTGTGGGAGTACGGAGGCAGACCACTCGCATGTTTTCTGGAACTGTGTAAAGATAAGACCATACTGGGAAAATGTTAATGCAGCTTTAAAAAATATCCTGGGTTATAAAATCCCAAATACCTGCCCTGTGATGTATTTGGGGCATATTAAAGATATTGTAAAAATAGAAGATACATATTAGATTAAAGTTTTGCTTGCAGCAAGTAAGAAGGCCATTACCAGGCAGTGGCTCAATGAAAAAAGTCCAAAACAGGAACAGTGGTTAGAAATTATGCGAGACATCTTTAATATGGAGAAATTGACATATTCCTTGAGAGTCAAGGAGAATTCATTTGAGAAGATCTGGGAAAAATGGACCGTTTATTTGAGCCATGATACCAATTAGATAAATGCCGAGCTAGATATGGGAAGATTGCGTTATATAGAACTAGATGGTATGTTTGTATGAATATTGAATTATCTCCAGATAACTAATCAATGTAATGTTTTTTCTTTTTTTTAAGTTGGCAAGTGAACCACACGGTCTTATTCCAATTTATTTATTTATTTACTTCTATTTTTTCCCCCCCATCTACTTATATTTTTATTTTTATTGCTGTTTTTCTTACTTTGTTTTATTTATGGTGATGGTGTTGCACTGTTTTGTATATATCTCTTAAAAATCAATAAAAATTTAAGTGAAAAAAAAAGTCTACGTTCATTTTTGTCATATGCTTGAGGTAACCCACTATTGAACATTATGTATGACCCGAGGCATTGTTAGACACTGAAACAGCAAATTAAATGCAACGCCGAGCTAAAACTGGGGGAAAAGACGGCAAAGTCTCAAACAAGAAAGCTGCAGCCATGGCTTCGCTGCCTGGTGCTGGACCTGAGCTACCAGAGGATCTCGAGAGGTTCAGTACTCCTTGCCAATATGACACAAGCAATTAATTCTGCCTTAAAAAGAGAACTTGAAGATGCTTTGTCGCCAGTGAACACCACTCAGGAGGAAGTTAAGTCCTACTACGAAACACATGATGAATGCATTCGCGAGGTTGAAGACGGCCTGAATGACCACAGTGACAGACTGGTGAGTGCTGAAGCTGCAGTAGCTACATTACAGAGTGAAAACGCACTTCTGAAAGGGAAGTTAGATGACCTCGAGAATCGGTCGCGGAGATCCAACCTAACGGTGGTCGGGATTCCCGAAAATTTGGAAGGTTTGGACCCTGGCAAATTTATGACCGAGTTTTTTGAAGAAGTGCTGGGGGCTGATTTCTTCCCAAGACCTCTCATGCTTTTGCGTGCCCACCGAATTGGACCTACACCAACGAACATCTCGAATACCAAGCCATCTAGACCAAGAGTGTTTAAAAAGGAACTGCAGGTGCTGGAAAATCGAAGGTAGACCGGAGAACCAACCGATCCCCGTCTATAGATATTCTCCTCTGCCTAGCGGAGCTGGTCCTTACCCTTAATAACTTTTAGTTTGACTACTCCCATTTCCTCCAAATACGATGCATAGCTATGGGCACGGACATGGGCCATAGCTATGCCTGCCTCTTTGAGGGGTACGTCGAACAATCCTTGTTCGAGACATACCAGGGCCTCATCCCCGACCTCTACCTCTGCTACATCACTGACTGCTTTGGTGCTACCTCCTGCACCCACACACAACTCACTGACTTCATCCATTTCACCACTAACCTCCATCCGGCATTCAAATATACCTGGACCATTTCCGACACTTCCCTACCATTTCTTGACCTCACTATCGCCGTCGCAGGTGGTAGATTTCTGACCGACATCCACTATAAACCCACTGACTCCCATGGCTATCTGGACTACACTTCTTCCCACCCTGCTTCCTGTAAGGACTCCATCCCCAACTCCCAATTCATCCGATTAACGCCGCATCTGCTCCCAGGATGAGGTGTTCCACACTAGGGCATCGGAGATGTCCTCATTCTTCAGGGAACGGGGGTTCCCCTCTCCTATCATAGATGAGGCTCTCACCAGGGTTTATTCGATACCCCGTAACACTGCTCTCTCTCCACATCCCCCCACTCGTAACAAGGGCAGAGTCCCCCTAGTCCTCACCTTCCACCCTACCAGCCGTCACATACAACAAATAACCCTCCGTCATTTTTGCCACCTCCAACGTGACCCTCACCACTCACCACATTTTCCCATCTCCCCCTCCCTGTCTGCTTTCTGTAGCGACTGCTCCCTCCATAACTCCCTGGTCAATTCGTCCCTTCCCACCTGAACCACCCTATCCCAAATAATCTCAGAAGATCAAACAGGTTTAATTAAAAATCGTCATTCCTTTTCTAATATCCGTCGACTGGCCAGTGTGGTTTATTCGCCCAGTGCTTCTCTGCGTCCGGAGGTTGGTATCTCTTTGGACGCGGAGAAGGCGTTTGATCGAGTGGAGTGGCCATAATTATTTAGAGTCTTGGAGAGATTTGGATTTTGCAAACAATTTGTAGCCTGGGTTAAGCTATTATATCATTCAATATACAGACAAATTATTCGCGATCTGATTATTTTCCATTAACACGAGGCACTCGCCAAGGCTGCCAATTGTCTCCGCTTCTTGTTGCGATTGCAATTGAGCCTCTTTCTATTACACTTAGGTCAACCACATTATTCCAGGGCATTAGGAGAGGAAACATGGAACATCGTGTGTCTCTATACGCCGATGACCTCCTTCTTTATGTGAACGACCCTACAGCTAGCGGCCCTGCAATTGTGTCCTTGATAGATCAATTTGGAACTTTCTCTGGCTATAAACTAAACCTCCAAAAAAGCGAATGCTTTCCCATCAACCTAGCCCTACAGATCCGACAGGAATCCTTGCCTATTCCCCTATCTCAAGGTGGTTTTGTATATCTAGGAATAAGCATTACCTGCTCTTTTACATCTCTGCTTGAAGCTAATTATACGCCTCTAGTTAGCCAAATGAAGGCTGACTTTGAGAGATGGCGTAGTCTACCCCTTCCTATGGCTGGGAGAGTGCAGTCGGTGAAGATGACTGTACCTCCCAGATTTTTTTATTTGTTCCAGTGCCTGCCGGTCTTCCTATCCAAGTCATTTTTTCTCAGTTAACCAATCTATAACCTCCTTTATTTGGGGTAACAAGGTTCTAAGGGTTAATAAGTGCACTCTCCAAAGAGATTGTGAAGTAGGTGGACTGGGCCTTCCTAGCTATATTCATTATTACTGGGCATCCAATATCCAAAAGATATTATTCTGGCTCTACCGACCAGATACAGACTGGTGTCTGCTTAAGTCACAGTCTTGTTCCTCCTCTTCTCTCCCAGCTTTAGTATATTCCTCCCTGCCATTGAAACCCTCTCGATTTACATCCAATCCTGTCGTACTATCCACCATCAAAATTTTTAATCAATTTTGCTGCCACTATAAGTTTACATCAGCTTCAGTTCTGGGTCCCATTCACAGTAACCATTTATTCCCCCCCTCTATACTTGACTCAACCTTTAGACAATGGGGTTTGAATGGTCTTATGTGCATTAAGGATTTATACATCGACAACATATTTGATAGTTTTGAAAACCTGTACAGAAAATATGGCCTCCCACATAATCATTTCTTGAAATATCTTCAGATCTGCCACTTTGCTATGAAAACATTTCCCTCTTTTCCTGATCTCCCGCCTGTCACAGTGTTGGATAAACTCACTCTTACCTTTGCAAATAAAGGACTGATCTCTGTATTATATTCTCAACTGATGTCTTTAGGAGATCAAAATCTGAACAAAGTTAAAACTAGGTGGGAGGATGACCTTGGTATGGATCTGTCTGAGGAATGCCGGACAGAAGCACTGAAAAGAGTCCATTCCTCATCATCATGTGCTAGATTGGGGCTCATACAATTCAAAGTTTTACACAGGGTTCATTTAAGCAAAGCCAGGCTTGCTGACATATATTCGGGGACAGATGCTGGCTGTGACAGGTGCCCCTTCTCTCCAGCCAATCTAGCTCATGCATTCTGGTCTTGCCCCAAACTTGGTGACTACTGGGCAGTAGTTTTTAAAACCATCAGTGAAGTCCTTGGGGTGACAGTGAGGCTTTGCCCGCTTGTAGCTGTATTCGGTGTAGCAGATGAAACTTTGGGTTTAAATGCAAACCAGTCTGACATCATTGCATTCACATCACTTTTGGCCCGTAGGAGAATTTTGCTGGTCTGGAAATCTACCACTCTTCCATCTGCTGCCGCTTGGCTGGAGGACCTAATGTTTTTTCTAAAAATAGAAAAGATCAAATTTACACTGAGGGGGTCTGTGAAAAAGTTTTATTTGAAATGGGAACCTTTTATGTCATACTTTGAGAGTCTAAAATAACTACCCACTGACACTTGATTGTAGTTGGGGATCTGCCTTTAATTATGTTATACTTTTATTTATTTACTTATTTTTGTTTACACAAATGTTGATTACCTCACAGGATGGTTGATGCATAATGAATGAGTGTATTCTGAACCATCTGACATGTTGTGGGTATGTATGGGCCTGCGCCTTGGAAGAATGTAGAGGTATTGCTGTCAAAATGTGCATTTGTATTTGTGATATGTTGTATTGTGAACACATAAGCTGCCAAGGGGGGTTCATGGAGGGTGGGTGAGGGTTATTTTGTTGTTATATATAAAAAACAAAATGGAGGGAAATGTAATGCATTACGTCAGCTCTACTGTATCTTTCCTTCAATAAAAATATTTATTAATTAATTAACTGGCTTTATATTAACACTGAAAACTTTGTAACATCTCCTAATTTGGTTTATGGGGAGTTGCAAGTTAAAATTAACGTAACATTATCCAGATTCACCAATGATTGCCTGGCACCTCCTTTAATACAGACAACATTATGAGTGCACTTAAAAATTCCCTGGGTCGGCCACAGATGGCATTGTGTTTATTGCAAGCTCTTTCAGGACATTTCCCTCCGTTCCGAAAGAGTTATTTGTTTACATCTGCAGTTGTTGGTGGTGATCCCTCGGTTTTGTGCAATTCTTAGGTTATATTTAACCCTAGCTATGGCTTCCAAGTAAGGTCCAAGTGACAGTAATCTGTCATGCATAAGGACTTTTAATTTACATTTAATATTTTTAAGTTTCTAGCAATACCTGGTGCATTCGAGACACGGGAGGGATATAATTAGTGGGGCAGAGATGTATTGTTGTACCATTATTATGTGAATGGGGTCTGGCAAAATGGATTATCTGGCACAGTTCTGGAACCAAGGGTGCTAGAAAATCAGTGGTGGACTTTTTTAAGGGGATATCGAGACAGGATTAATGAAGATGGGTCTCGACCCGAAACATCACCCATTCCTTCTCTCCAGAGATGCTGCCTGTCCTGCTGAGTTACTCCAGCTTTTTGTATCTATCTTCAGGATTACTAAAAGCTTGGCTAAGAGGATAGGGTGTCTTCAAGGAGAACAGAGAGAGTTAGAGAAGGAGATTTAAGAAAGGAATTTCTGGATTCTGGGAATTTCTGGAGCTCGAGTTCAAGTAACTGAGTCATCCTCTCCAAATGACAGAAGTAAGAAAGTCTTGGATGTGCTAGAGGACAGAATTGGAGGAAAGAGGAAATCAAAGAGAATTCCAGAGCTGGAGGAGGAGGGAGTGAAATCATGGAGAGATTTGAAAACTAAAGTGAGAATTTTAAAACCAAGGCAATACTAAGTACCAATGTAGGTCCGTCTCCACAGGGATGGATAAAGCAAATTCAAACATGAATGGAAGGGGTGGCATGGTGGCACAGTGGTAGTGTGGCTGCCTTACAGCACCAGAGACCCTGGTTTGATTCTGACTATGGGTCTCTGTACCGAGTTTGTATGTTCTCCTTGTGTCCGTGTAGGTTTTCTCCTGGTGCTCTGGTTTCCTCCCACACTCCAAAGACGTACAGCTTTGTAGGTTAATTGGCTTTGGTAAAGATTGTAAATTGTCCCTAGTATGTAGCATAGTGCTGTGTATGGGGTGATCGCTGGTCAGTGCGGACTCAGTGGGCCGAAGGGACTGTTTCTGCGCTGTATCTCTAAACTAAAAAAAGTACGAGTTTTGGATGAGCTCAAGCTTGCAAAAAATGGCTAGATGGAAGATAAACTGAGTCAGGTCCAGATGCATCAATTATCAGATAACTCGCAGGAAAATAGAATAACTGAAATGAGAGAAGAATTAGTGATGAGTATAATGTCATTTTAAATATATTCTGCCTAGCAATTAGGCACAGATTCATCAGTGATTCCTCTGATACCACCTAATCAATCTCCCACATTATCAATTAACTGTCATCCATTTTGATGCTGTCCAGCATGAACAGAGAGAAGTGCTGGGGTAACTCGGTGGACCAGGCAGGATCTCTAATCAAGAATCTGTCAATCTCCACCGTAAAAATACCTAATGACTTGGCAACAGCAAATTATGGCAATGAATTCCATGGATTCATCACCTCCTGATTAAAATAAAATCCTCCTCATCTCCTTTCTAAAGGTGCGTTCTTTTATTTGAAGCTGTGCCCTCTGGTCCTGGACTCTCCCACGAGTGGTAACATCCTCTGCACATCCACTCCATCAAGGCCTTTGACTTTCCGGTAATTTTCAATGAGGACCCCCTCATCCTTCTAAATTCCTGAGAGTACAGGCCCAGAACCTTCAAACGCTCATCATACATTCTCGTAAACCTCCTCTGGGCCGTCTCCAATGTCAGCACATCCATCCTCAGATACGAGGCTCAAATCGGCTCACAACACTCCAAATGCAGTCTGACCAGTGCCTAATAAAGTTGCAGCATTACATCCTTGTTTCTATACTCTAGTCCTCACAAAATAAATGCTAAGATTGAATTTGCCTTCCTTACTACCGATTGAACTTGCAAATTAAGTTTTTGAGAATTTAATTTTCTCAAAATGGAAATGCAAGGTTTTATTAAAAATTTCAATGAGGTATTGTCCGATCTGGCTCTGAACAGCGGAAGAGATACTCCCAACAAACTGCAACGCTGAACCCAGGGCGAAGATCTGCCTAATTGCACTCCCTAAAACCGATGATACTGGCAGCCAGCACAGAGAGATGACAGGAAATGAAGTAGCCATTTGATCTGCAGACATATCAGCAGTTTAGGAGCGTTGTTATTCTTTCCTTTCACACCTCCACCAGACAGTGACAGTGTGAGATATGCCAAGTAATGAGCATCAAAAAACACAAACTAATATCTTGCAAACCAGCAAGAAATAATATACGGGAAATCAGTCAAACCTTTCAAAATATACCCGCTGCAATCTTCTGATTACATTGGGAACTATTTAATTATAATTGATGTCTCTAATTAACACATGAGTAATCGTTAATTTTCATTACAAAATTATTGCAAGAAAGCTTAATAGCACGCAAAGCATTCTGTCTATAAAATGTTTAATAACATAATTTTGGTGCATATTTAGTTCATATGTATGTTATACATTTTGCATTACTATAAAAGTTTTAATGATCTTTAGACAGTTACATTAAGTAACTAGGGAATAGTCACTTCCAAAGTATCACTGGCATCAAGAACACTTTTTATTCAATAACTATGGATTGTCATAGTTGCTTTCAGCCTTATTCCTGTCCCGAAATGGGTAATTTATTAAATTCCCCAGTGAAAACCCTACTATTTTCACTGTGCTCGACCTACTTGCCAACGTTCCATCAGCAGGTTTCATTTTATTTCACTTCTAGCGCTTGTTTCCTTCTTCGCTACTTGTTTTGTCACGTGAGGAACGATTTAGGTGAGAACCGCTGAATTCATTTGCTGCAACCTGCTCCACTTGACCACATAATTCTCTAAGAAGCCTTGCCATCTGTCTGCATCTGCCACAGATTGAGAAATAAATTATTTTGTGAGCTTGATGGCATTCAGTGACTAATTGCTGTTAACTGGAAAAGCTGAAAAAGCATAATTTATTATTTCAAATTGTGACATACAAAACTGATTGTATGGTAAACTGTTAATAGTTAACAGTTCTGTAATGTCTGTTAGGTGAGGATCCCCTGAGGTATATGATCTTGGTTGCTTGTGCATTGTGCTGGGCTGCTAACCATTTATGGTTTTGTGATTCATGAACTGTCTCTCTTCACGTGATTTATTGCAGTACAAGTGAGACAATTTGAAAAGTGACCTTGTTGAGGATTAGAGTAGCAATACTGCTCATTTAGATGACATATATATATATATATATATATATATATATGACAATGCTAGTTTTTAAAAGAATGCATTGCTATATCTGTTTAAACTCCTAATTATTATTATTATAAAAAAGGGACATAAAGTAGTGGGTCAGGCAGCATCTCTGGAGAAGATGGATAGTTTGTCCATGGAGACTATGTATAGAATCTATCCGTTCTCCAGAGATGCTGCCTGGCCTGCTGAGTTATTGCAGCACTTTATGTCATTTTTGTAAACCAGCATCTGCAGTGTTTCAACATTTCTTATGATGCTATTTTGCACTACATCTTTGAAATTTCTGATCATGATCGGTGTGGGGAAATTGGGCCAAAGGGCCCGTTTCCATGCTGTATGACCCTATGACTATAACTATTTCTTGAATGGCAGAAACTAGAGGGCTACCACTAAAATCTAAAGGTTAACATTGACAATATTAGTAGATGAAAATTTAAATGCTCATACGGTTTTCCTCTACCTTTTATTTGATTACTTGATAGCTTTCTATAGATTTACATTTTTATTGTAACGCCCAGCTGAATGTTAGTCATCTGACCAGATATAATAACGTCTAAGATTAAAAGATTAAACTGCTGTCTGCATTCACAATCCTGATCCAGAAACACATTTAACTCCATTAATGCAACTAATATCACAATTATAACTGACTGTTAACTCAAGAAGTAGCTGCATTCGTACTCTCTGCTCTCTGCTTCTTTAAGTATCCATGGAACAATACTGTATACATATTTATGAGATACACAACTAAACCTGTATTATCAGTAATCACCATCATGATTAAAGGTTAAATAGTACAATTCATAATTAAGTGATCAAGACTTCACTGTGTCTGCAGTGCATAATTACAAGAAAAATAAAGAATCTCTAATCGTAAAACAAGACGTTTTGATAAGCAGAAACATTACCCTTCCTTGCATAAGCTTTCCTGAATTGTCATAGCATTCAAATTGGAAACAAAATGTTTGCATCGTAGAGAGATACAGCATGGAAACAGGCCCTTTGGCCCACTGAGTCTTCACCGACCATCACACCCATTTATACTAATCTAATCCATCTTTCTCTCCATATTGTCATCAATTCCCCCAGATTTTACCACTCACGTCCTCACAAGGGGCTATTTACAGCGGCCAATTAACCTATTTTATATCAAAGTCACGTGAGTGACTACGTGAAGAGCCCGACAGTCCGCATGCGCGTCAATACGTCAAACGCATGCCGCATGGACTGGCTGGGGGAATGTCGGTTCCCCCAGTGGTAAGTTTAAAAACCTCTCAGGTAAGTGCGAAACTTGCACTGAGTGTGTTTGGTGTACTTTATTTTTCAACAAGTCTCTAGGTTGTGATATGGAAAAGCCTAGGACTAAACCAAGACGGACCGCGGTAAAACCGGCAGCAGAAGACCTCGCGGCAGTGCGGGAAGCCGGCGGCCGTCTATTTCACATCAGAGTCTGCTCAGCTACCTCTGAACTGGCTCCTACAGGGAGCAGCTTGGCAGCCCCGAAGGGTGGAAAAGCCAAAGCTAAAACAATGAGACAAGTCCTGTCGGCCGATTCACGCCAGGAGGATTCTGCTCCCACATCCATGTCTGATGTGTTAGGCTGGTTATCTCAGATGAGGCATCTTATGGAGAAGATGCTGGCACACAATATGCTCCATGCTACGGAGGCATATTCGGGCAGTTCAATTCAAACGCCTGCTGCAGCTCCTGGTCCAGGGTTGCTATTTTCCTCCCACTTGGACGAGGGAAGTATCGGAGATCAGTATGCAGCTGACTCAGAATATGAATGTGTGCCGGAGGCTCATGCTGTAAAGCATGATATGCGTGATTCGCATAAAGAAGAGCTGCCCGCTCTTGCCTCCAAATTTGCTGTTCCTTCGGGGACGGGCAAGCCACTTCAAGGGGAGTTGGCCAGCAGCATCAGCTACATCACTTCCCACCAGCTGAAGGAAGTGACTATGGTGGAAACGGCTGCGAGATATCCCAGCCCGGAGAATTGGACATACTTAATTGTGCACATAGTTAACACCACTATTTGGGATAATATTGGGTCCAGTACGAGATCCAGGGAACTGAAGCTTCAACGGATCCTGAGGCTATTGTCCTCAGGTATCACGGCCTTTGCTAGGTCAATCGATGAGGTTCAGTTGTTGGAAGTTAAGCAGGATGCTATGGCACTGCTGTGCAACGCTCATTTTGAAATCAACTGCTTCCGGAAAGACGCCATCAAGCCAGAATTGAATCCAAAGTGCGCACATTTATGCAGGGCCAGCAATATTCAGCCTCCTAAATTCCTCTTCAGAGAAGACTTGAGCAAGCAGGTCAAGGACTTGCATGAGGAGTCAAAAGCTGCTGGCATGATCAAGGCATCCTATATGGCAAGACTCCCCTCCTCCGGCATCATCACCCCTACGCCTCTACCAGCAAGAAGCGGTTCTCTGAGACCAGTGGGAATTCCAGATTTGCCCAGTTCCTACCCGGTCACAGGTTTGTTTTAGGCCAAGGCCCATCTCGCTCATCCTGGAAGATGTGGCAGCCTCATGTCCCAACAACTCAACCTTTCAGAGCGAGGGGGAAAAGACAGAACCAACATTAAGGTCCGCTGGCCCTGATGTCAAACCACCTATAACCTTTGAGGTAGGTGGCTCTGGTTCCATCAGTCACACGAGGTGTGCGGAGGAATTTCAAGTCGGTGGAAGGTTAAGTTTGTTCTTGCATGAATGGTGTCAGATAACTTCAGACCGGTTTATATTGCACAGTATAAAGGGTTTCAAAATTGAGTTTTTGCCTAACTCATTTCCACCTACACAAGATATGCCAAGTCGGACGAATACTTGCTCCAAACAAGACTTTGGATATGCAAGCAGAAATACACGCATTGCACAAAAAAGGAGTAATTGAGAGATCAATTCATGAAAAGGATCAATACATCTCCAATATATTCTTCAGGGAGAAGAAAGAGGGTGGATGTCGTATCATCCTTGATTTTGCAAATTTCAACTCACATGTGCAGTATAGACATTTAAAAATGGAGAATTTCCTTACTACTAAGCAGCTAATTTCCGAGGACTGCTTTATGGCATGCATCAATCTCAAGGATGCATATTATTCGATTCTGATTCACAAGGATCACTGGAGATATCTAAAGTTTAGCTGGTTGGGGCAGCTGTGGCAGTTTAAAGTGTTACCTAATGGTTTATGCTCAACCCCTCGGTTGTTTACCAAACTGCTTAGACCAGTGCTCGGCTTGCTTAGAACTAAAGGGCATATTATTATGGGCTATGTATATGGGATATTCTGATCATCGGGAGGACACTGCATTTGGCAAAACTAGCTATTTCAGCTGCCAAGCTCATTTTTGAGAAATTGGGGTTTATCATCCATCCAGCCAAATCCAGATAAATACCAACGAGATCTATTGACTATTTAGGGTTTACTATATACTCAGTGGAAATGTCTGTGATCCTGCCCATGGGGAAAAAACTAGATTTAATGGAAGTTTGTAATAATCTTCTGATTGCAGATAAACCATCTATTCGCCAGGTGGCTAGAGTAATTGGCATAATAGTGGCTGCCTTTCCAGCCGCACGGTTTGGGCCTTTGCATTATCGGAATCTGGAGCGTGCAAAGAATCATGTGGTTAGATTCCACAAAGGTCATTTCGACAGACCTATGCAGTTGTTGCCAAAATCTAAAGCGGAGTTACAATGGTGGATGGCCAATATTCAACATTGCTCCGGCGGGTTTTTGTCTAGTAAACCTATATCAACACTGCAGAGTGATGCAAGTGCACTGGGATGGGAAGCTACTAACACTATCTCTAGTTACGGTGGCAGATGGAACATGAACGAGTTACCATTTAGTCGTAAATATGGTGTAAATTATCTGGAAATGCTGGGAGCATTTTATGCCTTGAAGGTTTACTGTGGGAAGCTACATGATGTGCATGTTAGACTTCAAATGGATAACACTACGGCAGTGGCATATATTAATCACATGGGTGAAAACAAATCAGTATCCTGTGGTACTTTAGCTAAGCTCATTTGGAATTGGTGTATAGACAGGAGAATTTAGATCTCAGCTGCTTACTTGCCGGGTAGAGTTAATAGGGTGGCAGATGCTAGATCTCATAAATTTTTATGAGAAGTTGAAGTGAGGGAATACGTGCCCTCCACTCCCAACCCTACCTCTCATAAGATCATTCGGTAGTTCTAAGGTCATTAATCTTTCTATAGCTTAGGTCAGCAACTATTCTGTGGTTTCATACAGCTGCTCTAAAAATTGACGCGCATGCGGACTGGCGGGCACTTCACATATTCCCTCACTTCAACTTCTCATAAAATAAAGGTCAAACTTCAAACGGTAAGTTCTCGTTTAATCTTTCTACCAACTCACACATCTTTGGGAAGTGGGGGGAAACTGGAGCACGCGGAGGAAACGCACACGGTCATAGTGAGAACATGCAAACTCCACATAGACAGCACCCAAGGACAGGATTGAACCCGGGTCTCTGGCGCAGTGAGGCAGTAATGTTCCACTGTGCCGCCAACTCTGCCATAGTATCTAGGAACCTGGCTTGATAGAACATTTTCTTTGTTTACAGCCATGGAATGATGGTTGAGAAGAGGTTTCACCCTCATCACCGTGCTAAGTGAATCAGTTTTCCTATTTGTTACTTTTGTTTACTTGCCAGTCATATGTTGTATTCTAAGAGTTCGAGTAACTCAGCGAGTCAGGAAGCATCTCTGGAGAACATAGATAGGTGATGTTTTGGACCAAGACCTTTCTTCAGATCTGAGTTTGAGTCTGAAGAAGGGTCCCGAACCGCAACATCACTTATCTTTGTTCTCCAGAATGGAGAATGGAGAGATGCTGCCTGATCCATTGAGTTATTTTAACCCCAGTCTGAAGAAGGGTCTCGACCGAAACGTCACCTACTCCTTTTCTCCATAGATGCTGCCTCACCCGCTGAGTTTCTCCAGCATTTTTTGTCTACTTTCGATTTTTCCAGCATCTGCAGTTCCTTCTTAAACCTTGAGTTATTCCAATGCTTAGTGTTTTTTTGTGTAAACCAGCATTTGTAGTTCCTTGTTTCTACGTTAAATGCAGTATATTAATTCCTCTCCAAGCGTCGTCTCCTTAGTGTGGTGCAGATGCTTGAGTAAGCTTACGATCCAAAGAGCTAAAGCATCTGGAGCAAGGTCCTGGCAGGGTCACCCTGGCGGGCGGGTTAATGGGGAGATTCCCAGTGAGACACGGCCCAAGAGGAAGACCTCAATGGTGAGACATGTGGAAGGTGGTGTCCGCCCAGTAGATGGCGCACCACATGGCTGAGAAGGCGTAGGAAGGCTGCAGCAGGGAGAAGCTCCCAACTGTTGTGCAGTCCATGCCATTGGACCCAGGTCTGTCTCTTTCTATTGTGGTGGCTGTCCGTACATCAGTCTCTCCGGGTTAAAGTGGGGGCAGCACAATGACACAGTGGTAGAGTTGTGGCCTTGCAGCTTCAGAGACCCGGGATCGATCCTGACCATGGGTGCTGTTTATACGGAGTTTGTCCGTCTCCCTGTGACTGCATGGATTTTCCCCAGGTGCTCTGGTTTCCTCCACACTCGTACATGTTTGTAGGTTAATTGGCTCTGGTAAAATTGTAAATTGTCCTTTGTGTGTAAGATAGTGCTAGTGCACGGGGTGATGGGTGGTTGGCACGGATTCAGTGGGCTGAAGGGCCTGTTTCCGCACTGTATCTCCAAAGTAAAGAAAGATGATGTTACATCTTGGTGTCTACCTGGAGGGACATATCACCTATAACCTCTAACCCACAGAAAGGACTCAGTGATGATGAGGATGACACTCCTTTCAGTTCAAAGTTGATTAATATAAATGATCTGACAGTTCACTGTAACAATATCTTTCCATTCGACCATGCTGCTTACATTATTTAATTGAATTATTAGATATTTCAAATTTTAGTGCAATTAAAAAATTAAGTTCCATTGGGTGGATTCCGATTGTATTGTAATAACAGAATGCTGTACTGCTTTGCTAAATCCTTTTTCCAATATCGGCTTTCTATAAATATTAGTGATATTTAAAAATCATTTGAAAAGCCTGTCATTTTCAGTTTTCCTTTACTGGTGTGTCCTAGTGTTTCCTGGGGCAGGAAGTGTTCAAAGTTGTACATAGGCATCATATTCACCTTCACTACTTGTTTGGTTTAGTTTAGTGTATTTAGTTTAGCTTGGTTTCTTTATTGCCACGTGTACCGAGGTACAGAGAAAAGCTTTGTGTGCTTAATTGGCAAAATAAATTACACAAAGTGCTGGAGTAACTCAACGGGTCCGACAGCATCTCCGGTGAACATGGATAGTTGACACTTTGGGTCGTGACCTTTCTTCAGACTGATTGTAGTAACAGGGAGAAAGGTGGAAGAGGACAAGGGATGGGGAAGGGGGGCGGGATAGTGGGAGAAATGGGGGTGCATCAGATGGGGCACAGGGAAGCAAGGGGGTGGGGGGGGTCTATAGTATCTAACTAACAACACCACATACCCCCTGCCCTTTATCTCCCCCTCTCTTTAGCCATTAATATGATCCCCACAAAGGGATCTTACCCAAGTCTGTGGTTTGCAGCCTTGAATGTCTTCAACTTCAAGAGAGAATTCCAATATTCTGAATGAAGACATTTCACATTACCTGAGTCATACTAAGTGGCTGACCCTTCATCCTGAGACTGTTCCCCTCGTTCTATACTCTCCAGCCCAGTGGAATCATCCTCTCAGCACCTCCACTGACAGTCCCTCTTCGAATCTTGTCCTTGAAATAGTTCAACACTCAAACTCCAGTGAAAATCTCATAACAGAAGATCCTACTCATCTCAGGATGTGAAGGCATATACATCTATTCTTTATGTAAGTAGAAACATGCATGTTGTATCTAACTAACAGCACCACACACTCCCCCCCACCCACCTTATTTCCCCTTGTCTTTAGCTATTAATAGGATCCCCACATAGAACAAACTCCTTAAATGCTGGCCAGAAGAATAATATTTTTGATGGTGTTTCATAATGTGTCAAACTCCTAGGATCTGGATGCAATGTTATACCACCAGCTTCATGAATGAAGCATGCCTGTACTCACTGAATAGCAACAGCAAATTGGTAAAGTATAATAACATTTTATACTGATAAAACTAAAACAAACATATCTTTAGCAGCTATTGTTCAAAGATAATCACTGCATCCGAGGCACAAGCCCATTTCACTGACTAACAGTGACCATTTCATAGCATAATGAAGTCAGCAGAATCACAAATGAAATAATCTGTTTTTAATTTATATGAACAATGTCAAAGCATTTGGAGAACCAATGTGAAACGTGACTACAATTTCCCTTTCATTTCCATGAATTTTAACATAAATTGCAATACATAAACTTCCCTAATGGCTTGGTGGCTTGTCCAGCTAATGCAGAGCAGAATAATAACGGATGATCTCAGTTAAAATGCTGGCAATAGGCTAATAGACTTCAATGGGCTTGTGCTTGTGATGGGAAATCGTAAAGGTTTTCTGCCTAACATTACAAACCATACCCCCTGCTGGGTATCTATCTTCACTGATATTGAATCAGGACAGACAAAATAACTGCAGATGCTGGTTTACACCGATGATAGACACAAAATGTTGGAGTAACTCAACAGTTCAGGCAGAATCTCTGGAGAAAAGGAATAGGTGATGTTTCGGGTCGAGACCCTTCTTCAGAATGAGAGTCAGTGGAGAGGGAAACTAAAGATAAGAAGAGGCCCAAAGAACAAATGCATGAAAGATATGCAAAAGGTCAAATCAAAGCCTTGGGCAGCTTAAAACTCAGCAATAATAACGAGGGGGGAGAGAGAGATGGGGAGGGAGAGAGAGGTGGAGGGAGCGGGAGGGGGAAGGAAGAGGGGTGGGAGGGAAAGGGGATTGTCTTTAGTGAGATTGCAAAATTAAGTTAGATTTTCAAGCAATTATATTTTCTCCTCCATATGAATAATATGAAACAATTGGAACTGCTTTCTTTTCCTAGATAATACTGAAAAAGATGTATTCCATAGTTTGCGACTTTCATTTCGCATCATATTTTCAATGTGCACACACTAACACAGTCGAACAGTAACAGGCAATCAAATCAACACACAAAACATTTTCTAAAAAAAAGTTTTATTTACTGCAAAAACTTACAGTATTTGATTTGCAGTGTTTGCATGCTCCTTTATAACATTTTACAGTACAACATGATTATAAAAACAAGGACAGCTTCAATTCTTGATTTAAAAAAAATGAATACAACAATGACTCCAATCATCCCATTCCAACCACTCACTCTTGACTCAACCAAAATTATTTCAGAAATATTGGTCATAAATATGGTGCAAAAATGCTCCAAAATAAGGCTCAGAATGCACCAGAGAGCATCTAAAACCCTTAAGCGGGCCCTGGACCCCAGCCGCAAGGGTCTTTGAGCTTCGCGCTTGTGATATGCGCTGTGTGCACTTATTTCACATAAAAGTTTTGTAATCCTGCCATGCCACCCCCCTTTTTGAAAAGCTTCATACGGGCCTGGTGTATAATATTTTTGACACCCTCATAGGCCTTTCTTACATATGCTGTCACAACGCACTGTAGTCTCTAAACAACAGTTCAGTAATTTTCCTTGCCCTCCGTTTCAGAATAATAGTGTTTTAAGCCGATAATTCGACATTAGCACTGGCAATAAATAAAAAACGCAGCTTTCCAGCCCTTATCACATTGGCCAACAAACAGATAATGTTTTGGGTAAGGACCTTTCTTCACACTGATCTGTTGAGCATCCAAAGTCCTCAGACTGAAGAAGGGTCTTCAGTCTGAAAGCTTTGTTGTAGCAATAGCATTGATATGGAAGATTGAGTGACGTTTCAGGTCAATACCGCCACCCTCATCCTCCCCACCCCCAGGATAATGATGATGGGGGGGGTATCTGGGTGTTATGAATCTACTGAATATCAACAACAGATGATACGGTTCTCCCTAACTAGAAATGGCCATTGCCAAATATGAAGAGAGAAATAAAAACAGGAGGTGGCACAGTGGCACAGTGATAGAGTTGCTGCCTTACGGCGCCAGAGACCCGGGTTCGATCCTCAATACAAGTGCTGTCTGCATGGAGTTTGTATGTTCTCCCTGTGACCGTGTAGGTTTTCCCCAGGTGCTCCAGTTTCCTCTGACATTCGAAAGACGTGTGGGTTTATTGGTGAATTGGCTTCTGTAAATTGCCCCTAGTGTGTAGGATAGTGCTGGTGTATAATAATAATAATAATAAATTTTATATTTAATGGGCGCCTTTCATACAAAATCTCAAGGACACCTTACATAGTAATCGGAATAAAAACATATAATCGGAGTAAAACAAGTAATTAAAGACATCACAATGACACAAATTAAAAACAGAATTCAATCCAAAAACAGAAAATCAAAAACACAGTGTGAAGAGAGAGCAGCGGCAACCAAATCGTGCCAGCGTCCACTCTCTCTTCACGGCAGCCATCTTGGACACAGACCTACAAGACTACAGTTAGACAAAAAAAAAATCATCCCCCCACAGTGGATAGCACTGTGGAGGAAGGCACAATGTCCAGTCCCCACCCCATGTTCACCCCAAAGTCAGGCCTATTGGGGCCACCGCAGTTGCCTCTACGGAGGCCCGATGTCCCTGGCCGTTCTCACCGGGTGGTCTTGCCCCGGCGTCGGGAGAGTCCTTTCGGCGGCTGGGCCACTTGGAATGGCCGCTTCTTGGTTGGAGCCCGCGGCTGCCGAAGCCGACAAGGCCACGCCGGTTTGGCGCTCCTAGGCTCCAGATGAAAAAGTCGGCGCCCGCTCTCCGCACTGCCGCCTTGCCGCCTCTACGCACGCCGTCTCTCCGCACGCCGCCTCTCCGCTCCGCAAACCCGCAGCCCGGAGATGTTGCTCACGGCGGTCCAGCTCGCCAGAGCTCCAGCGCGGCGACCCAGGCAAGGCATCGCCCGCTCCGCTCCGCTCCGCTCCGCTCCAGCGCTCCAATGCTGTGCCGCCACGCAGGCCGAGGTGCTGGGTAGTTCCCGCCAAGAAACGGCGCTCCAAGCCCGCTGGTAGGCCACGACGACGGGTCGACGGGCAGCCCGGAAAAAAGGCTGCCACACCGACCAGGTAGGGACCTATAAATAAAGTAACACCTACCCCCCCACATTAAAAGACCATATCCCCTACAAACAAAAAAACAGGACTCACTAAAAACTAAAAAAAAAACGAATTTAAGACGGACGGCTGCTGCTAGCAGCCGTTCACCAAGATGGCTCCTCCTCCATGGGTATGGGTGATTACTGGTTGGTGTGGACTTGGTGAGCTGAATCGCCTGTTTCCATGGTGTGTTCTAAACTAAACTAACCTAAACTGAACTAAATGATTCTTACACATATCAGTGCAATGCTGTCCATGGCTTGAATCATAAAAGGATAGATTGGCATTTACCTATGAAATGGAGAGTGGAAGTTAAATTGTGGAATTATCAGTGAACCTCTTATCTTTGATAGTGAACAGTAATTGATGAAGCACTGCAAAAGAGTTGAGTTGAGGACACTGCACTGAGGAATTCCTGCAGTGATTTCTTGGGGTTGAAATGTGTGACTGTTAACAACCATAGCCATATTTCCTTGAGATGCATTCCAGAGAGTGTTGAGCTATCTCCCAAATTCTTGCCATCCTCAGGTTTAACAAGATTCCCTGACAGCATGCGTAGTCAATGCTGTCCTGATTCTATCTTCATCTCTTGAATTGTGTTCTTCTGTTGATGATTGAACGATAGACTATAATGAAATCCAGAACCTAGCACTTGGTGATTAAGTGCTTTTTTTTATTGCAGTGTCAACACCACCTTTATCACTTTGCTGAAGATGCGAGTAGATTGATTGGATGATAATTGACTGGATTAGATTTGACCTGCACTTTGTCCATAGTGCACACCAGAATAACCTTCCATTTTGTTGGGCGAATGTCAATGTTGCAATGGAACTGGTCAACTTGAAGCCCTGATGGTAACTGTGATATAAAGTTGATCCCAGGGTGAATTTTATTTTAAAGGATTACCTCTATATGATACATCAGAATCGTAACCTAATCAGGTTGAATGCAGAATAGAAATGGTTACCAGAAAGGACAAAGAGTTTCAGCCAATGTGTAATGTCAGTGTTGGAGCTGTGTTTGGTCATGCAGAGCAGGAAAGGCAGGAGCTCTGACATTAAGGCTGAGCCACACAAGAGTGCTTCTCAGGTAAAGTGGGAGCATTGGCAAGAGCTGCTACTGATTGATGTATTGGAGATCACACAACACAGATAATACAGCTTAAAGCAGAACAAATGTTAAAACTGCGGAAAGAAAAGCAAGGCCAAAGGTGGCAAGCCTTTTGGGAGAGGTGGGAGATGCGAGTGGAGAGAAGGAGAGGAGAAAGTGGAGAGGGGAGAAGGGAAGGGTTCAGGCAATCACTAATAATGACAAGTTAAAGCACTAACCCAACAGGAAATTTTATATCGAAGTCACGTGAGTCCGCCAGCCCGCATGCGTGTAATACGTCGACGCATGGCGCAGGAGTCGGAGCAGTTCGCAACTGCTTTGGCAGGTAAGTTAATTTGTTTTCAGCGGGCCGCTGCGGTACAGCGGTCCCGGAGTAGCTGACGGGCGCAGCCTGTGCGGCTGTCGCTGTTGGAGCTCTGGACGGGAGCAGGCGGCCGGATTTGGAGGCCGCCGTGGAGGCTCTGTAAGGAGCTGGGATTCGATATTGCGGCTGCTGGCGCGGTCCAGTCAGCGATCGCTGCAAAAGATTAGCAGCAGCCGGTGGTTTAAAAATAGCCACGGCCAGGACAGCAACCACCAGGTAAGCTCAGCTGTAGTAGCGCCTAGCAATTTTAAACATAGATGCTGCCGGCTGAGGTCGGCTCAGCTTACGCTGTAGAGCAGCGTATGGTGTATGCTCTATTTATAGGGCAGCTATAAATAGAGTTGGAAGGATTTTAATAGCGGTTGCCGCCCGGTCACGTTTGTGACTATCCTAGCAGATAGGATACAAAGGTCATGTTTAATATTTTGGCAATATAACGATGTACCTTATCATGCCAATAACGTTTTTTTTAATTGAAATTGAATACAAAGGACATTTATTATCACATATACCAAATGGTGTAGTGAAATTTGACTTGCCATTTCAGCATAAAATGGGGCTCTACTGGAGCAGGCGGCTGTTCGGAGCATCTTACCTGTACTGATTAATGCTTCGAAAGGGAGTCAGCCAGAGGCCTGAGGAGGCAATGCCTGGTTCAGGGTTGTGTTCTATTTCCTTCCCATCAAAACTCCATTGAGCCTCCAGAAAGGAACTCCTGGCTTGAGAAGCCTTTTTTGAGCTGTGTCTATCAGACACCTGTGGGAGCAACACCTGCGTCAGGGTGGAGTCATGATAATTTCCGCTCAGTAGAGGGGACTGTTGGAGATTCTTTCATAAGAGACTCTAACTATGTGGATATCGATAAAGCAGTCGAATATCTGATCTAATGGGGATATGCTTCTTTTAATCATATGAAGTAAATTCCAAGTAGGAACAGCTTGGTTACCCTGGTTCAGGGTAGACCTCATGGAACTGGCTGGCCATATGGGTCATATTGACCAGGGAAGCACTGCCTCAACATCTGTGATTGAGGTTATCAGGCTGCTCAGTAGAGTGAAGTAGTTGACGTCTCCCTCAACACATGTTTAAATTTTTGCTCAGTTAGTGGAGTCGCCAGTTTGTTGGAAACATCATTGCCATCCTCTCTGGGGTAGGTAGCTTCCAGCAGGAAGCCGGTCTGGCACATAGGATTTTTATCTGACCTGCAGGTTCATGTTGTGAATCAAAAATGTATTTATAATAATGTGTAAGCTCTCAATACCAGTATTCCTGATTGAGTGGCTGGTCGAAGAGATTGTGTTGCGCACACTGGCGACTCAGACAGATGGTTTCAGTCAGAGAACTGCGTAGCAATTCCTGGTTCAGGCTTGCATTATGCTAAATTCCACTCTGAGGAAGAACACTGAGGATTCGTGGTGACTCTAATTGTCAAGAGTTGACAGGGAACTCGTATTCCCACATCATGTGGATACTGTGTTTTCAGCTCTAGTCATAAGGTTCTGATTATATGTTATCAGCGAAATGTATGAATAAATAGATAATGCATCTTCCACGGCAAGATAAGCCAAAACATTTCCATCCGTATGGCCAATAGAGGAACGGTGGTTCCAAGTGGAATCAGTGACATCTCACAGAGGATGAGTAGTCTGCCCAAGAACAAGAGGGGTATATTTCTGATATTTCTCAAGATTACAGAATCGTGGAGCATGCCAAATCAGGTTAGGATTTGGCTAATCTAATCATGTGTTTAGTTACCCAGTTTAAGATGGACGATTGGCTATTCAGCAATTTAGCTGATTCAGAGAATCGATCTTGAAGATGCATACTTTGCAATATCTATACACAAGAGGCACAGATTATCTGGTGTTTTGATAACAAAACCAGTGGTGGATCCTAATGCTGCTCTACTCAGATCAAAGGGCATTGTGTCATCGAGTTTTTAGATAACATGCAAATTTGCAGCTGATAAAACTTAGGGGTTTATCAGTTGATACCTCTTACGATATTAAGGATGGGGCAACATGAAATTTAATAGTGCCAACTTTGCCTATTCATTCAGGCCATGGTAAGGCGGCTGAAGCAACTCCTATTTACTCGGTCACGAGTGAAAGCTGGGTCAGCCTGTTTTCTCAGGCAGCTAGCTCTGCACGATTGTATGGGAAGTTTGTGAACAAAATATGTGAGTTACTTTTAAACGGAAGTAACAGAGGTTTGTGTGGCTTTCAGTTTGGGCTTAGAGAAGCGTTTATGTGATAGCATAATTGACACTGCTTGTGCTGCTTTGTCATTCTCTATAGTCCCATAAGTGGGACAATAAATGATTGGTTATTCACCCACTGTTCACTAACGTTATGCAGGGTGTCTTTTATATGACCGCTCTAAAAGCCTACACTCATTGTAGTGTCTGATGTACACCAGTAAATTATTATGCAAATATTCTTCTACTGTATTCCTAATGGGAGCAGTATTTTCTAAGTTGGTTATGCTTTTAGCAACTGATTTCAGCACAAAGAACACAGTCTGTACTCAATCTCTGGCTCGGTCTCTGGGTCATTACTGAGATTAGGGTAGCTTGTTATGGGAATGATCTCATAAGCAAAATGGGCATGATTGCGTACATTTGGAGTTGACAGCATACCCAACAGAGCGGAGATTGGGGGTGTTATTAGGTATACAAGTGTACTGAGCTTGCTATTACCTATGAAATGAAAGATAGTTACTTTATTGTTATTTAATAGTCTCTCAAGAGATTGCTGATGGCTCATTAGCGGCCAATAGAATGGATAGTTCCCTTTCATCATACAGCAAGAGACTTACATAGTGTGTGTTAAAAAGTTATAAAAAATTGGTTGAATATGTCTGGATATTTGCAGATAGAATTCTGAACAGTGTTGCATGAGTTATTTTCTAACTCAAAGTCAATTGGGACTATGGTCCGGTTAAGAGCAATGGCCATGTATGCAAGTTAGCATCATGGTATTAATAACCCATGTTTTTCTACCATTAATGGTTTATCTGTTTAAGTGTTTCAAACACAGATTGGGTTACTGCATGAAACCACAGAGCTTTGAAGGCTCCACGTAGTCATTCACGTGACTTCGATATAAAATAGAAAGATTAAACGAGAACTTACCGTTTAAAGTTTGATCTTTATTTTATGAGAAGTTGAAGTGAGGGAATACATGCCCTCCACTCCCAACTCTACTTCTCATAAATATCATTCGGTAATTCTAAGGTCGTTAATCTTTCTATAGCTTAAGTTCAGCAACTAGTCTGTGGTTTCATACAGCTGCTCTGAAGATTGATGCGCATGCGGGCTGGCGGGCCCTTCATGTATTCCCTCACTTCAACTTCTCATAAAATAAAGATCAAACTTCAAACGGTAAGTTTTCGTTTAATCTTTGTATTCTATCTGGAAATCTAAACAATTGACTGTGCAATTAAATTATTAGACCATATCATCTGTCATCTAATTTAGGAATACAGCATGGAAACAGGACCATCGATTACCCCTTCACACCAGCTCTATGCTATCCTATTTTTTCATCCACTGCTGACACATTAGGGGGAATTTTACAGAGGAAAATTAACCCACAAATCAAGACATCTTTGGTATGTGGGAGGCAAGTGGAGCATCTGGTGAAAACCCAAGCGATCACAGGGATAACGTGCAAACTCCACACAGACAGCACCTAAGGTCAGGATCAAACCCAGGTCTCTGGTGCTGTGATGTATCAGCTCTATCTGCACTGGTAGGACAATTAGCAAAGATTTTCACAGAAATGATCACATTGTATTCATTTAGATGAAGAGAATAATGTCAATATAGTTGGTTCCTGATAACAGAAAGCCAAAAGGTAGAGGCTTGGATAACATGCGAACAGATGAGCAAGATGAAGAGTGACGTTCAAATAGTACAAATATCTCCAGCAGCAATAATGGAAAATATAGCAATTTAAAGCATACATTGAAATTTAAGAACTTTTGGCAAAATCAGGCATTGACCATGTTGCCCTATTCCACCAACCAGTCAGCTTGTGACTGATTTTATCTAAGCCTCAGCTTAATCTTCCCATCGGTTGTCCTCACCCTTAACTTTCCCATAGAGAACAACAATCTGTCAGTCTTGGCCTTGAATAAATGTCTTGATTCATTTAATTACTGATATATAGATGCAATCATTGATGTGATTGTTGATTAATTGATTATGGTCAGACATACACAAACCATGAGGTTAAACAATGAGTGGAAATTAATCAGTATTAATCACTAAGGAGCGTACAGTAGCGCAGCGGAAGAATTGCTGCCTTATAGCACCAGAGACCTGGATTCGATCCTGACTTCGGGTGCAGTCTGTGTGGAGTTTGTACGTTCTCCCTGTGACTGCGTGGGTTTTCTTTGGGTGCTCCAGTTTTCCTCCCACACTCCAAAGATGTACAGGTCTGTAGGTTAATTGGCTCCGGTAAAAATTCTGGATTGTCCCTATTGAGTAAAATAGTGCTAGTGTACTGGGTGATTGCTGGTTAGCATGGACTCGGTGGGCCAAAGGGCATGTTTCCTTGCTGTATCTCTAAAGTCTAAAATCTTGTTTAATCACCATTGTTGGAAATTATTGTGAATTTCTAGGGCACGGAATACAGATCAGATATGATGTGTGGTTTCTCATAATGCTACAGAAGTGGAGAATTATAGACAAGACCTACAGCCACCCTGCCCAATAGACACTACTCCATTCTCCCAGTCCTCCTCTGTCATCACAATTGCTCTGGTGATGAGATTTTCCAGACAGGTGCCTCAGAGTTCTCTTTCCTCTTCCAGAACCATGGACAGAGCACATGACATTAACTCATGTAAGTCCCGCATCCCTGCTCACATCTACTCTTTTCCTCCTGTTCAGAGCAAGGACAGTCCCCCTGGTCCTCTCCTTCTACCCCACAAGCTTCACGATTCAAGGATTCCCCTTCACAATGTCCCGCTTGATGGAAATTGTAAGATCATTCACAATTGAGCCATGGATAGCAAACAAAACTCTTTGCCTTTGTTGGACAATTTGTAGTTTCATTATCAATGGACCCAGGTTTTTACCAAATACCAGGACAATACGCAGGTATTAACATTTACCGAATAGAGAAAGGCTGGATAGAGTGGATGTGGAGAGGATGTTTTCACTAGTGGGAAAGTATAGGACGAGAGGTCATAGCCTCAGAACAAAAGTATGTACCTTTAGAAAGGAGATTAGGAGGAATTTCATGTCAGAGGGTGTTGAATCTGTTGAATCTGTGGAATTCATTCTGACTGTGGAGTCCAAGTCAATAGATATTTTTAAGGTGAAAATTGACCTATTCTTGATTAGTATGGCTGCCACGGATTATGGGGAGAATGCAGGAAAATGGGATGGAGAGTGAAATATAAATCAGATGGGAAGACATACATCGAGCACCCTCAGCCTGTGCACAGGATCCCCCCAGGGTTGCGTCCTCAGCCCCCTACTGTACTCCCTGTACACACATGACTGTTCGGCCAGGTTCAGCTCCAACTACATAATCATGTTTGCTGATGACACTGTGGTGGTGGGCCTGATCTCCGATAACAATGCGAAGGTCTACCGGGAAGAAGTGGCTGATCTGGCACTCTGGTGTCAGGACAACAGCCTCCTCTTGAATGTCATAAACTAAGGAACTGATTGTGGACTTTAGAAGGGCACAACATCCGAGGACGTATACACCACTGGAGATAAATGGGGCTACTGTGGACAGGGTGAGCTGCTTTAAATGCCTGGATCTGACATGGACAACACACGCTGCCGCACTGGTGAGTAAACGAAGGCAGCACCTTTACCACCTCAGGCAGCTGAGAAAATTCAGAGTCTCTCTGAGGATCCTTCAGTGCTTCTACTCTGGGGCTGTGGAAAGCATCTTGTCCGGCAACATCCTGCCGGCCGAACGCACTGTGGGAACTACACTCGCCCCCCTGCAGGAACTCTACATCAGAAGGTGCAGATCCAGAACCAGCAACATTATGGGGGACCCCTTCCACCCCAGCAATGGACTGTTCCAGCTGCTACGGTCAGGCAAACGCCTCCACTGTCATGCTGTGAAAACAGAGCGGATGAGACGGAGTTTCTTCCCACAGGCCATCAGGACTGTAAACTCTTATCTCGCCAGGGACTAATTTACTGTACTAATTTACTGTTGTGATGTGTCTTTTTTAAATTGCTGTTTTTTTTTCTATTAAGTAAATACTGATTCTGTTCTATTGTTCTGTAGTTTTTGCACAATCCGCAGGCATTGCCACTTCACTGGGCATTTCACTGGGCACATCTTGTATGTGTATGTGACAAATAAAGTTGACTTGATAAGGGCCTGTCCCACTAACGTGACTTTTCAGCAACTCTCTTCGACCTTCAAGCTCAAGGGCATTCGCCTGAAAAAACTGGAGCTGGATCGACCGTCACCGATGAAACCGTGTGCTGGATCGACCATCTGCACGCACGCGCGCGCGCACACACACACACACGCACACGCACACGCGCACGCGCACGCGCACGCGCACACGTGAACACACGCAAACACATCGCAAAGGCGGGGGCCAGGGAAAGCGGGGGAGTGCTGTCTGAAATTTACATCTGTGATGAACAGGAAGGTAAAAGACGGCTGCCCCAGTGTACGGTAAGTCCTTTAGAGAGGGGGGAGAGAGGTGGAGAGAAGGGGAGAGAAGGGGAGAGAAGGGGAGAGAAGGGGAGAGAAGGGGAGAGAAGGGGAGAGAAGGGGAGAGAAGGGGGGAAGAAGGAATGGAGACACTTTTAAGAAGCCAGACAACTTATAATAAAGTTTAGCGGGCATTTAACATTACCGGTCGGTTTTCCTTGGTCCTGAAAACTCCAATGAGCCACTCAAAATGCCGGGTCAGCAAAGGAGATTGACTGTGGCTACCTCGGTTGCCGAGTGACCCCACTCCACTCCACTGCACTACGAGTTAAAAAGAACCATGCCGACCAATTCTTACTCGCGGAAAAAATTTCAGCATGCTGAAAAATCTTCCTCGACCAAACTGAGGCCGCGAGTATACGGGAACTTCCCTCGAGCATGAAAGACAGGTCCAGTGACCTCCTAGGACCTCCTAGGACCACATGTTGACCATGCTGTGAGTTTGAATCAAGAGCAAACTCTTCTAAATTAGCAAATTACGTTGCCGCAGTGGGACAGGCCCTATAGGAATATGTGCTGGGGTTTTAGTTATTTACAATTTAACCACCTCAAAAAGGTAGCCAGCATCACCAGAGACCCACACCACCCCGGCCAAACTCTCATTTTACACCTGCCATCGAGAAGAAGGTACAGGAGACTGAAAACTGTAACGTCCAGGTTCAGGAGCAGCTCCTACCCCACAACCATCAGGCTATAAAACACTATAACCCCTGAATAAACTACAAACCACATAGACTTGGAGGCATTGTTTATTAATGTTTTTACAGAACACTATATTTATTAATGTTTTTACAGAGCACTATACCTGTCGTGCTGTTGCAAGTAAGAATGTCATTGTTCCGTTTTGGAACATATGACAATAAATCACTCTTGACTCCTGACTTTTGACAAACGTTTACAATTACAACTGTGCTGTCATAGTTCCAATGTTGCTGATTAACTGGATTATAGGCCTTCAATATTTAAATTAGTTAGATAAATAAGTGAGTGAACTACAGACTTTAGGCTTTCGACCTATAAACCCGCATGTCTTTGGAGTGTGGGAGGAAACCGGAGCAGTCGGAGAAAACCCACGTGGTCACAGGAAGAATGTACAAACTCCATGCAGACAGCACCCGTAGTCAGGATCGAAGCCAGGTCTCTGGCGCTTTAAGGCAGCAGCTTTACCGCTGCACCAATGTGCTGCCTCAATGGTGCGAGAGGCTGGTTTGTGTGCTGAACCGCAGCCCATCCACAACTCTCTGCAATCCATCAGTCTGAAGAATAGGCCCTTCGGCTCATTTGCCCATGCTGACCAACATGTCCCATCTACACTAATCCATCCTGCCTGAGTTTGGCCCATAGCCCTCTAAACTTATCCTACCCATCTACCTGTCCAAATGTTTCGTAAACCTTGTGATAGTACCTATCGTTTGTCATCTGCAAACTTGTAAAGAGCGGCATTGTGGTGCAGTGACAGAGTTGCTGCCTTACTGCGCCAGAGATCCAGGTTCGATTCTGACTATGGGTTGAGGATCAATGCAATTCTTCATCTCTAAATGCTTAAAAATATATTTCCATTACAGATCAAATATACAATTCGTATTGTGAATAATAGCTGCACAACTTGAATTAACAATGTCCTGCAATGTCACTACGTGTGCCAAGAAAACTGTTTTAAACTAAAGTTTTTTTTTATTTTAGAGGAACAGCATGAAAACAGACCCTTCGGCCCACCGAGTCCATGTCGACCAACAATCACCCATTCACTTGTTCCATCCTGCACACCAGGGACAATTTACAGAAGCCAATTAATCGACAAACCTGTATGTCATTGGAGTGTGGGAGGAAACCGGAACACCCAGAGAAAACCCACGCGATCACAGGGAGAACGCACAAACTCCACTCATCTGCTGGTCTCTCGGAGTTGCAAGTCTAAATTGCAACCTATTGAGTCATGTGTCATAAACAGATAATACATTTTGCCCAAGTAATCTTCCACTCTAAACAGTTTATTGAAGTTATTCTAATGACTGATGCTAAATCAGACTGATCAGTAAACAAATAGTGAGGATTGACCACAGAAATGATTACAGCTGCAAAACGTATCTGCACACAGAAGCATTCTCCAGATAAGAAGCATTACCTATAAACTCGAGTTCATACAATTTTGAAAAAATCAGCTTTGTTTCCATAGTATAGTAATAATACACATAGAACAACACAACCCAGGAAGAGGCCCTTCAGCCCATCATGTCCAAACAGAATGCCGATCTAACCAAGCCCCTCTTTCTGCACCTTAACCCTATCTCTCCATTCACTGTATATTCATGTACATATCTAAAAGCCACTTAAACAACACTGTTATATCTGTTTCCACCATCCCGAGCAGTATGTTTGGGGCTCCTACCACTCACTTTGTAAAATAACTTGCACGACACATCTCCTTTCAGATGGCCATATAGGTCATGTGTATAATTTTCATTTTGATTAACACCAAAATTTAATGGGCATGTAACCTGCTCTCAAGGGTCTGTAAGTATTTGTTTTACTTTGCTGATATAAGATGTGCAGCTGCATAATAAATGATTTGTATTGTAATCTGATATGTACTTACAATTATGTGCTCCATGGAGCAATCAACCTTAACTAGTGTATAATAATTCTTAAATAATAGTTACAACTAATGTTGAACATTACTCATTGATTGAATGAGTTTGCAGTGTCCAATAACAATGGAAAGATGGTATTAAAGTGAACTTGGTTTGAAAAATGGTAGCAGGTGAAATTAAAACCAAATGTTATCAGAAAATAAATGCATTTATATTATAAAAATATATGGAGAAATTGTAAGAAGACAGTGTTGTATTTTCAGATGTTCTGCTTGGCATGAATAAGATGGTTCAATGGTTCAATGTAACTTAATTGTTACATGTTCAGAGGTATCTTTCCATGCAGTTCAGTACGTATTACTATACATACCACATATTAGATACAGTATAAGTGTATAGAAATAGTGCACTATATGATTCACCAGATTTGATACCATTTTCAAGTCCCAATTGTTATAAATGCAGAGTTTTGTAACCTGATTATGAAGACTCGTTGTCCTGGGAGCGTTGCAGGGTTGGCTTGGCCAAGCATAGCGAATGGTGTCCTCCACTGCTGCTCCACCACTCCGTGCAATTGCAGGTCACGTCCGGTCCATCCACTCTGCCTCTTGGGGCGGCGCTCGATCCATCCGAGCCCTAGGCTGCTGCATGGCCTCCGGCCACCCACTCCACTGAGGAGGTGCTCTGCACAGCCTCCCACACCTGGCCTGCTTACCGGCCCTCTGTTCGACTCCGACTCTGACTCCCTTCTCTCCGGTCTCCAGGGTGAGCAGGGGGCAGGGCCTGGCAGCATGACTCCAGTGCTTTGCCTCAATTTGATCTGAATGGTCGTCCACCAACATCAGGATATTGTCCACACCTGTCTCTGTCTGGTGGGTTTAGCTTAGATGGGGCATCTTGGACAGCATGGATGAGTTGGGTTGAAGGGCCTGTTTCCGTGCTGAATATCACCAAGACACTAGTCTAATGTGAATCTCTTGATGTGGTCTGAGGGGGATCCCTCATACTTGTAGTGGTTCTGTAGGTAACTCTAATCTGCAGTCTTGCCCAATTAAGAACTTGCCAACTAGCTTGTCCATTCTGAGCTAAACCTGATTTCTGCATGTCAACAATACCCAAAAGCTCTGAGAGAAATCTGCCAGAATGCTGACCTAATATTGACGAGATACTCATCTCGGAGTGGCACAGTGGTGCCACAGTGTATTTGCTGCCTTACAGCGTCCGAGACCTGGGTTCCATCTTGATTTTAGATACTGTTTGTACGAAGTTTGTACGTTCTCCCCGAGACTACGTTGGCTTTCCTCCGGGTTACCATTTTCCTCCCACACTCCAAAGACGTACAGGTTTGTAGGTTAATTGGCTTCTGTAAACTGTCTCTGGTGTGTAGGATACTGCTAGTGTACGGGGTGATGACTTGTTGGCGTGGACTCGGTGGGACGAATGGTCTGCTTCCTTGCTGTATCTCTAAAGTCTAACGTCTATTGAACCATGCCGCAGAAAGATCAAAATTTGGGGGAATCCTCAGGCTCTCTAGCCTTAACAATTCCCTCAGCACTGAAAAGCAATAAATTAATATAATTCGTTTAAACTACTTCCTCAGTATGTACTGCATCAAAGAGAAGCATTCGATCATAATCAATTTCTATACTACACTCATTAATCAACAGTTTTACCTCCTACCATCATATTTTCAGAGTCTCTAAACTTGACAAAATTATTTATGTTGCCAATCCTAGATTTTCATAGGTAAATTACGACCATCAGTTTAACACCGAGAGGTTCCACCCACAACCCCCCCCCCCCCCCCCCCCCGCCTCCCCCCACCATCAAAAGCACGAAAGCATCTGCATGAGGCACTGCCTCAGGAAGGCAGCATCTATCATCTAGGATTCCCTTCATGCTGTCTTCTCAATGCTAACATCAGGCAGGAGAAGCAGAAACCCGAAGTCCCACAGCACCAGGTTCAGAATCAGCTCCAATTCTATAACCATCAGACTCTTGAAACGACTTGCGCAACCCACATCCTACCTCAGCAAAGGGACACAACAAATCATTTCATACAGTGCCACAGACTCGTCTCCAATTGTGTTGTGGCACTAATGCCTTATTTAGCACAGTCTATTTCTCTCCGCTGTCTTATATAATTTATGTTTTATTTATGTTCTGTGATTTGTCTGCGTTTGCATGCTTGTGATGCTGCTGCAAGCACGATTTTCATTGTAATCGTACCTCACCATACTTGTGCATATGATAATTGAACTTGGCTTGACTTGAGGCTGCAGGAATATATACATGTATTGAAGGTGAGTATTTCTTGGAGTCACTGTCAGAGCCTTTACAGGCAAGCCACCAATCCCTCATTCACAGCAGGTAGTTTTCATCTTTGCATATCATCTCACAACACAGAAGGAAGTTATTCAACCCATTGAGTTGATGCCAACTTTCAGAGCAATAACTTCAGTTCCATCCTCCCTCTTAGACAATAGACAATAGACGATAGGTGCAGGAGTAGGCCATCCGGCCCTTCGAGCCAGCACCGTCATTCAATGTGATCATGGCTGATCATCCCCAATCAGTACCCCATTCCTGCCTTCTCCCCATATCCCCTAACTCCGCTATCTTTAAGAGCCCTATCTAGCTCTCTCTTGAAAGTATCCAGAGAACCGGCCTCCACCGCCCTCTGAGGCAGAGAATTCCACAGACTCACAACTCTCTGTGACAAAAAGTGTTTTCTCGTCTCCGTTCTAAATGGCTTACCCCTTATTCTTAAACTGTGGCCCCTGGTTCAGGACTCCCCCAACATCGGGAACATGTTTCCTGCCTCTAGCGTGTCCAAATCCTTTACAATCTTATATGTTTCAATAAGAATCCCTCTCATCCTTCTAAACTCCAGAGTGTACAAGCCCAGCCACTCCATTCTCTCAGCATATGACAGTCCCGCCATCCCGGGAATTAACCTTGTAAACCTACGATGCACTCCCTCAAAAGCAAGAATGTCCTTCCTCAAATTAGGGGACCAAAACTGCGCACAATACTCTAGGTGTAGTCTCACTAGGGTCCTGTACAACTGCAGACGGACCTCTTTGCTCCTATACTCGACTCCTCTTGTTATAAAGGCCAACATGCCATTCGCTTTCTTCACTGCCTGCTGTACCTGCATGCTTACTTTCATAGACTGATGAACAACGACCCCCAGATCCCGTTGTACTTCCCCTTTTCCCAACTTGACGCCATTTAGATAGTAATCTGCCTTCCTGTTTTTGATACCAAAGTGGATAACCTCACATTTATCCACATTAAACTTCATCTGCCATGCATCTGTCCACTCCCCCAACCTGTCCAAGTCACCCTGCATTCACATAGCATCCTCCTCACAGTTCACACTGCCACCCAGCTTTGTGTCATCTGCAAATTTGCTAATGTTACTTTGAATCCCTTCATCCAAATTATCCTATTTCCCTGTAACCTTCCCTCTATTACACCCCCAACAGTTGTGCCGCAGTTCACCTACACTAGGGATGACAGACAGCAGCCAATTAACCTTCCAGTGCAACCATATATTTAAGAGAAGACCTGATAGAAATATATAGAATTATGAGAAATAAGGTAGATAGTCAGAACCTTTTTCCCAGAATGAAAATATCAAATACCAGAGGGCATAGCTTTCAGGCAAGAAATGTAAGTAATATGGATGGTGGGTGCCTGGAATGCATTTCCTGAGGCAGTGGTGGAGGCAGATACGATAAATTCATTTAAGTGGCTTTTGGACAGGCACATAGATATGCAGGGAATGGAGGTACATGGATTATGTGCAGGCAGATAAGAGTTGGTTTTGATGTTGTATTTGAAATGCCTGTTCCTGTGCTGTACCGTTCTACATTCTATGTTCTGTTCTATGAAACCGGAGTACTTGGGATAAACGCACACACCCCAATGGGAAAAAGATGCAAACACCACACAAGCCAGAGCTGAGGTCAGGATTGAACCTGTGTTGCAGGAGCCATGCACCACCACCATGCCTTCATGCACAAGGACAGTGGGGATCTCTCAAACCTCATATAGTATTGTGGAACTATCACTGACTCTTGCTGGTCTCAAAATTCAATCTATGAATCCCTAATTATATTAAGAACATGTTTAATACCATTAGAATACCATAAGAAGTCCCAGGCAACACAGTGGCGCAGATGTAGATTTGCTGCCTTACAGTGCCAGAGACCCGGGTTTGATCTGACTATGGATGCTATCTGTATGGAGCTTGTATGTTCTCCCTGTGACCAAGTGGATTTTCTCTGGGTGCTCTGGTTTCCTCCAAAGACGTACAGGTTATTGGGTTAATTGGCTTCAGTAAAATTGTTATTTGTCCCTAGTGCGTAGGATAGTGTTGGTGTACGAGCATCGTTGGCCGCCACGGACTCAGTGGGCCAAAGGGCCTGTTTCCGCACTGTATCTCTAAAGTCTAAAGTCTAAAGAGCATAGCACAAGAGATAGCCATTAGGCCTAACTGGCCCGATGCTTCCAGCAGACCTATGTGATGTTTACATTCTTATTAATTAACTCTATTGTATTTAATTAAATATTACCCCAGGGTAAAATTACTGTCAACATTTAGTTTTCATCGTGTTGTGTATTTTATTGGCAAGCTAATTAACAAACTGGTAGATTAAAAATATAAGGTATGTGGAAGGCATGTATCAATGCTTTATTTCAATTAAAAAGATAGGTGCATATCTCAACGGGTAATTTCTTATAATATAGGGTGAGAAAAGATCTTATTTGTCTTGTCATCCAGAATCTGGTTCAACATTCATTTCCCTCCTTCCTGCAACCAATGTTGTTGCATCCCCTGCTGAAACAGGCATTACTTCCATTCCCCCATCAGCATTTGCTGCTATGTTTATGAGCCTTTTCAAGGACAGAAAACAATGGAAAAAGAAAAGAAAGCAGATCATTATTGATTCATTTTATTGATGATTTATTTAGTGCTTTTATCTGTTCTAATTATCATTCAGCCCTTTTAACATTAACATTTGCTTTGGTTATATTTATTTCAGCTTTATTTCTTACTCCATTTTGCACAGCCTCTGACATAAATCTCCGTAATTGTTTGACATATACTCTGCCCTATTTTCCAAATACCTATTTACTTGGAAATAAAATCAACATTTCTCTGACACATATTCTTTTGTGTTTTTTTCATTCAATTTATTCTCTATAGAGTAGGATACATTTTCTGGAAAAATAACTGTGCACCTGATGCATATTGTTATCATGCACAAATGAACCTACAAGATATCACGTGGTCTCTTTTCATATACCTTCTCCTCATGATTGTATATTGAAGTCCATGCATCATTCCAGAAAATTATACTTCCTTATGGGCCTGTCCCACTTAGGCAATTTTTCAGGCAACTGCCGGCGACTGTCAAATTGCCAGCTGTCGCCTGAAAAATCGGCAACTGGAACGGCGACTGTCAGAGTGGAACACACACACTCACACACATCGCGTCCTTCACCAGCCCATTATGCTGGCGGGGGATGGGGCAAGCGGGGGGAGTGCTGTCTGAGTGAAATTCACATGGTGCAAAGCCAAGGTGATAAAGACACACACTGCGATGAACAGGAAGGTTGGCGCTGTAACTAAAGCACAGTGTATGGTAAGTCCTTTAAAAGAGGGGGGGGGGGGGGAGGTGGGGGGAGAAGTCGGGGGGGAAGAAGGAGTGGAGGACAACTTTTAAGAAGCCAGAGATACACGGCTGTGAAGCTCGGCGGACATTAACATTACACCATAATGAGGCCGCGATAAATTCCCAGAATGCGGGAACTCCTCAAGACCATGAAGGCGACTCCCCGGCAACCAACCACGAACATGTGGCGACCATGTGGTGACTGCATAGTCTCGTGCAGTCGACTAAAAAATCGCCTAAGTGGGACAGGCCCATTAAGTTCTGTGGAGACACAAGGAACTACAGATACTGGAATCTTGAGCAAAAGACAAAATACTGGAGGAACTCAGTGGGTGAGGCAGCATCTGTGGAGGAATGGGACAGGCAACATTTTGGTCAGGATCCTTCTTCAAACTGGAAGCTGCTGGAAGACTGGAGGGTGGGTAAAGTTATGTCTCTATTTACGGAGGGCTGCAAAGAAAAACCTGGAAACTGTAGGCCAGGAGACCTAACATCAGTAGTAGACAAGTTAGTGGAGAGGATTCTGAGGGCTGATATACATGCATTTAGAAAGATAACAGTTGATCAGGGCTAGTCTGTGTAAGGGCAGCCTAACCAGTGTTTTGTAAAGTTGCAAAATAATGCAATTCTTATATTTGATGCCCTGATCTTTGAGGGCAAGCATGCTACCTCCCTTCTTCACTGCCCTGTCTACCTGTCGCTATCTGCAGGGGACAACCCGATTTGTCTCTGTTCATCGGCACTCTTTCCTGTCCTAACATTCACTGTCTATGATGCACCAATATTTGACTTCCTAAAGTGCATCATCTTGCATTTGATCTTCATTTATTTATAATTTTTCTTCATATTTATACCTGTCCATGACACTTTAACAATCCAGTTACTGGCAGCCCCAAAGCTTATATGATCTTCCAACTTAATGGGATTTAGAAAATACTCAGATCTGTCATTTTCAGATGAATACTTTCATTGAAATCTGTGTTCAGCAGTTTGTCAGTTTATTTTATTTCGAAGTCACGTGAGTGACTACGTGAAGAGCCCGCCAGTTCGCATGCGCGTCAATACGCGAGACGCAATGCGGCGGGTCGGAGCAGGTCCCGTACAGCGGTCCCGGAGTAGCGGATGGAGGCGGCCGCTCTTGCGGCTGCCGCCATTGGAGCTCCGTACGGGAGTAGGTGGCCGATTTCTGGAGGACGCCATAGAAGCTCCATAGGAGCTCTGTTTCATTATTGCCAGCTGGATTTTAAGCCACCGTGGAACTCCATCAGGAGTTGGGGCTGCCGGCGCGGCTTGGGAGCTCGCTGCTCAAATAAGCAGCAGACGGTTACATTTAGCCGCCGCTACGCTTCGAATCGCTGCTAAGTTACAGCGACCGGTGTTAGCCACAGCCAGGGCAGCAAACGATAGGTAACCTCAGCAGCCATAGCACCTAAACATTTATAAACATAGAAATGCTGCTGAGGCAGCATACGCTGGTATCAGCATATAGTGTGTGCTCTATTCATAGGGGCAATTTATTATATTACACATAGTTCATTAATTTAAGTTAAAAGAACTGGTTAAGGTAGTGAAAATAGAATTGGCAGTTTTTAATAGCGGTTGCTGTTCGGTCACGTTTGTGACTATCGCTGCAGATAGGACATTTATCATCATACACCATATGGTGTAGAAAAATTTGACTTGCCATTTCAACACAGAATGGGACTCCACTGGAGCAGGTGGCTGTTCGGCGGAACTCCATTGAGGCTCCAGAAAAGAGCTCCTGGCTTGGGAAGCTTTTGTCTATTAGACACCTGTGGAGCTATACCTAGTGCAGGGGTACGTCATGATAATTTCCGCTCATTGAGGGGACTGTTGGGGATCCTTCATAAAAGACCCCAAACATGGGGATCAACTAAGCAGTCGAATCTTTGATCCAATGGGGCTATGCTTCTGCTTAAATCATATGAACTGTGACAACGCCTGGCAGGGTTGCAGTATTTCTCCCATTCTGTCTAGTACAGGGTTGCGCTCTATTTCCTCCCTGAAATACTCCATTGAGGCTCCAGAAGGGAGTCACTAGCAGGTGCAACCTGTCTGGTAAGTATAATGATGATACCGACAGAGCACTGATTTGCACAGCTAGTCCCGGTTCGGCTCCTAGAGGGAGCAGCTTGACAACCCCGAGTCGGGGCAAAGTCAAAGCCAAGTCTGTGGGACAAGTCCTGTCGGACGATTTGGGTCAACAGGATGCTGTCCCCACATCTATGCCAGGTATGATTGGCTGTTTGTCTCAATTGGAACATCTGATGAATCAGATGGTGGCACGAGAAATGCTCAGTGTTAACAGAGGCATGTACAGGGAGTTTGAATCATACACCTGAGGCAGCTCCTGGTTCAGAGTTGCAATATTCCTACCACTCGGATGAAAGGAGTGGTGGAGATGGTGCCATATATTATGCTCTGTGTTACGGAGGCATGCACAGGCAGTTCATGTCATACGCCTGAGGCAGCTCCTGGTTCAGGGTTGCAATATTCCACCCACTCAGATGAAAGGAGTGGTGGAGATGGTACCAAATAATATGCTCCATATTACGAAAGCATGCACAGGCAGTTCAAGTGATATGCCTGTAGCTACCCCTGGTTCAGGGCTGGAAGACAATGTCACTAAATATGCTCCATGTTATGGAAGCATGCACAGGCAGTCCGAGGCATACGCATGTGGCAATGCCTGGTTCGGGGTGCACTATTTCTCCCACTCTAAGAGAGTGTCAGAGATCAGTATGGAACTGACTCCGAACATGACTCCAAACATGACTATGTGCCTGAATCCCATGCTATAATGCATGATGTACGAGAGTTGCATAAGGAAGAGCTGCCTGCTCTTGCCTCTAAATTTGCTGTTCCCTCGGAGACGGGCAAGCCGCTACAAGAGAAGTTGGCCAGCGGCATCAGCTATCTAACATCACGCCAGCTGAAGAAATGACAAACATGACAGACAGGGTCTGCAAATGGAACCTCGCTGAAGCTCCAACAAGCAGATCGACCCGGGGTCAGAGACGCTGGCAGGTAAGGTTTCTTTATTAACCTCCGTAAAACCCCAAATGGAGCAGTCTGTTGGCCCAGGTTTGGGTTTACTGGCAGCATGGGCTGTCTAGTGTTTTTTCACTGTCTCTGGGATAGATCTGGTTGATGTAGAGACATTGGCAGGGGCCTTGCATAGTAACCTCTGCAAGTTCCAAGTAGGAGCAGTTTGGTTACCCTGGTTCAGGATAGACCATCATGGAATTGGCTGGCCATATGGGTCATATTGACCAGGGAAGCACTGCCTCATCATCTGTGATTGAGGTTATCAGACTGCTCAGTCGAATTAAGTAGTTGAAGTCTTCCTCAACACATGGTTTAATTTCTCCTCAGTTAGAGTTTCCGGTTCATTGGAATCATCATTGCCATCCTCTCTGGGATAGGTATTTACCAGCAGGAAGCTGGTCTGGCATATAATATATATTTTTTATCTGACCTGCAGGTTCATGTTGTGAATCAACAATGTATTTATAATAATCCGTAGGCTCTCAATACCACTATTCCAAATTGAGTGGCTGGTCGAAGAGATTGTGTTGTGCACTCTGGCAACTCAGGCAAGGGGTTTTCAGTCAGAGGACTGTGAGGCAATTCCTGATTCAGGCTTGCATTATACTAATTACCACTCTGTGGAAGAACGCCGAGTATTCGTGGTGACTCTTATAGTCAAGGGTTGACAGGGAACTCGTATTCCCACATCAAAGTGAGACTGCTTTATCAGCTCTAGTCATAAGGTTCTGATTATATGTTATCAGCAAAATGTATGAATATCCAGATAATGCATCTTCCACGGCAAGAGAAGCCAGAAAATTTCTGTCCGTATGGTCAATAGAGGAACGGGGGTTCCGAGTGGAATCAGTGACATCTCATCCGAGGATGAGTTGTCTGGCCAAGGACGAAAGGGGTATATCTTCTGATACTTCTCAAGATTCCAGAAACATGGTGCAGGTTGAATCAAGTTAGCATTTGGCTAATCTGATCATGTGTTTAGTTACCCAGTTTAAAATGGATGATTTGCTTTCAGCAATTTAACTGATTCAGAGAATTGATCTTGAAGTTGCATACGTTGCCATATCTATACACATGAGGCACAGATTATCTGGTCGTTTTGATAACAAAGCCAGTGGTGGAAGCCAATGCTGCCCTACTCTGACTTAAGGGCATTGTGGCATCAAGTTTTAGATAACTATGAAAAATGTTGCAGCTGATAAACTTGAGGGTTATCAGTAGATACCTCTTGTGATATTAAGTATGAGGCAACATGAAATTTAATAATGCTAATTTTGCCTATTCATTCAGGCCATGGTAAGGCGGCTGAAGCAACTTCTATTTACTCACTCACGAGTAATGGCTGGGGCAGCCTGTATTCTCGGGCAGCTAGCTCTGCAGGATTGTATGGGAAATTTGTGATCAAAATATGTGAGTTATATTTTGAACGAAAGTAACAGAGGTTTATGTGGCTTTCAGTTTGAGCCTAGAGTAGCCTTTATGTGATAGCACAATTGACACCGCTTGTGCTGCTTTGTCATTCTTTATAGTACCTTAAGTAGGACAATAAATGTTTGGTTATTCACCCACTGTTCACTAATGTTATGCAGGGTGTCTTTTATATGACCACTCTAATAGCCTACACTCATTGTAGTGTGCGATGTATATCAGTAAATTAGTATGCAAATATTCTTCTACTATATTCCTAATGGGAGCAATATTTTTAAGTTGATTATGCTTTCAGCAACTGATATCAGCACAAAGAACAGTCTTTAATCTCTGGCTCGGTCTGGTTCATAACTGGGTTATTCAATAGTCAAGATATTGCTGATGGCTCATTGCAGCCTATATAATGGATATTTTCCCTTTCATCAAACAGCAAGAGGCTTACATAGTGCGTGTTAATAAATTATAAAATTTGGTTGAATATGTCTGGATATTTGTAGATAGAATTCTGCAAAGTGTTACATTAGTTTTTGTATAACTCAAAAGTCTATTGGGACTATGGTCCGGTTAAGAACAATGGCTATGTATGCAAGTTAGCATCATGGTATTAATAACCCATGTTTTCTCCACCATTAATGGTTTATCTGTTGAAGTGTTTCACACACAGATTGGGTTACTGCATGAAATCACAGAGCTTTGAAGTCTTCACTTAGTCACTCACGTGACTTCGAAATAAAATAGAAAGATTAAACGAGAACTTATCGTTTGAAGTTTGATCTTTATTTTATGAGAAGTTGAAGTGAGGGAATACATGCCCTCCACTCCCAACCCTGATTCTCATAAAGATAATTCGGTAGTTCTAGACTCGTTAATCTTTATATAGCTTAGGTCAGCAACTATTCTGTGGTTTCATACAGCTGCTCTAAAGTTTGACGCGCATGTGGACTGGCCGGCTCTTCACGTATTCCCTCACTTCAACTTCTCATAAAATAAAGATCAAACTTCAAACGGTAAGTTCTCGTTTAATCTTTCTATTTAATTTATCAGTATCTATTTGTAATTTAGTGCTTATGCATACACTGTTTACACACATGGCACACATTTTTGTGTGTTCTGCATACTTAGTTTTATAACTTTCTAGCTCAGCATCTCAATAGTTAATAATCCACAGAAAATAGTTAGGGCAACAACACAGATCCCCGTGAGATGCCATTAGTTACATCCTGCCAATTAGAATACCTGTCCAGTATCCCTAATGCCTGTCTGTTTATACCTACTCAATTTCCTAACCATGTCCCATTTTTGCCCTCAATTCAAATAAACCAACTTTAGCTACAGCGTTTTAAGAGGGTTTTCATTAAAATTACTCTGAAACTCTTCTCAATGACACCCATAAACATTCCCCTATCCACTAGTTTAGTTGTTCTTTTAAATATTTTAATCTGATTTGTCAAGCATGATCTGCCTTTACAAATCCATGTCCGCCCTTGGTGATCAGTTGAAAATTGTTAAGGTGTTTATTTAAACTATCACCAATTACCGATGCTACAGATAATAGGCTAGCCAATTGATTATTCCCTGATTTCTTTTCTTAATAATTCTGAAATTTGTAGTATTACATGCAACTTTCTAAAGAAAACAGTCCCAGAATTAAGAAAACTTTGTAAAATTATATTTTGTTCAGTTTGGTTTAAATATACTGCATGGAAACATTTGGTCCACCTAGTCCATGCCAACCCACGATCACCCTTACACTAGTACTATGTCATCCCAGTTTCGCATACCACACACTAGGGGAAATTTACAGTAGCCGATTAACATAAACCCGCATATCTTTGGAATGTGAAGGATTTGGAGCGAAATTCCACGCGGTCATGGAGAGACAATACAAACTCCATACAGTCAGGACCGAACCCGGGTTTCTGGTGCAGCAGGGCAGCAACTCCACCATGGTGCCACCCTCAATATTATCACCTACTTTCTATAAAGTTTTGGGATGGAAATTGCATGCAAGCTAAAAATAGAATGCAATGAAAGTAATATAGTTTATGTTCCATTAGATGCAACTGAATGAGGCGATTGTGTTGCCTGCAAGACATCTCGGGAGATAGAGGTTTTCCAGGGAAATTTGTCTCTGAAGCTGCCACCTCATAATAATTTTATTCTGGAATTGGATCAGGCGTATGGTAATACCCATACAGGAAAATAATTTCACTATTTTAGCACTTTACACATATAACAATAAACGAACCATTGCACCAGTGACTCCAGGACATTAAATGTGCATATCCACATTCTTCTCCTCATCGGGACCCAAAACATTTATTTCATTCTTCCTTCCCCTACCTTGTAAAATGGTTGTTTTCCTACTTCTCTTCCACTCTAGTCCCTTGCAGTTTAAAAAAAATGGATATGTAATTAACAATTATGACTTTTACGCATATAGCTCTATGATTTGTTTTATTTCTGCATTTGTATACAACAGATGGGCAATGGGCAGCACTGTGGTGTGGCTGTAGAGTTGCTGCCTTACAGCGCTTGCGGTGTTGAAGAGCCGGGTTCAATCCTGACTACGGTTGCTGTCTATACGGAGTTTGTACATGCTCCCCGTGACTGTGTGGCTTTTCTCTGAGATCTTCCGTTTCCACCCATACTCAAAAAATGTACAGGTTTGTAGCTTGATTGGTTTGGTATAAGTGTAAATTGTCCCTAGTGTGTGTAAGATAGTGTAAGTGTGCAGGGATCGCTGGTCAGAGCGGGCTCGCTGAGCTGAAGGGCCTGTTTCCACGCTGTATCTCTGAACTAAACTAAACTAAACAATAACTGCATGTAAGTGTCTACCCAGTGCTAGCATTGCAGTAGAGATATATAGTTACAGAAATATCAGCTCAATAATCCGTGCCATCCATTAGTCACTTATTGTTACTATTTCACCATTTAACCTGTTTTTTGTTCTGCCTCCCAAATTCTCATCAACATCCTCTAGATTAAAAGGTACACAAAATTGCTGGGGAAACTCAGCGGGTGCAGCAGCATCTATGGAGCGAAGGAAATAGGCGACGTTTCGGGCCGAAACCCTTCTTCAGACTGATGGGGGGTGGGGGGGGGGGAGAAAGAAGGAAAAGGGGAGCAGGAGGAGGAGCCCGAGGGCGGGCGGATGGGAGGGTGGGAGGAGACAGCTAGAGGGTTAAGGAAGGGGAGGAGACAGCAAGGGCTAGCAAAACTGGGAGAATTCAATGTTAATGCCATATGGACGCAAGGTCCCCAGACGGAATATGAGGTGCTGTTCCTCCAATTTCCGCTGTTGCTCACTCTGGCAATGGAGGAGACCCAGGACAGAGAGGTCGGATTGGGAATGGGAGGGGGAGTTGAAGTGCTGAGCCACCGGGAGTTCAGGTAGGTTATTGCGGACTGAGCGGAGGTGTTCGGCGAAACGATCGCCCAACCTACGCTTGGTCTCCCCGATGTAAATCAGCTGACATCTAGAGCAGCGGATGCAGTAGATGAGGTTGGAGGAGATACAGGTGAACCTGTGATTGCTGGGGAAACTCCATGCTCCTTGCATGCTCCTCACCATGAACAGGTGAACTCCTCTAGATTAACCTGCCCACTTGCAAGTTTTTGGAATGTGAATAAAAAACCAAGTATCTGGAGAAAGCCTACATGGTCACTGGGAGAACATGCAAACTCCGTACAATCAGGATTGAATCTGGATCTCTAGTACTGCGAGGCAGAGGCTTACGAGCTGTACCATTGAGTTATTAAGGCTGCTATGGAGGAAGTAAAGATGAAAAGCATGAAGTTGTGTAACACATTGTTACATGAAGCAAAACAATTCCCACAACAGGCATGCATGACAAAGAAACAGTCTTGAAAAGCAGATCCAAGCAAATGATAACATTAGAAACAGTGCTTATAAATCAAATTGGCAGCAAGGAAATGTATTGGAGTATAACTTAGCAATCTGTTGAGCATTAAAAGTTGGTGTGTGTTCTGTGAGTGTTTTATGATATGTTTTGTCTTCTAATATTTTAGAATTGCTGCAGCAATTATCATCAGCAATGCTCATAAATGTAATGTGGCTCTAATTGTATCATCACTGTTGTTACATTACCTCTTCCACAACAATACAGGTATATAATAAGATTACTTGGAAAGTTGTCCGTCAAAATCATGTCGTCAAATGGAAAATAAATAAACACCACAGAGTCTTATGTATCCCAGTCATTGTTCAGATTCATTTTTTAGTTTAGTTTAGAGATACAGCGCAGAAACAAGCCCTTTTCCCACCGAGTCCACACCGAATAGCAATCCGCGTACACAAGCACTCTCCTACACTCTAGGGACAATTTACAATATTTACCAAAGGCAAGTAATCTACAAACCTATATGTTTTTGGAATGTGGAAGTAAACTGGAGCACCCAGGGAAAACCCACACAATCACCAGGAGAACGTACAATCTCTGTACAGACAACACAGTAGTCAGGATCGATCCTACGCAGTAAGACAGCAACTCTACCGCTGCGCCACCGTGCCGCTCCATATTAATGAAAACAAATTATTTATCAGTGTGTTCAGTGATATTTTTGCTGGACAAGATGAATTCTGAAATGTTTATTCTGATTAAGTTCTTTGGTGTTTGACTTTATGTCATAGCTATTTGAATAATCGTATTAGTTAGTTAGTTACTTAGCCCGAATTAATGAATATGATAAATCAGAAGAGCAATTGTACTATCAGTGTGTATTTTGCCGATTTGAAATAGAATTACTCTCCTACTAGGTTTGGGCTCCTTTCTTTCTTACTAGAGTTTAATTGCATTTAAGTCTAGAAAGGATGAAATCAACTCTAGGATGGCACAGTGGCATAGCGGTAGAGTTGCTGCTTTACAGCCCAGAATTCCGGGTTCGATCCCGACTACGGGTGCAGTCTGTATGGAGTTTGTACGTTCTCCCCGTGAACCGGCACCCTCCAAAGGCGTACAGGTTTGTAGGTTAATTGGCTTGGTATAAATGTAAATTGTCCCTTGTGTGTGTCGGATAGTGTTAAAGCATGGGGATCACTGGTCGGTGCGGACTCGATGGGCTGAAGGGGCTGTATCTCTAAACTAAACTAAACTAAACACCATCAACTATGATGATCATCATATAAGACAATTAAATTATGATTATAAAATACCAACACTAGATCAGATCTTGCTTTTATGCAACAGTGTAAAATATGTGATTGAATCAATTGGCTGATTTATATCCCTTCACATTTTTATTTTCAAGGAAATCAAGATCAGTGAGACAGCAAGGTGGCACAGCTGGTAGAGCTGCTGCCTCACAGCACCAGAGACCCGGGTTGCATCCTGACCTCGGGTGCTGTCTGTGTGCAGTTTGGACAGACAGCACCCGTGTAGGATCAAACTAGTGTATGGGTGATCGCTGGTTGTTGCGGACTTGGAGGGCCGCAGGCCCTGTTTCCACGCTGTATCTCTAAAGTCTAAAGTCTAAATCACTGCCAATGAAAGCCCAAAATTTGTTATATATTTAATGAGTAAAATATATTACTTTCCGGATGTGAGGAATATGCTGTCTGCTCCAGGTGCTTCAAACGGATACTCTCAACATTAATTGCTGTAAGGGAAATGATTTTTCTCCTAATTAGCATCTTCCAATCACCTTCTTACTATCATGTGTTTGCTTTCAGAGCTCTTGCAGGTTGTTTAATGATCTATTATTTACTGAAGCAGAAAAGATCCAGTTAAAAAGACACACACAGAGAATAAAAGCAGGAATGAAAAATGTGTTGTGAAATAATGGGGAAAGATGTTTTGTTCGGAAGGGCTTTGCTGGCATTTCGCTCTATGGAAGAACACTACTCCAATTACTGCCAACAATAGCAGAAAAGATACAGATAGTTTCATTAACTGCCACAGTGCTAACAGTCTTCCAGTGAATTTGCTTATCTACTCTTTATTTCTTCCCTTTCAAAGAACCGTGATTGTAGAAGGTGGAATAAATAAAGCGCCGACTGGCTTCAATGTGTCACAAATTACCGCAAACACACTTTGACTCAATGCACTTTTCATTTCTCTCCTCATTAACTGTGTCTTTCTCAAAATGAGAGACTGGGCCTAAACATAATCAAGTTCACAGATAACAATTGGCTTGACTGCTGGGGCAGTCATCACGTTCCAGCTACTAGCGAATAAATTTAGAAATAAAATGAGTTAAAATAAAATTACTCTGGTTTCTGTTACTCTGCTCGGATAATTTGAAGGCCACCCCCCCCCCCCCCCCCCCCCCCCCCCCCCCCACTCCACCCCCCCCCCCCCCCCCCCCACCACCACCACCCCCCCCCCTCCTCTCCCCCCAGAAACAATACTTGTCTTTGAAGAGGAAACCAGCCAGTGCCAATACCAATAAGACATGTCTGTGGCGTTATCAAGAGTAGGCATAATTACACTGAGGAAGGCCATCGGCGTGTCTTGGGCTTTGCTATTTTTTTCCTGAGGTCTTCATCAATAATACTGTCTGAATGTGAAGAGTAAGAGCAAAGAAAGGAAAATAATATCCTCCAGATTGGTGTGAGTGACCTGTAATCTACTGAACGCACGTTATAATTTGAACGCTGCAGGTGGATTCACTAAGAAATTGCTGTGTCCCAGTTTTTTAAACTAGGAAGAATTAATTTTGTGGTGCTGTCTGCTTTTTTAAAAATTAAATTTAATCTTTTATTTCATTTATTGCATTATCACAGCCCCTGGAATCAAACAATGCTACACTGCATATGCTGGCCCAGGAGTAGGAGAGAATCAACATCAGCCACCTTTTCAATTTTCGTTTGGCTGCATTTTAAAGAGTTTTAATCCTTCCTGCATTATTTTTTCAATCCTTTATCCAAGGAATATGGCGAATGTTCCTTGGGTACTGATAACTAGTAACACAGGTTTTTATTAAATTGCAGCTAAACAGATCTTAGAACTCAAAAGTAAGACTTGCTCTTAGTATTTTTTTAAATTTTGATGCTTAATAATTACTGCCTTGTTTTGGTTGCATTGACGCAATTCAATAATGAAATGTGTTAAAATTTCAGATTTCAGATTTAGTTCAGATTGAAAAGACTTCAACATTGATAACATTATTTCAGGACCTTTTCTCCAGCACATGTTTTTGAATATGATGGAGAAATTAAGTCCTCAGATACATATCCATAATATAAATAGACATAGCCATCTTTCATGTGGATGTCTTAAACATTTTTCTAGTTTTGGACGTGACATTTGGTTGAAATTACTGACATTTGGTTCCCGACAATTATCCAGGTGAACAATGGTGAGCCCCATAGTATTTACTCTTTATTGCTCACTTAAGATGGGCATACGCACACGTTCATGTACATGAGACTTGTTTATTTGTCTAACCATGGACTGCTTTAAATAGTCAGTCAAAGTATCCTTTATTGTCATTCAGACCTTTCGGTCTGAACGAAATGTCATTGCCTTGCAGTCATACATATAACAAAAATAACAAAAACACACAATAAACACAAATTTAACATCCACCACAATGAGTTCACCAGGCACCTCCTCACTGTGATGGAAGGAAAATGTCTTAAAGTCTTTGTCTCTTCCCTCCTTGTTCTCCCTCTGGGCTGAGGCGATCCAGGCCTCCGATGTTGTGACCCCGCCGGGTGATGGTAAGTAAGTCCGCGGCTCAACCGTGCTTCGCGAACGGGCCGGTTCAAACTACGCGGCCCGGGGTGGTCGAAGCTGCTGAAACTGCCGCCCTCCAGT